>NC_091797.1:88702500-89302500 GCF_041296235.1 Equus asinus | reverse complement strand
AAGGCTGAGACCCCTGGACCCCCATGCTCCACCTCCGCTGCCCGGTCAGAACAGTAACTCCTCCATTTTCAGAGTGGTCTTGAAAGCCTTTTTTGAATTTTATGGCAAAGAAATCCCAAAAGTGTTTTTTTTGGTTTGTTTTTTGTTTTCTTTTTTTTATAAACTAAACGTTTGTTTTGGTGGCTCCACATAGACGAGGCCAGAAAGAATTTAAACCCACCCTCTGCAGCGTCCTGTGGACTGTGCCATTTTAGGCAGTTAAGGAGTCAGGCAGGTCTGGGTTTGCCTCTGGCCTCCACTGTTGACTAGCTCTGTGATCTGGGGCCATGGTGTCACCTCTCTGAACCTCAGTATCTTCTTCTAATAATGGAGACAATAACGTTGTGCTACTTGAGGGACATCTGGGACCTTCCTGATAAATTTACCGTAAATGTTGTAGTATGCACGCTCCCCGCCCGTGTTAGCTGCTGTCATGCGATGGTAATAATAACAAGCGCTCCCAAGGGGTGGAATGCCTCCTCCTGGCGGCCCAGCCCTCCCCCGTGAACAAGAGGAAGCGAACCCGCGTGTGCGTCAAGTCAGTAAACGGGACTCACAAACGCAGTGGGGCAGGCGGGACGTCCAGATGGGAGTGCCGGTTTCGCGGCTGTAGCAGGTCAGCAGGGAGCTCCCTTCGAGCACAAAGCCGGGGTTGCAGGTGTACTGGATGGTGGTGCCCACCAGCAGCACAGGATCCGAGATCAAGCGGGTCGAGTGGTCCACCTCTCCGGGGTCGGTGCAGTACATAACTACACGAGACGGAACGAGAGCAAGTGGGCGTTAGGGCTCTTGAGGGTCGCAGGTGCGCGAAGTACAGGACGATCTACCAAGTTTCCTAACTTAGTTCGTTTCCCGTTTGGAAGATAACGCACCTGTGCTCATCAAAGGTGGCTGGTTGTCCATCGCGCCATTATTTGTAATGGTTAAAAAAAAAAAAAGAAAGAAAGAAAAAGAAAAACGGAAAAAAAGAGACAATGCAAATCTTTTAACAGAGAAAATATTAAAGATCATGGAACAGCCATTCCAGGAGGTCCTGAGCAAGAAAGTGAGCAGGGGCCTTCACTGCTTTCTCTTTGTGGCCTGAATATAGTAAAACAAGCATCCGTTACTTTTTTAATTAAAAAAATCGATCTACATAAAGGAAAACAATATCAATTCAAAAGGAATGAAGTAGACAATATGCACGTTAGGAAAAGATATCCATCTTCCTGAGTTGAAACAAAGCCAGTTGCAAGGCAGTTTGTATAAATTGATCCCTATTGTGGCAAAATACCTCTGTCCGCGCAATTTCTATATGTACATCGATGTATGTCTCTACGCACGATCCATCCACACACAAATGCGCATGTGGAACACACGTATGGGCCCATGCAATCGGAACAACAGAGAATAAATTTTAAGAGTGGCACCATTTCTCGCGAGGAAGACCAGAAGGATTTTCACTTTCTGCCTCATCATTTTACTACTGCTTACGTACTATAAACATTTGCCACCTGTGCAATTTTAAGACATGGTTATGCACATCTTTTAGTCAAAGAGAGTAGCTTAACCAATGAAAAGCGGCAACAGCATCCGGGGACTTCTGCGGGGCTGCCCCACGGCTCTAAGGAGGTTGTGCTGCCCTCATTTCACTACAAGAGGCAGCTTGATGGGTAGAGAGCCGTACACGGAAGGGGCCCAAGCCAACTTTATGTGCTCTAATTTGGCAAAAATTGAGGCAGGTGAAAAGATTTTCCCATAAGAGCTAGTTTACGTTCCCTTCAAGCCTTTAAAATGTTTTAAATAATAATAATGATGATGTAGATCATATTAATGAGTTCATGATGGGTCTTTCTGCCACCCCGCGGTGCTTCTCACTGTTCATTTTTATTTTCTATAATGATACACACACACACACACACACACACACACACCCCCATCCTACATTCTGTGGCGGAACAAACAGATGTGTTTATATAAGTAGCTGATTTTGTGGATCTTTAGCAAGTTCTTTCATGCTTCCCACGATTATAATTAATTTTCTTTGATTTGGGATGTTTATGATAGGATTTATATGTAACCACCGCACTCTTTCCCCAATACCCTCTTTCTCTGCTCACACTTAATATTTCTTATTGTGTAATTGGTGATTCAAGTCACACTGAATACTTTGGTCTGACAAAGTGTCACCAAGGATTCCCAGTAAGAGGGTTGCTGACTGGAGCTTTATGGGGGAGCTGGGAGGCAAACGGCTGGGGGCAGAGGTCACCTCCAAATTTAGCACCTCCCAGCTCCCTGCTACTAAGGCATCAGTGTAGAAACCAGAAGTACTGCCTTTTTCGACCCCTTTTGAAGACACGAGACTGAGCGAACACCAGTCACGCCTGGTCCACACTCCTGGGGGGAGCAGGAGCAGAGTGCAGGCAGAAGGAACCAGGAGAGTGGGATGGCTGCTGTTTGGATGAAGTTGGTTACCCACTAGAGGGGCTTCAAACTGGGCCTCCAAGGGCCAACTTAGGTTTGTTTTGCTTGGCTTCTACAGGTATTTTAAAGGCCTGAATTTGAATGATGTTTTTACACAGGCTACATACATTCCCCCTCCCCGCAGTCCACACCACTCCCTATTGTCTCACACCCAGCCGATTTCACTCATTTACATTATCTGCCAGGCTTCCGAAGGCACCTGAGCCTGAGAGGCCTGCCCGAGGGCTATAAAATGACACTTGTGAGCAGTGCCAGTGAGTGGTAGCGTGGGAGAGAGGCCAGATTAGACATTAAATAACTCCACTGCATCCATGCCAAAAAATCCTCTGTGGGAGGGATTTACCACCCACTGACCTAGAGGAAGACAACAAGAATACTCTTACTTTTCTCACAAAATGGGGGGTCGCTGCTCCAGCTGAGGTCCCACTGGCAGGTGAGGGTGTCACTCCCCACGATGTCGTAGCCAGGGTCACACTGGTAGGTGATTCTGGCGCCCCTCACAAGCTCCGTGTGAGAAGTGGTTTTCCAGCCGTTCTGGATCTCGGGCAGATCTGAGCAGGAGTCATTCCTTGACACCTCTTTAAAACAAAAAACATCATCCTGAGATGGGGAGAAGGCCTTTTTGTTTGGAGCTCCTTTTATGAATGTCAGAGGAAAGAGAAAATAGAAGATAAGGCCTCTGGAAATGAGTGACACAACTTTAGAAATCACTTAAACCACAGGAACTCTTCCATAGTGAGATTTTATAATGATCTCTTCCCGTGGGCCATTGGACTTACCAAACATTCTCTTGGTTGGATAAAGTCAGTTTAGGATTTAGAGTCAGATGGCATCTTAGATCTGCCGCTTACTAGCAACGTGACTGGGGTGCAGTCACTTCTCTCTGCATCTCAACTTCCTCACCTTCCAGGAGAGCCTCATCCTAATCAGGCCTGCCTCACTGTGGTCGCCAGCTTCCAAGATGTCCTCTGGTTAGCCTCACCTCCTGGGATCCACATTCTTGTGAAGGCCCCGCCAGCACTAAAGATGGCTGCCATGCATCACCAATAGGCTATTGGAGAAGTGATGGTGTGTGACTTCAGAGGCTGAGTCATGAAAGGTGCTGAGGTTCTCTCCCTGCTCTCTCTCATATCACTTTCTCTGGAGGGAGCAGCAGCCATGTTGTGAGGATGCTCAAGCAGCCTCTGGAGGCATCCATGTGGACAATGGCATTGACTTGCTGGCCCCATGAGCAAGCCTTTTTAGAAATGGAGCCTCCAGCCCCAGTCAAACCTTCGGATGACTGCAGCCCTGGCTGACATCTTGACTGCAGCCTCGTGAGAGATCCCAAGTCAGAGCCATCCAGCATTAATTCCTGGATTCCTGAAGCAAGGATGTTTTGGGGAAGGAGGTTAATTTGTTCCACAGCAATGGGTAGCTAATGCACTCAGCCTCATCCTAAGAATATCCATAAATACATAGGTTTGATAGATTACTAATATATATTTTTGTAATACAGTTTGAGATAAATACTTAACTATTGAAATGAAAATAATTATTGGCGCATTCTTCAAATTACATTGCATCAGTGAACGTTAACCACACTGCAGAAAATGCTACACACAGTTTATCATCACAGAGTTTTCCTCTGGAATAATTCCATTTTCCTCCTACAGACCTTCGTTACTAAGGCAGCAAGCCAGAGCCCATTATTAATTCCTTGCTTCCAAGTGCCCACTGCACAGATTTTGAGAAGAGAGCTCCTTATGCCGTATAATTAATTGGCAGCTCTGATGTGCTTCTGGGGAGAGCAAAGCACCTCCATTGTCTGCGGGAAAGTCATTCTCAGAAACAAGCAATGGCTTTTCCCAGGATTCCATGACGATTTTATTTGGGGAAAGGAGATCTCATGGGTGTCTGCAAGAAGAAGAGGAGAGGGAAATGGATTCAAGAATTGTGTGGAGGGAGCAGGAGCCTCTATTTTTAGGTGTTTGAAATATTAGCCAAGCCCTGCATTTGGGACACAGCTGCAAATGCTCAGACTCTGGATGAAAGGGGAGAAATGGGGGCAAGAACCAGCTACGTGGTCCGCCGTGCATCAAATGCTCTGAGACGGAGAAAGCTTTGATTGTCTGACTTTTCAGTCTGGGCTGACATGGCCACACGTTCCAGTGGGACCTCCCGTCTCCTTTGTGGCATGCATCTTGTTTCTGATTCCTCAGCTGCTGCCACCATGTGGCAGAGCCTTGACTGAAATCTTGGCCCCACTGTTTCCTAATTCAGTGGCCTTGGCTAAGTCACTTAGCCTGCCTGTTCTCCGGTTCTCAGACTCCACTCCCTGAGACCCTGATTAAGGAACCTGAGTGTTCACCAAACGCCATAGGTGGAGGTGCTGGAATAATCTTACTTTGCTAAGAATGAGAAAACTGGCCTAGGGGGTAGAGGACTTCCCTTCTAGTCCTCTTTCTTTCTTTTAGATGCTGTGTGACTCCAGTCACGTCAATTAATACCTCTGAGCCTCACCGTCCTCAATCCTAGAGTGGAGACAAGAACACGACCTTGTCTATCACAAAGGGCAATGTGAAAGGTAATTAATGTGCAGGAAAGGACAGTAACACTAAGATGAGTTGTATGGATGCATTGATTTCTCTGACTAAGATTTTGTGAGCACCTGCTATATGCCAGGCACGAGGAATACAGGGATCTGAAGTCATGGTTCCAGTCCCATGGTCAAGATCAGCACCATGGTCCAACTTTTGGGCAAAAGAAATACCCAAATACACTGAATAGATGCCACCATTTACCAGTCTTATGCTCATGGCAGACATCACTAATCAATCATGGCAGTCTCTTTCTTTGAATGAAGCTGAAATCTCCAAATCCTTCTCAACAGAACGCTCCAGGGAGCCACTGTCATTGGATTGGAATTGACCTACGATATGGAGCTTACTTATTATGCTAGGATGAGAGAAATAAAGGCACAAGTGACCAAATCTCTTTGAGAAACACTGCTTTGCTTACTCATCTCTGCTTTTTTATTCTTTTCCCTCCTGTGTGCTTGGCCACAGACGCTAGCAAAGCACAAGAAGCAGCGAGGAGAAGAATTCTTTGCTTCTGTCTGTGCAAAGGAGAATTATGGGAGGTCAGAACCATGTGGCCCAGAGTGTTCCATGGAAGGTTCTGACAGCAGTCACAGCAGATAAGCCCTGGCCACCTTCCAGAGCTGGATGTAGGCCTTGAGATCAGTTCAGGAGCTTCAAAATTCTTTAGATGACCACAGAAACCCCTAACCCTTCCATTTGACCCCTCTACTGAGTGGGAATTGCATCTAGATAGGGTTAAATCTAGACCCAGGACAGCAGATCCAGTCCCATGCCACAGCAGACATCACCAATCCATCTTGGCATTCTTTCCCACTGACTTCAGGCACGGTCTCCTCTGAGTTCTCTTCGACATGGTCTTCAACACAGGTAGCCACAAGCAAGTGATTGGCATCAAAATTACATACAGAAGCCCACTTGCCTTCACTGTGAAATGAACTGTGTGCTTCTTTAAGAGAAAGAAGAGCAAATGGAACTCTTCTCTCTGTTTGTGTTACCCACACTAGCCAGGCTGCGTGTCCCTGGGAAGCGTTCCCGGAAATCCGGTGCTTGCCTCTCCCGCAGCATCAGCACACGATACTGATGTTGTCTGTTAATGGGACTTCCTCTCCTATTTTCAGCAGCTGGCTCAAGAACAAGGAGAGAGTATTCTATTCATTCCCATATCCTGGTACCCAGTGTAGGGCCAACCACATAGGAGATATCAAGAGATTTTTGTGAACCAAACTCTCTGGAAAGTGGAGATAATGCATTTGAAGAAGAGATAGTATATGCAGGAGTGCTTGCCAGCTTTACATTGCCACATAAATCTGTTTCGGCTTCAGTTCTCAAGAGCGCCTTGTCTTCAAGATGTTGCCAGACTGAACATTGGCCAGACCTACTGGTTAACCTTGGGCTGCCTTGGATAGAGTCAGATTTCTGCCAGCAAGCTGAATGCGGATTTGGAAAACTGACTCAGGCACCAGAGGAGACCAGTGAGCAAAACTATGACCTCATCTTCCAGCGGGGAGGGAGGAGAAGTCTAAGGGGACAGATTGAAGCCAGGTCACCGAAACTCTCCCTCAAAGGCAGCTGACCCTGGAGGGCACTCCATCCGGACAGCAGCACAAGCCATCCCCCTATGCCCACGGCATCACCCAGTAAAGAGTGGGGAACCCGTGAAAAGTAGCATCAAGAATACTCTGAAAATACTTAGCAGCGTAATTAAGGGTTAAAAGGCCCCCGGGAAACATAAAAATGATCTTGTGTTTGCCTCTCTGAGATGTGCACACAGAGCAGGCAGGGATGAGAAACCTCCACCAGCTGGAAATAAAAATGCAAGGGCCTTATTTTTTGCACACATGAGGCTCCTTGAGACAGCCAGTGGTCCAGGAGCAGCTTGTATTTTAGAGGCAGGAGGTGGTGTAGAGAGACCCTTTTATCTTCGATAGAGATGGGCAATCTTCAAGCCAGGGGAAGAAGGAGCCAAAGACATGGGAGTCTTGCTCCCGCCAGTGAGTCGTTGGGGGTGGGGGTGGAAGCAGGAGACTCGGCAGGACGCCTCCTCCTTTTCCCTGTTCCCTCTTGGAAATCAAGATGTCAACCTTGTTCCTGGGGGGCACAAACATGTCCCCTCATCACCGGCTGAATCCTTTTCATTGAAATCCTAAGGGAGCAACCATCCACCATCTTGGATGCCAGGAGAAGTTAGGTCTTCACTGCCCCCTTGTGTCTCCCAGGTTCTCCGCTGTTGCTGGGGATGTTGTGGGTAGAGAAACCCTGAACGCCAGGAACCAGGAAGCCCGGGTGTGAGCCTCAGCTGGGCCCCTGATGAGAAAGTCGCTTATCCTTGGTGTTCCAGGGCTGCTTCTGCTGTGACACGACAGGGCTGGACCAGACGCTCTGTCAGCTCAAGTCCCTTCCGGGGCTGGGATCAGTGGGACTTCACAGTGTTCTGGTCCCCTGACTGCTGGGGAAGATGGAAGCTTGGACCAGGGCGGTGGCCTTGGAAAGATGGAGAGAAGTTCTTGGATTTGAGACATACTGTAGAAGCAGAGTAGAGAGGATGGATGGATTGGCTATGGGGTGAGGAAAGAGGAAGCATCTTAAGAAACCAGGAGAGTTGTGGTTCCATCTCCTGGGAGGGGCAGACAGCAGGTCAACAGTTGGGTGAGGGTGGGTAGAGAAATAAATACTTCTGTTTTGGCCATGTTAAATCTGAGATGCCAAATACACGCAAGAGGGTAGTCTGTAGGGCACTGGATAGATGAATCTGGAGTTCACGGGAGAGGTCAAGGTTGGAGGTACAAATTGGAGGTCAACAGAATATAGATATTCTTTAAAACCATGGGCCTGGATGAGAGCACATGAGTGAGTCTAGATAGAGACGAGGACAAGGTTCAGGGTGGAGCTTGGGACCCTCCAGTCTTCAGAGGTTGAGCAGAGGAGGGTGAGGGAGCCAGTAATGAATAAGGGAGAGTTACAGGGTTGGGAGTGAGGAGGAAAGGGTGTGGCTGGATGGAACAGCAAGAAGGGAGTATTATATGGTCATGTGTGAACTTAGCTTGAATTTGATAGCAGGAAGTTTTTGTGGTGTTTTTAAGATGAGGGGGAGAGAAGTGGTTTGGAAGCCACACTGAGGATCAAGGACATCTCTTGCGTCCATAGGTCTTAAAGTACGGGAAGTGGGAGAGAAAGGGCTGTCTCCATTGTGTGGGGCCACAGGGGAAGGAGAGTTTTAGGGAAGAGCTGAGCTTCAGTTCAGGCAAGATGGTGAAGATCATGCTTTGAGAAGGTGCAAATATAGGAGAGAGTGTTGATGATATAAAAACCCAGCTGACCACAAATAAAACACGATGAATCTTAAAGTTATGCGGCATTATCAACCAAGTCCTGATATCAACCTTGTGGAGTGGGTATCACTGTTCCCATTTTACAGATGACAAAAAGGAGGCTCAGAGAGTTTCAGTGACTTATCCAACGTCACACAGCCATTGATGACAGTACTAGGGACTCAAACCCTAGTCCGTCCAACTAGAGAGCCCAAGCTCTTAAAAACTACACATATTTACTGTGCCAATATATTAAAAGACTTGTGTAGCACAAAACCCAAACAGACATATCTAGAAGCAATCATCTTAGCATGCATCTAAACACAAAGAAAATAATTGACTGGATGAGACACCTACCTATGTAGTTCATGATAAACCCCTGGCCCTTCCCAAAGATGAGGCCGGCAGGGTCCGAGTGGAACTGGATGGTTAGGTCCGGCGTGGATGAGTACAGCTTCTGGGGGCCACTGTTCCCGAGGTACTGCCCCAAGATATGGGGCATGACCTCATCACCGTCGTAGATGGTCAGGATGTCGCTGTTGCTCAGGTTCAGGCTTGGCGGGGGACAGAGAGAAGAGGGGGAGGCTAGTGAGGCAAAGTTATGGGCACTCAACAAGGATTTGATTTATTTTTTCAGGCAACACTCACTTTCTTGAGACATACTATGTGTCAGGCCCAGGCCAGGAACTGGGGCTGAGGTGGGCATAGACTGCAAATGTGACCAGGACATGCTGATCCTTCCTACAAGCCTGGCACATAGATTTGTGGGTAGATTGAGTCTTTGAAGACTCATTCATGAAATGGTCATCCCTCCATGGAGCTCCTTGCAGAGTCAAACGCTGCGTCATAAGTGGAATTGCCTTCCATGACCCCGTCGTCAACGACCATTTCATGGGTGAAACCAAGTGTCGGGCACTGGGTTACAAGCTGGGTGAGTGACATGGGTCTGTCATTCTTTGATGCAGAACAAGTTGACTGCTTGCTTGTTGTAACTTGCATTTTTGTGTAAGGTGAAATGATCCTCCCACACATCGTGTGGCAAATTCCTCAGAATCAACCAGGTTATCTATCACATCTGGGGGTGGGTTGAGGGCGGGTTGGAGATACTTTATTCATGAAATAGGCTCAAACTCGCTACCACTATTCACAGCATTAAAGGATGATGCATTTTCAAAGACTCGACTGCAAGAGAGTATCTTGACGCTAAATATCTCAACGGCAATGTACAGTTAATAATCCAGAAAGCACTTCAATAGGCCACAGAAAGGTGTGCCCCCTTGGGCGTGCTGGATAAAATTGATCTCTAATTGAAATAATGCCAGATAATTCGGTTTTGGCTGCATCAATCACGGACAGATATTAACTCATGCCTCTTTCCTTCCTTCCTCCTTCTTCCCCTTTCTCTTTCTTCCTTTCTCCCTTATGTCTTTCTCCTTTTCTTGTGTCCCTCTCCCTAATATTTTTTTTTTTAAAGGTTTGCCTCTTTTTTTTTTTTTTTTTTTTTTAAGATTTTATTTTTTCCTTTTTCTCCCCAAAGCCCCCCCGGTACATAGTTGTGTATTCTTCGTTGTGGGTTCTTCTAGTTGTGGCATGTGGGACGCTGCCTCAGCGTGGTCTGATGAGCAGTGTCATGTCCGCGCCCAAGATTCGAACCAACGAAACACTGGGCCGCCTGCAGCGGAGCGCGCGAACTTAACCACTCGGCCACGGGGCCAGCCCCTCTCCCTAATATTTTTGAGCATCTACTATGTGGCAGGCACTGTGCTGTGCTCAGAGGACAGGAAGAGTCACAGAACAGTGATCTATTTCGACTAGTAAGCCAGGGATTGTGGTAGGAGTTATGATCAAGGCAGGTGTAGAGGAGAGAATCTAACTCAGATGGGGGCAGCATGGAGGCCTCCCTGGAGGAGGTGATGCTTGCTCAGGATCATTAAGAAAGAGTAGGAGACCCTGAGGCAGATAAGTTGGGGCTGGGGAGAAGGTGTGGTTCCAGAAAGAATTTGCCTGATGGTTAATGTGCCAGGGTTTGCTTATGGACATGGGAGCCTGGAGACATCTGCAGAAGCCAGATCATGAAAGGCTTAGAAAGCCAAGTTTAGGGGTTTGGATGTCATCTTGCTGGGGATGGAAGACATCAAAGGGTTTTTAACAGGAGCATCCTGACTGATAATTCAGTGCCAGAGAAGAGGCATTCCAGGAAATGGCCCTGAGCGAAGTTCCTGGAACTGACGCAGACTGACAACAGCCCTGCCCCACCCCCCCAGCTTCACCCAAGGTCCAAGCACGGTGTTGGCTGCTGGTCTGGAAGCTGGAGAAGGAGTGGAAACCACTCATGTTGGTGCTTCAAGTAGTAAGAACAAAACAACAGAAACACAGGTACGTTGCTGCAGATTTGCTCCCAGAGGGCAGGAGATGCGTTTTATTCATCACAATATCTTCCACAGAACCTCTCACAATGCCTCACGTAAAGTTGTCCCCAAGGATGGTTTAAGGGGCTTCTAATTGCCCCCAGAATCTCCGTTGGCTTCCTGGAACCACCCCCAAACACATCCTCTCCTAGTAAAAGCTGTCTGTCTGCTTTGCACACGTGGCTTCAAGAAGCCATGTGCTTTGCACCCTAGGCTCCTCCTACCCTCTGCCAGTTTCCAACTAGGCTACAGCCTCTAAACCCCTACTCATTGGAATTCTGGAGTTGCCACCTTCTCTTGCACACAATAGGTGCTCAATAAAGGCTACAGTACGAAAAAGCCTGCCAGAGAGTCTATTTGACAGCAGAAATAGTGGGGTTGATGTCAGCTCTTGACCTAACGTAGGAAAGCACCCCTTAATTCTAAGGACCATGAAAACATCAATAGCTCATGGAAGTGCTGGATTAGGCTAGTGTGACACATGGTAGTGGTGGATGCTGACATTTATTCCTTAAGCCGACTTCATAGCCGATTTGCTGGTAACAGTGGGTTCCAGAAAGTGCGCGGCTTGGCTTTATTCTATCATCCATTTCAATGATCTAAATGCAGTAGAAGCATCTTCAAGGGTGCAAATAGCTTTCATTTTAAAACGCTAGCACAGCTTTTCATTGTAAAGCAGGAAGGAAGAGCGCTGGAAAGACTTCACTGTCTTGGAAATCAGAAAGCTTTGGTTTGATTCTTGGCTCTTACACTTTCATGGAGGGCCTGTGGTTTTTCTGAAGTTTCTTGTCTGTGAATCAGGCTTAGTATTTCCAGTCTATGTTTTGGACTTTTGGAGTGAGGTAAGACATGCGGAAGATTTGGGATCAAATTGCAGCTTCACTGACAGCACCTGAGTGAGTTTGGTCAAGTCATTTGAATGTTATGGCATGTTGCATTGTCGTTATGGACATCATCAGCATGAGCATCAGCAGCATCATCACATTACCATCACCATCACTGTCATCATCATCATCATCATCGCCATCACCATCATCACCACCATTGCCTCCATCATCACCATTGACATCATCATCATCATCACATCACCACCACCATTGCTATCATCATCATCATCACCATCGCCATCATCATCATCACATCACCACCACCATCATCACCACCACTATCATCATTGTCATCATCGTCATCATCATCATCACATCACCATCATCATCACCATCACCATCATCATCACCATTGCCTCCATCATCACCATTGCCTCCATCATCACCATTGCCTCCATCATCACCATTGACATCATAATCATCATCACATCACCATCACCATTGCTATCATCATCATCATCACCATCGCCATCATCATCACCATTGCCATCATCATCATCACATCACCACCACCATCACATCACCACCACCATCACTGCCACCACCACCACCATCATCATCATCATCATCATCACCACCACCACCATCATCATCATCATCATCACCACATCACATCACCACCACTATCATCGCCACCACCACCACCACCATCATCATCACCAACATCATCATCACCAGCATCATCATAACCATCATCATCATCATCATCATCATCATCATTCTCTCTTTGGATTGCTGTTTACATTAAATGACATCAGATGACTTATGTCAGTGGTTCTCACCTAGGGCTGATTTTGCCCCCCAGGAGATATATGGGAATGTTTAGAGACATGCTTGCCCCACCCATGGGGTGCCACTGGTGAGTCCATGTCAGGGATACTGTTAAGCATCCTGCAATGCACAAGATAACCTCTCACAACAAAGAAATATGCAACATGACGTTGATGCTAAGGTTGAGACAGCTTAACTTTTGTGAATGCATTTTGTAAACAGTGTGCAACAGACTACTGAATGCCACTTCTCCTGTTGTCCCAGAATTTCAGCTGAGTTCCCCTAAGCTAAGAACAAGCCAACAGGTACTAAGCATTCTTGCTTTCTAAAGGGATATACTTGGCTGTTGGCTGAGATTGGCTTCTCCAGAAGCAGAATCTGAGCAAAGATGGGAGTGTCTGTTAGAGTCTGGCTCATCTGGGAGGCCACCCCAGGCAGCATTGGTGGGGAAGGGAGGCAGGAGGAAGGGAAAGACCCAATGCATGGTGCATCAATGGGTGAGTTCCACTGTGGGGACTGGGCTCAGTCCTGTAGGAACTGTGAGACATGGTGTAGGACATACCCTGGGGGAGAAGGAGCTGGGATATTTATCCTCCAACTCCCATCCCTCTGTGGCTGAGGGCCTCTCCTAGATGTACTGAATCTCCAGCACTTCTGACCTGCCCGCATGGCATCAGAGGAAGCCTTCAGGTGGAGAGGCTTGCAGTTAGAAGCCATCGTGGGGACATGCTGGTAAGTGCCACAGGGCTCGGAGAGGGCACCAATGGCCCCTGCCACCATCTTCTAGGCACCTCTTCCAATCTGAGCCCTTCCCCCACCTCTAGCTTACAGAAGGCTAAGAATTCAATGGGCCATGGAAGAGATTTGCAGGAAGGACTGACTCAGGGAGAATGTCACTATGAGGGGCGACCCTGGGGGTGGGGCAAGGTATAACCCTCTCACCTTAAGCCTGGTGAGGATGCATCAAGGAAACTCTTGGTGGCTTGGCAGGTGTCTTCTGGGGTCTGGGGAACAGTGACTGCATTTAGTGCTCACCCAGAGAGAAGTAATGATAAAAATCAGACTGGAGCTGCCTGCCTGCCTGGGGGCAGAGCCAAGAGAGGAAAAGGGGTGTTGGGAGCGAGGTGCCCATCAATGAAGAGAGTGGGGATAAGAACGATGCTTTCTGGGTCTAACGTGAACCCTAAAGAAGGCAGCCAGTGTGGGCCTGCTTGTGTCCCCATCCTGGAAGGGTGAGGGGATCCAGCAGAGGGGAAAGTCAAGAGGCTCAGCAGCTCTGCCCACCTCAAGTACACATTTTTTGCCCACGTCGAGCATTCTATATCTTCCAAAACATAACAGTGCTGTCAAGTTGGACTTTCCTGTGAGAACGAAGCAGCCCACCATGCCCTTCCTCGCTGCAGAATCCCCAGCCTGAGGCACCCAGCTGAGAGAGGGATTAAGTTTCAAAATAAATAATGTTTAGAGCTATATGATTACTAGACTGAACTGTACTTGTTAAGACCGGAAGATTTATGAAAACTTAGCTTTCACCCTGACAAGCAAAAAAAATGGAGAACATACATGAAGGGGCAGTTGGAGAAAGAATGAAGTTACTCCCTGCTATATCCTTCTGGATCCACCTTTTTGGTAGACTTGTTCCAGTGATAAACACAATGCTGGTGATTTATTCCTTTCCCCTCCAATCTGAAGACAAGCCTGCGTTTCCACTTGCCCTTCCAGCTGCATTCCATAGACGGAGAGTGTCCGAGGTCCCTACGGCTGGGCCGTCCTCAGCAACCAGGATGAAAATGCAGAGACCTAACAGCAGAGAGGTTGGCCACAGGGCAGAGCGAGGCTCTCTGCTGAGGACTCAAGTAAGATGTCAGGCAGATCCAATCTGAGGAGGCGTGGAGAAGTCGGGATGTCAGTTTGACTCCAGAACGAACAGGAGGTGGAGAGGTGCTGACAGGCAGAGGGCTTGATCTGACTGGAACTGGGTGTCGCAGGTCCCCCTCAGGGAGAATTCCACAGGAAAACAGAGCTGCCCAAGGCCAGCCCCTGCCTGCTCCAGCCCAACTCAGCTGCCAGAGGGAGAGGCTTTCCCTGGGCACAGAAGACCTCCGCCTCTGGGTCTCCTACAGTCCACCCCTTTCTCCTCCACCACCGCCATCAGCTTCTCTCCATCATCTTCCAGTTGCACCATGGGACAGCATCTCATTGCCTACTGACTCCATCCTTGCCTGGCCCCAATTCCTTCAGCAGCCAGCTGAATTCTTCTGAAACACAAATCTGGCCCCTTCACTGAACAGATGAATGAGTAAGCAAAATGTGGTACATCCACACAATGGAATATTATTCATTCATAAAAAGGAATGGAGTACTGACACACGCCACAACGTGGACGAACCTTAAAAACTTTATGCTAAGTGAAAGAAGCCAGGCACAAAAGGCCACGTATTATATGATTGCATTTATAAGAAATATCCAGAATAGGTCGATCCATAGAGACAGAAAGCAATTTGATGGCCGCCAAGGGCTGCGAAGCAGGGTGGAGGAGGAATGCAGAGGGATTGCTCAATAGACATGGGGTTTGTTTTGGGGATGACGAGAATGTTTTGGGACCAGGCAGAGGTGTCGGTTGCACAACACTGTGAATGCACTAAATACCACTGAATTGCATACGTTAAGATGGTTCATCTCACAGGTGAATTTCACCTCAATTAAAAAGAAACGCACCTCATCTTAGGGTAAAACGCAACTTTCCATCCTGGCTTCAAGGCTCCGTGTATCTATTTTTTGCACCCCCCGCTCCCCACCTCCCCACAGCCTCATTTCTCACTGTGCCTTCCAACCCAAATATTTTACACTCCAGCCAGACTGAATTACTAGTCAATGTCTCCGCAGAATGTGGAAGGCCCTCTGGCCTCCCTACCCTAAATCCTTCTTTAGCTTCCCTCTCTAGGCCTGGGTACCCCCTCCCTGCATCCTGTAGTCTCCATCTTCTGTGATTCCCTCATGCCTACAGTGCCCGCTGTCCGCTCTGGTCCCGGTTGGGAGCCCCTTCTGTGCTCACCCGTCCCATGGAGCTCAGTACTCGGTGCTCCGACGATCTGGGGCTTGTCCGCACTAGAGTGGAAACTCCCTGAGGCCAGGGAACAGGTCTGTTCCGCTCACTGCTCTATCCCCCGCTCTCAGCATGGTGTGGGTGTGTGTTGGGTGAATCGGCACCAGGCCAGGGCAGACGTCCGAGTCCCGGCTTCAGCTCTGGCACAGGGTGGACGGTGGCTCTGACTCCATCTCTGCCTGCAGCCCTGACCCCAAGTGGACTCTTAACCTGTGCTAACCTTGGGAGAAGTACCACTCTCATTCTGGCTCCTGTCAGCGCTTGCTCCCGGGGGTTAATGAAAGCCTTAAATGATTGGAGCTGCCCCAAATATTTCTGCCCCACTGGCCCCCCGGGCCTGTCCTCTCCACTCTTAGGTACACAGGTCACCAGAAGCAAGCCTGATACCATGACGCCCCTGCATGCTTGATAAGCCACTCCACTGCCAACCCATGGCCTTGACGAGCTGGGGTGTAGCCTCCTCTCCTTCCCCACCTTGTCCATACTGCAGGCACATCCCGCAGCCTCTTCCAGCCTGAGCAGCCATTTGTGGGCATGCTGTCCAGGCTTCCACTTCTGGCGTCCTCTTTCAACTCCTGCCTGTTTAAGGGCAGTAAAAACACTGGTGCCACCGGACATCTGAGCAAAGATCTCCCAAGACCCTCGTTTAGCTTTTGAATAAAAACAATGCTGCCTACTGAGTATTAAGCACCCAAACAACAACAACCCCACGAACTGAGACTGACGATGTTCCCATTTTGCAGATCAGGAAACTGAGGCTCAACCAGGAGAAGCCACATAAGCCCAAAGTCACATAAGAGTCAGACCTAGGACTCAAATCTAGGTCCGTCGGATGCCAATGCCTGAGATATGAACCATGATTTTATATAATGTCCCGTGAAAGCCACGTATACATGTCTCCCAAAAGTGTGCCTGGCTTCAGTCCTGTATCAGGAAATGTGGATAAAAAGTTACAAAAAAAAATCTGACGGATGCGGAAGCCCCATGTGATCGCCCCGCATCCCGGCACGACTTTTGTTCTCATGACGTCGTCACTAAAGTTCATTTGATTAGACCCAAGACTTCCAACTTTTTTCCTCCCAAGGTAATGCATCTTCTCTACAGACTTCCTGTTTTGAAAAGACTTTGCCTCCTAAACATTTTATATCTCTTGGTAACAATTAAATTTGCTTTGTTTTGTTGCTGTTATTGATCACGGACACCAGACTGTGTAATCAAATCAGCATTCAAACGGTGACTTACTCTGGGTGGCCTTATTTTGGTAGATAGGAGATTTCTGTTATGGTTTTTGAAATATTTAAAAGGAATCTGGGAAGGATGCATAAGAAGCTAGTTTATAGTGGCTGCCTCTGGGGGACGGGGACTAAGGACGGGGCTCTTTACTGGGAAAAGGTGGAAAATATAATTTTCATAGTAGATCCTTTTGTACCTTTGGATTTTGAGTCATGTGCCTGAATTACCTCTTCAAAAAGGATGAAAACAGCCCGAGGGACCCTCATCATTGCTTTCACTGGGGTCTAGAGAGCCACAGAGGTCAGGATGGAATGCAAATTGGAATCTGACGTACATTAGCAAACCTTTTTCTAGCCAAGTAAGTCTTCTCTTGGCCAGCAGAGGGCAGTGCATGGCTAAGCGTGGCCCAGGCTGCTATTCTGGGGAAGGCGGCCCTGGAGCTTTGACTGTTGAGCTGGAGTTAATATTCCACAGAGGGCGTAGAAGGAAGGGATGAACAAGCCACCTTGCTTTTTTGCTTTAATTCCTTTTTAAACAAACAACTGACCCTTGCTTAGAAATCTTGCCTTTAAAAGGCTTTCCTCAGTGGTGTTCATGAGATGATTTTAGGTAGACAAACAGATTTGAAAATGTCTAATAGCTATGGACTTATTTAAGTGTGAATTAGAAAAATATATAAATATATGGTTTGCAGATCAGACTTCTCATTTCATGGACCTCATTTTGTGGAGTAAGCCAAGGGAAAAAGGCAAGCCAATTTATACGCAGTTTAAGGAAAAAAAAAAAAAAAGATAGGGAGCTGGTAACAGAATTGGACTGTGGAAGTAGCAAAAATTAGCCCAAAGAATAAAGGCCAGATTCTCAGCCTTCCAGGACTTCCAGGGGGTCCACCGTCAGGCTCTAGCCCACCTCTGCCGTCTCAAACATCTTTATACATCGGAACGGATATAGCCCTGGACCCCATGCTGGTCCCCTGTCTGAGATGCCTCTCCTCTTCTCTCTGCGTGACAACATTTTACTAACTCCTGAAGGTCCCTCTGTGCTCCCACGCCATCCAGCATTTGCAGCTATAAAGTCACTAGCCAAGGTTCTCATAAGGCTTCCAGTGAGCCAGGAGCTGTTCTAAGCGCTTCCCACGCGCCATTTCATCTTATCCTCAGACGAACCCTATCAAGACTGCTATTCCCACCCATTTCCCAGAGAAGCAAACTGAGGCACCCAGAGGTGAGAAACACACTGAAGCTTGAACGGCTGGTCACGTGGAACAGCCAGAACCCAAACCCCTGTGGTTGGAAGGCAGAACCTCGGCACCGACCCGCTGGACTCCACCTGCTGTGTCCACTTGCGCACGGGCTGCGAACCCACTGAAGCCACATGCTCCTCACCCCATATCCCTGGAGCCCAGCACGGGGCTTGGCACCGGTGACATCAATGTCATTTATAAGGATGAACTATGGTGAATTTATCTCCATTTTCCAGATGAGCAAACTGAGGCTCAGAGGGACTTTCCTAAGAAAACACCATCTTGCAATTAAGGCAGGACCCCCATGGGGCCGTGCAGATGGTGATGAAACACACTGTAGGATTTAAATAAGGGAAAAAGAGAAGCAGAACCCATAAATGCAGTCGTAGGTACAAAAAAACTTTCACAAAACATATTCTTCTTGAAGGCCTGTGAAAGAGACCTATTCAGAGTTCTTTCATGTCCATTTTCTCACTGGATCCTGTCAACCTCATAGCGAGGTGATCAGAGAAAATGTTATCAGCCCCATTGTACGGAGGAGTAAACTGAGCCCAGAGAGGCCCAGGTCCCAGGCTCTGCTCCTTCACCATGCTACGCAGCCAGTGCCAGGTGCCCCTCAGCGCCGTGGAATTGCTGAGGGGCCCTATGGCCCAGTGCTAATTAGCTTTCAATTTAATTTGATAAAATAGCAGACAGGACAAGAAACCACGGCAGCCTTGGGGAGGACATAGAAAGCCAATCTCTTCGGCTCCCTGAAAGGACATTGTCAAGCATAAAAAATGAGCCGTTTTCTTATTTCCTCCCTCCCTCCCTTCTTTCCTCTCTCCATCAGATTCATCAGGTCTTGTCTGAGCCGGGCTCGGAAGCCAGCCCTCACCCAGTGGATCTCAGTCCTGGCCGTACACAAGAATCCTTGGGGAGAGTCAAAAGCTCCCGAGGATGCCCAGGCCGCAGCCGGGCCCGTCAGACCCTCAGCATCTCTGGGGGTGGGGTCCTGGCATCAGTGTCACTGAAAGTTCCCTAAGAGGTTACACAGGCAGCCAGGACCAAAAGCCACCGCCTAGAGGTCTCACGGTGGAGGAGACCCCTCTCTGTCCCCCACCCTTTTCTTCGTTTCTCCTTTTCCTCCACCTTCAACCTTTTCAATCAATTCCCCTCTGGGACCCAAAGAGAAAGAGAAGAAGAAAGTGACTCCCATGCTCGTCACGCCTCTGGGAGCACCCCGCGGGCTGAGCCATGTCTCGTTTCTACATCCCTGGGCTGAGTCATCTCAGAACACTGCGGGCAAGGCTGTGTCAAGGTCGACAAGCAGACGTTTCACACCCAGCACTGTGGACCAGGGGAAGCCCAGCAGCATCTGGCTGTTCCCTTTGAACGGATCGCTCCTCCACCTCTCTGGAGTTTTTGTTCCACCTTGAAGGGCAGTGCTGAGAGGATGGGCTCTGGTTCAAATCCTAGATGTGCTGGTTTCTAGCTGGGTGACCTGGAGAAAGTGGCCTAACCTCTCTGAGCCTCAGTGTCCTCACCTGTAAAATGGGGATGATATTGTTGAGAGCTGCAGATGATCTAATGAGTGCCGGGAATTCAATTAAAAGAGCATCTTTTGTCTTAAAAAAATATTTATAACAAACTACCCAGCCTGTTAAGCGGCGAGGGAGGAGAGGCAGGGGTGTAGCACCAAAACCTGGGGTCAGGGGATCTCAGTGAGAGGCAGCTCCATCTGCCGCTTCTCTGCTCTGTGACCATGGACAAGTGGCTTGCCCAGCCTGGGCTTCAGTTTCTCCAGATGAAAATCTCGGAATCCACAAACTGAAAAAATTACCTAACAATGACCTTGGGGAGACCACTTTGAGCTTTCCTTCTCTTTAGGAGGTTGGACCCCACTGCCTCATCCCATAGCAATCAGAGGATGGATTTGGGAATATTGTAGTCTCTTATCCTGAGAGGTTACATTCCAAGACCCCCAGTGGATGTCTGAAGCCACGGACAGTGCCAGTCCCTATATATGTTATGTTTTTTCTTATACAGAAATATCTGAGGTGTGACAACACAAGCAGCACAAATTTCTTTTTCCTCCTTCACAATTTCACAGACAGAAGACTCATTTCTTCTTAGCAACCTCAGCTCACGATTTTTTTTCTTTCCTTAATAAGTTGAGAACTTTCACCTTTCCACTTAAAGGAAGCACTTTTTTCTTTTTTTTGAGGAAGATTAGCCCTGAGTAACATCTGCTGCCAATCCTCCTCTTTTTGCTGAGGAAGACTGGCCCTGAGTGCACATCCGTGCCCATCTTCCTCTACTTTATGTGTGGGACGCCTGCCACAGCACGGCTTGATGAGCGGTGCCATGTCTGCACCCGGGATCCAAACTGGTGAACCCTGGGCCACTGAAGCGGAACATGCACACTTAACTGCTGTGCCACCGGGCCGGCCCCTAAAGAAGGCTTCGCTTTGGCATATCTCAGTGGCCAACATCACTATTCTTGTGCTTTGGGGCCATTATGAAGTAAAATGAGGGTGACTGGAACACAAGCACTGTGACACCACGACAGTCGATCTGATAACCGAGACGGCTACTGGCGGCTAACAGGCGGGTAGCATATGGAGAGTGGACACACGGGACGGAGGGATGACTCGCGTTCGGCGAAGGAAGGAGCAGGACAGCGCGAGGTTTCATCACGCCACTCAGAACAGCGCGCAATTTACAACTTATGAACTGTTTGTTTCTGAAATTTCCCATTTGAGATTTTCAGACCGCCACTGACCACAGGTAACTGAAACCACAGAAAGCGAAACCGCGGATAAGGGGGGATCACTGTGCAAAGACTCAGAGACAGTCGGTGAAGCCTGGGCTTCCCAGACCCAGGGGTGCCCCGCGGCAGGATCTGTGGCCCTTCTGGGACTTTCCTGTGTGGAGATGCCCACATCTCTGCCTCTTTCTGGATATGAGTTTCCCCAAATTTATAAAATTAGCGAGTGGGGGTGAGAACTGACCTTGAGAGAGTGTAATAGAAGCTCAGCTATATGAGAGCAGAATTAAAGGATTGGGCTTTGTGGGGTGTGTGTGATGTGTGGTGTGTGTGTGTGTATGTAATGTAACGTGTGTATGGTATATGTGTGTATGTACGTGTGTGTGGTGTGGGGTGTGTGTGGGGTGTGTGTGTGATGTGCATGTGTGGATGTGTGGTGTGCACACACACACACGTGTGCAGAGGGAGGTGGCCCGGGCTCTGCTCCACTGGACGGAGATGCTGGAGGGATCCCGAGAGAGAGCTGACAGCTGCAGGATGCGTGTTTCCTGTCACTCGGAATCTCCATCACGACGCGGCTCTGAAAGGTGTCACCCTGCGAGCCTCGGTCTGACTCACCCCGAGCTGCCAAAACGCTCCTGCAAACCCCCAGTGGGGAGCGGGCGCTGCGTGGGGACGGTCCTCCCGGAAGAGGTGAACTGTCGGAAACCTGGAGGGCGCACCCCAAGGCCCCGGCCGGGCGGCCCGAGGCTTCCCGAGGCGCGGCCAGCACAGGACCACGGTCAGGGCCCTGCCTCCCGCCTCCCTCCCATCCTCCTCCACCCGCCACGGGGCCCCTGCGTGTTGGGGAGTTGTGAAACAAGCAGTCGTGGCTCCCTAGGATGTCAGATCTAACAGCATCCGAAGGCCTTGAGCTGGTGACGTGCACCAGCTGGAGACAGGGGGTGGGTCCCCTCCCACAGCTGCTCTGCAGTCACCAAGGCTGGGCAGGGCGTGGCGCGGCCGAGGAGCAGAAGACAGACATGTGTTGGGCGAGGACCTATCCTAGAGCTTGTTTCCACGTTACCAGCAACCACGACAACCCCTTGAAAATGGGGGGAGCAGGAATAATTAATCAGGCAGATGCCTGGACAGTATTTTTGGGTGACTCTTCCTCATTCCTCACCGTCACACCCAAACCCCATGGTCAGGGGCAACTGACATTTGTGTGTGTGTATGTGTGTGTGTGGTTGTATAATGAAGCTTAGTTGGTGTGCAAGCCATGGAAAGAGTTATTGTTAATCATCATCATAACTGCCAATCAAATTATGGCGTGTGTGCAATGTATCAGGCCCTTGCCAAGAGTTTCATCCCCTCAGGAGCTCTAAGAGCTCCTATTTTAAAGACAGGGAACTGAGGCTCAGAGAAGTGAAGTGACTTATCCAAGGTCACACAGCCGATCAGGGGAAGAGTTGGGACCTGAACGCTAGACTTCCAACCACAGGCAAAGGCTTTTTCTTCTCTCTGAGAAAACTCAGAATCTTTCCAGAGTGCCTCGCTCATGTTGGAAGCATCATGGAGAGGAGGAAACATTTTCTGAGCTTTCTAAATGCTAGGCACCAAGCTCCAGTACCAATCTTGTTTCTTTCACTTCCTAGCTGTGGGATCGTAGGCAAGTGACTTCACCTCTCTGAGCCTTGGTTCCCTCATTTGTACAATGGGGACAATGATGGCCACCTCATAGGGTCATTGTGCCCGGTGAGGTCATTTGGACCTTTGGACCGGTACCAGGAGACCTGGGTTCTAACGTCTACTCTACTTTGGCTGTAGTAGCCTGAGTGCAAAAATGGTTTCAAAGCTCTGCCCCTCTCTGTGTCCACACCTTTTGCACTGAGGTTTTGAAGCACCTGCCATCAAGAGGTGGAGTGCGTCTCTCCACCCCTTGAGTCAAGGCTGGCCCTTGCTTTGTGACCCGCCGTAGGATATGGCAGCCATGATGCTGTACCCCTTCCTAGTCAAGACACAGGAAGCCTCGAGTGCTTCTGCCCATTGTCTTGGGATCCTGGTCGGGCACCCTGGGAACAAGCTGGCTGTTGGAGGATGCGAGACACGTGCAGCAGAGATGAACCATCCTAGTCCGTCCTGCCTAGAGCGTGTGACAGCCAGCCCACCCCAAATAGGTGACAAACGCCAGCCACGATCAGCAGAGCCGCCCACCCACCCCGCAGCTGCCCGCAGGCACACGAGCGAGCCAGCCGAGGCCAGAAGAACTGCCTCGCTGACATGCAGGCGTGTGAGCAAGGCTCCAAGCTTGTGTTCCCCGCTGCCGAGCTTGGGGTAATTGGTCACACAGCAGTAGCTGCCGGAGAGGGTGGTCCTGGGGCAGCCTCTTCCCAGCCCTGGCCGTCGGTTTCCTCATCTGTAACACGATGGAACTGGGCTCTATGAACTTTGCTGTTCCTTTTCAGGTTCCTTAGACGTTTGGCTCTCGGGAAACCCCACTTCTCTCTGCTAATGGATCGGAAAGTTTTTATCTCTACTGTGGCCATTTCTCCCATGATTTCTGCTGGTGTCTGGAAATCTCTGCTCCTGCGGCCAGAGCGGCCCTTGACTCTTGACTGTCCTTTCTTGCCTGGCTCTCGAGATGAATGCTTGCAGCCCAAAGCGGCTATATCTCTGTTGGAGGGACTGAAGGACCTCTGGACAAGGCACTTAAATTTTAGGGCCTGGAGTTAACTTAGCACAGAACAGGTTGGCAGCAGCCGAAAAGAAATATTCTATGGCTATCCATCACACGGTTACCGGGGTTTGTTATGAGATCCTTTTATTTCCTGGTTAGAGAACTGTGCTGGGGCCCATAAACGGGGAGAGATTTGGGGCTGGGCTCCACAGTGGAGCCAAGGAAGGCAAGCTGGGGCTTTGGTGAAATTTCTTTCTTCCAGAGATTTATGTCTATTTGCAACAGGTGCCCAGGCAATGGAGGGCACCTCGCTGAGCCTCAGTTTCTCCTTCTGGAAGCTGAGGCTGGGGAATCTCTCTTTGGAGGAGCACCTCTCTACCATTCATTGTGTGGTTATAACACCGGCTTTGGTCCTAGAGAATGGGGTTTGAGTCCTCAGTTGGCCTCTTCCTAGCTGTGTGACCTTGAATGAGTGACTTCACCTCTCTGAGTCTCAGTTTCCTCATCTGTAAAAAGGAGATCGCCATAGTGATATCGCATAGGTTTGCTGGGGAGCTGGCATATAGTAAGGGGGAAAGAGTGTTAGCTGTGGTTAGTTTCCTATTTTATGCCAGAAACCTTACTAAGAACTTTCCGTGCTCTTTAAGTAACTTTCACACTCACCATCTTTCTCTTTGACTTAACTGGTATTTATTGAGCACTTACTGTATGCTGGTTACTCGGGACAAAGGGAACAAAGTACAGTAGTTCCCTCTTCTTTGTGGGAAATACGTCCCAGGACCCCCAGGGGACGTCTGAAACCGTGGATAGTACCAAACCCCGTACATACTACATTTTTTCCTATACATACAAACCAGTGATCAAGTTTAATTTATAAATTAGGCACAGGAAGACATCACAACAGTAACTTCTCTTTGGTGTATCCGAATTGCCAGCATCACTACCCTTGTGCTTTGGGGACATTATTAAGTAGAATAAGGGTGACTTGAACACAAGCACCGTGATACCCAGACAGTGGGTCTGATAACCGAGCCACCTGCTAACTGACTACGGGGCAGGCGGCGTCTACAGCGTGGATCTGCTGACAGGATGATTCACGTCCGGGATGGGACGGAGTGCGATGGCGCGAGATTTCATCAAGCCGCTCAGAATGGCGTGCAACTTAAAACTTACGGATTGTTTATTTACAGACTTTTCCATTTGATATTTTTGGCCCGTGGCGGACCACGGGTAACTGAAACTGCAGAAAGCAAAACCGTGGCTCAGGGTGGACTGCTGTATCATATCATAAGACACGTGTCACCACCATCCTTAACCTGCCTGAGGCCACAGAGCTGGTGACCAGCAGAGTCAGGATTTAAATGCAGCTCTTTTCGACTCAAGATGCTTTTGTGACTCCTCTGCCATGGGGCGTTTTCAAGGTTGTGGCTGCTGTGCTCAGCTCTCGCACCCACACTTAACTTGTCTCTCTAGTCCTAGCTCTGACCTGCTGTGTGATGCTAGGTGAGTTACCTTCCCTCTCTGGGCCTCTCCCAGATCTTGCATTCTATGATGCCTTCTCCAATAATTCCTTAGTTCTTTTATTCTCCTTTCTATGCTTTATTGAGAGAAAGAGAGAGAGAGAGGGAAAGAAAGAGAAAGAGATTTAAGAAATCCTTAAGAATTTAAAAACCTCATGCTTGGTTGTTTTAGGATAAGCAGCGATTCCTGATGGAGCTGGAACAGGACTAAGCATTTGGGGCATGAAGGAATTTTAGCCTGGGGGCTCCTGCCTCTTAAGATCGTGGACCCATCCTACCTCCAACACCCACAGCACAAGGCAGACGGTTGTAACCGATGTTGCAGTTCAGGGCGTCCGTTCGGGTGCCTGAGGGTCACGTTTTCACCGCTCGAGTCCTTTGGGCACAGGGCCCCTCCTGGAACGGCCTCCCCCTATTACAGCTTGGCCAACTGACACTCTTCAAGATTCTGCTTGGATGCCACCCTCTCTGGGACATTTCCACAACTCGCAGAGGTGAATCCAGCTCCCTTCTCCCTCCCTCCCACCCCTCCAGCCACAGCGCTTGGCCCACATCTCATCAGATTGTCTGTTTACTCCCCTATTTCCTGAACGCCGAGTTCCTGGAGGCCTGGGATCCCCTCTGCTTCATCCCTGGGACATGTAGCTGGTCCCCCAAAGGCTGTGCAAGTCAATGAGAGAGGAGGCGACAGTGTGTGAGCAAACCCGGCTCTGTCCTTTATCAACTGTGTGACCTGAGGAAGTCGCTTAACCTCTCTGTGCTGTCATTTCCAAATCCATAAAGTGGCAATGACAACATCTGCCTTATAAGGACTCCGGGTAATCAGAGGTTCCATCTATGAAGCGCCAACTACGTGCCAGATCCCATGCGATGTGCTGTGCATACGTTATCTCCAATTTGCGTAATTACCCCTCTGCAATTATCTCTACTCACATTAGCTCTAATTTATGTAATTATTATCTCTCCGTAATAATGTTCACATTCATTATTGCTCACGGGTATAAACTACGCAGCTCAGGGCCTAGCACACAGTAGGTCTTTCATAAGTGGCGACGAATTGGAAGCATTATCCTCACGCCCATGGCATCAACAGACTTGGCCGGGAGAAAGGGGGGAAAGTGTTCCCCTCTCGCCTGGCACATGGGGCTCATGTCCTCCTGACTCAGCAGACACCGCCCAGCGCCCGCTGTGGGCCACCTACCCAGCTCAGGCAGCGGTGCCAACTCCGCCCTCCTCGCTGATGTGATAAATAACAAATGCAAACACTTAGGCCGTGCGAGGGGCCCCGAGGATGGAATTATTTTTACTATCAAACCCAAATTGGTTTACTAAAACTGTCAGCGGAAACCAAGCAAGATAAATTAAACCCAGCAGCTCCCAGGCCTCACGTAACCCTCGCTGGTGAGATGCTATTTTCACTCCCTCTGTGGGAGGAAGGTGGTGCCGGGGCCAGACGCCGCTCTGCCAAGCGTGTGCCAGAGTCTGCCAGCGAGAGGCTCCGGGTGGTGACCGGAGGCCCCCGCTCCCTTCTGGAAAGCTTTGATCCTGTTAACTGCTTAAAACCCTTCCCCTGCCACCCAACTTGGGTGGGTCCAGACTCCCTAATGCAGCCTTTGGGGCCCTGCCTGATTCCGGTCCTTCCTCATTGATGCTGCCGCTCCTGCATCACCGAGCTCCAGATTCCCGGGGCTTCCTCCAGCTGCTTTCAAATGCTGGCAAGGATCCCAGGCCCTGGAGACAGGCCAACGGAGTTCGAATCCCAGCTCTGCCAGTTCCCAGCTGTGTGATCATAGTCACTCCTCCACCTCTCCGAGCCTCAGTTTACTCATCTGGAAAACGGAGGTAATGCTAGAACCCATGGCATGCGCCTGCTGTGAAGGTGCCTGGGGTGTGAATGTCTGGGACACACTGAGTGCTCAGCATATATTTGATATTATAGACAGACAAGAAGAGTCTTGCCTTCTTGCATCTGGACCTTAGCACATGCTGTTCCTTTTGGCTGGCACACTGTTCCCCTCCACCTCTGCCCATCTTCTATCTGTCCTTCAGGTCTCAGCATAGGTCGGGGTTTCTCTGTTTCGGCACTATTGGCACTTTGGGTCAGCTCTTTCTTTGTGGTGCAGGCTATCCTGTGCATTGCAGGACATTGAGCAACCTCTCTGGGCTCTCCCCACGAGATGCCAGTAGCACCACCTCCCCCCACTAATTATGACAACCAGAAATGCCCGCAGACATTGCTAAGTGTCCTGGGGACAACAGGGTCCCCAGTTAGATGTTGCTTTCTCAGGAATGCTTGTCTCCATATCCTCCACCGGGCTCACCTTTCTCACTCCGGACCCCGACTTAGAAGTCACTTCCTCCTTGATTTGACTCAGTGTCCCTCAGCTGCCTGTCCTCCCCATCATTGCTCTTATCACACTGCATATAGTTTCTTGTCTGCCTCGCCCACTAGACAGTGAGGGCAGAGACTGTCCCACTTTTCTCACAACTGTACTTCCAGCACCTAGCCTGGTACTTGTACACAGCAGGTGCACACCTGTTTTGTTTTTCAGCGTTAATAGAGCCCATCCAATCTATTCTTTTCCAATATAAACTTTACTGCTGAAGGGACAACTATCAGAGTCTTTCCAGTGCCTAATAATGTGTTTGGCTCATAGTAGACACTCAAAAAAAAAGTCTTGAATGATGAGCCCTTTATTCCAGACTCTAGAAGTCAGAGAGATGAGAAAGGGAGAAAGGGGTGAATTCTCACTGGGGAGCGAGCGAGGGAGGCAATGGGCACGGGATGCTTAAAATCCCTCCAGCAGCCATGAAACACTGATGTGTCAAGACCCTCATTACAGATGAGAAAGACCAGGGCCCAAGAGAAACCCAAAGTCACAGAGCCGGACAGCGGGGGAGACGGAATGCTGACCCAGGTTGGCCTGGCCCCAAGTCCCCAAGAGGCTACTGAGCAAGGTCTGCAAATGCTCAACTCAACTGGAGCAGGAGGTCCTGGGACAGCCTCTGAGGACCTTCCCACTGCCTCTCATGGGCAGCTTCCAAAGACAGTCACTCATAATTTTGCAAATAATTTTCCTCTTCTCTTGCAAGGCTCCTCTGCAGAGCCAGGCTGCCCCTGAGTCCTGATTCCCAGCCAACTGGGTTTCTATTTCAGGCTTGAGGGAAGCGCTGACCCCCAGAGGCCCTGGCTGCATCCAGAGATGCTCTTCAGAGCTGGGCACTTCCCTGACTCTCTGCCCACCCTCCCAGCCACGGTGTCTGCTTCTGTTGGGAATCCCTTCCTTCTTCTTTTCCAGACACCACCATCCATCTCTGTCCCCTTCTCTCAGTCCCTGGGTAGTTGCAGGGGGGCAGTTCTAGAGGAAGCATCTATTAGGTCCCCCCACTGAGCACCGGACACAGCCACACAGTCAGGTGAGTCCCTTCATTACAGCATTTCTTCACTCAGTAATCATTTCCTGAGCACCTTCTATGTGTCAGGATGTGTTAGACCCTGGGACACAGCTAAATCAGACCGGGGCCTGACTGCAAGGACCTTCTGGCCTAGTCAAGAGAGACAGATAGGAAAATAAACTATTGCAGTACAAAGAGTACGTGTTATACTGCCTTCTTCCTCCTGGCCACGCCCACCATTCAGTCCCTTGAAAATACTGTGCTTGCTCTGGCCACAGGGCCTTTGCATATTCTGTCCCTTTAGGATGCATTCACTCCAATTCATTGTTTAGTTCTGAGCTTTAGTATCAGATCTTCAGGGAATGCTTTTCTGACCTTCCTCTTTATATCACATCCCATTATAGACTCTCATAGCACCGCGCACCTTTCTTTACATTGCTTATCAAAGTTACATATGCAGTTATTGGTGTATTTTTTTCATTTAATGCCTGCTTCCTTAGTAGACTGAACTTCCTGAGGGTAGGGACTCTTTCTGTGTGTGTATGATTCTGTTTCCCTCACCATTGGGACCCCAGTTCTTTGCACAGTCCCTGACACATAGTAGATGCTTAATTAACATTGATTGAAAGAATAAAGCAGGAGCAATTTCTTCCCCAATCTGGCTGGATTGGGGGTCCACCCAATCATTAACACTCACAACTGGATATCTAAGAAGATCCGTTTCTCCTCCCCTACGTGAATCTTCCAGATACAATCTTCGCCTTCCACGTAGGGCTCTGGCCAGTTGGGGGACAGCACCACCCCGGCCACGGCAGAGAGCTCCCCACCGCACATGGCTGTAAAAGACACAGACAGACAGACACTTCATTCATAAGGAAGTCAATGTGGCATAGCGGTTAAGGGTGTGGGCTGTGAAGTCTGACAGCCACGGCTCGCTGCGTACCGTGGACAGCTCCCCTCTCCTCAGGCAATCCATACATGTTTGTGGGATGATTAAATTAGGACTGGCCACCTGACTCCTTTAGCGGAGAGCTGGCGAAGGTGGGGCGAAGGGCGCCATCGTTCTTTCAGGACTAAGGACAGAGCTCAGAGTTCCGCGTGAACCCTCAGCAGCCCTGCCCTTGCACAGGGCGAGTGGCGGCTAAGGGACGCTATGCTGCAGGCAGGTGTACCTGGGTTCGAGTCTTGCTTCTGCCACCAACAGGCTCTGGGACAATGCACGTAACTTCTTGGAGCTTCAGTTCCCTTCCTCTTTAAAGCCAGAGTAACACCACTGCTGACTTCACTGGGTTATTCTGAAGCTTAACTGAGTTCATGGGAGTCAAACCCAGCACAATGCCGGGCACAAGACAAGCGCTCGATAATTCTCAGTTCACATGACTGGGAAGGGCCCCTGCTCTGAACTGGAAGCAGAGATGCGGCCGCACCTGGTGCCTTGACCTTTAAATTCCACTCTGTTCACTGCTCTGGAAAGTTCTCAAAGTGGCAGAGGCCAAAGCACCAATAAATTCTGCTCTGTTAAACCAGCACATTTAATACAGGGATCAATTCCTCACCACGGCGAGGCCGTGATTTCACGCCAACAGCCATCCGGGCAGCGGCTGCCAGGAGCGAGCGCTCTCTTCATTACTCCACACACTCCACATGGATCCAGGCTCAGGGTGGTTCATTGGCCACGAATATGGGGAGATGGGGAGGGCACTGGGAGCCCATGGAGATGAGGGTCCTATGCAGCCAGCACTGTCCAGAGAGGCTCAGAGCACAGGTCTCTGAGAACAGAGGGACCTGAATTCCATTCCCACCTCTGCCAATTACCCTCGGTCTGTTCTCAGGTACGTCCCTTCACAGCTTCAGTTTCCTCTGTGAATGGGGTCAATATATGTACCTTGCAGGGTTGTGGTGAGGATTAAATCAGATAATGTGCACACCACCCTTGGCACAGTGCCTGGGACACAGTTTTTTCACTCCTATTCACTATTGTGATTATCATCATTATTATTAATTAGACTCAGGGCTGCCATGTGATGTTGGGTGGGTTGTGAACTGTGCAAGAGCGCATAGCAGACGGGGTACATAGCAGCTGAAATCCATGCACAGACCTTTCACCAAGATGTGCACCTTATAAAATTTATCCATTTTGTAATTTTCCTGAGGACCAGCAGCAAACGTGATCCAAAGGACAGTGAGCGCTGGAAGGAATTCAAATGATAAAATTGGTAAGTAACCGGTGACATGCCTCTAAATTGGGGCCTTTGCCTCTTCATCTGAAGGGGTGGAGGTCCCTGGGGCCCCTGGGAGGAAGGCGGTGGGCCCACTCACCTCTGCACAGGGGCTCCGTGTCATTCCAGTACGGGTCCCGCACGTTGATGCACTCGATGACGGCCGGGCCCTGCTCCAGAGAGTGGCCGGGGTCGCATGTGAACTCCACTGTGGTCCCGATGTTATAGGTGGGGTCGGATGTGGTGAAGTTCCCATTCTGAATGTAGGGCTCGTAACAGTGGCCTTTCTCAAATGCTGAGGAGGGGGGTACAAAAGAGGGACAGCAGCCCAAAATGAGCCAGGGGCCACCCACAGCCCTGTATCTCAGAAGATGGCTCCCCTCTTGCTGTTCAGGGAAGCTCCATGGAAAATGGGTACCAGATCCTGCGGTCCAGTTCCAATTGACTTGCTGAGGGCCCTGGGGCTATTCACTTGCCTTCCTGGGGCCTTATTTTTTAAAAAACCTAAAATGGAAATAAGGACCTCTGCCCTCCCAATCCCGCAAAGTCTGCGTTTGGAAGCCCACGGGTCACACTAGCCACTGGGTCTCCCCCATCCTTCGCAGGCCAGATTTCTACCACCTAGGACACAGTCCCAGCCCCACTATGCTTCTTCTGCTCCCACACCACCACTCCAGGAGAGGGGGAGGCCCCCGGGGACCCTCACCCTCGAACCGGATGTTGAAGGCTGAGGCCACTTGCGGTTGGTCCGACGTGAACTCGATGCGGATGCTGTTGCCTTCGCTCAGCAGGCCCTCGAAGGGGACACTCTCGATTTGGAGGGAGTCATAGAGAAGAGCGGACTTGTTGGTGAGCCCGCTGTACACCATCATCCTGGCAGCGGGAAAGGAGAGGAGGGCCACTGAGTGGTCTCGGGTCGCTTGGGACACATGGTGGCAGGAGGGATGTGCAAAGAGCACCACATCTGGAGCCTCATTCCCAGACTCAAACCCAGACTTCACCCCTTCCTTGCCCGGACAAGCTGCTTCACTTTATTGGACCTGTTTCCTTTCCTGTAGATGATTGTCCTAGACTCCTCATAGACTATTCTGAGATTCCGGGGAAAGTGATAAGTACAGTGGAATGAACCTGACTGAATAATTGATACTGATTAATATTACTAATTGGGAAGTTGGGATTAATGAGCTAATATCATTCCAGAAACAGTGGTATACATGGTCAGACAGTCAGAGTCCCAACTCTGTAACTTCTGAGTGGTGTGACTTTGGACAAGGACACTTCGCCACACTGAGCCCCTGTGTCCTCATCTGTGAAATGGGTACAGTCACACCCACACCAGAGTGTGGGGATCAGAGACCGTGGGTATAAAGTGCCCAGGACAGAGTGGGTGTGCACATCAAATTTATTACGCCTTTCACCCAGACAGGGTCTGTCTCTGATTCTCATTTCCCAGAAGCACCGTGTGGGGAGTCAGGAGTTCTGATTTCCAGAACTCCCCACCGACTGACTTGACATAAGTCTCGACACATCTTGGGCCTCAGTCTCCACAAGCACAAAAGGAGGGGTCCTGACGTCTTTTCCACCTATCCTATAGGTGGGCTTTGAGAATATGACGGCATTAAGTGCCCTGAAAAACAAAGTGTGTTGACAATATGTTGGGTATTCATTTCTACTGTTCTTAAAACCATTGGATACTTGACTCTTTGCTGTATTTTTAAAGAAATTATGCAAAAGTGGGGAAGGAAACAGTATACAAATTAGATAAGTTTCTTTTATGGAGTCATAAACAGGCATTTTTAATCCTTTGATTTTTTTCCTGTGACTCATAAAAAGGGTTTACGTTTCCCAGATGAATTTCTAATGTCACTAAAATGCACAATTGGAGGCATGGTTTGTTCATGTTTTCATGTGTCCTCTGTGGATGGGATGGGCAAGGGGCTGAGGTAGAGACCAGGGGCCATCCCAGGAGTGGGGAGGGGGCTCTTCACAGTCTTCTGATCCCTGCTGACTCTGTTGCATCTTGGGGGCCATGCCCAGGACTCTTCTTTCAAAGAACTGAAGTCTTTGACAAAGAGGGTCACACTGGAGGAAATTCCCAAGATCCCAAAATCTCTGTAGTCAATTAACCTTCCAAAGATAGTGCTTTTCTAGCTATGTTCTCTGGAATGTCTGAAATAGTAACAAGTTTTGTCTCCAATCCATGCATAGCCTGTGGTCAAATGGGTTTTGGAAATGCTGGGTTAAATAAAAATTAAACTGTTTTTCTGCAGGACTCATCAGTGCCTTTGCTGGCTAATGTACATTAGCACCTTCCAAGACAGGGATAAGCATATACGGCATCTCCCAAACATGTCTGACCAGAGAATCCACCTTTTAAGCTGCATATGATGGGACTGGAGTTTAGGAAATTCATTTTGGGGAGAATCATCTTAAAATCTTTCTTCATGTCCCTCCTTGACTCAAAATCCTTCCATGGCTCTCTATAGCTTACAGAAGCAGCCTGATTGAAAGCCCTTGAGCATATGACCCCAATTTACCTCTACATCTTTATCCCCCTTTCCCCATTCTCGCTACTTGGGACACTCTTCCCACTGTGTTTTGGGTTCCCTTGTTCAAGGTTTAGGTCCCTTCCAAGGTTGAGATCAAGGTTCCATTTCTTATGTGGAGCCTCATCTAGCTCTAAGCTCTTGCAACTGATATATTGTGGCATTTCTGCTGTTTTCCTCAGCAAAGGGTGTAGGACAGATAAAGTTAATTTCTCTTTTCTTCTGGGCACAGTTAAGAGTCTTCATTTTGTGTGTGTGTTGGTCTTTAACCTTGTGGAACTACTACAAACTTCTCTCCCTAAAGACAGACTCAAGAACTAGTTTTCCCTGCTGGTCATCAACTCCCTGGTGTTGGAGTTGAAGGTCTTCTTCCACAGACCTTTACAGAGCCCCATAGAAACTACGAGCGAAACTACAGCGTCAGTGCATCTGGCTCATTCATCATGATTTTAAAACCCAGAAAATACTCATTTTGGTTAACTTTTGTTTCCTCTCTGCTCATTCTCATCATCGAATGTGAACTTAGACTTGATTTATCCCCAAGCCATTCAGAAGAGGCAGGCTCGAGGTGTAAGTTTTAGAAAGTGTCTTTCACCGAGGATTCCCAGGTACGGCTCCTCAATCGGTCTCCAGCAGGAAAGACTGGGAATACATTTTCTAAAGACTTCTCCATGTCTTTCTGATGCTACTGGGAAGCCACGTTTTTGGAGCCCCTGTTCTACGCTTTGTAATTTAAAGCGATGATTTATTGATACGGAGTTGTTCAGGATAAAGCCAGACTACTTGGAAGGAAGTGGACTCAAGAGTTGGGTAAATTATTCAGTCTTCTGGTGTTTTCTCTATGCATCCTTTCCTACCTGAAGAAGTTAACGGTCCAGGTTTGAAGCTTCAAAGAAGCCAGGACATGGTAATTCTAAGAAGAAAGTCTGATAGATTCCAGAATTTTAAGGTGCTGGCATTCTGGAAGTGTAGCAAATGCTGTCAGGGCCCTACCCCTTCAGCACTCATTGCTCACACATTTTCTGCCAGCTTCCTACCCAAAGTCTCTGAGAATCAGCCAGCTCAACCAGCTCAAGGGGTGGCTGGCACTGTTGGGGAGGTAGTGTGCCTAGGAGCATCCCTCATCTGACGGGGGATGGGAAGTGGTGGACAAATACCCCAGCTCTCTCACCCCTCCAATATGAGCACCTGAGGTCTGCTCAACACAGTTTCCCAGAGGCCCCCGGTGGATAGAGCCCCAGCTGCCCCCACAGTCCTCTGCTTATTAACACATACTGTGTGGAGTCCCCTCCCTTCCCTGTTCACTGTCCCATGTCTCTGCCAGTGTCTTCTAGGATCAGCTCCCAAATAAACTACGTTCCCTCACAGCCTCATCGCCATGTCTGTTTCCACTGGGACCTAATCTAAGACAGCAAGTCTAAGCAGCTGACGTCCTAGTTTCCTAGAACATCCTAGAACATTCTAGCATAAGGTCCTAGAATATTAAAGTTTTATGATTCTAGATTCTTTGCATATTACTTAGAGTCCACAGACGTGGTCTTGCTTAGACGTTGTCTTGTAACTTCTCCCTAGTTTTTTTCATGCATGTAAGTCTAGTTTTTCCATGTCATACCAGGAGCCAATGTTTTCTACTTTTCTCCATGGAGCCAAATACACGACATGGCACAGAACAGGTACTCAATAAACACTCCCTCCTTGTTCAACTGGAGAAAGGGGTGTGCCAGAGAAAGAACGGGGAAGTGCAATATGGGGGATCTGGATTCCCTTCTTGCCTCTTCCTATATCCTACCGTGTGACCTGGGGCAAGTCCCTTTCTCTCTGTGTGCACTGTTTCCTTACCTGTAAAAGGAAGAGATTGAAGCTGATGGTCTCTAACACCCTTGCCATACTCCCAAGCTCTTTCTTGACTTCCATGAGCCAAAGCTTCAGCCATTTCACGACCCCAAGTCCCTAGCCACATTCTAACACTCTTAGGAGGGAATGAGGCTGGCTGGGGACCCTCAGGGGCTTACCTGTCCTTCTCATGCAGTGACAGCCTCTCGAAGTGCAGATGCAGCTTCTGGCCCTCTGGAGCCTCAATTGTCCACACACAGAACTGGCTACCATTGGTGTTTCCAGGGTGACTTGGGGAGAGGACGCGGCCAATGGTGGCATTGTGCACAGCTCCTCCACAAGGGGCTGGGGGCAGAAAGTAGGGGTGGGTGGGTGATGAGAAGAGAGTGTAGACAGGGAGGAAGTGAGTGTTTCATTCTCCCCTGATCGCCCCCCAACCCCTCAGTGGGAGGAAACAGGATGGGAGACCACGGAGAAGGCCTGTCCTCCTGGGCTGAGTTCATCCTGTTTGATAGAAGATCTCGTTCTATGACTGGAGCCATCACCAAGTGTTTTCCATGGTAGGGAATGAATGACTGTGATTTAAGGATTTTTTCCACAGCGCTGCCTATGCCCTGATTCTTTTTTTTTTTTTATTGAGTTATTGATAGGTTACAATCTTGTGAAATTTCAGTTGTACATTAATGTTTGTCAGTCATGTTGTAGGTGCACCACTTCACCCTTGGTGCCCACCCCCCACCCCACCTTTCCCCTGGTATCCACTAAACTGTTCTTGGTCCATAATTTTAAATTCCTCATATGAGTGGGGTCATAGATTATCCTTCTCTAGTTGGCTTATTTCACTTAACATAATTCTCTCAAGGTCCATCCATGTTGTTGCAAATGGAATGATTTTGTTCTGTTTTGCAGCTGAGTAGTATTCCATTGTATATATGTACCACATCTTCTTTATCCATTCGTCTGTTGCTGGACACTTAGGTTGCTTCCACGTGTTGGCTATTGTAAACAGTGCTGCAATAAACATTGGGGTGCACAGGACTTTTGGGATTGCTGACCTCAGGCTCTTTGGATAAATACCCAGTAGTGGGATGGCTGGGTCGTATGGTAGTTCTATTTTTAGTTTTCTGAGGAATCTCCATACTGTTTTCCATAGTGGCTGCACCAGTTTGCATTCCCACCAGCAGTGTATGAGGGTTCCTTTTTCTCCGCAACCTCTTCAACATTTGTTGCTATTAGTTTTAGATATTTTTGTCATTCTAACGGGTGTAAAGTGATATCTTAGTGTAGTTTTGATTTGCATTTCCCTGATGATCAGCGATGATGAGCATCTTTTCATGTGCCTATTGGCCATCAGTATATCTTCTTTGGAGAAATGTCTGTTCATGTCTCCAGCCCATTTTTTGATTGGGTTGTTTGATGTTTTGTGATTGAGTTGAGAGAGTTCTTTATATATTAAGGATATTAAGCCTTTGTCAGATATATGACTTGCAAATATTTTTTTCCCAGTTAGTGGGTTGTTTTTTTGTTTCAATCCTGTTTTCATTTTATGCCCTGATTCTTAATTACAAAATGGTAATCAAGAAGGACATAAAACAGGCAGTTCACAAAAGAAGAAATACACTTTTAGTACTTAGCCCTAAAAAATTCAGCCTCACTAATAATAAAAGAAATGCAAACCTAAATTATATTCTATTTGCATCCACCTAATTGGTCAAGATAAAAAGCAGCAATAAACCAGAGACGGTAAAGGAGATGGGAAGTGGTCACTCATTCACGACTGGTTAGAATGCAAATTGCTATGACCTTTCAGGAGGGAAATTTGGTGAAAAATCTAGAAAGTATGTTCAAAGACTTTGACTTAGTAATTAAAGTTCTGGGAATTTATGCTAAAAAATATATTTAGAGATTTTTTTCACCAAAATTTATGCATGAGGATGTTCCCTGCTAAATTGTTTCTAAGAGCAAAAAATGAGAAATAGCATGAATGTCTTCTCACAGCTTTTTGGTGAAATAAATATATTCCATTCATATAGTTATTAAAAACTATGTTCTCAAAGAATACTTAGGAATATAGGAAAATGTTCACTATATTTTAAGTGGAAAAAAAAGTTAGAAAATGATCTGCCATACCTATTTCAATAAGTTATTTGCAAGGATCAATTGAGACCATAAAAATAAAAAGGATTTGATCCTGTCTTCTACACTTTTGTATTTCTTGAAAACTTTTCTTACCAGAACTATATATTACTTTTATCATAAAAATCTAATAAAGAATACTAAAAAGTGATTTGTGAACTGGGAAGAGATATACAAATATGAGAAAGTAGTCTTATTCTTAGGAGATATTTGGTTCTCATTAAATGTTAGTTGAATGACTGCACGACTAATAAGGACTTGCGCTAGGAAGAGAAAGGTAGACGGCTCTCTCTGCTCCGGACTCTGGGGTGACCCACAGCAAAAACACTGCCAGGAAGCCCTATATTTCTTTCAGGACCACGGACAGAGCACCGGGTCGCTGTCTCCTGGACGCTTTCTGGTCCCAAAGTGGAGGTTGAAACCTGGCCACGATTCTGCTGTGGATCTAGGACAAGTCACTGAAGCTCTCTGAACCTCGAGTTCACTGCAAAATGGTGATAACAATTCCACCCTCTTTATAGGACTGCGATGAGAAATCAATGAAATGATGCATGCAGAGGCCTGGGCGCAGTGCCTGGCACAGAGTAGGTCCCTGTAACATAGCCAGTTTTATGGCTCAGGAGCTGAGAAGACGGAGGGCACTGTCCCTGGTGGGGGGCGCCCGCCATCTGTGCTCCCCAAGCTGCCGCTCATTTGCTGCCTCTCTGCTCCCCTTCCCTGTCTTATTAAGTCGACTGATGGCTCAGTTTGGCTTCAATTTGCCAGCCATGGCTCCCCATCCATCTTTCTTAGCACAAACTGAGGCTTAATTCCTCTATGATTTCACACATAGATAAAAATTAACCCGAGAGAGGCGTGGAGACCAACTGCCCCATGGTTTGGATTTTTTTTCTTTGTTATAAAGAAAAAGAGAACGAATTCTGAAGGGCCTTGGGGAACAGTACCACAACAATTAAATCTTAAAATTTATCATCAACTCTCATTTGCTTTTTGGATTCCAGTGACCATAAATGCCTAGAGGACAGGAATGATCTTTTATTGTTCCCAGTATTCTCCTTGGCTCATGACCTGCACACAGTAGGTGCTCAGCTTATATGGGCAGCCTATACTCTCCTGGCCACTGTCAGGACTTTTGAGAATCTAATAGGGTTTTGCTCTCTTGACACTTGAGGAGGGTCAAGCCTATGCCCACTGGTGCAAGGACAGTGTGGTATAGCCCAGTGCTTCTCAAATAGTGCACGTGGATCACACGAGGGACATGTTAAAATGTGGAGTTTGATTCGGTTGGTCTTGTCTGGAGCCCAGGACTGAGTGTTTCTAATAATCTCGCTGGTCTGCAGACCCCACTTTGAGTAGTGAAGGTGTAAGATAAAGAGCTCAGGTGGGAAGGGTTCTGGACTTAATTCAGTTTCTATCTGGAGACTTTGGGCAGGTGACTTCACCTCCATGAGCCTCAGTTTCCTCATCTGTAAAGTGGGGATAATGCTTCCTACCATGTAGGACTGCTGTGAGGACTTACTGCAGCCCTGCCATGCTGCTCTGTACATATCGACTGGACTCAAAATATGGCAGCTGTCACACCAAAAGCATAAGCAACAAAAGAAAAAAAAAAGATAAATTAGACTTCATTAAAGTTACAAACTTTTTTGCATGAAATGACACCATCAAGAAGGGAAAAGACAATCCACAGAGTGGGAGAAAATATATGCAAATTGTATATTGATAAGGGTCTAGTATCCGGAATATGTAAAGAACTCTTACAACTCAACAATAAAAAGACAAACAACCAAATAAGGAAAACAGGCAAAGGACTTAAATAGACATCTCCCCTAGAGGATAAACAAATGGCCAGCAAACATATTAAAAGATGCTCAACATCATTAGCCATCAGGGAAATGCAAATCAAAACCCATAATGAGATACCAGTTTATACCTACTAGGATGGCTGTAATAATGAAAAGGAAACATGGAAAATAGCAAGTGCTGGTGAGGATGTGGAGAAATTGGTACCCTCATATATGGCTGGTGGGAAGACAAAATGGTGTAGCCACTGTGGAAAATAGTTTGATGGTTTCTTAAAAAGTTAAACATAGAATTACCATATGACCCAGCAATTCCACTTCTAGGTATCTACCCAAGAGAAAGAAAAACATGTCCACACAAAAACTTACACACAAATGTTCATAGCAGCATTATTCCTAATAGCCAAAAAGTAGAAACAACTCAAATGTCCACCAATGAATGAACAGATAAAATGTGGTCCATCCATACAATGGAATCTTATTCAGCCATGAAAAGGAATGAAGTTCTGATACATGCCCCAACACAGATGAACGCTGAAAACATTACGCTCAGTGAAAGAAGCCAGACACAAAAGTTCACATATTATATGATTCTGTTTATGTGAAATGTCCAGAACAGGCAAATCCATAGAGACAGAAAGCAGATTGGTGGCTGGCGAGGCTTGGGATGCAGGAAGAAGAGAAGAATGGGGAGTGACTGCTAATGGGTACAGGGTTTCCTTTTGGGGATGACAAAGATGTTCTGGAACTGGAGAATGGCAATGGTTGTATAATATTGTGAATGTACTAAATGTCACTAATGGTGAATTCTATGTTATGTGTATTTGATCACATAATACAAATTTAAATGGCAGCAGCCATCTCCGTTTCCAGCAGTCTCTTCCCTAAGGTCAATCTTAATGCCCTAGGTGTTGCTCTCTCCCCTCTTAGTGGACTATCCGTGTTTGGTCCAGCTGAGGCCGGAGCGTACCTGAGCAGATGGGCTCCTGGCTGCTCCAATGGGGCTTGGAGGCGTTGATGCATGTCAGCGTCTTGGCACCCTGGAGCTCGTAGCCCAGGTGGCAGTGGAAGTGGGCCACCCCGCCGGAGTGCAGGTCCATCACGGTGACATCCCCGTAGTCGGGGCGGCGGGGGAAGTTGCAGCTCAGCATGAAGGCTGGGGAGAAAGGCAGAGGCAGACAATAATCATCCGTCCGAGGGGGAGACAATGAACGTGACCCACATCTCGGGAGCCAATTTGTGCTGAGGAGAAAGATGAGGCCCCTGGGGACTCCGGAGTGCTGGAGGAGGGTATTTTTGTGACTCTCGTTGATCATACGGTGCTGAGACTGCCAAATTAGCACTTTTCCTGGGCTCAAAGCTCCCCACCCTGCCTAGCCAGAGACAGCAGGTTTGGGGTGAAAAATGAGTTCCTCTACCTTGTTTGAGCCTTTGTCCACGTGGACGTAGAATGGCCTTCTCCTTGAGCACAGGAGGGACAGTATCGCCCAGATAGATTAGTCCCACCTGCACGGACATCTTAGGTGTTTGTTAAAAAAGCAGACTCTTACACCAGAATTAGAATAACCAGCTCTTCAAGAAATGCCAAAGGGGGGGCTGGCCCCGTGGCCGAGTGGTTAAGTTCGCGCACTCCGCTGCAGGCGGCCAGGTGTTTCGTTAGTTCGAATCCTGGGCGCGGACATGGCACTGCTCATCAGACCACGCTGAGGCAGCGTCCCACATGCCACAACTAGAAGAACCCACAACAAAGAATACACAACTACGTACCGGGGGGCTTTGGGGAGAAAAAGGAAAAAATAAAATCTAAAAAAAAAAAAAAAAAAAAAAGAAATGCCAAAGGGTATGAAAAGCTTAAACACAACTATCCTGGGAGGTAAGCCGTTGGGTTTTGGAGGGAGAGCAACATGAGTTCACGTTTTTACTCTATCACTTGAAAACTGTGTGACCTTGAGAAAGTGGCACGGCGCCCAGGACTTCACTCTCCTCATCTTCCCAGTGAAGCTGGTAAGGTCCCCCCCCCCGCCCAGGTGGTGGTAAGGATGAAATGGGCTAATGCCAAGCAAGAGCATCCTCTGCCCAGTGTCTGGCACACAGCGCCCACTAGAGGGGGTGGCAGACAGGTGTGTGGGGCCATGTTGAGCTCCTCAATTTTCTTAAGAGGAAGTTGAACCCATCCGAGCCCCACCCCTAGACCGTGATCTGATCTCCCCTACAGAACAGGGCATCTATATTCCCAGGACTCATCAGGAGGAATAAACCCAACTTCATGGTTCAACAAGCTGTGTTTTTCCCATTTTTTAATTAACAAAGACAACAGACGGTATTCTCAATATGGAAAAGATGTCATGAAACAGACACTCCCACATGCCGTCATCCACCTGGTTCAGAAACATCCAAGGGGAAAGCTTAAAAGGATGGTTTCTCCAGATGTTTGGTCCATTTGATGTAAAAGTGGATGGTTTTCAATACCCTGCTGTGTGCCTAAGGACCCCACTTTCCAGTCGGTTATTTGGCAGGTGTCCAGGGAGAAGCCTCTGGTGGAGGGAAGCAACCTGAGGGCGTGGAAACTGCCCGGGCGGTGGGGAAACGGGATGACGAGGGAGAGAGAGAGAGAAGGAAGAGCGGATGGAGGATGGGGATGACGAGAGGGACGGGAGGAGAGGCAGAAATAAAGGAAGCAAGAAAAGAGGGAAGTGGAGAGAAAGAAGGAGAGAGGAAGGAAGAGAAGAGAAGTGAGAAGTAAGCAGAGAACAAGAGAGATTTAGAAATAGACAGGAAAGAAACACTGTACACGAAGAAAAAAGAGAAAGGGGCCCAGCGGCAGAAGCGCTTTACCAGAAGTCCACAGACTCACAGGGGATTCACGGATCAAATTCAGGAGCCATGACCTTGAACTGGCAAAGGGGGCTGGCTTACTTTCCTTAACCTTTAACTGATCTGCCGTGTTTCCTTCAATCACGAATGTAGGCGACAAAGTGTAACAAATTAGCAGAAACTGTGACTTTGTCACCAAGAGCAATCACAGATATTTTCATATCATAATGGATATCTTGACACATTTCTGATGCTCCTCAGTACTTTGAAATTACAGTAATTATCAGAACTTCCAGGAGACATTATGATCTAATGTCTTAATAAAGAAGCACATGGATTACGATATCATAGATTAAAACAATATTTTGACAACTGTACTTCAGGATGACTGGTTTCCTTTTTAATTGTATACATTTTATTTCATGCTCTTAAAAATGTTACTCTGAGAGGGGGTCCATAGGTTTGACCAAACTGCCAGAGGGATCCCTGGCACAAGAGGTTTGAGAATCCTTGGCTGCAGGGGGAAACTGAGACACACGGCTTCATCTCATCAGCCGCGGCCCGATCCTACCCTGGTAGTGCAGCTGGAAGGTCCCGAGGCCGTCGTCCTGGAAGGTCCGGAAGTAGATGGAGATGGTGTTGGTGGGGCTTCGGATCACCTGCCCCTCCACCAGGAGTGTCTGGTTGGCCAGGACGGTCAGCGTGGGGCCGTCCACCCCGCGGATGGAGAGCAGCTCCCCCTCCGACAGGTTCACGCTCTTCACCTGGGGACAGGCGGGGGCACGCAGAGATAAACTCTGAGTCGTGTTGGAGCCGGGGCCCTCCCAGGTTGAGAGGATGCCAGTGTAGCATCCTAACCAGCCGCAGGCAATGCCAACATAGCCCCCTCGACTGGACCCCAAGCCTCAGCCCTGGAAACATCTGGAGCCCTGGGAACATCTAGGACCCTCTCATCTCTCCAAAACCTGAGGACAGAGCAAAACCCAGCTGCAGGGCAGACGCACTGCCAGGATCTGTGGGACCCCATGGCTGGGTCCCGTGTGAAAGACTCCCGGATGCTGGCGGCCGAGACAGATTCTCCTGGAGCTTGTGGGTGGGGACCAGGGTCTGACCACCTTGTGCCCAATCTCCAGGGAGGCAGAAGAAGGCATCCCACCAGAATGTAGTCTCTATGGAGGGAGGGATTTTTCCTTGTGGCTCAGTGTCCCCAGTGCCCAGAATAGTGCCTGGTACATAGTAGGTACTCAATAAATATTGATCGAATGATTGAATACATTCTTCCCCTTCTGCATGGACTGGTGAGTGAGGGAGTGGCAGCCTCATTCTGGGGCATTCTCAGGCTCATTGTTATCCTCCCAGATGGTGGCTCCCACTATAGAGATTCCTTCAAGAACCATGTGCTTGGTGCCGGGTCCACTTTCCCAGCTTGGGGGAGAAAGAAGGAGGACACTTTACTTATACAAAAAGACATTGAACCAATGGAGTAGGCGTGCAGTGGGGACATTGAACCAATGGAGTAGGCGTCCCAGTGTCCACTTTGAACATTGATGCCTCCCGTAGTGGGACCTGGGATCCTAGTCCCTCTGCCCCTGGTCTAAGCAAGGCAGGCATCAACCCCTTCCTCTTTTTAGGCCATACACCTTACTCTCTTTTCTCTTTGATGGACTCCTACTTATTCGCTAAAGCCCCGCTAAAACTGCCTTCCTCTGTGAGACCTTCCCTGACGGCCAAGGAGCTTGCCCATCCCCCCACTGTGATTCTACGAGATTCCCCATAAACGTCGAGGAGACACCTTTTCAAATGGCATCCTAACATCTTCTATGCACGTCTGTGTCAGTCACAAAGCTGTGAACTTCTTTAGGGCAGGCCCTGCCTCAGCTGTGCACATCACTATATCCCGCAGTGCCAACTGCCGGGACTGGTACACAGCAGGTACTCAATGAAGGAATTCTGTGCGTGATAAAGAGCTCCATCCAGTATCAGACACAGAGTGGGTCTCTTCCCGGGGTGGAGGAAAGGGTTCATTAAGTGCCGCCATCTGATGGACCGCAGCTTTTCTCCAGTTCACTTTAATTTCGTGAGTATTTATTAAGCACCTACTATGTGCCACACCCTGTGCTTAGTCAGCTCTGGGGGCTGCAAAGACCACAGGTTCTGCGCTGAGTGCTTACCTGTATCCATCCAGCACAAGTCAGGAAACCCTCCCCTGGGCAAGGTTCTGGTTAGGTCACGCCACCGACTCCGCTCAAAAAACTCGTGACCGCTCCTCACTGCTCACTAGAAAAAGGTCATATCCAGACCTCTGACCTTGGCTGGCCAGGGTCTGCCACCACGTGGCTCTGGCCTCCCTTTCCAGCTCCACTTCTGTCCTTTCCTCTGTGGGACAGTGAACCGGACAGTTCACCGCTCCCGGGCCTGTCTCCCTGGCCCATTTGATAAAGGACTTCTCAGGCCGGGTGGCCGGTTGGGGAAGGCCTGGAGCCAGGGCGGGGATGATTTGTAATGTGCACTGAGCACTCGCTCTCTGCTAGGCTCTGGCTGAATGCTCTCTGTGCATCGTCATCCTTACTCCTCTTCTAAACTCTGTAAAGTAGTAACCTTATCATCTCTATTTTATGGATGGGCAAACTGAGGCTCAGAGAGGTGGAGTTCCTTGCCCAATGTCACGCAGCTTTAACTGGGAGAGCTGGGACTTCAAACCTAGATGTTTGAGGGCTACGCCACTCTGCCTTTCCATTCTTAGTTTACAGGCAAAAGTTTGCAAATGAAGCGAATTGGTTGGGGCTTCCCTGGATGTGTGTGTGGGCGTGTGTACGTGTGTGTGTTTGATAAGCAGGATATCAGAGGACTTTCCTTATGGGTATAACGCCTCCCAATTTATCAACACATCCCCTCCCCTTCATGTGCACCAAGCCATTTCATCTGTGCACTGAGTTGGGAACTCCTATTCACTCGCCAAAGCCCGGCTCAAATTGCCCTGATGAGGGCAAAGAGAGAACCAAACCGGTTAAGACGATAACAGTAAGCCAAGTCAGACAATCCTCTGGCGATTTCCTGCTGGGAGAGGCAGCCTCGGCAGGGCCCCTGTCTGCGGTTACCTGGAGCTCCACCCCGTAGCCAGTGTAGACCGTCACGTTGTACGTGCACTCCAGGAAGTTGCTGAGGGGCAGCGGGGGGTAGTCTCCGGAGTCTATGTAGCCCTCGGGATCGGAGAAGCTCACACTGCAGAGAGCTGGAGGAAGCTCTTTCATTAGGACACAAGGACAGTCAGATGCAATCTCTCAGACAGGCTGCAGGGTGGGACAGGGCCCCTGGGGACACCCACCTCCTCCTGGCCCCACCCCTCCCACTGCCCTTAATTCTCCTTCCGCCCCAGAATCAACACAATGATCAAGATAGCAAGAGGTGACGCGGAACGATCACCGACTGCCTGCTGCTCTGCACCATTCCCACCTGACCCCGTTCATGTTTGCAGGGACTAGGATTTCACCCCCACTTTAGACATAAGTAAACCAAAGCTCAGAGAGGGGCAGCGTCCGGGCCAAGCTCACACAGCGAGCAGGATTCAAACCGACAGCTCACACTCTTTAATGAGTGGCTATGTTGCCTTTGTCCCAAATCAGGGTATGAATGACAGTCGCTGTCTCTCTTCTCGGTTTGAAGATGCAAAAGAATTTAGAAGAAGAAAGCCTGGAACACGAAGTGCATTTTATCACACCTAGGGAAGTTCAAAGGGAAAGCACCTCGGGAAGGCTTAGGGCCTTCTAGGCAGGCCAAAGAATTCTGGTCCAAGGTGGAAAGGTTTTGAATCTGCTCGTTAGCTGTGTGGCCTTGGGCAGCTTGCTTGATGTCTCGGGGTCTCGGCTGTCTTTAAGATGGGGATATTAATTCTGAGCCACAGGGTCAAGCTCATGGTCAGTGCTCAGTAGATGGTACCTGCTGGCGGGGCCTGGACTCCCTGGTCCCCCGGTCCCCATGCCCTGCACACAGTGGGCGCCTCATTGCTGCCGCAGGACGGCTGGAGGCGCTGGGCGCTGCCTACCTGGAGCCTGCTCAGTCGTGATGACCGTGGTGGTGATGATGGTGGAAGTCGTGGTCTCCTCGGAGGCTGACCCGGTCAGATCGTTCTCACCTTTGTCCATCAAGGTCATGGGACTGGCGTCCTCAGGGGGAGCCTCTGGCGCCTCCTCGGGCGGGGCCGGCTCCCCGGGGGCGGGCCTCTGCGGCAGCGTGTGGGCCACGTAGGGCTGCGCGGTGAAGGGTGAGATCTGCAGGGGCGCCGGCGTCGTGGGCCCCGCGCCTTCCTTCCTGTCCAGCCAGAGGGGCTCCTCCTCCGAGGGCCGGCGGGTCTCCTCCAAGGTCGCGGGGTCCGGGTCCCCCGGCGGGCGGGGCTTCTCCGTGGCGGAGGAGAGGACGCCCAGGCCCGGGGATGCTGGCTGGGACCCCGCCCTCTGGAGGGCCACGGCGGAGGTGGCCTTCGGCCTCAGCTGTTTCCTGGCCAAGTTCACCTGTTGGAGCGACCGCAGCTTCTTCCTGGGGGGAAAGGTCTGCTTGGTGGCGGCCTCCTCGGGTAGCAGCGTGGCCAGGGCCGCAGGGTCCTGATGCGCGGAGGGGGCCGTCCCTTCCAGCTCAGGCTGCCGACCCTCTTCTCCTGACTGCGCCGGATTCGGGGACGCGGTTGTCACTCTCTCTTCCCGGCTCTCTTGGCTCAGACTGCTGCTCCCCAGGGCTCCTGAGGGCATCAGGTAAGTCCCTGGAGGGCTGGCGTCTCCCTCGGGTGGCCCATCTTGGGAAGAGGAGAAAAGACATCAGTTAGCTTGGGGCTGGGGTGGTTAGGTCCTCTACCCTCTGTCAGACTCTGAGGGTGGTCCTGCTAAGGTGGCATCCAGGGCTTGCCAGGACCCTGGTACAGCCCCATCAACAGACACCGGGGCCACCTCCCTCCCTTCCTCTTTCCCTCTCTTGTTCCATCCTTCTTTCTCTCCCTTCTTTCTTCCTTCTTTCCTGCCTTCTCTCCCTTCATCCTTTGCTTCTTCCTTCCCTCCCTCTCCTTCCCTCACTCCCCCACTCCCTTCCTTCCTTCCTTTTGCTGACTGTGGAGGCTTAGAGTTGCTAGTGCCAGGCCTGAGCTAAGCGTTGGGGCTAGAGAAACTGAGACTCTCACAGTCTAGTTATACGTGTACTGGCAGAGGGAACAGGAAAGGAGAAATAACCATATTCGATGTGATAAATGCTTAGGAAGAGAGAAGCTTTGCATGCTAACAGGACAGAGAAGACAGTCCCTAACCCAGTCTGTGGGGCGGGACCACCAGGTACAGCTGGGCAGGTTGTTCACTGCACAAGGACATCCTGCCGAAAAGTCGAGTGGGGCTGTAACCAGCCCGCACTCTCTTCTCCAAGCCGTGTGCCCTGGCTCAGTGCTAGATTGTCCTGGGATCAAGGGAGCATGTTTTTTTACTAAGTAATATAAAAGTGACCTTGTGGGAGACACAGAAAGATCTGAGGCTTCAGAATCATGAGGCAGGTCCAGAACAGAGGGATGTGGGAGACTGTGGAGGCCTGGCTGAGGTGCGTGCAGCAGAGCCATGCAAGGGGCCAGGGAACAGAAGTGAGAGACAGCTGTTGAGGTAGGGAGGTCGGGGCCAGACCCTGGTGGGCCTCGTATACCCTGCTAACTCCTTGGGATTTATTTCGGTCTGGAAAGTAAAACTATCTAGTCATTTCAAATATGGGCTGACCTAGGCAGCTGTTTGACAGAATCACACGGGAAATCAGCTTCATTTACTTATTCGAGACCCAGGTCTGCCAATCGCAAGCTGGCCAATGACTTCACCTCTCCGAGCCTCAGTTTCTTCAGCTGTAAAATGGGGCTGTAATTTCCTCTTTGCTGGGGTTGTCATCATTCGATTAGTTGGTGTTGGTAGAGCATACATACATGTATGTACGTACGGAGGCCTCACCCACAGTGAGTGCCTAGGACATGCCAGCTGCTGTCTTCCTTTTTACCATCGTCATTGTAATTGCGCCCCTCCATAGGAGGTTGTGTGGTCTATCTTGAGAGAGAGAGGAATTACGTCCTGGGGACAGAGGCGCTCGGACTGAGAGCGGTCCTTGTCGATCTTCTGCACAGAGACACTCCCTCAGCCACAGTGTCCAGGCCCTTCAGCACTGTCATTTAAATTTATTTCCGCAGCCGTTGGAAAGGCTCATTTACTTTCATGGAGTCAGTGGCAGTGGCTTAATCTATATAGACTGTAACGGTTTGCAACCAGCATCAACAAATGTTCCTGTTGTTCAACGTTGATTACCAGCCAGTGTGCTTTCCAGGCCGTCAGAGGCACCAGGGCAGGAGTGGGCATGGGGGGAGAGGGCGTACGGATGACCTGAGAGCAGATCAAGGCCATTCAGAGGCCAGGCAGGTTTCCTGGTCCACGGTGGGGAGCGTCGAGACTTCAGAGTTAGTTAGACCTGGCTTCCAATTCTGCCTTTGACAGTTATTAGCCATGAGATCCTGGGCAAGCCCATTAAGCTTCTTTTGTGTAATAAGGATACTCCATCTACCTCAGCCAGGGTTGGGACATCCAGCTCCTGAGACCCAGCTATGATTTGATGCAAAGAGCTTGGATGCAGCCAGGGGTCGGGGGACTCAGGGGTCGTCCTGTCTTGGCCAGTCTTCCCTAGCATAACTTCCCGTGGGTTTTCTCTTCTCTCCCTCTTCTTTGTGTCAAATGGGCACTAAGACTAGGTAGGGTCTGAGGGCCCTTCCGGCTCTGACATTGTCAGGTTTTGAAATGACCAGGTAATTGGCAACTATTCTTAGAGCCTTTTGTTAATCTTGCTTAAAAGGGCAGAGAGACAGCCTCCATCCCGCTGACGTGTGAGTTTTGTTGGGTCCTGTGGCTATATTAGTTTCAGCCAGTCCTTTCACAAAAATGTCCCCTTGATCCCAAGTGGGGGAGGTGAGAGAAAGGAAGAGGGAGAGCGAGCAAGAGAGAGGGATGGATAGACAGACAGAGAGAGGGATGGAGAGAGAGATACTGGGAAAACAAGTCGTGTCAAAGATGATAAAAGGCTTACAAATGACGTCAGTGTATCTTGGCCATAATAATAGTAATATTTGTAACATTTTACTTTTGGTTGTTTTAGTGACTGCTGGATATGTGCCAAACTAAAGGCTTTGCATCTTCACTTAACTGTTCATTCTCTGTTTGTTACCTCATTTAATTCTTTCTCAACCTTACCAGGTAGAAATTATTCTTCCTATTTTTTTTTCTTAAAGATTGGCCTGGGCTAACAACTGTTGCCAATCTTCATTTTTTTTTTTTTCTGCTTTATCTCCCCAAATCCCCCCTGTACACAGTTGTATATCTTAGTTGCATGTCCTTCTAGTTGTGGGGTGTGGGACGCCGCCTCAACGTGGCCTGACGAGTGGTGCCATGTCCGCGCCCAGGATCCGAACCCTGGGCCGCTGCAGCGGAGCGCGTAAACTTACCCACTCGGCCACGGAGCCGGCCCCTATTCTTCCTATTTTATGGCTGAGCAAACTGAAGCTTTGGGATGTGCAACCTTTCCAAGGTGGTACAGCAAAGCTGGGTTTCCAGCCCCGGTCTTCCTGATGCCAAAGACCACGCTGCTAGCTCCCTTAAGAATACGGGGTATTGTTATCACTGGCATCTCCCCCTGGCCTCTTCCCCCTTATCCCTTCTCTCTCTAAACCCTCATTTTGTTTGTGTTTCTGCTGGGTGGGCTACCATGTTTTTCAAACATCGAGATGATAGTCCCCATCCCCCACCGCATTCCTTGTTAAAATACGAATTGTTAGTCTCCCCCCGCTGGACCCATCACGTCTGCATCTCCAGGGATGGGGCTTGGGAAGCTGAAGATCGAAAAGCTCCTTGGGTGACTCTTATTATCAGGGTTATCGGAAAAGTTCATTCCAGAACCTGTGATCTCGCCTGACTTTCTACGCATTCCTTGTTAGTTTGGCCTCCCAGGTGCCTGAAGTCACAGGCAGCAAGTTTGTACAGCAGGTGGTGACCCTTTCCAAGGCCTGTGACCTCCCCGGGCCATCCCAGCCCGTCACGATGCAACACAGCCACTGAGAGCAGAAGGAAATGCAAGAGAAAGGATTCTGTAATCAGCCTCCTTGCGCAGCCATGGCTCCCACCTCTGGAGTCCCCAGGGTAAAACCCTGGGATAAAACTGAGGGTAACCACAGCACCTATAAAGCATTTTAGGAAGTAAATCCAGCTACACGGAGTCAGCCCTTTCCCACGGAAACCTGACTGCCCTGGGGAGTTGCATATCCGCCAGCTCCCAATGTCCCCATCCCTTAGAGCTCTCACACGCCGGGATCTTGCTGGCTGGCTCCTAACTTAAGGCCATGTTCAAGTCAGATGAGAGTGCGTCTTAGGTCTGCAGGTGTACATCTCCCGCAGGGCCTGCAGGACTTCTGCTCAGCCAGGATGCTGGCCAGACGCGCACCACGCAAAACCAAGTCCACCGGGAATTAGGCAAAATTGGATCAGGGCCTCCGAGAGGCAGCAACTTAATAACTTGTTCAAATAGGCTGGTTTTTCCTGGGGCCCCAGTGACCACTGGGGTAAATTTACTCCTCTTTCTCAGAGCACTTAAATTTTTCAATCATCCTAGTCACATTCGGCTGATTCTTCCTTTATCGTGTACATTCTGTGCCCCTCTCCAATGCTGTCAATCAATTAATGAGAGAGAGCGTTGGGTGCCGACTTTCTCTGCTGATGAAATTCTGCAGGAGAGAGTCGACACTCTAGGATGTGGTCCTTGCACTCGAGGGCTTAGGAAGACGGGCACCCGCTGATAACCATATACGAATATAAGCGGAGGTTTCGTTAGATACACACTGATGCTCTCCTCTCTCTCAAGACACAATGGGGCACATGGAAGGTGACTGAGGATTTGTTCTGCCATCCAAGCTGGGGAGGGAGCACATCTCTTTCTCTCTCGTGTTCTAACTTGGATGGAGAGATGAGAGATTAGACTGGGAAGCATCCTATTAAGGGCAACAAAGCACAAGTTCTGATGTTCAGAAGCTGAAGTTTGTATCTTAAATGCCGGGTGGCAGCGGAATGGCGAGGAATGGCATGGGTTCCAAGCGATAGCATAGCATTGGGCAGGCACAAGGTAATGGAACCAGAAGTGGAGAAAACCAAAGCAGAGGATGCTTCTGCTGTAATGCTCAGTGCAAAAAGCAAGATGCAAAATTCGATGGCGTGTAGGAAAACGACCAGAAATGACCAACGAAAACAAAAGGCACTGCAGAGTCACGTTTTGACTTGGAGGAAATGCACCAAGGTGGTGGTCCTGGCTGCCGCTGGGTGTTGGGGCTTTTGGGGATGTGTTTTCTTCCTTCAACTTTTTGGTATTTTCCAAAATGTGGATAACAAGTATTTAATACTATCTTAAGTAAAAAAAAAAATTTACAAAAAGAGCTGGGTTTAAATGCTGCCATTAGCATCTCCTGATGGCGAGGCTGTGGGAAGGCAGACACACGTCTGTAATCCCAGAGGGCTTTGTTCGCCAGCTGAGTCAGGAACCCCTTTGGAATGTAGTCTCCTGGTGGGGACGATGACAATTCTTCCCTCAGTGGACTGTTTGCAGGGGGACCCTTTAGGAGGCAGGACTGGCAGTTGCATCAGTTGATATATTGTTGGTAAAGAGTTCTACAAAAACGTTAGTCTATTCTAATCGCCATTATTCATACCTGATCCAGTGATGGTCGCTTGTCCCTTTATACTCCACAATAAGGACTTGCCCAGCCGGCCCTGATTGGTTTGCTGGTCCCCAACAGGGACAAAACGAAAAATTAAATATCACGTCTTAAAGATCCAAAGGCTCCTAGAGTTCATGGTTACCAACTGTGCAGAGAAGAAAAATGAGGTCCAGAGAGGGAAAGTGGGCTGCTCAGGGTCACACAGCATGTTGGCAGCAGGAGCAAAACAAGGCTGTTTGAGGCTTGAAGGACCACGCCAAAACACATCAAACAAAACCAAAACCAAACCCAGGAATGTCGGGACCACCCTGAAGAATGTCGGTTCATCCTATGCCTCCTACATCTGGGCTGGATGATTCTTTGTGTTGGGGGCAAGGGGCCGTCCTGTGCATTGAAGGATGTTGGGCAGCATCCCCAGCCTCCACCCACTCGATGCCAGTAGCTACCTTCCCTCCACCCCCAGATGGGACAATCAAAAGTGATTCCAGATGTTGCCACATGTCCCTGTGGGTGTGCAGAATCACATCTATTGATGACCACCGGCTAATGACACTGAACAAGGGCTGAGTTGTCTTCTCCCACTCACATTTGATCATCACTTCGTTCGTTCATTCATTCATTCATTCATTCATTGAGCACCTACTATGTGCCAGTCCCTGGACCAGGCAGCAGGAGCTGGCATCCAGAGGTTCGCCTCGGATAGTAAACAGCCAGAGCTGATGCACACAACCCACTCTTTTTGAAACGGCACATAACCAGCTTAAACTGGTTTTGCTTCTTTAAAACAGGTTATTTTAATCAAACTTGCTCAATAGCAGAGATGGCATCGCATATGTGCCAGGTGGGAACCTATAGCCCCAGGATGACCCTGGAACCAAGAATCTTCAGCAATCTTGCCCCCAGACCCCTTTACGAAGTGAGAAGTCCTTCAATAAAGAAAATCCGGCTTCCAGCAGCCCAAGTGGCTTGATGGCCATCTATGGACAGATTCAAGACCAGCCAATCAGCTTATATGGGCCCAGCTGCGGCTCAGTGGCCCGGAACTCCTTAAATTTTGCCCTGAACCTTGGATCAGGGAGATCTCAAATCCTTGAGAGCCTTGCCTCTTGTCTCCTTGATGATTGACCTTGCGATAAAGCTCTTTATTTTCTCAAAAGCCGGGGCCATAGTACTGGCTTCTATGCGTGTTGGCAGGAGCCCTTGCTTGGTAACACTTTCAGTCTGAGAGGACCTGGCTCACTGGCCTACTGAGTCCTGTGGGAACGAGGACCCTCAGCTGGATCATGGCTCCCATCCCGTCTGGACCGTGACAAGACTTTCTGGGACAAAGGGCAGAGGTGGGAGGCGGCCTTGGGGGGCAGTGGGGTCTCCCCTGCTCCCTCAGTTGCAGCCCTGCATGGGTGTGCCTGGGCCAGCAGTACTGATTTACCCGCCACAAAGTGCATCCCAGCTGTGATCTCATTCCAGCCTCCAAACCATTCTGTGAGATGGGCATTTGGGTTTTCCTATTTTATAGATGAAACAAAATCAAAGCTCAGAGAGAGGACCTGACTTGTCCAAGATCAGAGAACAATCGGGATAGAGTTAGACACGTTCTGACGTTGTTTCCTGTGCTCTTCCTTCTTTCCTATACCCTCCAATAGTTTTTTCCCCCTATAAAATAGCTTATTTGAAAAATTCAAGAATACCTGAAAGATATGAATTCGAAAGTATAAGCCCTGCTCAGCCCCCGCCCTTTCCCCAATCCTGCCTTTTAAAGGGAATCAGTGATGGGAGGACCTTGTTTAATCTCCAGATGCAATGCGTTGGTATAAACATGCTAAGGGGTGATGGCACACGGGCGTGTGGGGTGGAGTCTGAATTGCTTGTGTCCGGGCTCAGCCCACTGCTGACCGCCCATGAGACCCTGGACAGCCACTCCCATCTCCGGGCCTCGCTGTTCTCATCTGTGAGGTGGGGTTGTACCAGCCGCGTCTCCTCGGGTTGTTGGAGGGTGAAATGAGTCAGAGCGTAAAGCACAGAACTCACGTAGCCGCTGTCAGCCCTCCCGAGCACTGGTGTCACTTTCTGTCTATCTGAACATTCACGGTTATCACATTGTGTACATTGCCCTGTCACTTACTGAAAATGCATTTTGAAATATTTCAGTCATTCAAAAAGAGTTAAAGACTAAGGCGATAAATACCCATGTAAGTTACACCTTCAGCGTAAGACAGGGAATGCACCCAGTGCCGTCGAAACCGTGCGTGCTCCTCCCTGTGCCGTCCTCCTGCTCCATCCTCTGGGAGTCATTACTATCCTGAATTTGGCCTTCTGTATTCTCATTTATTATGTGCATTTTATTATTTTAGTATTCTTGTTATTGGGATTTATTATGTGCTTTTATTTATTACACAGCCAGCCCCGGTGGTCTAGCGGTTAAGATCTAGTGCTCTCACTGCCCAGCCCGGGTTCATGTCCCAGCCGGGGAACCACACCACCCATCTGTCACTTGTCATACATGTGGGCTGCGTGTTGCTGAAAGCTGTGCCACTGGTATTGCAAATATCAGCAGGGTCACCCATGGTGGACAGGTTTCAGCGGGGCTTCCAGACTAAGACAGACCAGGAAGAAGGACCTGACTACCCACTTCTGAAAAAATTGGCCATGATAACGCTATGCATAGCAGCAGAACATCTGATACAGCGCTGGAAGATGAGAGGATGGCGCAAAAAGACCCAGCAGGGTTCCGCTCTGCTGTACACAGGGGCGCTAGGAGTTGGAATCAACTCAACAGCACTAACAACAGAAAATTTATTACACACGTCAATATCTCTGAACAATATATGGTATATGTTTTAAAACTTTATATAAATGCTGTCCTCCCCTATGAATCCTCCTGGAATCTGCTTTTTTCTTTTCTTTTTTCTTTTCTTTTTTTTGCTTGGAACTTTGTGGGATTCATCCACGTTGCTAAGTGTAGTTTTGATGGATTCATTTTTCCCGGCTGTATAGTATTCCATCACATTAGTATTCTACCACCACTTTTTCACTTAAAATCTGTCACAGGCGTGTTTTCACGTCAGCACGTACACAGTCACTTCATTCTTCTTTAATGCCTACATTAAAATATTAACATATGTTGTTGAACCTGGCTGCTATTGATTAATATTTAAGGAGTTGCTATTCTCCACCCCCTCCTCCTAAATAACACTGCGATAAATACATTTCCTTGGTGAACTCGTTCAAGTAATTCTTCAGGAGACTGTCCTACAATTGCATTGACACGCCAAAAGATTTGTGCATTTAAAGTTTTTGATTGACACTGGGAAAGCACCTTCCAGAATAACCTGAACCTCTTTACCCCGCTGCCAACTCTACAAGAGAGTGCTGCTGCCCTCTGGCTTCGTCAACACTTTACTTCCGGTGATGTTTAACTGGACCTACTGAGTTGGAACCTGGGGCAGCCGGACTCAGGCACAGTGTGCTTCTAGAGGACCTCCCAGATGATTCCGAGGCGCTCTCTGACTTTCTCTAGTTGCTGCTGCAGCTGTGCCCAAAGTCAGTCCTGATCTTTCACCCCCCTAACCACACTTCTACTCAAGAGCATCCAGGAAGCCCGTTCTAGGTTGCTTCCCAGGTCCGCCCCACAGCAGCGAGAATTTATATAACAGATCAGGACAGGGGTCAGTGGCAAATGAGGGCTAGGAAGAGAGTGTGGATGCAATGGCTTTGGAGCAAAAGCGGGCCCATCAAAACAGCAGTAGATTTCTAGATAAATAGGCTTCTTGGTCACATCCTAAAGCAGAAAGACACTTATGGTCAAGACACCCACTAAGATGGTACAAAGTGTTCACGATACAAAGTATTGTTTGCATGAGCAAAAATCTGGAAACAATTTACCTGCCATCTATAGGGAGCTAGTTAAATGATTGTAGGAACACACAATGGAATACACGCCGGATCCAAAGGAAGGAGATGGAATCATTGGTGAAGAACACAGAGAATGCCTGGCAAGACCTTTCACAATTATGAGTGCATCTCCCCTTTGATTCCACAAGTCCGCTCCTGAGAATTCATCCTGCCGAGAGATGTTTGCCTTCGTGCAAAATGACATACATACAAGGTTACGCAAAGCTACTGTAGACAGTAGCAAAGGTTTGGAGACGAATCAAGCATCCATCGGTCAGGTTAAATCAGTTAGGGACCATCCAGACAGAATGCCACGCAGCTGCAAGAAAAGAATAGTGAAACTGTCGCTGGACCAAAGAGGAGAGATGGCCAAGGTTGCCATGATGTTACAATGCAAGGTGCACGATGGTGTGCAGGGTTTGTTGCCTTTGGGGTAAAAATGGGGAGAGAAGATAAGGCTATGTATGTTTGCGTTTGCTTATCTGTGCATAAAGAAACTTGGAAAGGAGACACCAGAAACTAATTGTGCTGGTTCTAGAGGAGGTGGGGCATTGGAAAGAGGAGGATGGGGAGTAAGTGTGGGAAGAATTTTCACCGTGTCCCTTTTCACAGATGCATATATATGTATGCGTGTGTGTATGTGTCTATCTGTAGCCATATGTAGGTGTCTGTATGTGTGTGTCCATATAAATAAAATAGTACCATTCAAAAATTATGTGACTAATTAAAAAAATAATAAAAAGAATGGAGAGCTAGGTGCCAACACAATTCAGTGCAAAGCGAAAAAAGATCAAGGTAGAACAGTGGGTATAATTGTTCTCCTGGGAGTGGAAGGGGTGCATTTGAACGAGGTAACGGGGACTGTCTCCGCAGAGCAGCTGAGGCCTGGGGTGGCAGAGGGAGTCACTTTTTATTGCATCATTTATACAGTTTGATTTGCTTGCCGTGTGCGTGCTATTTCTATAGCAATGATAATCAGTAATAACCGTTAATAATAGTAATGAGCTGTCAACCCAGTTTCAGAGAGGGGCAGAGAACGAACCCCAGCCTTTCTGAGGGATTCGAGGTGCTCTTACATTTCCCTAGGGGGTGGGGAAGTCTGCTTTCCTCCAGCAGCGAGGCTTCAAGAAGCAACACCTGTGCCTCCCCTCTCCATCCCTCCCTCACTCATCCTTGGAGAGGGGGGACCGCCTGATTGCAGGAATTAGGGATGTCATTGGTATCCGCTGCATCCTCTTTCCAGGGCAGACCCACTGGGCTGAAAAGCCAGCTGTGCGGCTTTCTCTCTCTCTCTCTGTCCAGCCTTCTCTACTTGTGCCCCAGTACCCCAATCAAAGTGGGAGGACACAGTGTAGGTGTCCAGCTGTGGTCTGCAGCCCAGCGTAACCAGTAATAAAGCTGATTCCATCCGGCTCCTTGTGGCTACTCTCCAGTGGTTAAAAATCAGAGGCGGGGACCGGAGGTGAGTGATCCCCATGCCCTGCGCTGACTGGTTAAGAGTCCAGAGTCCTGGGAGAATGTTCTAATGGGTTTCATTGTCTTGTATATTATACTCAGGTTAAGCGCAAGTAACCTGGACTTCACCAAGCACGGCGTGCTCTTTTAGGAAGTGTTGACTTGGCAGTTATAATGAACGGCCCCTGGTGGTCCTCCGCCTTTGGCAAGACAGATGGGAATCCTCATACATAGGCAGTCTGTTAGCCACGGCAGATTTCCTACCACATCTCCAAAATCGGTCCCCAGTCAGGTTTGTATCAAATGAGCCCTTGGAAATGATCAAATGATCAGATTTTGTGTTTAAAGTTGGAAAAAATCAGCTGGGGTGGGTGGGTAGTACTTTCAAGATGTAAATCAGATTATGGGGTCTCTGATTAAAACCCACCAGAGGCTGCCCATCACGTTGAGAGTAAGATCAAACTCCTTTCACTCGGGTTCTGGCCTTGGCCCTCCCTCTCTAACGTCATCTCTTACCATTTTATCCCCCCAAATACAGTATCATCACAGACACTTTTTTTTCTGCTGCTTAAACCTTCCAAATTCATTCTGTACCTCTGGGCCTTTGCACATGTTCTTCCCTCTGCCTGGAAGTCTCTTCTTTGATATCTTTGCTTGGCTGGCTCCCTCTGGTCATTCAGCTGTTGGCTTACCTTCTCCACGATCCCCCTCACCACTTTCTATCTCATTGCCTTCAGGGTGCTTATTGAAATCTGAATTAATCTGGGCCGTTTGTTTCCTTGTTCATTGTCTATCTCCATGAGATGGTCCACATCCATGCAGCACCACCTCACATCCCCACATGTGTCCCAAGTGTGGAATAACTGGGACATTCGGAAGCTGTCTGGGAACCACAAGACCCCTCCTAGGATGTTGTGCCACATGATGAGTTGTGGTCTTCCCAGTATCTTCTCGTAAAGCGGAGCTAAGGTAGTGTTGGATGAAAAGTAAAAGTATATAACCGTCTTTATTTTGTTTGCTATTATCTTCCCCACCACCTACAACAGTGTCTTCCATGTAGAAGAAATCCAATAAATATTTATTGAGTTCATCAATGACGGAAGGCAGGAGAGAGACAAGAGCGGGAAGGATGGGGAGAAGGAAGGGAAGTTGGGACCAGCGACGTGTCATTCACCTTTGTGTTTCCTGCAGAGCCCAGTACATGCCAGACATCCCATGAATATTGTGGGAAAGAAGAGAAAGGATGCTTTGAGGCATTCAGCAAGTGTTTAGGAGCTGATGAAGTTTCCTTCAAGCCCAGAAATTCTAGAATCCTGAATGTGGCTGTGCATGGGTGGTGGGGAACAGGGAGGGTGTAGACACTGCCGACGCAGGACCAGGAGCCCAGGCCTCATCCTGGTAAAAGCTGCCGTGGTCCAGCCCCCAGCCTTCTCAAGGATCGGTTTTTCTAACTTCTTCCCTTTTCACTCAATTTTCTTCTCAGGGCTAAACTGGACTGATTTCTATTCCGCATCCTCTCTCCACCTGGAGATGAGTTAATCAGCAGGGAAGGAGGGCCAGGAAAGAGGGAGGAGGCTGGGGTCATTGATCGACCATCTGTGATTCGACACTGCCGCTGTGAGAGCATAAGGAAAGCCCAAGACCCCCGACCTCCCTCCTGCTCTCAGAGACGGGGACTGGAAGGGAAGTGGAGGCCCCGAGGAAAAGCCCCACTGTGTTCTCCCACAGGCGATCACTCTCTATGCGAGGAGAGGCCGGGAGAGCCCCTCAATACGGGATCAGCCTGAGCAGGAGACCATCCGCGATCATCTCCACCAGGCTCAGCCATTCATGCCGCTGAAAAATCATCCAAGGTGGGTTATCTAGGGGGGCGTTGTGCAGGCACAGGCAGAGCATGGGAAATGTCCAAAGCAGGCCAGACCCCGTGGGCAGTCCCAGGGCCGAATGGGGAGTGGGACGAGCTCAGCTTTTCATTTTTGCAAAGCACCAAAGAACCTGAGTCCGACCATGAGAGAAGCAAAGAGAGCAAGTGTACCTTCTAACCTATCCAGTTACTCCCACAGCCGTTGTTATGAAAACCCTGCTGCTCTCTCGGACCTCGCTCCGTACCTCTAGCCTATTCCATCCGCAGCAGCCAGAGAGGTTTTTCCAAATCACCTCCTTCCAGTGGCCAGTGGTCCTTTCTGGTAAACTTCAACTCCTTGGCTTTCCCGGGAGGGTTCCTGGTGCTCTGTCATAGCAGGTGGCCCCATCCTATTTCTCACTGCCTGCCACGGGCAACGAAGTCATTTCAGCCCTCCTGCGTCCGATCAATGTCTCTCTTTCTCCCACCTCTCATGCCTCCATCACTCTGGATATTGTGCTGTTGATCTCTACCTGCATTTTCTCTTCTTCCCTTCACTGCCCCCACCACCAAAGAGAGAAGTCCCCGCAGCGAGCACACTAGCAGACTTGTCTGGCTTCTTTCTTGTCCTCCTACTGGAAGGAAGTTTGGTTTATGATGTCAAGAGTGGAGAGATGTTCTAGGTGAATGTACCCACCAGCTTGCTCTAATCCCAAACATACTTGCATCACGGCAAAAGCAGAGGGCACGAAGGCAGCCCAGCCCTACAAACCACATGGTTTGCTTTAGCAGCGGGAAGGCAAATAGAAGCTGAACTGGTAAATCTGCTTGTTGATCTCTATTTTTCTGGCATTGCCCAACATGCTGGGGTCGCATGGGTGGAAGGGAGATTCTGACGTGATGTACACATCACCCCAAAGCAGCATAACAAACTGCACCTGTGAGCTGACATCCCGACCCCTTCTAATCTGCTGCAGACACCCAGGGGCCCCAGAGGACGTGCAGTAGGTGTTAAGAGGACAAGCTCGTACAGGCAAGGAAAGATTCTTTCAGTTTTTTGGCTGAGAGAGTAATTATCCGGTAATTGTCCTCTGTGAGCAGGCTTCTCCCCCATGATCGGGCCTCCTTTGTGATTCATGTTGGATTCAGAAAGCCATGCACCGTCTTTCATGTCCAGTTACGACTCATCAGGGCAGCGGCCGGGTGGTGCATCCATCTTCCTCGTGAATGAGCCCAGATAGCTCTTGGCACCGGGGTGAGATCCTGCCTTTGTATCCTTAACAATCTGATTAACTGTGGCTGACATCAGCGCCAGCCGATTAGCATTTCCATACTCCTCTGCCTTCCCACCTCCAGCCCCACCTCCTCTCATCCGCCCCCACGCCGCTCACGTCTCATGGCAAGAGACTCTGATTTCTTGCTGGTAGCGAGGGGGAGAGGAACACGGCGTGATTTATTTGTGTACGCGAGAATGGGTGAGTCACTGAGGGAGGGCTGGGAGACAGACACACAAGACAGCTCAGAGAGGAAACCCACGGTGGGGAATCTGTCTAGATTCAATTACCTATGTATTCGCATAGACAGATACACTATTCGAGAATGAATCCAGACGGTCCGAGAGTGAGTTTAAAAGACATCACGAACAAGTTCACAATTTCTCTTGTCCTGTTTTGCTCAGATTCACGGACAAGAACAAAAAGAACCAATGGGCATCCCGGGATGCTTATGAGGCTGTGCTCAGAGCTGGGAAATCAGGAAACCCGGGCTCGGACGCTGGTGGTGCCACCAAATTGCTATGTGACCTTGAGCAAATTCCATCTCCCAAAGTCTCGCCTTCGTGTTTTGTCAAGTTAGGACGGTGCCCTTTGGCTGGTCAACCTTAAAGAAACAAAAATTGGGGCGATGGAGGAAATTCTATGTATGACTCAGTTTTAAGATGTTCAAAGGGGTTTTACAATTTCGAGGCTTAATTTGTTTCGTTTAAGAGTTGAGAGCAGTCGTCTCTTCAGGCATGACGAGGACAGCCGTGGCTTTATTCGCTGGGGACAAACAAGACATTCTCGTGGCTTTACTGAAAGCATTGAAGTGCTTTGTAAATTTTTTCCTGAGGAGCTATTGTTATCTTCATTTTAATGAGGAGGAAACATTGGTAAGTGGCAAAACCAGGGTTTGAATCAGGACTGTCTGACCCCCAAACCCAAGCCCAGTGAGGCAGGAAACAGGCTGTATTTGTCCCGTGTCTCCCCTCCATGTCTGGCTCCAGGGTGAATGCCGAGTGCCACCTGCTACAAACAAATGGCACGGGGTCTGCTCCAGTTAAGAGGTCCCCGGAGACAAAGGAGGACACTGTCTGTGCCCCACGGGCGGCAGAGACCCAGGCGCTCCTCCTGAGGACTGAGCTGCAGAGAAAAGTGGGAGAACAGCTTCTACAAAGGCAGAACCCAAAGGCACCTCGGGGTTGGGGGAGCTGGCCTAGCATCCCCGTTTTACAGGTGGGCACACTGAGGCCTGTGGGGTGAAGGAGAAAGCTCTGGATCGGGACAGTGAGGAGGCCTCATTAACTCCCCCAGTGGCCTTTGGTAAGTCCATTCTCACCTCTGGGCCTCAATTTTATCCCCTGTGTCATGGAATAATTCCTTTAAAGAAAATCTTAAGAGGTATGACAACATAGGTCTGGATTGTCCACACCTTGTGCATTCCCGAGAAAGGTCTGGCCCTGGCCCAGCTCCTGGGAGGGGACCTATAAGCCCCTGGACTGTCCTGCCTGGTAAGTGTCGTTGTTAACCTGGAGGTGTTGGCCCCGCCGGGTACCCTGTGCTAAGCGTGTCATTTATGGTGTGGGCCTAGGGCTTGGTGTCAGTTTGACCTCTGGAGGTGCTGAGGACACAGATCAGCCACATGGGTGGTCAGTCGTGCCTGTGTGACCAACCCTCAATAAAAACTCTGGACATCACGGCTCAGGGGAGGTTTCCTGGTCAACAGCACTCCGTGGGTGTTGCCCTGCTCCTCGTGTGGAAGTGAGCGCTGTCCGCCCGCCTCCACTGGGAGAGGGCAACTGGAAGTTCACGCCTGGTCTCTCCCGCGCTCTGCTCTACGTGCCTCTTCCCTTTGCTGGCTTTCGTCTGTATTCTTTCACTTTCATAAACCAGAACCCTGGGTATGATGGCTTCTCTGAGTACTGTGAGTCCTTCTAGTAAATTATTGAAACTGAGGGTGGTCTTGGTGACCACTGAACCCCCATAGTAGGTCACAAGTTGAGATCACATGGCTGAATCAGGAGTGGAGGTGGCAGTCTGAGAGCTACCCCCTGAGATTTCCCCTTACTTGAGCCACCTGTGGTGATGCTGCTGCTGCTGCTGCTGCTGCTGATGGTGATGATGATGATGGTGGTGATGATGGTGGTGATGGTGGTAATGATGATGATGGTGGTGATGATGATGGTGGTGATGGTGGTAATGATGATGATGGTGGTGATGATGATGGTGGTGATGGTGGTAATGATGATGACGGTGGTGATGGTGATGATGATGATGGCGATGATGGCGGTGATGATGGTGATGATGACAGCAGCGATGGAGGCTAATGGTGATAAATGATTACTACTTGCCTGGTCCTGTAGTACATGCTTTTACATGGATCATTTCATTTGCTCTTCTCAACACCCCTGGGGGGCAGGTAATATTACCCTCAATGAGGAAACTCAGGCTCAAAGAAGTGTGGTCATTTGCCCAAAGTGACACAACTAGTAGTTGGTGGGGTTGGGATTTGAACATAATTTGTGAAGCCCTGAGCAGGTTGGTTTTCATCTTCCTTCCAGATCTGATGTCTTGGAGATGGGTGATTTTAAGGGGCAGTCTATCTTTTGGGGCCACGGCTGAGAATTCTGGGGCTTGGAGGAAGTAATGGTTTCTGCTTACCCCTCTTCTCCCCTGCTCTCTCAGGTGAGTTTGTCCATGCCAGGTCCACACCTGCTACCTTCTAGGTCAACTTCAAGGGGCGCTTGAGCCCCAAATAGGAGAAGCCATTCCTTTCTATTCCACTCCATCGCATCCCACCCACCTTCTCCCATCCCATCCCATCCCTTCCCACAATCACATGTGGAGCGCACACTCTGTCTGGGGGGATACAGGGATGCACAACACATCCTCTCTACCCCCAGCCTCCACAGGCCAAGGTTCTCACCAGGCAGATGAGCTCTGCACCCCGGAGAGCAGGCTGGCACCATCTAGTGCCAAGCCCCGGGCGCCTCCTTTCTCTCCCTCCTGGGCCATGTCTGCCTCTTGGAGTCCAGCCAGCCTCTGCCCGGAGCCTAATGAGCTCTTGCAGCCAAGGAGAACAATGCCTCGGGTGTGTGTCGGCCTGAGGCTGGGGCGGTGCACAGAGCCGTCCCTTCACTCCCAGGCCTGCCGGTGGGCAGGTGGTGGCTGTGGGGCTTTAGGGGAAGTGCCGGAGGGGGCGGGTTTCATGGTCCTCAGAGTGGCCGTTGTCAGCCCCCCAGCCAGCCAGAGAGTACACAGAGAGCCTCAGTGTCCTGGCGCCCACCTGGCCCCCTTCGCGGGCACTGTGCCTGCACATGCTGGCGCCGGGCCATCTCCCTGGGGTGGGGGAAGGATGTCCTTTTATTCAGTCAGCGGCCATCTCTGCCAAGGTTGGCTCAGCACACGTGGAGCTCGTGACACAGAGAAAGAGAGAGAGGGACGCAGAGAGACGCAAAAGGAAAGGTGCCAATCTCCCTTTCTCATGGACAGTGACGGCAGCTTCGTTCACAATGCTACTAACCATTTTTACACGAGGACAACAATGGTCCTGCTTTTTGAATCTTATCACGTGCTTATGATGTTTTACATGTGCCCTCTCGTTGAAGCCTCAGAACTGCTCTGTGAGGCAGGGACTGTGAGTTTATCCACTTTGCAGGTGGGAAAACTGAGCTGCAGAGAAGGAAATTCACTCACCCAAGAACACACTGGGAGAGGGTGGTGGAACTGAGATTCAAACCCGGGTCTGTCTGACATATGAGCCCCTTAACTGCTCGCTCTACTTCATTTCAGGTACTGTTCACAGCATTCTAAATCCGTTATCTTGTTTAATTTTCACAATAGCAATTCATTCGTTCATCCATGCCCTTATATAGTCATTCAACAAACACTCACTGAGAATGTACTGGGTGCCAGGCACTGTGCTTGCTCAGCAATGTGGTGGGAGGTATACAAGATGTTGGAAACAGTGCTTGTTCTTAGAGGGGAGAGGGAGTGAAATGGAGGTGAGCTCCCAGCTGCATAACTCCTGCTTTTCTCTCCAAGGCCCCTACACCCGTCTGAGGCTGTGGGACCAGGAGCAAGGGGTGCCCTAAGATTTGTCCTTTACCTGAACTGCCTGGACAGTCTGAGTTTTCCACTTGGTATAAGACAACCAGATGCAGCCTGGCCGAGTGATAAGAGTATTTGCTGAGAACTCAGACCCCTTGTATCCAACACCCAAAGTGAGGAATGCTGTGTAGACTGTATTTAGAGTCTCTTGGTCCCAAACATATCTTTTTTTTTCTAAAGATTAGCACCTGAGCTAACAACTGTTGCTAATCTTCTTTTTTGTTCTGCTTTTTCTCCCCAAATTCCGCCCCCCCCCAGTACATAGTTGTATATTTTTAGTTGTGGGTCCTTCTAGTTGTGGCATGTGGGATGCCACCTCAATGTGGCTTGATGAGCAGTGCCGTGTCCACGCCCAGGATATGAACCAGCGAAACCCTGGGCTGCTGAAACACAGCGTGCGAACTTAACCACTTGACCACGGGGCCGGCCCCCAAGCATATCTTTTAATGCTTTTCACAAACTGTTATTGAAGTGTGACATATGCATAGAAAAGTCCACTTAATTGCAAGAATACAGCTTGATGAACTCCTCAAATGGGACACCCCTGGAGAGCTAGCAACCAGGTCAAGGAGCAGAGCATTGCCAGCACAGGCTGTATCTCCTGGTCACAGTTGCCTCCGGTAACCCTTATTTCGCCTTCTATCATTGAGGATTAGTTTTGGCTGCTTGTGAATTGATTGACTAATTATGCAACATTTTCTCTTTTATATCTGGTTTCTTTCACTCATTCTATTTGTGAAATTTATGCACGTTGTTGCCGGCAATGATAGTTCACTCCTTTTTTATTGCTGCGTAGTATTCCATTTTCTGATTATCCCACAATTTATCCATTCTACTGCTGATAGGCATTTGAGTTGCTTCCCGTTTTTGGCTATTATGAATAGTACAACTGGGAACATTGTATTGCATGTTTTTTTGTGCACATGTACCCATTTCTGTTGGGTATATTCCCAACAGAGTGCTGGTTGCCCAGTAGGGCATGTTCATCTTTAGTAGAAACTGCCAAGATTTAGTATAATCTTCCAATTTTGCTTAAAAAGTCTGTCCAGCTGCTTTCCTACAACGCAGTAACTAGCAGACTGACAGGAGCCTAATGTTGTTTATGTAAATACTACTAATAATTACTATTTTTACTGCTGTTCTGTTGTTCCTGTCCTTCAAGGACCTGGGAATGAAGGCACATGCTAAGTACCAGATGAATGTTTGGGATAAAAACTGGAACAGAGTGAACATCCAAAAGGGCCAATTAGACATTATTCCAATACAAATTCCCATTTCCCAAAGGTCGGCTGGCCATGCTTCATCCTCATTTTGGTGTCTGGATCATCAGTGGACATCTCATTACATCCTTGAATGGGGATTGCTTCTTGCAGCTCCTTCTTTAACTAAGCATTGAAATGAATCCAGAGGGGGGTGGGCTCACCGCTAATGAGGTTTCGAGATGGCCACCCACAGAGGGGAGCAGGAAGTCTGGGAAGGCAGGGAATCTGGGCTGAGGATGGGCCACAAGCAGCCCAGGAGACACCAAGGAGGGCTTTTCCAGGAGAGCCAGCCTTACGCAGCCAAGCTTTAAGCTGGAGGCAATGCATCCCCTGTGCACCATCCTGACCTTCTCTTGGATGAGGAAGAGAGGAAAGGAGGGGTACAAAGATGAAACTGGAAAGTGGTCCAGAGTTTAAATCTCTGAGAGATCTGAATCCACATCTTTCCTGTGCAGGGCACTGGAGACATCCACAGCTTCTATTCTGCAAACCTTTCTCTTCCTTTTTGGCCATCCTGTCTTTGCTGGTGCTGTTCCTTCCACCAGGACTGCTTAACACAGAGAAGCACACCCACACCACAACCATCAGCACCAACATCACTGTTTCCAAAAATCTCTGCTAATTCTGCTGTTACAACTTAAGCCTCCTGCTTTGGTTGTTCTTGTTGTTTTAGAGATGCAGAGGAGTCCATATTTTGGGGAAATTGAGGTCCAGGGAGCGAAAGTGACTTGTCCAGTGGTACCCAGGAATAATGAAGATGACAACAACAACAGCAAGAATAACAATATCTCCATAATAATCATTGAACCTTTATCATGTGCCAAGAACTTATTTAATCCTTCTGTTTCAAGTCCTATGTTTTTGCCCATCTTATAGATAAGGAGACTGAGGCTCAGAAAAATGAAATTATTATCCTGAAGCTTCTGAAAGCAGGTATAGCACTGTCCAACTCCAGGGCAAGTGTCTTTATCCACTTCTTGCGTTCTTGGCTCTCTGACATGACATCCTCCCCAGTGCTCTTCATCCCGACAGTGTCTTCTTCCTCTTTGATGCCTTCTCTTCCCTCCTTTCCTGGTCCTCTCCCTTTGTGCGCTAGACTTGTAACATGGGAACGACAACTCATCAGCCACAGCTGGAATGGCCCTGGTGGGCGAGATAATACAGTATTGATCTTCCCATGGCAGACCTATGCCTTGTAGCCAAGTGGAAGAGAGATGAATGCAGGGCCCTGGTGGGTAGCAAACAGCATTTGTAAGGCAGCTTCTGTGACAGGCAGGATAACATGCTTTATTAGCCTCATGACAAGACGATGTTTTACCGTAATTTTGGATCAGAGACTGGGCGATGTTCGCATCAAAATATGTTTGGGAGGCGGTCACGCTGTGTAAACCACAAATGAAAAATGACGTCAATGGTGGGAGCTGGTGGGTTGGAGATTGGGGTTAAGCTCAGTTTTCCAAAGGGACATGGAAAGTGCAATGAATGCTCAGACCTTGGAACTACAAGGCCGGGGTTCCATTGCTGACCCTGGGACTGTGTCAGCGACACCTCCCGACACTCCAGGTTTATGCACCCATTTAAGTTCCTGATCCTCTGCCAGAAAGCCTTGGGTATTGCTACTGCAGGGTCTGGGGCGTCCTACACCAATGTTTTTCTTTTTCTTTTTCTTTTTTTAAAGATCGGCACCTGAGCTAACATCTTTTGCCAATCTTCTTTTTATTTTTCTTTCTCCCCAAAGCCCTCCAGTACATAGTTGTATATTCTAGTTATAGGTCCCTCTGGCTGTGCTATGTGGGACGCCACCTCAGCATGGCCTGATGAGCAGTACCATGTCTGTGCCCAGAATATGAACCCGCGAAACCCTGGGCCACCAAAGAGGAACTTGTGAACTTAGCGACTCAGCCATGGGGCCGGCCCCAAGACCAGTGTTTTTCGAAAGATCACTTTCAGCAAAATCTTCTGGCTGATTTTTTAAAGGCAGATTCCTGGGCTTCACCCAAGACCCACTGAATGAGAATCTTGGGGGTGAGACCAAGGTGTCCACGCTTTTACCAAGCACCCCAAATGAGTCATGTACCCACGGACGTTTGAGAACCACTGCCTTCGGGAGTGCTGGGCATGGAGAAGATTGCATCCCAGCATATTCCACGACCGTGTCATCACACCAGTAAGGTTGCACTGAACTGCATTATAGGTAATCACGTAATATTTTTATGGTACTTTTTCACGTACATGGCACAGTCACATCCATCGCTCTGTTTGCTCCTAGAACAAACAACTTTGTGGAAAAGAAATTGTCCCCCCCCATTTTCTAGATGAGGAAACTGAGCCTCAGAGAGGTGAAGGACCATTCAAAGGCCTCACATCCAGTGAGCAAAGCAGCCAGCATTGACTCCCTCACCGTCTTTCAGACACAGCTTGCTCTCTAGGATTTTCCCTAGGTCAATGCTTCTCAACCAAGGGTGATTTTGTCCCCTGGGGGACATTTAGCAATGTCTGGCGATATTTTTGATCATCACAAGGAGGGAGGGAGATGCTACTGGCATCTAGTGGGCAGAGGCCAGGGATGCTGTTTGACATCCTTCGGTGCAGAAGGCAGGCACCCCGCCCCCCGAAGAACCATCCATCCTCCAGCCTAAATGTCAGTAGTGCCGAGATGGAGAAACTCTGGCCTACACACCCTCCCCCACCCCACTCAGATTTTGTTGTAAGTTCACTGGGATGCGTCTGAAGAGTTTTAGCACCAGGTGTTATCCGATCAGATTAAGGCGCTGGACCCCTCTAGCTGTTGAAGGAACGGTGGACTGAGTGAAGAAAAAGCAGATACAGGGAGGCCAGTGTAGGAAGCGAAGGTAATAGCTGCATGATCTTGGCCATGCCCCATCCCCTCGCCGAGCCTCAGTTTCCTCCCAGGTAGAAAGGGGTGGAGGGATTAGGCCAAAAGACACTCCTCCTATCTCTTTAGAGCTGTTCTCCGATCTAATTCTGTCTCATTTTCCGCTAATGCTGGGTGACCTCCTCTGGAAGGCGAGACGAGATCTGAGAGGCCGGCCCTTGTGACAAAGTCACACTTCGGCACTTTGGCTGATCCATCTTCCCGCCTCGTCAGCCAGATTTGCTCCACGTAAAAAAGACCTCCCAAGGCAGAGAATGCTTTGCAAGGAAATTGGATTGGAATTTAATTGATGGCCTGGGCGATATGCCACAGCCATCAAACTACCCTGAAAAGCCAGCCCATTGTTCTGTACAGAAGCCACACGGCTTTGCTTGGATAAGGCCGTGGGTGTGGGTTCAGCTGCTTCCCCAGTGGACCCGCTGTGAGTAGGAGCCAGTGGGTGAGCAGCAGGCCAGCCCCCCGATGGCGTCCACAAACATCCTGGCTGGAAGGGTCTTGAATTCAGCAGAGCCTCCACATCTAACTCCTGCCTCTTATTCTCTCCTGTTGCCTTCCCTGCCATCCTGGTGACCCCCTCTCTTCTGACCATACCAGCCCCTGCCTTAAAACCCCTCCATGGACCTCCATCATCTATGCCAGCAATCCCCAAATTCACTATTCTGGGCGCTATGGGGAGGTGCGCCACAAAAGTAAGTTTGGAGATGCTTTCTCCTCCTCTTGGACAATTACAATGTCCACCTTCATGGTAAAGGCTCTGACAAGTCCTGCAGCTAGAAAGAAAATGAGTTTTTTTAAAACCACATTTCCCAAATCCTTTGCATGTGAATTCCCCTCCCCCTCTCCTCTTCATCCACGTCTTGCTATTTATGTCTTATAAAGTAGGCTTCCACAGAATTCCGGTCTGGGAAACACTGCCCTATATATGGAAGTACGAAATCTTTAGTCTGGCATTCAGGGCTCTCCACAGAAAGGTTCTTGACTGCATTGCCAGCCTCATGTCCTATCTTCTAGGTGTTTCAAACTCCTCGACATTTTCCAAATCCCATGTTTTGGAAGGGCAGGCAGGAAAACCCAGTGGTTACAACCAAGCCTGGAGTTGCTGAGTCACTGAACGTGCTGAATCCCATTTTTGCCACATCCTAACATTGTGAGCCTGGAGAGCTAACCTCCATGACCTCAGCCTCCCTACCTGTGAAATGGGGACAAGAGCACCACCTCATAGGGGAGTTGTGAGAATTAAATGAGCAGAGATATGTGAGGAGCCTGGAACATCATAGACACTCAATCAGTGTTAGCTCTTGATTTAATTATGTTATTATGACTTCCTATACACTCTTCCCTCTGTTGGCAAAGCCCAATGGCTTCTTGGCCATCTGGCAAACCTCTACTCACCCTAAATGTCTCGCCCTGACATTATCTCTCTGTAGAGCTTTCTTCATATCTCTTGGAGCAGATAGGTGCTCCTTCCCCCATGCTCCTGAGGCAGCTTGCATTCCTTCTGTCTTCCTTCCTTGATTAATTTAGTTTAGCTGAGACCCTATTCTGTGCCTGCCACTCTTCTAGTCCTTGGGGACACAGTGGAAACAACACTGACTTGGTCGCTGACCTCCTGGAGCTGAAAATCCAGAAGGAAAGTCAGACGTGAAACCAAGAAAGACACAGAAAATTAACTGCAACCAGGAGCAGAGCCATGGGAACACTTACTGTGACCCTGGCTTCTATTATTGCTCTGACTATGCTGCATTTTAATGACTGGTTTTCAGGCACATCTCCTCTGCCAGACAGGGAGCTCCTTCAGGGAGCTGGAGTGAGCACCTGGAGCAGAGAAGATGCACCTGAAATGTTTACTGGCTACAGGGAGGGCCTGGGAGTGGCAAAGGTTGGGGATGACCCTCATCCCTCTGTTCCCTTTGACTGAACCCACCTGCCAGCTACTGAGACGTCTACCGCTTGGAACCAGCCATAAACCAGATCCGTTAAGGAGGAGAAGAGAGAATGACCTGGTTTATTCTATTTGAAGAACTCAGAGTCCACAGTGCCCTCGGTGTCTCTCAGAGCTCCATTTTTATTTCTTAAAGAAAAATAATAAACCAGGTTAGTGCTAAAGAAGATGAATAGGAACGGAGGCAGGCTAACTGGCGGTCTGCTCCTCTCTGAGGTGCTTCCTTGTCAGTTCCAGCGAGAGGGAGAGAGAAAAGACGTGGTTCTTCAAATAGCTCTTTTCTTTTTGGGGAATATGTAATCGTCTCAATTAAAACACAGACCAGAATATTTAATGGCACGGAAATTGATTTTGATGCTATTTAAATAATTCCCCCCTAGAGAAAACGGGTATTACTTGGCCCAATTTGTGGAAGCATTCATTTCTTTCCCAGCTCAGAACTTGCGTGCATGAGGCTCTGTTCACACAAGGCAGATCCGAATCCGTGTCAGGCGCAGAGGATTTTCCAGGCGACTGGAAGGGGAAGGAGCCTAAACAGAAGGCACTCAGGTCACTAGAGAGGTGCACAGGGGGCAAGTTTAAGAAAACATGCCCCAGCGACACCATCCTCAGCTCCTCCAAGGATGTTTCCATGAGACCCAGCTGCAGGGAAGTGCTTCTAGGAGACAGGACTCGTGGACCAGTGGCACTGTCCATGATGTCATGAGGAGTATGGGCTGGGAGGAGGGGTCAGTGATGCATAGTCCTATATGACCCCTCCATCCTTAACAACACATCTCGTGCAATAGGAACGCATCACCCCCTGTAGGATATCCACATGTCGGTTCTCTCTGAGTTCCCTTTCTTGGGAGAGGCTGCCTCTGCTAGGCACTCACAGCTCCTCCATGAAAATTCCACGTCAGAAATTATTACTGGCAAAGGAAAATCCACAGGTTGAAAGCAGAGGTGGGCAAACTGCAGCCCATGAGCTAAATCTGGCCCACCATCTGTTATTGTCAATAAAGTTTTATTGGAAGACAGCCATGTTTTCTCTTTTACATATTGTCTGTGGCTGCTTTTATGCTCCAACGGCAGAGCTGAATAATTGTCTCAGAGACTGAATGGCCAGAAAAACATAAAATATTTACTATGGGCCCTTTACAGAAAAAGTTTGCCAGCCTCTGGTTTGAAGTACGAATATATGAAATTACCATTTTAGTAGTGAAAAGAAGAAAGAGATAAAATATTGGCAATTTCACCTGGTTCAACCTAATGCACCATTTTGGTGTTAAGCCCCAGAGGTTGTACAGCACATTTCATTCATCCTACTCATTTGTATTTGTATAGCAAACAGAACTAAAGGTCAGAGAGGTTAAGTGACTTGCCCACGGTCGGTCACACAGCTGGAAAGTGACAAGATCAGGTTACACATTCAGGGGCCCAGCTCCAAGATAGCTGCTCTTCCTGCTCCCTGTGGCTCCTCCCAGCAAGCCCTGACGAACTCTGTGCTCTGTTGTCAACTTCTGTGCCCTCACAGTCACCAGATATTAACATCCTCTCCTGCAGTGCTTGCCCGAGCAAAGGTAGCCACAGAGTCTGCCAAGAATCTGGAATTGGAATGACCCTGAGTTTATTCTTTGTGTTACTAGCGTAAATTTTGTGATTGGATTCCTTGATCTGAGATGGCCAAAGGTTTGTCTCGTCTCAGCCGTCCATGCTGACGGGTTTAGAGTTATCTCAAGAGCCGTGGGGATTTTAAACTTGGGGATGGAGATGACATAACTAGATTCGCGATCACTCTACTTTCCAGACAGAGCTTGGAGAGGGGCAGGGGTGGGAACAGAAAGACCAGTCTGGCTGAGAGATGACAAGGCTTGGCTAGCAGTAGAGATGGAAAGGTGAATAAGATTGAGGATAGATCTACTTAGTGTCAAGAGGTCTTGGGACTGGATTGGATATGGAGGGAGGATGGGTTGAAAGAGAGGAAGGTGTCAAGGATGATGCCCAGGATTCTGCTTGAGCAACCAGGTGGAGAGGGGAGGCTTTCCTAAGAAGGGAAATGCTGACTAAGAACTAGTTTGGGGAGGAGAGTCAGTCCTCATGTAGGTAAAATTGGTTCTCTCAGTTGGTTGTTGGGAAGAGTAAGTGAGACGACGTTTCTGCAGAGCTGAGCATATAGTCAATGTTCCTTAAATGCATGGTTTAGGAAGGTAGAAGGATACCAACAAAGGCACGTGGCAGGGTGGAGAGAACGTGACTTCTGGAGTCACAGAAACCTGGGTTCAAATCCAGGGTCTGCCACTTACTTACCAAGTGACCTTGGATGCCTTATTTCACATACGTGAGTCTTGGTTCCTTATCTGGTGACATGAAGGCATGGATGGGCAGGTGCTGTGCTGAGTGATTGCCATGCATGTCTTCATGAACCCCCTCATGTGCACTGGCAGGTAGGGGCTACTACTACCAGCCTCGTGTTACAGATGAGGACAATGAGGCTCAGAGAGGCGAAGGCACCTGCCTCAGCTTACACTGTAAGCAGTGGAGCTGGACTTGGAATCCAGGCCTGAGGGCTCTGTAGTGATTATGGTATCCAGGTAATGATGGCCACCTCTTGGGTGGGTATGAAAACGAGGTGGAGGGAAGGGCTAATGTGGTGTCTGGCACCCAGTAGACCACGGGCAGCATGGAAGTGCTGAACGGTATCGAGTCCTTCCCATAAGAGTTGAGGGGAACCAGGCCTGGGTGTTCCAAGAGGCTTCCTGGAGGAGATGACGCTAGATCTGAGACTGAATGCTAGTCAATCTAGCAGGGGAAGCCTATGGGAAGAAGTGAAGATGGGTGTGGAAACTCTAAGACATGAGATTAGTCATTTTGTGGGTTGAAAAGAAACCAAAGTTCTCCATCTTATGCTCAAACCATTCCCTCTTCATTTTGATTGCTTCGTGATTTTGGTTGCTTTGTGATTCTAGCGACTCGTGCTGGTCTCTCTTTAGGGACTGAGCTTTCTCATAGCAAATAATTTGGGCTTCACATCTAGGGCTTTAGGCAGCCCCTCCACCCCATCAAATTGTGCATATGTCTGTCCTCCTCATCTCCATTAGCTACCCCTTCTCACTCAGATTTCAGGCTCTTTGCTTAAACATCACCTCCGCAGCTCTCTAGACTAGGTCAGTCCCCATCACATCCTCCCTGGCTCCCTGTGCTTCTAATTACTTGCTCAACATCTATCCTTCCCCCAGCAAAGAAGCCTGAGGGTGGAAACAATATCTGTTTTTATAAATCTCGTGCCAACAGCTCTGAGATGGGCAAAAACTAGAAGCTAAATAAATACTTGAATAAACAAATAGATGAATGATTTGCGTACTGCCTCCTGGTTCCTTTGCCACATCTGGATGGATATCTTTCCCTTTCTACCCCTGGGGATTTCTGCAGATTACCACCAGGAGATGTGTGGCTGAGATTCATACCTACCACACATGTTCCTCTTCTCCCCTGGAAGGGTTGTGGATTCCTTTTTTTAACGGCCTCCATTCTTGGTCCGGCCATCAGATTACTGTTCTTGGAATTCCTCTTTCATCTTAGGACAACCCACCTCCCTCCCCTTGGGGACGAGAGGGAATCCAATGGCTTCTCTGGGCTTTCAGAACTCTCCAGGGGGGTGCCAAACGAAGCTCCCCAATCTTATCTCCCTCTGACTCCAGATCATTTAGGTTCGCTCTTCCCCACCCCAACACTCACATGATTGAAGTCCTTTGGTGCCCTCTGCTGCTCCTCCTTGATCAGTCCCACTTCCTCCTTAATGCCGTCCCCAATCACCCCAGCACAATCTGATTTCTCTGAACACCTGTATCTGTTTTATCTAGGCCACTCTTTTTTGTCTTTTATCCTTGTTTCACCTGTGTCAACCCCACCATCCCAATTATATTCCTTGAAAGGAGAGACCTTATTTTGGCCAACGCTGTATTCTTACAGTGCCTAGTGTGGTATGCTTGGTAGGCATTTGCTACTTGTCTCCTACGAGTAGCCCCCATTTCACCTGTAACTACTTTGTCAGCATCTATCTTCCCCATTAGATTATAAATTTCACCAGGGCAGGGACCTGACTTATTTCCACACCCCTTGCTGCCTGATCCCCTGCAGTAGAGTAAGTGCTCAATAAATGTTGGATGGATACACCAAATACATGCCTCAGACTGATGCTTATCTTCACACTGTATGTATATTTTATCCCTCCATTAGATTTATAAGGAGGACAAATCAGGATATGGGCACGGAGATGAGTCTCCCACCCAAGTTCCTGGGGAGAAAAATCATTTTGTAATTGTTCAAAACATAAGCATTCATAAAATTAGATGTCCACATGGCCATGTGCGAGTCATGGCTCAGCTTTTTTTCTTCTTCAATAGCATAGAAAACACACTTTTCATCAAGAAGTCAAGAGAAACTAGGAGCACTGGGAGAGAAATGACGGACGTGATCAGTGTTCCAGGATTAGAAGAAGGCGCTGCAAGCACCCTGGAGCACATGGACAGTTCAGGACAACAGACAGTGGTTCACATGAGTGCCTCCTCTAAAGGTGTGAGCTTTTCCTGTAGTGGATAGTGAGCTGAACGGATGTGCCCTTAAGAGCTCCTCCGTCTGTGTTAAGACCCTTCGGGGTATCTCTCCAAGTTCAGTCTCCTCTTTACCCTCCTGACTCCTTTTTCTGCCATGCTTTCTTCTGCTGCCCCACTGTTTGTACTCAGTTTTTGCCTTTTCCTGACCCCTGTGGATCTTTGCTTCACTGAGTTAAGAGGAAAAGCTGGTTAGAGCAAAGTAGTCTTGTAGCTGTGATCCCATGGGTTCCTCACCTTTACCTGCTCTTCAGGTTTGCCCTTCAAGGCAAAACCCTATTTTGAACCTCATTATTGTGGACACACAAGATTTGCTCCCAGTTCTTTCCAAGACTGTCAAGTATAGGGGGAGATATCAGCAATCACCACCCTACCTCTGTTGGTACCAGCTCATTTCATCCTCACATTCTAAAATGTGGTTTGACTCCTTCAAACATTGTGTATAAGGCCCCTCAATTCCAGTCCAGGCCTGCATTTATAGCCTTGACTCCCCATGGATCCCTACCCTGGACCCTTAATAGTTCAATTATCCAATTATACAAAACTATATATAAATTTCTAGATACATATAGTATAAGCATAGTGGTTAGGAATATAGGTCCAACAGCCAAACTGCCTGGGTTTGGACTCAGGTCTGCAATTTGCTAGCTGTACATTGTGTCCTTGTACCTAAGTTTTTTCCTTTCAAAGTAGAAAAAAGTATATAGTAATGCCTACTTCAGAAGGTTGTTGTAGTGTAAACGAGATTGTTTACACAAAGGTCTTAACACAGTACCTTCTTTATTATCCTTAGATGTGTGCATTATCTGTGCTTTCGTTCACACTGATGCTGTGGCTCCCTCTTATCCATCTGGATAATTGCTAATTCCTCCTCTTCAACTCTCAATTCAGGTGGCGCCTCTTCCAGGAAGCCTTTTTGGATTCTTGGGCTGGCTTAATGACTCCCTGATCCTTGCTCACTTCTCACATTGTCCTGTAACCATTCCCGCATCTGACACATGCCAGGTGAGTAGGGACTGTGTCTTCCTCTTCTCCACCCTCAGTGCCTTTCACTGTGCCTGGCACAGGGGGATACACTCCTGTAGAATCTGTCCAATGAATGGATATGTAAGAATCTTACTCTCCTTTGAGCCCATGTATATTTCAAAGGTGGAGGCTGTGCCTTGTCTTCCCACCTCCCTCCCACAGCTCTCCACCTAGATCTGGGCAGAGTGGATGCTCACAAAAGACTTTTTAGCTCGCCTGAATTGAAAATGACAGACTCATTCCAGGAGTCCTTGTGTGGCCCTCTTGATGGAGGGAGAGAGTGGCTGGCTGGCAGGGGCACGCTGATAAAGCGGGCCAGGGTTGGTATAAGCCATTTATTCTCCTGAAAGAACTGAAGCTAATCTTTCAGAAGCAGTCTGGCCGGATTCTTGTTCCTAATACAGATGCTATCAGGGTCTTAGATGTGGTAAACTCCCCGGGGTTTCTACAAGACTCTGAATGCCGCCTGGAGTTAAATGCTTGTTCTTCCCCCAGTTCCAGCAACTCCCTCCAGATCAGCCAGCTGCAGACACTCGACCACAGGGCAAAGCCAGATTCTCCTCACAGGCGAGTAACCCAGATGGGAGATCCTCTCCCCATGGGTCCCCCTCCTCAGTCTTCAGATCTCAGCATAAATGTCACCTCCTCAGAAGGACCTTCTCCAACCAGCTTAAATTAAGAAGTCTTTATAATTTTACTGATGTCCTGTTTACTGTGAGTTCCATGAGGGCAGGAATCATCTCTGTCTGGTCTATCTTTATATCCTTTGTGCCAACATAGTCTCATGCATGTAGTAAATCCTCAGTAAATATTTACGGAATGAATTAGTGGATAGGAATTCAGAGTGCCATGAGACCCTGAGAAATCACTTCCATTCTCTGGCTTGTTTCCTCTCCTGTAAAGTGAGAAAGTTGAATGGGGTTTTGTAGGGTTCCTTCCAGGTCCGTTGTCTATGAACTTACAGGAATAAGATCAGGAAGAAGGCATTCCATACTGGGTGCTTCTCTTCTAAAATTAGAGCCTTGCCAGGCGCCTTCACCAAGATTGTGGTGTCTCAACTCAGCATTGCAGAAATTTGGGCTAAATGAGTCTTTGTTGTGGAGGGCTGTCCAGTGCACTGTAGGATGTTGAACAGCATCCTTGGCCTCTACCTACTAGATGCCGGTAGCAGCCCCCAACCCAAGTTGTGACAACCAAAAATGTCTCTGGACATAGCCATCTGTCCCTTGGGGAATGAGAGGAACTCCTATCCCCATCGATAACCTCTGGCCTAGACCTAATGATCATGTTGCAGCATCTGGACTCTGTCCTTCCTCACATTAACCCAAACCTTTCCTGCTGCAACAGGAGCATGTTTCCCCTTGAGGATTCTCAGCAGGTGACACACTCTCCGTGTGGCAGTGGGTCTCAGACTTGATCCAGCATCTGGATCCCCTGGGAGGGCTTGTAAAGACACAGACAGCTGGGCCCACTCCCAGAGTTTCTGATTCAGCAGGTCTGGGGAACAGGCTGAGCTTTTACCGATCTAACAAGGTCCCAGGTGCTGCTGATGCTGCTGGTCTGGGGACTAGACTTCAAGAACTGGTGCGCCCCTTGGCCATGGTTCCCAACCTGGCAGGACATGGGAGCCTCCTGGGGAGTTTTTATCAACCCCTATGCCCGGGCCACACCCCAGCCCCCTACATCAGCATCTCTGGGGTGACATCGAGGCACTTGTGTTTTTTAAGGCTCCCAGGTGCTTCCAGTGTTGCAGACAAGCCTGGGGATTTCTACCCTATGGCACAGCATGAGCCATAAGCATCCCTTTTGTCTTTTCTACATTCTGCTCATTCAAAAAGAGCCCTTTGACCATTTGGGCCATGGGGAAATGCTGGAATGGAGGGAACCTGCTTTTCATTCATGTGTTGGTCTCCTCCTCAGTCGGCGGGCCTCTTATCCACTTGTTCGCTTATCTCTTTGTCCCCGGATGCCTCTGTGAGTTTATTCTTTCATGCCCACTTCTCTTTCATCCCTTCATACCCCTCCCACTTATCTGCCTCTCACTCTCCACCCAGTCTCGTATTCATTTCCTTTTTCCTCTATCAGATTTTTTCCGTCTCCTCCCATCTTTATCTTTGCTCATTTATTTTCCTGTCTTGTTTTGTGAGCAAGGAGGGCAGGAGAGGATGACTAAGACAATAGGCCTTTGCACATGGGACTCTCTGCTCCCCGATTCCCGCCTCCCTCCCTCTCCTCTCCTAATCCTCCTTGAGGCTCAAATCCCTCTTACGAGCTCTTACAACACTACAGACCTCCCAGGTGTAATTTTACAATGGTTTTTAAATTCTGTGAAGACTTTTCACCTGTCCCGCCTGACTGTGCGCTCCTCACATGAGGGCAGGGCCCTTCTATTCTGTGCTCATGGATTCCAGCATCTAGCATGGTGCCTGCCTCTTGGGGGAATGAACGCACCTGCCTCGGGTCACCATCCCTTGTCTGCCTCTGGCAAGGTCCTTGGTGCTGGAAGTTGGCGGACACGGAAGTGACAGCCCCAGGGCTCCTTCCAGCAGCTGTGGGCCCAGATGGGTTGTGAGATTTCCTAGAAAACACAGCGACAGCCCTAACCTAACACTGTGTTGGCAAAGTTATCCTCAGCGGTCAGTGGTGATTTCTCTGGTTGGCCTCAAGAGTTGCATTTCAACCCAGGCTTGTGAACCCACAGAAAGTCCTTCTCTTCCAGGTAAGGGGGACGGGAGGCTGGTGTTGACCATCTTCTTTGTTAGGGGCACCTCTGGGACTTTGAAATCTCAAGTGGGCTGATATTTACACATCTAAGGGGACTCTAGGTCTCACTCCAGGCCCCCCCAGGTGGGAAAGCTGTGGGTGATTCACACAGACTCCTTAGGGCACTAAACAGGCTCCTGGGAGGAGAAAAGAGCAGGCTCATAAATACGGATGCCTGGGCCTGAGTTGGATAATGCATTACGGCGTCTCCACATCCCAGAGGAAGACAGGCCGTGGGAGAGAATTCTAAAGGCTTCTTTAGAACTGGTCTGCACAGTGTACCCCAGGCTGGCTCCTCAGCGAGCCTCTCAAGCCAATGCAAGTTCATGTAGAAATCGGAAGCACTGGCTTGCCCACCACTGGTGAGCTAGGACGACCAGGTAATAGAATTCTGAGCACACGAATAAGCAGCTCTCAAATTCACACCTGAAGACACCAGTCACTGACAGAGAGGCGTCCATGTGGGCTGTCCCCCTGATTTGGAAGCAGCCCACTATCTTAGCTTGCTGGGTTGTCTTCCAGACCTTCCGCAATATGACCCCTGGCCCTGACCCTCCTTCCCAAAGGCCTCCACGTGGGACAGATGCTCAATTCTTCCTACCTTACTGCTTGTTGGGAGGGGAGATTAACGAGGATGACACTGTCTTTGGAGTGTTCACCACGCACTCAGCAGTCTCTTGGGTGCTTCTTCACATGTGTTAATTTTCTTGGACATATCTCCCTCCCTCCCTTCTCCTTTGCTCTTTTCTCCCTCCCTCCCTCCCTCTCGTTCTTCCTCCTTGTTTTTTTCTTCACTGTTAGCTACAGCTAATGAGCCTCTTTACGCATACAACTTTTGCTACCTTCGAATTCACTTCCAAGCACAAATTCCCTGGAATGAAATTCTTCGGTCAAAGGGCACGGAGATTTTTATAGCTCGAGCTGAAGGGAATTGCTTATTGCTTTCCTAAGGGATCTTTCAATTACAAAACATCCGAGTTTACCAGTGTTACAATAACCTTGCCAGAACCCACTGTTATTGGTTTAAATGTGTTAAGCAAATTTAGGCAGGGGGCTGTGGGCCTCAAGGGCACCTTCCGGTGCATTTACTTGACCTCCAGGAAGGACGAGCATTTCCCATGAACTTTCCGCTAGTGGTTCATGTTGGTGAATTTTTAAATTATGCAATCTATCTGTTTGTGTTTTGTGGTCTGGATTTTTAAAACTATAACGTTGAATGAATTATATTATAAACCCATGTTTATCAGATCTTTTATTGTTCATTATCACCCATGCCAGCAGTCTTTTAAGACAATTTTTCCATGAAAATTTAATCTGCAGATAGACTATCTACCTTTTTATGTACTGTCTGCGGAGCTCTGCTTTATATCCACAGGAACCCAAGCACCAATTTTTGTCCCATTAGGGGCAACATTGCCCTCACTGAGAATGTATGCAATAAACTAAATTCAACTAAATAGTTCCATTAAATAATAATGAACTAATGGTGGTGAACTAAATGATAATTCAACTAAATAAATAAACTAAATTCAACAAGCATTTTCTGGGCCCCTATTATGTAGGAGCAACAAGGTAGTCATTGCAGATTCAAACACAAGGAAGTCAAGGGCTCGGAAATATTTCCTTTTGCCATTTTTTATTTGAGGAAGACTGGCCCTGAGCTAACATCTGCTGCCAATCCTCCTCTTTTTGCTGAGGAAGACTGGCCCTGAGCTCACATCTGTGCCCATCTTCCTCTACTTTATATGTGGGACACCTGCCACAGCATGGCTTGATAAGTGGTACGTAGGTCTGCGCCCGGGATCCAAACTGGTGAACCCCAGGCTGGAGCACACGTGAGTGAACTTAACTCCTATGCCACCAGCTGGCCCCCTGACATTTACTTTTTTCCTGAGGAAGACCCACCTGAGCTAACATCTGTGCCAGTCTTCCTCTATTTTGTATGTGGGTGGCCGCCACAGCATGGACACCTACAAATGGCATAGGTCCGTGCCTGGGATCTGAACCCACAAACCCGGGCCACCAAAGCAGAGTGCATTGAACTTAACCACTACCCCACAGGGCTGGGCCCCTCTTGTGCCATTTTTTTCCCCAAAGATTGGCAACTGAGCTAACATCTGTTGTCAATCTTCTTTTTCTTTTTTTTCCCTTCGTCTCCCCAAACACCCCCCCCGCCCCAGTACTTAGTTGTATATTGCAGTTGTGCTCCCTCTGGTTGGGGCATGTGGGACGCCGCCTCAGCATGGCCTGATGAGCGGTGCCATGTCTGCGCCCAGGATTCGAACTGGTGGAACCCTGGGCTGCTGAAACCGAGCGCGTGAACATAACCACTCGGCCATGGAGCTGGCCCCTCTTGTGCCATTTTTAATGCAAATAGATGAGGATGTTGAGAAAGTGCGTTGTAAGTGGAAGGTAGAAGGGACAGCCTGAAGAGAGGTCTGCAGACAGTGCACACAAACAGACAACACAACAGCAGCGGTGATAACGACAAAGCAGGTGAGAGGTTGTGAGCAGGGGTGTTTCACACAGGAGGAGAAGCTGGACCAAGGATGATGCTGGAGATGTCCTCCCGGTACATAAGTCTGGGCAGGCTGGTGGGCAAAGAGGACCCTAGGATCAGAACAACCTGGTTCAACACCCAGCTTGTAATTTACCTGCCACGTGATCTGGACCAGCCGTGTCCCCTTGGATCCCAAATCTATAAAACAGAGGAGACTAACAAGACCCACCCCTCCAGGTAGGTGTGAGGATGAACCGAGAGGATGCTCCCTAAACGGTTAGCACAGTGTCTGGCCCAGAGCCAGGGCACAAAGACTGTTTGCTATCATTGTTAATATCGCTCTGTTAATTCCCAGGACGTTGTCTGCAGACCGTCAGACATTTGGGGTGAGGAATGGTTCTGCCGAGAGGTTTTACAAGGGTCTCAGGGAGAGTGTGACCTTCAGATGCGAAACAAAAATAAGTACATAAATCACCAAAAAACTCAATTACCTCCTTTCCAAGGCTCTTTTCTCCCCGCCCTTTCCTTTTTCTTACTCTCTAGCTTAGTGCTTCTGAAACTTCAGTGTGGACATGAGTCACCCAGGGATCATGTGAAAATGCAGGTTCTGACTCAGCCGGTCTGGGACGGGGCCCAGAGTTCTGCATTTCTACTCAGTTCCCCAGGGCTGCGGCAGCCGCCGGTCTGCAGACCACCCTTGGCGTTACACTGCCCCTTGGGTGTCGAGGAGTGTGGGTCATCTCCAGACTCTAAAGGCATCAGGGGATGAATGGGGGAGACAGCAGATCTCCAGCTGCTGCCAGGGGACGAGTGGCTGTGCACAGGCCGGCGGCCCCTTTGCTCCAACAGGCGAGATGTGAGCCTGCGTTTGGAGACAGAGGCCCCGCCCCCGGCCCAGGGGTTGTGAGTCTCCCAGGCCCTCAGGGTAAGGCTTTCAACTCCACAAACACCACTGAGCCGTCCACGAAATGACAGCCCCTCTGCAGGGGCACCAACTAGATGTGGGCACTTTGCTCCCTTGGTGAGGATCTACCCCATAGGCGTGAGATAAGCCAGCAGCAGTCATGCCCCCATTTTACAGTGGAGGAAACTGAGGCTCGGGAAGGCGAAGAGCGTGGACCCGAAGTCTAACTGTTAGAAAAGGCAGAGATGGATTTGAACGCAGAGCTGCCTCTAAGGATCCCTCCACACTCCCACCCCCAAACATGCACCCCTGATGCCTGACTCCCCTCCAGGCTTTGCGGGCCCTGGGGGTGGCCCTTGGGGGTGCAGGGCTGAATGAGAAATGTGCATAGGTGTCAGCGGGGTTCATGGTCGGCTAACAGGGCAGCCTCGCTAGCAGCTTCTGCCGCTGGGCTGTTTGTGCTAAGTTTGCAGCAGGATCTGCCCCATGGGATGCTTGGCCTCGAAACCAGATTCCTCTCCACTTGCTCACCAACATCAAGTAAAACGGGGTTGGTGTTTCATGCAACAACTGAACTTTTAGTTTTCAGCTCTGAAAACCACACCCCTGACCCCAGCCCCTTGCTAGAAGCCGGAGGCGGTTCCTTCTCCGGAGAGGGACTAAGAGGCTTGAGGTCAGAGTCAGGATCCCACCTCCAGGTCCTCGATCCTGTGCCTGATGGCTGTGCAACATTGGCCGAGTTCCTCCACCTCTCTGTGCCTCAGATTCTCAATTGTGAAAAAGAGGTAATTACAACAATCTAAATACCAATAGTATTTCCCACTTATTATGTATTTATGAGCAGGGCATTATGTTTCTGTAGTTAATCCTGACTTGACAAGGTGCGAATGTCACCATTCCCACTTTCCAGATGAGGACACTGAGGCTTAGGGAGGTAGTATGATGGCATTGAGCCTCAGGGCTTTCTGAGTATTCGGTGTGACAATGTGTACAAAGTACCTGGTGTGCGGTAGGCCCCTTTGCTGGGTGACCGTCAGGACCTCCGTCCAGCTATTGCAATATCATCTTGCCCTCGCCTGCAGTCCTGCAAATGCATAGCGGGCTGGCACTCTGAGATGGAGGCGCAGACGGAGCTCTGTCCTTCTTGATCAGTCAGGTGTCAGGGCGCAGACGGAGCTCTGTCCTTCTTGATCAGTCAGGTGTCAGGGCAGGATCACCTGGAGACCCTTTATGTGCCCGGCGCTGTTCTCAGAGCATTGCGTGGATCAGCTCACAGCATCCTCCTGGCCCTGTGTGAAACGTGTCCTCTCTTGGACATTTTATAGGCAACTGAGGCCCGGAGGGGGTACATTCGTTTCCTGTTGCTGGCATAACAAATTAGGGTTTAAAATAGCACAAATTTATTCTCTCGCAGTTCTGAAGGCCAGGAGTCCACAGTCAAGGTGTCTGCAGGACCGTGTGCCCTCCGAAGGCTCCGGGAGAGACTCCTTCCTGCCTCCTCCAGGTTCTGGTGGCCCCAGCAGTCCTTGGCATTCCTGGGCTTGTAGCTGCGTCGCTCCAATCTCTGCCTCCATCACCATGGGGCCTTCTTCCTGTATCTTCACGTGGTCTCCTTCCGAGGACACCAGTCTCCAGGGCCTGCCCTGCTCCGGTACGGCCTCATTTTAACCAATAGCATCTGCAAAGACCCTGTTTCCAAAGGAGGCCACATTCTGACACGAATTTGGGGGGTGGCATTATTAACCCAGGAGACAGGAGGAGTGGCTTGTTTGAGGCAGTGGCAGAGCTCAGACTTGGACCCAGACTCTGGGAAGCCCAAGTCTGTGCTTTTAGCTATCCCACTAAGAGCAGAATTGGGACCTCTCCACCCTACAATTGCCCCTCATTTCCTTGGACCTTGTGCATGTCTGGTCCAGGCAAAAAGAGCACAGCCAGGCGGTCGTTCCACACTGTGGGATGAATCTGGGGTCTCCCTACAGATACGACAGAGACATCTCTACCACTCCGCCCACAAAACACAAAACAGCACCCTCTCCACGCGTGCAGCCCTCCAGAGTCTGGAAAGCACACTCATGCACGGCGCCGTGCGGACGGCCTCCCCACAATTGCACATGGTTCGCATTGTCCCGCCATTCGTCTGATGGGAAATTGAGACCCAGCTGCTGTCATGAGGAAATGCATTGGAAAACGGGCTGGAGGTTCCAAACCACCCAGCTCAGGAAGGGGGTTATTAATAACCCTAATTAAGAGCAGCGACATAACACTAACAGTCGCTACCCATTCTGGATTCAATTCTGGGCAATAAACGTTTCCCGGCGCCGTGCTAAGTACGCAACCAATAGTATCTCATTTAATTCAATTAATGACAAAGGCCCAGGAGAAATGTCGAGATTAATTGAGTCTGTTGTGAGAGGACCACTAACAGGTTTGAAATTTTGTCTGATGCTGTCACATCTTAGATATATTTGGTTTTTCTGCCTTTGGGCGTTGGTGAGGAAAAGGGAAGAGAGAAAAACTGGGGCCAGAGGGAAGAAAGTGGGCTTTTCCACTGGGAGAGAAATGAGAGAGCCTGCTTCGACTTTTTTCTTGTCTAGATTAACGGCTGGAGGGTGTTGGGCTCAGCAGATAACACGCCCCACACCCCCTTCCTCTCTCCCTTTCTTTCTTCCAGCAAATGTGAGTATCAACTACGTGCCAAACCCAGGCTCGTGAGGGTCAGGACTCCAGCGATGAGCTAAGACTTGTCCTGAACGTGCATTTCTACAGGAGGAGGTGGGGCCGCATCTTATAAGATTCCAAGCTCAGAATTCTCAATTAATTTAGGGTCATAGGGCCAGAAATGGACAGACAATCCAAACCTGGTGTGGGAACGCAGAGATAGGAGATTTTGGTCAATTATTAAGACTAATTCAAATGAACATTGAAGGATTAACTTGCCGAAGTCGTCTCAACACTCTAGCAAGCCTATCTTGATGTATGTTTAATATAGTATTCAATTTCCATTAATTCTTTTCGTATAACTAAGTCTCAAAAAGGGAAGATAAAAGGGTATTGCATTGTCTGCTCTGGTGTAATAGTTTCTTATTCTCCACTCCAACCAAGTGGAATATTTGCAGAAATCATTATCTTTGCCCTATAGTGAGAATCAATGGTATAGGGGTTATAATAATAGCAATAACATCAATAACAATGATATTAGCAGCAGCAGCAACAGTAATAATAATCAGGCTAAGGAGCTTGTGGTGCACGGGAAAGGGGCCAGCATCCCCATATGGCGCATAGGGACGGGGAGATCGAGAAGGGAAGTGACTCTCTCAAGGTCACATGCCAGGCCGTGGCCAGTCTGAGAGGGGGACTTGGTGTCCTGACCCCCAGGTCAGCATTCTGCAATAACAATGCCAAAGAAAACAATACCCACTGGCATTTTGACCTCCTCCTCTGGGCCGGGCATTGTGGAGGGAGCTTGGTGAACCGTATGGCAAGTACCCCAAGAACCCTGAGAGGAGGCACCATCAATCCATTTTCAAGATGGCCTGAGACCCCATGGTGTAGGATGCAGCCGGACAGGAAGGGCTGGCTTGGGAGCGCCCCTGCCCGGAGGACAGAGGAGGAGCCTGCAGGGCAGGTACAGGGGCGTCTCAAGGGCTGCCTGGGAGCCTACAGCCCATTTCCAGGAAAACGGCTTTGCCTCTTCTCTCTCTGCCTCTCCCCTCCCAAGTCTACCACTTCCTGGTCTTTCTAAAGCCAGTCTTTCAGCTCCCGGTGCTGCGCCGGCTTCAAGGTCCACGAGAATGGTGCCTGGGGAATTTTCAGAGCTACCCTGGCTACTGGCAAGCAAAGGTTGCCATGGAAACCCTGCATCCCTTCCCAGACCTGCAGCCTGTCCTCCCTCCCTGATGCTCCATCCCCACCTCCCGCTGCACAGGGGCAGGGTCGACTAGCAGCCCAGACAAAGGCGGGGGGCAACTGCAGGTCTTTCTTCTGAGGCACGCTCACCTCCCTGCCTCTGGCCCCCTTCAAACCCATCTTATACATGCTGCCCCAGTGAGGAGCTCTGGTCCCATTCAGATCATGTCGTTCCCCTGCTTAAATCCCGCACGGCTCCCCAGTGCCCAAGGAGCAAGCACAGACTCTTAGCTGCGGTATTTAAGTTTTCCCTCCTTCTCCGTAATATCGCTGCATGTGAGCACTGAAATCCCACCAGTCCGTGGGCTCCAAGAGGGACCAGGACTGCCTTGTTTGCTGTGGCTTCCCTGGTGCCTAGCACAGCCCCTGGCGCACAGTAGGCACTCAGGAAGGCAAAAAAGAGAGAAGAATGAAAAGCACCAACTTCTCCTGCCCTCAGCATGCCCTCCGCTTCAGTCCCCCATGAGACAAATTGAAGTTCAACATCCTTCCTCAAGGTTCCTCCTCTAAGACCAGGCAGGTGCACGCTGCACCTCTTTCTCCCCACATCCTACCCATCCTCAGAAGGCTCAGCTCAGCTGCCTCCTCCTCCAGGAAGACTTCCCAGATGCCCCATTTAGAATGAATGCGTCTCTTCTGTGGCTCACTGGGGTGAGCTGTGTTTGCACAGAGCACCTTTCCCCCTCCTCTGTAAGCCCTTTGAGTTTAGGGAGCCCGCCCTCTTTATCCTCCTGCTCCTGGTGGCTAGAAATTAACACCACAAAGTGCTCAGGAATGGAGTTTTTTCGCATCGAAGGCCATTGCGATTCTCCGTCATTCTGCTCGGCTCACCCTAAGGCACGGTACACATACACGCAACCTGGGCGATGGGCCACCCTGCTGATTTTCCTTCTCTGGGGGGTTTAATGGGTTAAATGGAGTCACCAGACCAAGTCCTTCGATGAACTTTGGGACTCAGTCCTTCTCTTCTTTAGTGACCCTGCTTCCGTCCTTGGCCCCTTTACAATCTGTTCTCCATGCATCAGCCAGAGTGATCCTTATAAAATCTAAGCCTTAATTAGGTCACTCCATGGCTCAAAAACCCTCCGATGGCTTCCTTCTCATTTGAGTAACTGCTGAAGCCCTTGGTCTCTAAGACGCTGGGTTGCCCCTATCTGGCCAATCTCATCTCCTTCCTCCCCTCGCTCATTGGGCTCAGCATCCTGGCCTCCTTGCTGTCCCTTGTATATCCTGAGCATGGTCTGCCTCAGGGCTTTTGCACTTGCTGTTCTCGAAGTCTGAATGCTGTTCCCACAGATATCTGCATGACTCGTGCCCTCATTCATTCAGTTCTTTCTGCTCAATGTCACCTCTTCACAGAGGACTTCTCTAACCACCCATCACTTGAAGTCCTCCTTACCTGCTTAATTGTCTTCATGGCACCCACCACTCTCTGACATATTCTGTGTATATTTGTTTACCTTCTATCTCCTTGCCGTGGGTCAGATTGTCTCCCCCAAAAAGATATGTTCAAACCCTAACTGCTGGTACCTATGAACGTCACCTTGCTTGGAAATGGGGTCCTTGCAGATGGAATCAAGTTAAGACGAGGTCGCACTGGATCAGGGTGGGCCCTAATTCAGTGACTGGTGCCCTTGTAGGCAAGAGACATTTGGACACAGATGCAGAGGGAAGAACATCACGTGACGACAGAGCCAGAGACGGGGGTGATGCATCTACAAGCCAGGAATGCCGAGGATCGCCAGCAGCCACCGGGAGCTGAACGCCACCTTCAGGGAGTGCTGTGTGATTTGGGGAAGCGACTTACCCTCTCTGAGCCCTGGGGACACCTGCGAGGGCATCTTCATCTCTTGTTGCCCCCCAAAGAAGCCACTTTCCCACGAGCCTCTGGGGTAAGATGGGTGCCATCAGAGTGCAGTGTGTCCCTCAACACACGGTGAATCAGGGCATCTTACTTTTAATAACCTAGAGGTTGCCAGCTTGTCCCCGGGGCCTCCCTGGTGCCCAGACACGAGTGGCATTCTAGCCTGTGACGTCGTCGGAGAGTCATGTCAGCCTGGCGTGAAGCGGGGGGGAGGGGGAGGGCTCCTCTTAAAATGAGACGGGAGCCCACAAGCCCCAAAAGCTATTTTGATAGGGAGTTCTGGAAATGTTTGTTTTTAAAAGATCATGAGATGGTTATTACTAACCTTTTGTCTTTTTTTTTTCCCTCCCGCCTTCTTCGCAAACAGGTGCAGGGATATTAGCGGTAATTTAAAAAGCAGGATTGCCTCTGTGTCAATTTCTCGCTAATGAGCAAAACACGCCATGTAATTGCTACGTATTGAAGGAGGAAACAATGCGTTTCGGCTGCTGTTTAATATGCCGGGGCTCAGTGAGCAGATGTTCGGAAGCTGGCTCTCCAAGACGGAGAGTCAAGCTCAGAACAAGAAGGTGACGCTTCCCTTTCTTTCTCTTCCATCCAGCACCGGGCCCCTTGGAGGGTGTAAGGCAAAGCCGCGTGCATGCGTGCTGGGTTCCTGGAGGCAGAGCTGAGAGGAGGCTTGGCTCGGGCAGCAATGGAGGGGGCGAGAGTCCCCCTCCCTTTATCATACGGGGCACCAACCTCTGGATCCTTCTATTTTGCCTGGACTTGCAATGAGCCAGGGACATCCTCTGCTAGCTCTGTGGTCCTCGCACGTGACCTCAGCCTGTCTGAGTGTCAGCCTCATCACCTCTTGAATGAGGATAACAATATCCGACACATCTCATGGGGATGAAATGAATGAACCAACAGGCCGGATGCTCCCCTCACAGGGGCACTGGGACACCTGCCCCAGGTTGCCCTCCCCTGTCTGCAGCTGGAAAGGTCCGTTATGCTGGGGAACTGGTGGGCCTGGATGGCAAACACCACCACGTGCATGAGGCCTTCCCTGACCACCTGCTGGTTCCATGAGGGGAGGGACTTATGGTCCATCATTTTCTTTCACTGGTGAATTCCAGGTGCCCAGAACAGTGCCTGTCACGTAGTAAGTACTCCGTGAATGCTGGATGAATGATGCGTGTGGAACAGCCAGCCTAGTGCCCCGGAGACAGCAGTAGCTCAAAAAAGGGCAGCAGGTATGTTGTTATTTAAATTGCTCCAAGCAAAGCGTTTTCACGTTGAATTAAGTTCTGCTGTCTGCCAGGCACAGGACCAGATGCTTTTAAGTGACTGACCTTCTCAGTCCTCTTAACAACCGAGTAAGGCAGGAACTGTTATCATTTGCATTTGATGGAGCTCAGAGAGGCGAGGAGACTCACCCTCCTTCACACAGCTGACGAGAGGCAGCTGACTCCATGTCGCCTCGGCCCCAGGTCCAAGTCCCCTTTTCAGGGCCAGCCCGGTCCTCCAGGTGCCACCAGGATGCACCTGATGAATGAGACTTCCCCTCCATCAAAGAGGAGGGGTTGTTTGGCTGGAGGCTTTGCAGAGAGGAGTCGAACACGAGAGAAGGGGAGAGGGCACACGAGACAGAGCGAAGAGCAGGAGCCAAGTCGTAGGGACCAACTAGATGCATTTCTTGTGCGTCTACTGAGGGCCCCGCCCATAGGCAAGGTGCAGCGGAAGGTACACAAGGAGATCCTCTCCTGCGATGGGGAGGGGAGAAAGAGCACCCATGAGACAGCAGTGGACAATAGAAGGAGTAGAATGCATCCCACGATTTAATCGCATTTGCAGCTCCAGTGGCCGCAGCCCCAGGCTGGTCGAGGGAACCCGACCTCCCTCCCTGAGTTAAGCGGAGGGTGAGCTGTAGTTGGGGGCGGGGGGCTGTCGGAGGTTGGGGAGAGAGGAGCATGGCATTGAAATGAATGGTTTCTTACTTGGGTCAGCATGCAGCAGCCCAAGGTCATGCCAGCTGGCTTAGGATACACTTTTCCAGCGTGGAAGGTGACAAGAGAGAAGGTTTTATGACCCTGTGGCTCGGGGAGTAGGAACACCATGGCGGTTCCATGTTGATAAGGCACCCGCGTGGGATAAATGGCCCCTTGGGTCTGAGGAAGAGGCAGCACGTTGGGGTCTGGGGTCTGGGTCTCATCTGGAGTCAGTCCCCGGGGCTGCTCTAAGGCTGAGGGAAAGAACTTGGCCTTCAGTCCTTGGGGCTTGGGTTCAAGTCTGCAGCCCACTTCTTGCTAGCCTCAGTTTCCTCCTCTACAAGATGAGGGTTACCACAAACCCTCTTCAGGCACTTGATGGATGAAATGATGCACTGTGAACCACATCACAGAAAGAAGCCTGCCTGGCAGCGCTCAGAAAGGCTTAGAACGAACTTCTTGGTTAACCAACAAATGCTTGTTGAGCTCCTACTATGTTCAAGATGCTAAGCAAGACGTGCTGGGGATGGGGGAGCCTTAAGTCACAGCCAAGGGCTCGTCCCCCTCTGAGCTGGGTGGGCACTTTCATTGCTAGAAGTTCCACTGGACTCTCTGTAGTTCCAACCCAGCAGTTCAAACACCGTGTTCTAGTTATTTTGAGAGGCGGGATAGTCTAGTGGTTAGCAACAGGGGCTGGTCTGCCTCTTGATTCCTTCCTACAGCATGAGTCGGAGTCTCAGTCAAGCAGCGACTAGCCCCTCGCAGAGCTTCAGGCTCGCCTTCTGCAAACGGAGGGTAAAAATAGAACCCATCTCATTGAGCGACTGGGAGAATGAAATAATTTCTGGGAAGCCTGGCTCATTGTCAGTGCTCCATAAACAGCCAGTATTACTATTTTTGCTATTATCGCCGTTGTTGTTTATGCACTGCCTTGAGCTCGCCTCTAACGCGGCTGCCTCCCGGGAGCAGGGCCTGCCTTTTACAAGTCTCTGGCATCTGCGAGTCATCAGAACCGAGCCTGGCTTGTCGTAGGTGCCAATCCACAGTTTCGAAGTAAACGCAGGACTGGTTGAGTGAATGCCATCTTGTCACGGGGCCATCTTCATAAACACCGTTCCCCAACTTTTCGCTTCTTCCAGATGGAACTCGTATTTTTAGCGCTTACACTCCCTTCTGTGTGTCTTCTTGCAAGCGCTTGGCCCCACGGCAGCTCACGGCAGGTGGTCACGGAATTCCAACCAACGTGTCTGGACGTCACTTTGGTTTAAGTGTGTCAAGGATGCAACCTTGACATCAGCAGCACGGGGCCCAGAGTCTCTCCAAAGCCGCCTGAGCCATCCTGCTCCTCTGATCAGAGCCCTGCACCCCTGAATTGATAAGGGAGACATGGTCTGTTCAAGCCCCAGCCTCTGTGCATCTACCGCCCTGGGGTATCAGGAGGACCCAGCCCTTCCGCCTCCTCCCAGCCCTTGGGTCCAGCGGCTCCTCCGTCATGAATGATCCCAGGCTGCAGGCCTGATGGGAGAAAATGAATATTCTGGCTGCTTTTCAGTTTCCAGATTGATTGGGGACAAACGGGAACCTGGCCCTTCAACCAATCATGCAAGGCAGTCAGCTGTGACTAGGTACACACTTAAACAGCCGGCGTGTGAAATAGTGAGCCTGTACTCTGCTGATTAAAGAAAACCTTCCAAATCATTATTCCCCACCGTCGCCCGCTTGGAGGCCTGGGAGCCGGTGGGGTGGGGTGGGGGGCACATGGGACCACCTCTGCAGACACAACCGTTTCATCATTTATAGCCCCCCCCTCCACTGTCCACCATGCAATGCGTTTTATCTTCCACACTGCTTTGGTGAAATAATAAATCATTCAGTTCCTGGTTTTATTAATCGAATGAGGAAAGTAACACTTAAGTAGTATTTACTTTGTTCCAAGTACTTTATTAACCCATTTCATCCTCCCAGAAACTCTACAAGGTATGTCCTGTTGGGATACCCATTTTGCAGATGAGGAAACCAAGGCACAGAGAGGGGAAATAACCTGCCAGGGTTCACCTAGTTGGTGGGGGCTCTGGCTCCCAGTCCTTCGTGGAAACATATGGAGAGTCTCCGTTTGGGAGGTGTTGCCCCACAGTCTGGGGATAAGGGGTTCAAGACCCGGGGTCCCTGCCCCCTTGGAGATGCTGCGGGAAGCAGACACGTCAACGAAGCACTGCTAACCTTAGCTGGACTCTCTCTGAGGCGAGTTGGGGCTAAGAGCTTTTGCAACGAGAATTCCATGTGGTCCTCATGATCATCCTGTGAGGTAGGAACTTGGTTACCCCCGTTTGACACGTGGGGGAGCTGAGGCTCAGGGACGTGAAGCCATGCCTTAAGTAAGTGGCTAAGCTGGGATTTGAGCTCAGGTCTGTGTAGCTCAAGATCCCACTACCTGGAGGGCCCCGGGAGCACAGGCCAGGGGTTGCCCGGACGGTCAGTGGCAGCTTCTGGAAGGAGGGACGGCCAGCTGAGTGCTGGGGGAGGCAGAAGATGAAGGGGGAGCAGGAAGGTCGCTGGTGGTAGCGGATGTGAGAGAGGCTGGTGTGCACGGGGGTCTGGTGTACTGTGTGTGGGCTTCTGGGTGCTCAGAGGGGAAAGAAGTGGGAATATGGAAGGGAAGTGACGACTGTGAGGTCTGAGGGGCTGGCAGTGGCCGTGCCAAACTGGGCCTCAGAGGTCAGAGTTAGGATGTCATCCCGCAGGCAGTATTGACAAATTAAGCTGGAAAAACCTGACCTTTTAGCTGGCAGATTCAGCCTTAGCTTTGCTAAGCACAGAATCCCCATTAGGGTTTTTGAAATCCTTACAGTATCCCTCAGACCCTCCCCCATCCCTCCTTTCAAGGAGGATTAGGGTCTGCAGACCCCGGACTGGGGACTGGTGGTCTAGTTTATAACTACTGTTAGGAAGGGCTCTTTTGACGTAAGTGTCGTAAGCGGAATTAATCAAGTCAGCAGCCTCGAAAGATTTGACCGCCTCCCATCCCCAATTTTTTTTTTTAAATATTTTATTTTTTCCTTTTTCTCCCCAAAGCCCCCCAGTACGTAGTTATATATTCTTCATTGTGGGTCCTTCCAGTTGTGGTATGTGGGACGCTGCCTCAGCGTGGTTTGACGAGCAGTGCCATGTCCGCGCCCAGGATTCGAACCAACGAAACACTGGGCCGCCTGCAGCAGAGCGCACGAACTTAACCACTCGGCCACAGGGCCAGCCCCTCCCATCCCCAATTTTTAATAAATTTCCCTTTGTGGACAGATCAACCAAATACTAAAATAAATGATATAAAAAAGAACATGTCATCCGTTTTGGAGAGCCACCGGAAGTGCCTGGGCCCCGCTGGGGTGGAAGTTTCAGTAACACCGAAGTGCTCCAGCCACTAGAGGGTTGCCACCTCTCTGCTCAGCTCCGGGAGACCCAAGGGGCTGGCGGCTGTGGCTCTCTAGAGAGGAGCCAAGTGCTGCCCCCAAGTCCGTCTTCAAACCCCAAACGTAATCAGGGCTCAGTGACAGGATAAATGGCCGGCGTAGATGAAACGCTATCCCACGTCAACCTGGAGGGATTGTCTGCCCTGAGAAACCACTGGATGGGCAGGAGGGCAGGGCCGAGGGAGGGCCAGGGCCGGGAGGACCTCTGAAGCCAGGAGAGCATCGCCCAGGCCTGCGACTCATGTGGTTTTACGGGGCTCTCTGCTACGTTGCGCTCAGAGAGTTTTTCCTCTTACTTAATCTGATTCTGTCTCTTCTTTCTCTGCTTCAAATCTTCCAGTGGCTCCCTCTTGCCCTCAGGATAAAGCACAGACTCTTCTCAATAACACAGAGGCTTTTTATTTCACTCCTCTGGCCGCCCTGGAGATGGATGCCTCAGGTATGCAGAACTCCAAGCAGGGACTCCCCTGAAAGGGCCAGGCTTGCTCATCCTCCGGGCCTGTGCCTGACCCATTTTGTTGGTTTGGAATGGCTTCTCTCCCTTACACTTGGCTAGTTTCTGTTTATCTTTAATATTCAGTATAGGTGTTACCTCTTCCAGGGAGCCTTCCTGGAGTGCACCCATCTGTCCGCTGCTCCCTCCCCACCACGCTCCCACAGCCTCCGTCCTCCCCACCTTAGCTCATGGGTTTGTCCCTTTTCCTCTCTGGCCTGGCAACTCCCTGAGGGCAGTGGCTGTGGCTGTGCCTTACTTGTCCTTGCGTTCTGGTAAGTATTCAGTCAATGTTTGTTGAATGCATGAATGAAAAATTAAATGAATAAATGAGTGCATACATGGAGATGCTATGACAGTCGTTCTCAACCAAGTGTGATTTTGCCCCAGGGGACATTTGGCAGCACCGAGACTTTTCTGTTTGTTACGACTTGTGGGGTTGAGAGGGACAGGTGCTACCAGCTTCTATAGGTAGAGGGGTCAGGAATGCCGTCAAATATCCCACCGTGCACAGGACATGCCCCAACCCCCACCCTCTTGCCCCAAACAAAGAATTATCCAACTCAAAATGCCAATAGTGCCCAAGTTGAGACACTCCACTCCATGTGTCACGTTCTGTGTCCACTGCTGTTGGAAATGGAAGAGAAGACAAGGGCATAATTCCTGCCCTTTGTAAATTTACAATCCAGCAAGGCACACAAGAGGAACATCTGAGAAACCACTGGAAAATAGAATGAGACAGGAACATTTATTGGACACCCCCTAGGATCAGCCACTGCAGGTATTTCTACTCTGTTGAACTCCTACTCATCCTACAAGACCCAGCTTAAGTATCACCTCCTCCAGGTAGCTTTCTCTGATGTGCCAACCCAGGCTTAGTCTGTCCCTTCTCTCTGCTGCTGCAGTTTCCATCGCACCGTCCTATAATTATTTGTATATGTGACTCTCTCCCCTCCAGTCTGGGGACAGGGGTTCTGTCTTAATTGCCTTTATTTCTCTGGTGCCTGGAGAATAGTGAGTGATTTACTACATTTGGGGAAACGAATATCAGAAACAGGACTGTTGTGGCCATCCAGACAGTAGTGGGGTTTCCCCACCTTCTGGAACCTGGGGGACGCCTGTGGAAGGACCACGACGGCTGAGATGCCCAAGGATGCAGAGGAGCTCCCAGCCCCAGGCGTGACCTGACACGGAGGAGGAGGGTTGATCTGGGCTGTCAGTATTTTGTCACTGACTTTGCTGCCAAGCCAGAGAGCAAGACGTTCTCTCGATGAGCACGCCGACTAATGAGCTATAAATTAAAAAGGAGAAAAAAAAGAGGTCTGCTAATTCCGACCTGCTCTATTTTTTACTCGCAGCTGCTGGGGAGGGAATGGACTGCGACTTTGAGACGGAACATTTCCGTGGCCGACATTCCCCTTTCTCCGCCTGCCCCGTCATCTCTCTCCTCCAGGGGCCAGTCTGGTTGGAGCCGAGAGAGTGTGCGTTTTGGGATCACGCAGCCCTGAGTTCAAATTCTGGCTCTGCCACTTCTTAACCACATCTCTCCAGGCCTCAGTTTCCCCATCTGTAGAATCTGAGTTTCCGAGCATTTCTGGGAGGCACTCAGGCCTTTGGGGTGAGAGACACTCCTGTGCTCTTTCTCTCCAGCATCTTCCAAGCGCCCGCAGAGGATCTGAAACCTCTTGTAGGATGCTTAGTTCAAAAGGGAGGCTGGGCTTCTGATCCTTGGAAAAGAGCCTCCCTATTCTTAGCTCTGATGCCAAGCCTTTCCCTCAACGTTCATTTCTCAACCTTGAGAGAATATTCACACTCTAACCTGCCCAAGAGAAAGGGCCCTCAAGTATCGCTCAGCCATGCAACCCCCCCATTACACACGTGATGAAACTGAGGCCCAGAGAGGGGAGGGGAGCTTAGCTGGGCTGCACAGCGAGGGTGCAGAGGCTCTGAGACTCCAGACCTCATTCATTGTGCTGCATTTTCTCCTTCACAGTAATCACAATGGTATCTATCGTTTATGAAGTGCTCACTCAGGTGCCAGGCACTGAATTATCTTAACATCCTATGGGGAAAAAATACACATAAAAGGAAAAATGCATAAACTGAACCTCATTAAAACTCTGAAAGACACTATTAAGAAAATGAAGAGACAAGGCACAGACAGGGAGAAACTCCTGGAAAATCTCATATCTGACAAAGAATTGTACCCAGAAATATGTAAATAATTCTGTAAACTCAGTAGTAATAAGCATTTTGCCCAAAATGGGGCAAAATGTTTGAACAGGCACTGCAGTGCCCAAAAGATATGTGGATGGCAAATAGGCATAGAAAGGTGCTCAACATCCTTAGTCATTAGGGAGATGCAAAGGAAAGTCGCAGTGAGATGCCCTGACACACCAATGAGAATGGCTAAAATTTAAAAGACAGGCAGTTGCAAGTGTTGGCGAGGATGGGAAGGACCTGGCGCTCTCATGCGTGAGTGGTGGGGGCGGAATGGTACCACTACTTTGGAAAACAGAAAGTTCCTGAAAATGGCAAACCTACATGTACCATATGATCCAGCAATTCCACTCGTTGGTGTTTACCTAAGACAAATGAAAACCTATGTCCATATAAAGACGTGTACACATGTCCCTAGCAGCTCTCTTCAAAAGAGCCCCAAACTAGAAACAGCCCAAAGGTCCGTCAACAGGTGAATGGGCGAACAGACTGTGGCACCTTCATCTGATGGAATACGGCTCAGCAGGGAAAACGAGCCAGCTGTTGATACTCACTACAACATGGATGAATCTCAAAAAGTGTTACACTGACTGAAAGAAGCCAGATCAAAAAAATAGAGGACATAGTACAAGATTCTGTTTCTAGAAAATTCTAGAAAACGCAAACTAACAGTGATTGCGGTAGTCTGGGGAGGCTGGGGGGAGTGGGAAGGGATGGGAGGAAGGAATTTTTACAAAAGGGCATGAAAACTTTTTAGGGGATGGATGTGTTGATTACCTTGATTGTGGGGATGTTTTCATGGGTGTATATATATTTCAAAATTTATGAAATTGTACATTTTAAATGTGCAGTTTATTGAATGCCAATTATACCTCAATAAAGCTGGTAATAGAAACCCTATCAGGTAAATGCTGTTTTACTCCTATTTCATAGAAAGATAAGCTGAGGCTCAGAGACGTTAGGCCACATGCACAGGGTCACCCAGCTAGTAAGTGGTGGAGCTGGGACTCAAATCCAGGAGGTGGTGACTGGTAAAACCCGATTCTCAACTGCCTCCCTCCGGTCCTGCCTCACCTCTCACCACTGCCCCTCTTTTCTCCGTGCCTCCCAAGCTGCAGAAGGGAGCCAGCCTCATGCTTCAGGAATGGCTCCCCTGCTCCTGCTCTTGGTCCCAACACGCCAGTCTCCACAAGGCTGTCGGAGGGGTCCTCAAAGTGCCAAGTGGTGGACTCACATCCCCCTTGTGGCGCCGACATCCTCCAGGTGCACTGAGAATAAGATCAAACTCCTACACTGGCCTCAGAGCCCCATGTGGACTGGCCCCTCCCAGCTCCCCAGCCTAGCTTCCTGCACTCCTGTCTTCATTCCCACCTGCTCCTCCTTGCTGGAACCCTCTCTGCCCAGATCCCTGCACAGCTGGCTCCTCCTCACCATCCGGGTCTCAGCTCAACTATCACCTTCTAAGAGGGGCCCCGGACCAGCTTTGTAAGGAACCATATTTGGCACCTCTCTCTCCAAACGGTTACACTCCCTTGCATAGCAGTGGCCACAATCCTAAGTCACTTTGCTTATTCCTGGGTTTACCTGTCATCCGTATCCTATAGGTACAGAGTCTCGTACCTACTAAGTGCCCAATAAACATAAGTAGAATGAGAAATGGGTGTCTGATCCAGCTCTTCCCCCCAAGCTTGGAGAATCAGGGACGGGAGAAAAGCTGTGTGACATTGGTCCAAGTGCCTAACCTCTCTGAGCCTCAGCTTCCTCATCTGTAAAATGAGCATAACAGACTTCTCTTCCTCACGGTGGTGTTGGACGGCATGGGACCCCACAGGAGGAGCGATATTAATACACGACAGCCCTCTTCATTCTTAGCGTTTCTTCCTTGGGTGTGAAGGATTAGAATTGGGGCTTGGGGAAGCTGCTACGGGCCCCACTTCACCCCTAATCTCCGACAAACATCCACCTTCCATCTGCGAGGATGTGCTGGGGAGGGTCATACACACACACGGCAGGATGAGGCAGCTCCAGGAAGAGAGCTGAAGGAAGAGAGAAAACGCCCCCGGTGGCGCGACTCCGCGGGACACAGGGAGGTTTCAGACCGTGTCTAATTTGTATTCTCCAAGTGACGCAGAAGGACACTGCATCTCTAAAAAGGGAACAATCGGAGATTAGGGAAGATTGCTGTGAGAGAAAACCTTGTTTAAATCTATTACTGAACAAAAATGGTCTGTGGGTTTTGAATGGAAAATTTGTGTTTCTGCTCCTGTCTCAGATTAACCCGTGGCAGAGCGCCGCCGAGTATAAGACAGGGTGGGGCGGGGTGGCGTCTGATAGCTGACATTTGTGCCGCGTTTCTAAAATCCTTGTGCTGGGTATTAACCCACAGGATCCCTCTGAAGCCCCAGACCACTCTCTCACACGGTCATCCCCATTTCACAGATGTGCACCCTGAGGCTCAGAGAGGTCGAGTAGTTTGTACAAGGTCACACAGTTGGGGCGGGTGAGGCTGAGATCTGGACTCATGTCTCTCTGTTTCCAGCTGTTAACACACGTACGAATGTGTGTGTGTGCATGTGTGCAAGCGCATGTGACTCAATGACTTCTAAGGTGGGGGGACCTCAGAGGTCAGCTCATACGGCCACTTCCTTTGACAGAGGGGGAAACTGAGGCTCGGTTGGGGAGGGAGGAATTTTCCTGGGGTCTTGCCCAGTGGGACCTAGGACATGGGGAATTCTGATTGAATGAGTGCTCACTGAGGGGCCAGGCACAGCGCTAAGCCTCATCCACCCCATGTGGAGGAAGCCACTGTGAGCCCATTTGATAGACGAGGAAACTGAGGCTCCGAGAGGCTAAGTCACTGCTCAGGGTGGCAGAGCTGGGATTCAAACCCAAGTCTGTCCCGACGCCCCGTGGAGCGCTGTCTGGGGATGCTCTGGCAGGTGGCCTTCCTCTCCACCCGCTGGTCCCCACCACACAGGACGCTGGGGTCTTCCGTCTCCCCAGCCTCTGCTCGGGTGACAGCAAAGGGCTAAAGCTGGGGTTGCAATTGATTTTGTCTTGGCCAAGGCACAGAGTGAGACGAAGGCAGGCAGATGCTGGATGGCTCCGGAGCCTCCACACGGAGCCATCAGCTTCGAGGCAGCATGGGGGGAGGAAGAGAACCAATTTGGGCAACGAGTCTACTTCTGGGGTCACTCTTTATTTTTGCTGGGAAAGATTGGCCCTGAGCTATCATCTGTTGCCAATCTTCCTCTTTTTTTTTTTTCCTCCCCAAAGCCCCGGGGCATGGTTGTATATTCTAGTTGTAAGTCCTTCTGGTTCTTCCATGAGAGCCACTGCCACAGCACGGCTACCAAGAGACGAGTGATGTGGTTCCACACCCAGGAACCGAACCTGGGCCACTGAAGTGGGGAGCACCTAACTTTGACCACTAGGACATCAGGGCTGGGTCTAGGGCCACCCTTCAGTGCAGCAGAAATTGCACCCTCTGTTGTAAACTCTTGCTGGACAATGATGGCTGGTCAGGTGGAGGGGTCCCCTGAGCAGCCTTCCCAGTGCGCAGAGAACAAAACTAACTCCCAGGCTGGCCTGTGGGCCGTGGGTCCCTAGTTCACCCCGCTGGCCTCGTCAATGGCCACCCTCTCCGTTGTTTGCTACACGTTGTCTGCACTGACCTTACTTTGGTTACTTGAGCACCCCAAACTTGTCCCCTCCTAGGACCTCTGCGTTCAGGGCTTCCTCCTCTGGAACGTTCTCCCTGGTCCTTTCTGGAGCTCCCTCCCTTCCTTTACTCAGACCTCTGCTTAAACGTTCTCTCCTCTCTGAAGCCCCACCTGGCCTCTCTGGTCCCTGGTCACTGTGGTCAGTCTCCATTTCGTTTCCCTGAAGGATTTTCCTCAAAGTCCTTATTCCAGCTGCATTTTCCACTCTTCTAGCTGTGTGTTTTGTGCTTATTATCTGCTTTATCTCACTAGAATATAAGAGCGCCAAAGACAGTTATCATACCTGTCTTGTTCACCATCGTATTGCCAGCACTCAGCCCTGTGCCTGGCACAGAGTTGGTGCTCAATAAATATTTGTTGAATGATTGAGTGACCTGCCGAAGGTCCCACAGCCCATGAGAGATGGTGCAATCAGGGCAGGCTGCATGGAGGAGAAATCTTTTTCTGTCTCTTCTACCTTTATGATCAAGGAATAACCCGCCAGTGGTTTAAGTTTCTCCTCCCTCAGTTTCCCCAGTTGTAAGCAGGGGGTTGATGAGATTATTCTCGTGGCTCCACCAGCTCTGACGCTGGATTCTCTGAAACAGCAGGTTCCTGTCTCAGTCGCACTTGGCCCTGCAGCCTGTGAGCCGAGCTGGAGGACTCCCTGTTCCGGGGACACTGGTGCCAGGGCCACGCCTCAGCCTCCCTCCTGCCAAAGCCTCCCTGCAGCCGAGGGCTTTGCACACGGCTCGTCAGGGACGGCGCCCACAGATTACCGCCAAACGCGAGGCCCTGTGACTAAGAACGTTTCCAGGGTGGAGAGGGAGGGCGTTTTTATCAAGGGTGTTTGGGCCTCCGTCTTCTGCTGGAATGTCTCCAGGGCCTGACTTGCGTTTCCAGGCAGAGCTGGGGGCACCTGGTTTTGTGCGGCTCCAGCCTGGTGCTCATGAAAAGCCTCAGCTCAGTGGTTCTCGCTTGGGTCGTCTGCAGAAGCTCCTCATCCCCTTCTGCATTTCCAAGAGCCTGTCTCCACTGACCCGGGGTGGGACCCCAGCCTCGGTGCTCTGTGCAAGCTCCCCAGATGGTACTGAGGTGGAGTAGCAGTTAAGGACCTCTGGTTACACAAACCGGGGCCACTGAGTCAGGATCGCCTCAAGGGTGTTTGTTAAATTCCAGATTGCTGGGCATCACCACAGACCCCTGAATCAAAATTTCTGTGGGCAGTGGGGAGGGTCCAAGAGTCGGCATCTTCTCACAAGCAGCCTGGGTGGTTGTTACGCACATTAATTATTTCGATTGCTTTTTTTTTTAAAAAACAAGATCAGCCCTGAGCTAACATCCATGCCCATCTTCCTCTACTTTATACGTGGGATGCCTACCACAGCATGGCGTGCCAAGTGGTGCCAGGTCTGCACCCGGGATCCGAACCAGCAAACCCCGGGCCGCCAAAGTGGAACATGCACATTTAACTGCTGCGCCACCGGGCTGGCCCCTAAGCTGTGTATTTTACGAGCATCATTTGATAAGTTTTGATATACGTGCATCCATGAAACCATCACTGCAATCAAGAGAGCAGATCTATCCATCACCCCCAGAGGTCTGCTCTATGCACCTCAAACTTTGAGCTTCACTGGCTTAGAAGAAAAACTGGAGCAGGCAAGCGCCCTAATTACCTCTCTGAACCTCATTTCTTCATTGTGATGGTCTCAAACTCGCAATGTTACTGGGAGAATGGAAGGAATGTTTGGAGAGCGCCTGGGAGGACGCCCCTGGCAGTGGCAGTTGTCATTAGCATTAGCTTTGCTGTCATCTCCACTACACTCCTGGCGGCTGAGAGGAGGGAGCTGCACTGGAAGGAGAGAGATGACGGGGAGTGGTGAGGTGTACAGCGGGCTCAGTGGCCTCGCCTTCTTCCCCGTTGCTGCCCATTGCTCAGCACCAGGATGGAGTACTCCACTTTCAATGGGAACGGGCGGCGTGACAAATGGCGTATTGTCCAGCGCAGGACTGGGGTGGAGGTGGGTGTTGTAAAGCCTCATCTTTCCTCCCTGACTCCACCCCCACCTTCATTCTCCTTCTTTCCCCTCAGGTCCCTCTCCCATTAGGGTCAGGAGCCTGCTGCCTGGCCCCCCATCTTTCCAGATGCCGTCATTTTGCAGAGCGTGGTTATTTCCTCAGGAACACCTACATTTATTTTCTAGCTCATTCGTTTCTCTTCAGAAATTCGTTTTTCACGCATTTGCTCATTTAGCCCATTGTTCAGGCAGGCAGGAATTCATCTAATCATTTCGGCCCCCCTGTTGGAGTGGGCCTGTGACATCCCAGCAATTAGCCCCATGGCGGGGGCCCTGATAAATGCTTGTCAACAAAGTGGATGGAGAGGAAGCAGGCTCCCTGTCTCTGCACTGTCCCCAGGGGCGACTTTACCTGCGCACATGCTTTGTCCCTGTTCTCCATTCCCACTAAGTCTGGGGTCTGTGCCCCTCTCATGGCCGGCAGCGCATTCTTTTTTTTTCTTTTTGAGGAAGATTAGCCCTGAGCTAACATCTGCTGCCAAACCTACTCTTTTTGCTGAGAAAGGCTGGCCCTGAGCTAACATCCATGCCCATCTTCCTCTACTTTTTATGTGGGATGCCTGCCACAGCATGGCTTGACAAGCGGTGCCATGTCCACACCCGGGATCTGAACCGGCGAACCCCGGGCCACCAAAGCGGAACATGCAAACTTAACCGCCAACCAGGCCAGCGCCTAGTAGCACATTTTTACTGAGAGGCATTTGTGCGCATGTTTTCTCACCAACTGAGGTGCTAAATCCTGGAGGTCAGAGACCGCTCTGCAGAACTTCCCTGAGCGCCGGTCACAGAGGCTTGTCAACGGTCAGTGCTCAGGGTGGCAGTTGGAAGTGACGGAACCAATTACTCATAATCATGATACCAACAGCTACTATTTATTGAGCTTCTAATCAAGGTCTGGTACTCTGTACACATCACCTCATCGGACCTGCAGGATAGTCCCTGAGGATGATGTTATTAGCCTGGTTTTACACTTGAGGAAATTGGGACTCAGTGAGGTCACGTGGCCACACAGCCATCAACAATAGAGTAGGAATTGGAGTCCAGACTTTTTGGACTCCAAAAACAGTGCTTTCTCCATCCGCTCATTCAACAGATGTTCACTGAGTATATACTATGTGCCAGGCACCATGCTGCGGATGTGTATTGAGAAAAATAGACATGGTTCACGTCCTTATGGAGCTTGCGTTGGTTAGATTCTTGTGGAAGTAGATATAAGTCCTATGGAATTGTTTTGGTTAACTCAGCCGCTGCTAGTCAAACCCTAGCCCAGTGGCAATGAGAGGTCAATGGTAAGTGGACCAGGGCTGACCCAGCCGCCCAACAGCGGCCACAAAGACCTCAGCTCCCCTTTCTGCTCTCCCATCCTTGTTGTGTGGCTTCATTCTTCATGGTTGAAAGATGACCACTGTACCAGTCTTCACTGGCTTTGTATTCCAGAGAGGAACAAAGGGAAGAGGTGAAAGGGCAAATGGCGTCCAAGTTGAGGCTGCCCTCTTTTGAAAATCTTTCCCACAGGTCTTAATCAGCACCTTCTGCTTACACTCCATTGACCAGATGGTGTCACATGGCCATTCCTAGCTGCAAGGAAGGCTGGGAATTCAGCCATAGTAGAGAAAGGCCGGCGAGGATGGGAATGGATTGGGTGTTCAGTAAACTCTTCCACAGGTTCAGCCACTGGGCTCACAGGGAGACAGACATTAACCAAATAATCACAGAAAGATGAAGGTACAATTCCTAGCTGAGATAAGGGCTTTGAAGGAAAGGAATATGATTCTCTGAGTATATTTAAATTTCTGATCTCAAAAATAATGGAGGCTCTGAGCAGAGGACAGCTGCTTTTCAGAATTGATGCTTGAGCTGGAATTTGAAGAATGACTAGGTGATCTTGGCAATATTTGGAGAGAGGGACGTTCCAAGCTGATAGAACAGCTTGTGCAGTGGTGAGAGGTGGGCAGGGACCAGACCATGCTGGGAACAGCGGATCATATTCATAACTTTGGTCTTTATTCTGAAAGCAATGGGGAGCCACAGAAGGGTTTTGAAACGGAGAGGTGGCATTGGTAGATCAATGTATTGAAAAGATGGCTGTGACAGCGGCATGGAGCATGGATTGAAAGGAGGCAAAGTCGGAAGCCAGGAGACCAGGGTTAGGATTATTGCAGTTGCTGAGAGCTGATGGTGGCTCAGACTAGGGTGATGGCAGTGGGGACGGAGAAAAAGTGAGCTGCCTTGAGAAATATTTAGGAGGCAAAATTAACAGGACGTGGAGATGGCTTAGATGAGGGGAGTGAGGAAGAGCAAGGAGTGATGGATGACTTCCAGGCTTTTGTCTCGCTCCAGCACGCATATGGCAGTTCACCACGCCAGCATAGGCTACAGGGAGAAGCTCGGGTCTGTGGCACAGGAGGAACTGTGGCTTGAGGAGCGTGAGCTGGGAGAAGAGTTGCTGCTGTGTGGAATTAGGATCTATTCTCTCTTTGCAGAGTCCTTCACCTACCAGACAGCCACAGTCAGCTCTGTTTGTTCCTAAATGCAGCTGCTTCAGGTTTCTCATTGAGTCTCATTTGCTTACTTCCTGTCCAGATTGCAGATCACCATTTGGGATGACAACAATCTACCTCGAGCACCTCTCGTATCCCTCTTTCTCCGTAGGAGACGTGACGTATTACCCCAACGTGGCTGAAAGCACTCTCGTTGGCTCTCTTCTTTCTTGGAGTCATCTAATTCCTCAGTCACAGATGCTGCTCCAGGGCCACTGTATATTTTCCCTGCTATATGTTCAGCTTGTCCTTGAAAAGAACCGCCCCCCCCCTCCCCCACCGCCACCACCCTGCTCAAAATCAGCCAGCCCTGGAGTCTAATGGCTTCTGACAGGCTGAGTGATCCCACTGCTGGAAACCAGTAATGGAGGGGCAGGCCCTGGCTTGGCAGTGGTGGTGATTCTTACTGTTCCATGGATGGCATCGATTAGGGGGAGGCAAGCCAGCCTTCCTGACTGAGTCGGCTTCTTCACCAGTGATGGGATCGTCCTGGGTTTGGCATGACAAGCGATCTGCCCGACAAAGTCCCCTCTAGCTGCTCAGAACTAATCAGAAAACTGAAATTGCTTGTGCCTGGGATAAATTGGAGCGTCAATGCCCTGAGTTGTAGGATGGCGAGGACAAATCTTTCCAAGTGGCTTTAGAATTGTACCACTGTGAATTCCCCAAACCATTGACTCGTCCCCTTGTCTTAGAGTAGCTTCTTTGTTTTGGTAACCTTTTTTTGGATGCCAAAGTAAAATGTATTCATCATAGAACTTTTGTGAGAATAGCTAATGATATATCTAAAACTGATTTCTTAATCTGAGCCCAGCTGAATCACCCATGACTGCAGGCTCAGGCCACTGCAGTTCTAACTCCCTGAGATGGGGGGTGATTTGTTATGCAGCATTATCGTGGGGATAGCTGACTGATACAGGTATCAACTTCAACCTAGCTACTTAAGCTCTCATCTAGAGGAGGCATTCTCGACTGCCTCCTTTCTCGCTTCTCTCTAGATCCAATCCATCAGCACCTCTTACCCACTTGATCTTCAAAAACATCCCTTATATCTGTGCATTCTCTCCATCACCACTGCCACCACCCTAATCCTTTGTCAACGTTTATCCAGATGACTCTGTAAACTTTTATCCAGATGACTGCAACAACTTCCCACTTTACCCTTCTTCAGGCAATTCTCCAGTGCGGCCAGAGTGAGTTTTAAACACACGTACTAAATCACCCCTTGCTTTCAACCCAACAGAGACTTCCTATTACACTTAGAATAAACCCATACTCTGCCGTGGCCTCAAAAGCACTAGATAATCTGTCCCTGCCTGCCTCTCAGGTGTCTCCTGTTTCTCCCCCTCGCTGCCACCACACCTGGTTACGAGAAGCTGGACCAGGGCCCACCATCCTGAGCCCCAGCCCCGTTCTCCTTCTGCTCCATAGAATGACCCATCGTTGGGGTAAGAAGTGTCCACAACTCTCCTTAACTCCTCCTTGATTGCACAATCACCGATTTCAAAACAATTGAGAGAGCCAGGATACCTTGAACTCTTTTTCCCACCTTTAGTTTCTGCCTCGAAGCTCTCTCATGACCTACAGCCTCCTTAGATTAATTGTCAACAGCAGAGGGTGTTACTGGGATTTTCCAGTTGGATTCAGGATGGTGCATTAAATTCAGCTTCTTTTTCTTTGAGACATTTTCCTCAATGATGATAACCCATTGAGTCTGCCACTGATCCCTCAATGCTTAATAACAAGCCCACTTTAATAGTAATTAATTCTAATATTGAATGTATTTCCATTAAAAGCAGAAATGGCAGGTCAGATTTAGTGAGCTATGAATTATCAGACCCAGACTGTACCAGCTTTGATGTACAAATGTTAAGTATTCCCCAGACTCTCAATTTCCCACTTTTTCCCTATCCTAGAGCCTTAGTTATAATGACATTGATGATGACAATAATAATTATTATTTTCAACATTTATTGAGTTTTTTCCAGGTACCAGACACTGTACTAAGCATTTTACATGCATTCTCTGAGTTAAAATGCACAGTGAACCTTTCAGGTGGATTTTATTCTTATCCTCATGTTCCAAGTGAGGAAACTCAGTCCCAGAGAAATGAAGGGATTTTCTCAAGGTCACACAGCTAATTGTCAGCAGGGCCAGGACTCAGGGTGGCCATCAATCTGCATTCTTAACCCCTAAGCCATACTTCCTCCCACTGAGGGAGAGGCCAGGGAGCAGATAGTCTGTGTCATATATTATGCTTGAAATTAAACATGAGAAATTCAATTTACTCTGCAATGTAATTAAAAATAGACTGTGTTTGATGCAAAGGAATTTAATGGCTTAAACTGCAAAAACTTGGTTCATGGGGGTTTCAGCTATAAGGCAAGAGACAGAGCTTGAAATATCATTAACTTTGGAATTAGACAGACTTGGAATTAAAGTCTAATGTCTTGGCAGTTGCTTGGTCTCTGACGGGAGACTTCATTCAAGGATAACCTGTCCTCTCCTTTCTTCTACCCACCTCATCTCACGCCATCCTACCCCATCCTAAGGTGCCCATTTTGCGGATGGAAGATGGAACATCCAAGGGAAAAGTCCCAGAAGGTCATGTTTGGGGTGATCCACCAGAACTAGCGATCATACTGCCTCGTAGCGGTGGACACGGCCACAAAGGACATCATAGCAAAAGAAAGAGCATCACGTCTCACAGATCAGGGTTTCTCAACCTTGGCACTATCGACATTTGGGGCCAGATAATTCTTTGTTGTGGGAGGCAATCCGGGGTATCGTAGGATGTTTAACAGCATCCCTGGCCTCTACCCACTAGATGCCAGTGGTAACTCCCCTGTTGTGACAACAAAAAATGTCTCCAGACATTGCCAGATGTTTCCTGGGGGCAGAATCATCCGCAGTTGAGAATTGGTATTATGGACAAAATGCTAATAGCAACAACATGCCATGGACCAATGTTATTAGGGATTGCTATTGGATTCCAGTATGTAGTATATTCTGTCTACACGAATGAAAAAATATCTATTTTTCATATGAAGCTACTTTAAAATCATTTCCAAAACATGTATGATGAACAGACTCCCCCCGTTTTTCCCCTGTAATATTGGGATTTGTCTTATATGCCAGCAGGTCTTGTTTCTCAGCAAATATGATGGTTTCTCCCTCCAATTCTCGGCTTCCTTCTCTAGAATGATAGTCATGGTAATATCTAGCCCTTAGAATTTCTAGAAGGTCCTATGTCAAGTGCCCGGTACACAGTAAGGGCTCAATAAATGGTAATTGCCTTCTTCTCTTTGCAAAGCCAGCAAGGACTCCTTCTAGAGGAAGAGGTAGGTGGTGCAATGGAGTAAAGCCAGAAGGGTAGTGAGACTGGGGACCTTGGCTTGTGTCCCAGGCCTGTCACTGCCTTGCTGTGTGACCTTGCATAAGTCACTTACCCTGTCTGGTCCTATGTCAAGTGCCCGGTATACAGTAAGGGCTCAATGAATACTAATTGCCTTCTTCCTCATGTAGAGACAGCAAGGACTCTTTCCAGATGAGAAAGTTGGACTAGAAACTTTCAAAGACCCCGAAGCACTGTGCTCTATGTTTCTGTAAGGCTGTGCATGGCAGTAGTTCCCCAACCAAGCATGCAGATGAATCATCTCAGGAACTGATTAAAATGCAGATTCCCAGGCTCTAATCTTAAGAGGCTCTGATTTAGTAAGTCTGGGCTGGATCCTAGGAATCCTCATTTTTAACCAGCTGAGTCAGATGGAAAGATACTGAGTCCATGCTCTGGGAAACACTGTCCTCACCTATGGATAACCAAGAAAATCAGAGGCCCCACAACCTTGTTGAGAACATGCACGAGACTAATAGTTCATTCTTTTCTGGTTTCCTGCAATAAACTCATTTCTGATAAGTTGGCCTAAATAAAATCATGGGCAAATTGAATCTCACCTAATATAGATCTTTAGAAATCAAACTTCCTAAACTTGGATCCAAGCAGGCATCAACCAATAAGCATCAACCAATAGTCCAATGTAGGGGTGTGTGTGTGTGTGTGTGACAGATGGTAGTTGTCCTTGGAAGCTTACAAGAGACAGTCACAGGACAAACTACAACAATGATGGTAGCGACTAACCCGAGCGAGTGCTTGCTGTGCACCAGGCGTCACAAGAAGCTCCTTGAGTGCTTTCTCATGGGCGGGCTTCCTAATGCCTCCATGGGGCAATAACAGTGTCTCTATTTCATACAAGGGGCAGCAGAACCTCCAGGAATTGGAGTGACTTTCTCAGTCACTTTTTTAGGAAGTGGCAGAGCCAAAATTCCCCCAGGTGGTCTTCTTCCTACAGTGCTGTGATTTGACCACTGGCCGATGCTAACAAGGGCTAGCATTGGTTTCAATCAGGGGAAGTAGGAGTATGTAACGAAGATGCTAACTGGCAATTAGACAATGAGAACTCTACAACGTTAGAAAAAGACCAGTCTCTGTGGTCTGGAACAGACAGAAGAGGCAAGATTTAATTGGGCCTTGAAGACCGTGAGGAGAATCAGATGGGCAAGGGCAGGGGGTAACCTGTGAGGGTGAAAGGAGGGATTTGAGTTGCGTTTCATTCTTTATTTTATTTGTTCAACATTCATTAACTCTTCCAAAAGAAGTTTGCCTCTTCCTCCCTCTCTCCATTCCTACTCCTTTTATTTTTCCCTTCTTCTCTTCTTTTATCCATCCATCCATCCATCTATCCATCATCCATCCATCCATCATCCATCCATCCATCATCCATCCATCCACCCATCCAACATCCATCCATCTATCATCCATCCATCCATCCACCCATCCATCATCCATCCATCTATCATCCATCCATCCATCCACCCATCCATCATCCATCCATCTATCATCCATCCATCCACCAATCCATTATCCAACCATCTATCCATCCATCTACCCATCCATCCATTTATCCATCCATCCATCCAACTAGCCATCCATCTACCCATCCATCCCTCCATCTATCCACCCACCCATTCATCCATCCATCCATCCATCCACTCATCCACTCACCCACCCACCCATTCATCTATCCATCCAATACTTATTGTGTGATATAAGCCAGACATTCTCCTTCCCTGCCTCTCTTCTTCTTTCCTTCTCTCCCTCCCTTTCTTCCCTCCTTCCTCATCCCTCCATTCTTTTATTCAACATGCATTCCCTGAGTGCTTAGTAGGTGCTACTCCATGCTAAGCCCTGGGGATACAATGGCCCTGCCCTGGACGAGCTCGCAATCTAATGAGGGAGAGATGGGCAGAGGATTGCGGGACTCTGTGGCAATTACTGTGACAGATTCTACAGACTCTGCATATGGTGGCATCATAGGGTTGAACTCCAGACTGAGGAACAAGCCTGTGCAGCACCTGTGCCATGATCTCACCTGGCGATGGGCTCTGCTTCACCCAAGGCAACTGTAGAGTGGAAAGAGCCAGAAGGCCCGCACCCTGATGCTGGGTGTGCTCCCGTGCCTCAGACTCCTCGTTTGTATAGTGGGTCACAACAGCTGCTCAGTCTGCCTCAAAGGCATGCTGGGGCATTTAGAGGACAGAGTCCATGGCAAGTTCATTACTATTACTGTTTCTGACTTACTGTTCTATGCAAATGTGAGCTCCACTGGCAGGGGTTTGTTCACGGCTGTGGCCCCAGAGCCTAGAACAGTGCCTGGTACATCGTAGATGCTCAGTAAATATTTGTTGAAGGTATGATGGCTTCCATTTTGCAGAAATGGCATTTGTGGCTCAGAAAGGTGGATCCACTTGCCCACGGCCCCACAGCGAGTAGGTGGTGGAAGCTATCAGACTCCAGCATCTGTGCACCCTCCACTTCATGTGAGGCTTAATTCCACCACCAAAGCTCACTGTGTCACCACTCCAGCCACCTTGTCACCTACCCGGTGCCCTGGTGGATGGACACCGTTCTTTTTATTATAATTGCTGTCACCGGGGCTGCACGTCCCTCTCCATTGCTGAGGCCAAGTCTGCCTGTTCACCCAACCAGAAGCTTTCATGAGTCCTCCTTGGGCTTCTGCTTGGTTGTTTTTATTCACGGCATGGAATTAGGAAGAATGTCTTTAGAAAGTGGTGAATTAACTGACTTAACATAAGTTCCCCGGGCTCAGAAGATGGATTCACATCAGAAAGGTTCTTGGCATCTGAGACAAGAGTCCACATGGAAAATAAAGGAGCAAAGTCATTTGCTCAATGGCAAGTTCCAATTTCTTAATTCTTTCAAACTGTCCGTATATGGAATGGACTTTGTAAAAAAAAAGGCACAGAGGGCTCACCCGATCTTGTTTCTTTTCCATCACGGGAGTATTCACATCCTACCTGCTTTCCTACTGATGTTTGCCAGGAGCGAGGAAAACTTGTGGTTTGTCCAACATCTTCTATAAAAGGGAATCTTCAGGAGGTTTGTTTCCTTTAAACGTTAAAACCTCCTAGGAGGGAGGTGACGCTCTTCCTACCCCGCCTGCTGAGGGAACTTCCTGAGGCTTGGAGAACTCATGGGTTACTTGGCGTGAGAACCAGAACTTGAACCCAAGACTCTCCAGGATTCCAGCACGCTGCCTCCCTCCAGACACATGAGAATCCTGGCTGCGGCCGGGGGATAATCTTTGGGAAAGACAAAGAGCAGAGCCCACCACTCTTCATGGATCCTGAACACTTCTGTCACCTCTTTAAGCCTCAGATGCTGCATCCATGAAATGGCCATGTTGCTAGCACTTCAGAGGGCGGTGGCTGGGACTGAGAAGGGATAATGAAGTGGTATTTATAACTTGCCCAGCCCTGGCCTGATACAAAGCGTGCTCTGGATAAATGGGGACATTGTTGTTGTTTTCCTTTCTCTCTGCTTGATGGTTATTTATAGACTTGCATCCATTTTCCTCTTCAACCGTGTGTCTCTAAAAGGCAGGGCGCATGTCTAGTTGACCTCTGCTCCCCTGCACCCGGGAGACTGACAGACCAGGGAGGGGTCTCCAGAAACCGTTTGTAGGAGCGAATGTCTGTGTTCGTTTCTTGTCGGCAGCAGCCTCAGAACGCCTTCTGCGTTCAGGATTCAATTCATCTCACAGGAGAAAAGCCAGGCGCCTTGCCTTCCCTCACAGGAGGAGGCAAGTGGATTCTAGAAGCTGTTCTATGGCAGGGCTAAGTGGAAACCCCTTGCAGAAGAGCATGTCCATGGAAGCACAAAGCCCATATTGCATTTGCCAGGCCCACTTGGGGCCCTGGGATCCCATCTTGGGTCAGCCCCGGAGCCTTATCAGCCATTTTACAGATTAGGAGAGTGAGGCCCAGAGAGGGGAGAGGACTGGCTATGGCCACACAGATAGGAATTGGATGAGTGGGGAGTTAACTAATTACCTAATTAAATAATTGCATCATTAATGTTGAGTTGCAAATGGATGGATATCCCAGAGCAAGAGAGAGCGCTCTCTGTGGAAGAGACATGTCAGCTGAGATCTGAAGGAGAAGTAGAAGCTGACTAGGCCAAAAGGCAGGGAGGGGGTATACGAAGAGGATATTTAGGAAGAGGGAACAGCACATGCAAAGGCCCTGTAATGGGAGGAGCCACAAAAGGCCAGTGTGGCCAAAGCAAAGAGAGTGAAGGGAGGGTGTGGGCAATGCAGATGGAGAAGGAAACAGGGGCTGGAGCGCGCATGTCTTGTAAGTCCCGAGAAGCTGGGTTTGTTTTTAAGAGTGGGAGGGTTGTGATCCATGGGCTGACAGGATCCGGCTGGGTTCTGAAGTATCACTATGGTGGCTGGAAGGGAAGGATGGAGAGTTTTTGAGTCCCGGATCTGCGTCTCACTGAGTGAGTGCCGATCATCATACCAGCTCATAAAGCTGTGGAGCGGAGTAAATGAGATAATAATTAACAAATTCCTGTTATCATCATTTGTCAAAAGAGCACTGGGCTAAGAGCCAGAAGTTCTGTGTTCAAATCCCCATTCTGCCCACTTACCTCTCTGGGCAGGCAGGAGGGCCCAGGGGTTCAGAGCTTTGACACCAGACACCTGACTTCCAGACCAAACCCTCCCACTTACCTCCGAGCTGTGTGACCCTGAGCAAGTGACTTTTCCTCTCTAGCCCTCAGTTTTCCCATACGCAAAGTGGGGACAATAATCAGAAATACCTCCTGGGGTGGTTGTATGAATTTAATGAAAATTAATAGCATAGAGTCTGATAAGTTATGGCTATTATTACTCTTCTGGTGGTCAAGTCGGTTTTGTTCGCATTAAGGACAATGCTTCTACCTGCAGCATCATTTCTTAGGACAATAAACTGAGCACCCATCACTTGGGGGATGGAGCAGCTGTACCCTCATGGGTAGAGTGATTTCTCCCAAAAAATTCTAACAGAACTCCCTGGAAAGACTGATACTGCAGAAAGAACTGGATTCCATTTCCAGCCCCTCCGCCAGCTGCCCGTGTGGCCTTGGCAAGGCCCCGGCCCTCCCCGGCTCTCTGTTCCTCTGTTCCCTCCCCTGCGGGCACAGCTCTGACAGGCGCTGTCCCTTTCACTCGCCCGGAGGATCAGAACGCTCTGCGTTGTGGGCAGGGAGAGAGGAGGATGGGAGTCACTCAAATCCAATTTCCGTGGCTTTGCCAAGTGCTCCTGTCACTTGATAAGGAGCAGCGGGGACCTCAGCTCTGCTTCTGTCAGCGAGAAGTCGGGATGGTGGAGCGCCTTGCAAAGCTCGCTCGCCACATGAGGCCACTCACCCCGCCCTGTAGATGCGGTGGGCGCAGCTCATCAGATGAGATGCCCTCCACCTCTCCTCAGATCCCGGCCACCACCACCTAACGGCCCCTCTTCCCAGAGCTGAACACGTTTCAAATGACCCCTCACAGGGCATTGGAATTGAAAATTTGATCCAACACCCAGTACAGGCTGCTGGGGCAATGAAGGCCTGAGGAATTGCTTTCAAGCCTTCATTTACTTCTTTGTGGGGTTTCTTCTCTGCTCCCTGACTCTCACAGCTTTGCTCTTCAATTTCCTTCTGGATCAACTCTCTTCTTCTCTTTGTTTCTTCCATCCCTTCCTGTGTCTCCATAAGGGGCCAATTCTCTTTTGAGAGCCAGAGGAATGACCTCTGCCAGTTTGTTTCTCCATTCCAAGATGGCGGGGAGTAGTCCATCAAGAAAGTTCTCCAAGCAAGAGAAAAGAAAGGCAGGGCCCCACCAAGAGAACACAGAACTGTATCTTAGGCCCAAAGTGAACCGTACAAGGATCTCATTTAAAATCATAACTTTAAAAATAAACTTAAAAAAATTACAACAGACATTTACACCTGTGTAATTCAGTTCTCGCCTCTCACCAAACATTACCCGTGTAAAGAATGACGGAAGGTTGGTTCTGAGAAGCATTTTTCTTGAACCATTTTGCTCTCCTCCTTTAAAAGGCATGTATCACCTTCTGGCCATTTCTTTAGTTCAATAAACACTCATTTAGTGCCTGCCTAATTAATACCTAATAACTCCTATTGGGCACTTGCTGTATGCCAGGCACTCTAAACCCATCATCTCACTTATCGCCACTGCATCTCCGTGAAGTTGGCATCACTGTATTTCACCGATGCTCAGATGCACGTTGATTTGCATCTCTGAGGTCTGGATACATCTTACAATCGATCATGTGTTGTGGTCTCATTGGCAGCATTCTTTTCTTCCTTAGTGGCCCATCAGATATTAGGTATCTTATAGTCAACGCCATCTTAGAGTTGATGAAATATCTTACAGTTGAGGAAACTGAGGCTCAGAGAGTGAAGCCACACAGCCTGCAAGTGACAGAGCCAGGCTTTGAGCTCATGACCTCTTACTGCACAGCCCCGGGCCCTCAGGCACTCTCTGCACTATATCCCACCACTGTGTCCATCCCTGGGACCCTGAGGTCAACAGATCCTGTCCCCATCCTGTCTAGATTGTTAGATTTATGAAAATCCAGCAAAATAACCTTGTAGGTGACCTACTTAAAACCCTTCCTTTTCCAACTGAGGCCCAGAAAGGGAAATGACCAGCTGAAGGACACACAGCAAAGAATTGGGGGAGAAGTGAGGCCAGGACCCAGGTTCATGAGCTCCAGGCATATGGTTTTGTTCATCAGTGTTAATAGTTTGAATTCCACCTGCCCTCGCCCCCTGCCCAATTCTGTCTATTCCCCAATTGTGGCTCTATGTTCTTTTTTATCTCTCCTTTCAATCTCTTTCTGACCGCAGCTGCCCACTCTTTTCTCCGTCCTCTCCAAATCTGGGCTGACTGGCTTCAAACGTCTTTTGTAGAGGCTTGTCAAAAAACAAGGTGTTGCTGTCTGTTCGCACCTTTCCCCTGGGCAAGCTGCTTCCTTCCTGAAATTCCGTCTGAGCTCCGGCCAGCAAACGCTCATATGTCATACTCTGCACGATATTCCTGCTTTGTCTAGTTGCGGCTCCTTCTGACCTTAAAGATTCGATTCCCTCTTCTTTTCCATCAGGGAATCCATAACCTAGGATCCATTGGTCCTGCAGAATGTCTTATCTGGGAAAACGGTCTGTATGTGAATAACCAAGAATAGCTGACATTTATCGGCTCTTTCCCGTGTGCCAGGCCCTGGGCTAAGGACTTCACATGCCTCAGCACAGTTAATCCTCAGAACAGCTCTGGAGGGAGGCCCTATCACTGCTTCCATTTTTCAGACGAAGAAGCCAAGTTCAGAGAGGTATAGTGACCTGCCCAAGGATACACAGCTGGGTTTCAAATAAAGTTTCCTCTAAAGACTGTTTCTTAACCCCCAGACTTTACAGCTTTCCCTTCTCTCAATACTCGAGGAGGTCACTGAGACCCAAACTCATCAGTTTCTTTAGCAGTTTCTTTCTTGGTCCTCACAATACTGCTGTGAGTACCATCAAATTCCAAGCAGAGCGTGGGCAGAGACCATCAGCCTGTAGCCTCCGTGCCTTGCACAATGTTGGGCTTGTCACAAGAGCCCAAACCATGTTTATTGCCCAAGTTCTTAAATTCTCATCTGATTTAGGAACTTGGGGTGCTAGGGAGAGAAGGGGAAGTCAAGTCGCTGTCCTTAAGGAAGAAAACAAAAGAAAAAGTACACAGGAGTTCATAACCTGAAATTCAGGGACAGGCTTTGGAGGATGTGGTCTGTGAACCAACTAAATCGTATGCCCAATGGTACGGAGTGCATACATTTTAGGGTGACAGTGTCCACAGCTTTCCAATGGTCATGATCCTCTAAACAGACACAAATCACATGTGTCAGGACAGCTCCCCGGAAGTTCAAGATAACGTGGGAAGCGTCACCGTTTCCACTCTGCTGATTGGAACACTGATGCCCAGCGTGGTAACGGGACCTGGCCAGGGCCATCCAGCCACGCCTGCAGCCAGAGACGGAATTCATTTCCTTGCTTCCTTACATGAGGTTTCCGATGTTCTGGTTTGCAATTGCAATCATCCGTAATAAATGAAAGCCAATTTCCCCAGGATGAAACAGCTATTTTGCTTTAAAAAATAAGCTGACGGTCAAGGATAGGGTTATGCGGGTAAATGAAGCCTCGTCTCAGCCAGCCACACAATTCATTACAAGTAGTTCTGACCAGTGGGGGGAAGGGTTTAAAGTGTTTCAGTGCCCCCCTCGCCCCCAGCCTGCCCTCTGGGATTTGAGACCTGGTCTTTCCGGGTGCTCAAATGACTGACCCTGGTCTTTGGTTCTGATAACAGGGTTTCTGCCTCCATCCTCTCTCGGCCTGTGCCTCATCCATTACGCTTTAGTCTTGCCAATCCTTGTCCCAAGGACTGGAGTGCCTACCCCAAAGCTGAGGTCCAGCCTCTTGCTCTAATCTCATCCTGATGCTTGACCGCCATTTGCAGTCTTTCTCTCCAGACATCATATTCTGCCTTTCCTCTCATTTCGAGCTTCTGGTGCTGCCCCCACCTGCCACCTCTCTCTCAAGGGGCACGATCTGCCTCAAAGGCCCTTATCTTCTCAGCCCGTGTCTGGCTGCGTCCCATTCTGACCCTCAGGTTCCTCATCTATAAAAGCAGTGGGCTGCAGCTGTGGTTTTTCCAACTGCTTTTGACTATAGGATCCTTTATTTCAGTAAGAACATATCGTGAATCACAACATAGAAAGAAGATAAAATTGGAGTCTTCTGGCTGGCTCCATGGGGCTATGAAACCTTTAAATTTTTCTTAAGATAAAGACCAGGCCCCGTACCGTGATCCAAAAGGCCCTGTATGGCCAGAAACCTCCCCGTTTCGCTGTCCTATCTCAGCCCACTGGCTTGCTTTTATTCCTTATGCTACTCCTGTTCTCTCCATCCCAGGCCTCTTGCCTCTGCCGTCCTCTTTCTCTGAAACATTCTCTAGCTGCTTCCCTCCTCTTGTTAGTTTCCCTTTGTCCTTCAGATTTTATCCCTTCACCGGAAGTCCTTTCCAGCCACCCAGCCCTGGCTGGAATCCCAGTGCACAAATGCATGGCCCCGTGCCATTCTCCTCTCATTTCTGTCTGACTTCCTTTGTGAGGACATGGATTCTGTCTACTTTTGCTCACCATTGTCTGCCTGTCACAAAATAGCTTTTCATAAGTTTGGATGAACGCTTGAATGCAATGGCAAGCTCAGAAGCCCCCTGGTCTGACCACCCACTTCCCCAGTTTCCATCAGATCCTGACGGAAAAAGTCTGATCCTGATGGATTGAATCCCTTGTAAGGTATTTTCTGAGCCTAAAGCTTTACAGAATTCCTCTAGTCCTCATAAAATGAGTAGCAGAATGGGCAGAGGGGCAGAGCTGAGTTTTCCTTCCTAGGATCTAGGGCAGGGGGCTGGGGGGTTGGGTAACATTCTTGCCTATAGCCTTGTTTCCAGATGGCATTGTTCTTCAGTGAAATGGCGAAGAGTATGGTCATTGCCACTAACAGCCCGATCTCATTCCAACAGACTCCATCAACTAAATGCCCTGGCAGGACTGAAAGTTGACTGTAGCAAAACCTCTTGAATGAAAGTTAAAAATTCTTGAAGTAGCCCTCGCTTTCATGGGGTGGAAATTTCCATTACAAGGGTACTGATCAGGTTGACTTCTGTGGTTCTCTTCTCCAAGAAATGGAGAAACCCAGGCAAGGCTATGGGGGAGACCAGAGCCGGGGGGATCCCAAGGCTTAGGGGCAGGATTGGTAAGGTCAGATGCCCATGAAGGCTGGCAGAAAATGCAAATGAGTGAAGTGGACCAGGGTGGGCTGGAGCATATTAGGGAACCTGTGCCAAATTAAGGGGCACGCTCTGCTATTCCACCCCAGCCCCCTGTTAAGAGTGCGGGAATGTGGGTCCTGTGTTGTTAACCCTTCTGACTTTTTAGGGCTGCCTGAACTTGGGATTTGCATGCAAAAATCTTCCATTTCAAATATTGGAACAATTAATTTAAAATCTTCTAAAATATTTCCACGCCAAACCCCCAAATGCATGTGGGCTAGTTTTGGCTTGTGGACTCTCTCTTCTGATTTGGAATTTGGAAAAGTTTCCAACTTCTCTTGTCTCCCCAGGAGTCATTTGGATCGGATTCAGAAAGCCATTGTGAGATTGGGGGTAGGAACAGAGGAAATGTGCGGGAGGGTGCGGGGCTGGCGTGTGAGTGCACGCACCCACTCTCCCCGGCAAGACACAAAAGAAACCACCTCCAGGGAAGCTGACTAGACCGTCATGGCATGTCACTGACATCGGAATTACATTAAATTATCACCACACGAGTGCCTTCCGCTGTTGTTGTTTGTTCCAAAATGTCCCGATGAATTCTAAAAGGAGCGCTGTGTTCCCTTAAAGCAAAAAACCTAATGTTCTGTCCTTTATCAGAACCCACTCAGGAAAATGAGCTCCCTGACTGGGAGCCTTCCCTCCTCCTCTCTGGGGGAGAGAAGGAAACAGAGAGAATTGATGAAGGCTTTTGATTAGTTCACGAGAAAGTTTCTTTTTTCTTTTATTGTTGCTCTATCTTTACTCCAACAGAAATTGGCCTGATAGACGTCAGATGAGAGCCAATGGGAAGATGAGATGTGGGCACTGGGGTACAGGGTTGGGGGAGGATAATGGTTTATATTTACTGAGAGGCTTCCCAGGTGGTGCACTTATTCTCTCACTTTCTCACCTTGGTTCACAGATGAATGATATCGTCTGCTAACACAGGTGCGTGGTACCTGCGGCTTCATAGGACATCCATTTTCATTCACTGGGCTTCCTTCTCTCCCTTCCTCCCTCCCTCCGTCCTTCCTTCCTTTTCTCCTCCTCCTCCTTTTTCTTCCTCCTCCATCCATTCCTTGATTCAGTGAACATTTAATGAGCATCCTTTACCTCTCAGGCACTGTGTTAGGCAGAATGGATAAGATACACCCAGTTGGATCAGATGCATATTTAAGTTACATAGATACATCTACCCAAGCTCAGATAAAGAAAGAAAGAAAGTTAAATAATTTGGGCAATTTAGCTTAACATTCGACAAAGTAAGTTATTTACCGCACAATAGACCACGAGTATCTGCTGCTCTCTGGGTCCTTCTCAATCCTCTCCTACCTCTCAAAGTCTCAGCATCTTGCTCCATTGAGTCATTTTAGATCACAATATAACACAAGTATGATGGAGGATTCTAGGTTTTCACTAAAACCTGTTTCCTTTTCCTCCCGGGCACCAAACTTGACTACACACCCCAGCTTCCTTTGCAGTTAGGTACTGACTGAGTTCTGTCTCTGGTTGTGCCAATTCCAGGCCCAATCCATTAAAAGCCCCTATGTGATCCTCCATATTCATTCTTCACTTGTCGTCCCGTTGGGTGCTGAGGACCCGTAAAAGAACCCCAAGGCCCAAGGCTTTTGGTAGAGCCTCAAGAGAGAAGGAATTTACACGTCTGAATATCCATGAGGAAGGCTGCCTGTTGACTTGGAATGTCTGCAACAGATATTTTATGAGCAAGATAGAAACGTTTACTGCCCTAAGTCACTGTGATTTGGGGATTTATTTGTTATAGCAGCTAGCATTACTTACCCTAACTAATGTATCAGCTACTTTGCCAAATGAAGAAATGATGATCTGTTGCGAGACTAGACTAAACTCTGGCCATATTGGATTGACAGACAGGAGGTGTGCGGTGCTTCACGATGGTTCCATGCTTTGCGGTTTTTACCTTATGAGCTGACTCTAGAGTCTCAGCCATGGATCTAAGATGTGACTTCTCTATATAGAGCATCCTCTGGGATAGTTCATAGGTAAAGCAATGCAAACCGTGGCAATAATTTTGTCAATTGAAGAAGTAAGCACTCAGCTCCCACCCTCCCAACACACATGACCCATAACAATTTCAGTCGCCTGAGCCATTTCTGCACAAGTGGGCTATATACATGGCTTTCACTGACAAAGTGATTATAGCAAGGAATGCCCAGACATTCTTTGAGAAACCCACTCTGACCTGGTCTGGAGGTTGAAACTCAGTTCACCCAAATTTCCGGCCCAGGTGGTTTTACTTCTTTTTATATAGAGACAAAAATACCAGTCTCAAACGTTATGGGTTATAAATCACACACAAGCACGCACACACACACACAAGCTGCTACCATGCCTACTGCATAATACCCTTCTTTAAATCCTGTAAAACCAGACTCAGATCTAAAGAATGCTTCTTCAGAGATCAAAGACTAGAAACCTTTCAAAAATGAAATAATAATATGATGGATGGCTCTGACCCTCCTATAGATAACAGCTGTAAACTCTGAAGGCATTGGAAGATGAACAAAAATAAACTTTGTAAGAGAGTCAAAACTTGGAAGAAGTAAATGGCATGGGTGAATTATTTGTTTTTGTAGCTTTTAACTTTAGAGCAGGCTGAACTCAGTGCTGCTTGGGGAAGCCAAAACTCCAAGAAAAACTCATAGTCTTTCTGGCCTGAAGAACCAGAAGAGAGAGTCTGGGACTGTCATAGCTGCTAGAAAGTGAGGGGGAATCATTGAAAGGAGACAGTCAGACGGGAAGAGACTCAGATTATTACCTTCCCAAGTCTTTGTCTGATCTCTGAATTTCACACATATGATATCAGCTTCACACATATGACAATAAGCAGTTCTGCTAAAGATAGGAGAATTGAACTGAGTTTTGAGTTGTCATGCAAAATACAGAGTTTGCTTTGAGTCCAACCAAATCAATCGCCAACTAAAACAAAACATCGGTACTATTCAGAGGAATATAATGAAATCCAAAGTTACCACAATGTAACAGCACTCAGCATATAGCTCAAATATCTTGACACACACACACACACACAACAGGAAAATTTGACACAGGCTCAGAGAAAAAGACCATCAACTTAGACTCACAATGACCAAGGCCAAATGACCTAGATGTTGAAATTAGATCTTGAAATGTTTCAAGGTAGCTGTTGTGATAAGTTCAATGAACTAAAAGAAAATCTAGTTGAAATAAATGAAAAGACAGAAAGTATCAGTAAAGAAATAGAAACCATAAAAAATAGAAATTCTGGAATTGAAAAATACATCTAAAATTAAAAATTGACTGAATGAGCTTAAGCAGAATGTAGATTCTGCTTAAGTACGCTTCAGTAAACTTGAAGATAGACCAACAGAAATTATCCAATTGGAAGAAGAGAAAGAAAAAATGATGAAAAAGAATAAAGCCTCAGTGATCCGTGGGACAATCTTGAAAGGTCTAATATACGTGTAAGTGGAGTCACAGAAGTAGAGGAAAAAGAATGGGGTAGAAAAGATATTTAAATATCTGTAGCTGAAAACATCCCAAATTTGGTGAAAAAGATGCATTGACAGATTCAAGGAGCTCTGCAAACTCCAAACAGGAGAAATATGAAGAAAACAATGTCAACAAGCATCATAGTTAAACTACTGAGAATCAAGGAGAAAGAGAAAAAATTGAAAGCATCCAAAGAAAACCAACACATTCTATATAGGGATAGGATAATTTGAAGTGTCATGGATTTCTCATCATAAACTATGGAAGTCAGAAGTTAATGGACCAATGTCATTAAAGTGCTAAAAGAGAAAAAAGCTTTTGAAAATAGATTCCTTTTTTTTAAAGCACATAGTTGTTTTTTACTTTTTTCTCCCCAAAGCCCCAGTGCATAGTTGTATATCCTGGTTGTCAGCCCTTCTAGTTCCTCTATATGGGATGCCGCCACAGCATGGCTTGATGAGTGATGTGTAGGTCCATGGTCAAAATCCTGACCGGTGAACATTGGACCGCTGAAGTGGAGCATGTGAACTTAACCACTACACCACCAGGCCGGCCCCCAAAATAGATTTCTATATCCAGCTAAAATATCCTCCAAGAATAAAGGTGAAATAAAGATATTTTCAAATAAAAGTAAACTAAGACCGTATCACCCAGCAGTACTGAAAGAAGTTCTTCAGGCTAAAGGAAACTGACATCAGGTGGAAACTAACGTCCCCAGCAAGAAATCAAGAGCGCTGGATTTCTTGATTGGATTAAATATTGGATCAAGAGCCAATATTTAAGTAAATATGAACAATTAGCTTTTTCTCTATATTTCTTTAAAATACACATGACCATTTAAATAAAAAATTATAAACACTGTCTTGTGGGATTATAACGCATGAAGATGTGATACACATGACAACTATAACACAAAAGACAGTGGTTGAGGTGATCAGTGCAAGGGTCGATGGTCACAAGGTTTCTAAATTTTATTTGAAGTGAACAGTAGCAACTCTAATGAAAAGCTAAGGATGTACATTGTAATCTCTAGAACAATCACCAAAAAAATGCAATGATGTATAGCTCAAATAGACAAATTACACTGTCACTGTAACAAATTTCAAATAATTCGAAAGAACACTAGAAAGGAGAAACAGAATAAGGAGAAACAGAGAAATAAAAAAATACTAAGATGGAAGATTTAAATCCATCCATATCAACACATATATTAAATGTTAATATGATGATAGCTACCATTTACTGAGGACCGACTATGTGCCAGGTACCTTACTTGCAGTATTCCATCTGATCTTAACAACAACTTGGTGAGATAAATATTCAATTGTAATGTGATGAGGAAGTTGAGGGTCAGGAAGATTAAGTGTATTGCCTAGGGCGATGACGTTAATAAATGATAGAACCAAGATTTTAGGTCTGACTGCAAACTTATAATAATCTGATAGCATTCTGCCTCTAAGGTGGTTACCAAGTTTTGTGGTGTCAGAGCAAGAAGACTAGAGTCCTGTGTTGGCCCCGCCTCCCACTATCTCACAACAGTTACAGTGGGTGCAAGTGACTTGAAAACATTACGGAAGAGCACCATCAGAGAAAACACCTGTCCCAAGATCTACCTTCAGCAAGAGTGACCTCAGAGGGCAACTCCGCATAGGGCTAATATTGAAGTTTATGCTTTTTGCTTTGAAAAATGTTTTAGATGCATTAGGAAGGAAATAAGGGTTGTCAGGCTTCAGAAAACACTAGATCATTCCAGAGATCCATTTTAGGAATAAATTGTCCTTGGAGCTTTCGAGATAAATTACTGTGGCTTCATCAGGCATAGAAGGTTAGCTTTACGGCCAATGCTTCAATGCCATTTTCAATTTTCTCTTCACAAAGAGGTGGCTCAGTTCCTCTGGATTCTTCCCCCTTTCCCTGAGAGTCAAGCTTAAAAGGACTTTCTCTAGGTTGTGTTTCAGCACCTCAGATGGGTGCTGTTTCCTATTTCCTGGAATCTCTCATTATTCCTTTTTACCATAGAGACGAGCAATATGGATGACCGGACCATCTCACTGTCCTGACACAGACAATGGTCAGTCTGTCCTTTCTGCGTTTTTGAGTTTTTGCCCGTTATTGGTGGCAGCTTAGTGTTAGTCGATGGCAGTCGTTTTGAATCTTGGCTTTTCATCTTATCAGCTGTATAACCTTGGACAAATGACTTTACCTTTTTGGATTTTAGTTTCCTCATTTTCAAAATGCAAATGATAATCATAGTAGCTACTGCATTGGACTTCTGGAAGATTAGGTAAGATAACTTATGTAAAGGACCGAAAGGGGCTGGGACATAGGAAGCACTTAATTAAATGTTTTAGAAATAAAATTCTGTGTAGAACTCTTGGGCCATACAGGAAAGAGCTACTATCTCTAACCTAGGGTAGGAATTGAGGGAAAAAGAGATGGTTTTGGAAACTTTCTCAGAGGAGGGACAATTTGGGTTGGGCTCTAAAGGGTGGATTGTAGTTTTCCAGTAGGTGAGGTGAAGAGATTATTCCACACAGCAATAACAGCATTTTCCGAGATTTACATGGTGGAACATTCGCTGGGGTGCTGGGAATAAAGCTGGAAATTTACAACATGGCAAAGCTGTGAGGGGTGATATTTGTAGAGCAAAGATCTGAGTGCTCGTTCTATAGGAGAGGCCGCTGAGATATGGAAGGCAGAGAGCAACATATCGCAGACTCTTTGGGGGGAACACACGCCAGCAGGATGATGGAGGATGCATTCCAGAGGCGTACACTGGAGGCCTGAAGGAGTTCTGAAGGTCTGGCATGCTGGTTCCCGTTACTCAAAGGGAGGCTTGGACGGGGTGGTGGCTGTGGGGTTGAGATAAATGGGCGGAGTCTCAGATCGTTCCAGAGAGTACTAACCAGTCACTGGAAAATGCTTGAAAAGAAAGAAGGCTTAATTCCTTCACTTGAGGAGAAAGAGATTCTGCTAAATTGATTTTTGAAAAGACTCTCAGGAGAATTAAAATTAATTCAAGAAGAAAGCAATTTGGTTTGAGCCGGGGTTCTCGAACGTCAGTGCAGTCGGTTTAGAGGAGTTGTAGGAATGCCAGTCCGAGGTCCCCTGCCTCACTCGGAGATGCTGGTGCAGAGTCTGCGATGGGCAACCAGAAACCACATTTTTAATAGGTGTCCCAGGTGATTCTGATGTAGCTTTATGGGATCAGACTTCAGGAAGGAAGTCAGTTGTGAGTTAAACCCTCAAGAGGGAGAAGAGGACCAGAGAACACAATTCAGGAGGAATGGAGCACAGGTAACAATTGGTGTCTATTTACCTGCAGTGAGAGGACCATCCTGGCTGGTGTGAATCACTGAAGAAAACCTCAAATGGCAAAAAGAAACCAGACTTGAAAGGGCCTTGGATGCTAGTGAAGCAGTGGTGGTAGGTAATGCTTACGTCGATGGACTCTGTTGATGACAGCCACATTCTTGAACAAGGAGAGGCGGGGAGACCCACCAAATAAGTGGGATCCCCACCTCGCTTTAGATCTGACATTGAGGTTGGTTTGCCAATTATATCAACGGAAAGGAATAATGAGGAGGAAAACAAGGGCGAAGGGGAAACAGATCTGGTTGTTCAGGTATCTCTTGGTTTGCTCACCTGGCAAGCCCAGTGGGTTGCTGGTTGTCACACGCCACGCTGGTTTGAAGTGAGGTCTTTCATCAGAAAGACAGAGGTAGAGCAGGGCTGGGGCGGTGCACAGAGCCACAGCATGGATTCCGTGAAGCTGCTTGGGAAAGCTGTCCAAAGGTCCAGAAAATGGACCCAGAAGGCAGCACCCAGAGCCCCAGCTCACTGGAGCATCTCTGTTCCTGTCTCTGGCAAACGTGAGGAGCTCCGACCTGCCTCCAGCCTTCTCGTACGCTGTTCCCTCTGGACTGATGCTCTTCTGCCTGCTCTCCACCTACTAGCCTATTTCGCATCCTTCCACTCTCAGCAGAATGCAATTTCCTTGAGGAAGCCCTCCTCAGCTTCCAGCCTGGATGAGATGCCTATTTTAGATGCCCTCAAGGCAGAAGATCAGTGGTTAAGGACATAGGCTCTGAAGCCACACTGCCTGAATTTAGCCACTTAGCAGCTGTGTGACCTTGGGAAAACTCCTTAACCTCTCGGAGCCTCAGTCTCCTCATCCAAACAATGAGGATCATAGGAACAGCCCCTACTTCATAACTTAATGTGATTGTTCATTGAGTTAATGCATGCAAAGTGCTCAGGACAGTGACTAGCACTCAGTAAGTGCAATATGTGGTATAGCTATTCTAGAGCTCTCTGTGCTATTCTTGCCTAGCATTGTGTTCTTGTCGCAATGGTGGTTAATGATTACGTGTGTGAGCATCTGTGACAAGGCTGCCTCCCAAAGCAGATTCAAAGCTCAAGAGGAACCATGTCTATATTGCGTCCTGCTGTGACTCCAGAGCCTGCACATAGTAGGTACTCAGTAAATATGTGTTGAATGACTGTCTCTAACCACACCTTCATGCTGCGGATGGAAAAGCAAGGAGATATAGAGATGAAAGTACTTTCTCAAGGCCACAGAGTGAGGGGGTACCAAGACTGCAGAGTGGGTTCTAGAATTAAGGTATCTTAAGATTTGGAACATTTCGGGAGGCATTTTGGAAATTTTTTATTTCTCCATTGAAAGCCTGGCAGTAACACCCTTCTTGCCTCATAATCGTAATGCCTTTCTTGCCAAATAACCAGAAAGAGAAGTTGAAACATCATTCTATGCCCTCTCTCTCTCCACTTCTAGTCTTCTTTGGCTCCTGGGGTCTACACTGCACAGGACTCTTCAAGACAGCCCGGCCCGGCCCTCACTCGGAGGCAGGGCAGGCGGGACGTCATGACGGTTCAGGTCGTGAGCTCTTGAGTGACACATACCTGGGTTCAGTCCTGGCTAGCTGTGGGACCCTGCTCAGGTTCCCACATCTCCTAAACCTGTGTCCTTATCACAGCACGGGGATAATAAAGTGCCCGTATCCTATAGTTGTTGTGAGGATTAAGTGATAAAATACTTGCTGGCATATACTATGGTTATTCTATCCTTTTTTTTTACACAGGGAAACTAATCCCAGAGAGGGAAGGGGTGTGACGAAGAACAAAAATAAGTGATTTGACTCATCCATTCAAGAGGCTTGTACCAACAATTTCCATGTCTACTGCTTGTCAAGAGATGACTAAGAAGCAATCCTCACCTTGAGATGCTCAGAGACTGGTGGGAGAGACAGAGATGTAAGCTAACAACCATAGCATGCATCGTGGCTGAATGAAGGGAAGTATCTGGGACTAAAGGAGCACAAAGGTCTTACATAACTGAATCCAGAGGCTTCCAGGGAAGGCTTCCCAGAGACAAAAGAACAAGGCAGTTAGGGGAAGGTAAGAGATGGGGAAGGGTATTCCAAGCAAAGGCGCATGGCTTAGAGATGAGAGAGAGCAAATTGTGACTGCCGGCTTCATTTATTCCTGCAACACATGTCTGTGGGGGGATGCTCATGTACCCCACAGTATTCTAGGTCCCAGAGAGGTGATCTAGACACTGACACTTGGACTATCCGTAAGGGAGTCCCAGGGGCAGAGGTTCCAAGCTGCAGGCACAGATTTGCAGCCACACTCCTTCTCATCAGGGCAACTCTGGGAACTGCTCCGCTAGGCGGAGCTACAGGGATCACCTGTCCTCCGCTGTTTGAGTCCAAAACCAGGTGTTCTCGAAAGAAACTTTCCTGCAAACTTGAAAATTAAATAGTGTTGTGTAAGTATTACAATTAAAGAAAATTATTGCAGCCGTGTTAATTTTTTAATTATTTCTATTAAATGTTCGTTCATGAGGATGAACGATTTGCCGTATTCAAGCTCGACAGTACAGTTGGTGGAGAATATTCTATATCACCCAAGCCTTGGCCATCCTTCCACAGGTTCGCTCTGCGTCTGTGTGGCTGTGACTGAACAGCGGATCTGCCCTTCCACCCACGTCATCATTAAACTCTCCCGCACCTCCACCACTAACCTCATCAGGAAAAACTAAGACATAAAACTGATGGATTGTTTACTGGGAGAAGAATATCAGAGTTAACCCCTGTCCCCTCCCTGTCCCTCTGGCTCAGCATTCTGTGTCTGTCAGTGGCCTCGAGGGAGAGTTTTTGGGAGGAGGCTGGGCGGACTTCTCATCCATCAATCTCAAAGGTTAGGAACGTTCCTGAGACAGCGCACACCTCCTTCACTGTCTCTTAGAGAATGTGCCGCTGTGAATTTATGGACGCCCGTGAGAACCTTGTGCCTGTTCAGCTGGATCGTATGGTGGCTAAGGAGGTCGGGGGAGTGACCTTTCCATTTTCTTATTGGGATCGTCGAGCAATAGGTTGTGCTTTTACATGAATCAGAAATTTAACAATTTGTTTAAAGGGGTCCATGTGGATACAGACAGAGGTATGAGGGAAGATAGACAATTGGACTCCTTAGCTTTTGTTTTCTTTTCAGAAAATAAGAATAACCATAATGATTAATAATAATAATAATACCAGTTCCCATTTATTGGGTTCCTACTCGAGGCCAGGGCTGTGAAATGCTTTGCATGCATTAGACCATTTAACCATTTTCAACAACCCTGCAAGGCAGATATCATTATCCTCATTTTTAAAGATGAGGAAACTGAGACTCAGAGAAACTTAGGTAGTTGTCACAAACAGTGGCAGCATGGGCTTTAAATATAAGCAGTCGTTGCCAAAGCCTGTGCTTTGAAACACTACGCTCCACTACCATCTCCAGAGACACTGAGACCTATAATATTAGCTTTCATTGAGTGCCGGTTGTATGCCAGGCTCTCTGCCAGGGGCTTGGGTTCAGAACTGAATGAAACCCACTGTTGTCTCTGGAAGAGCTTACAGATCAGCAGGGAGAAAAAGCAAGTCTCCCTGTTTTCACTCCATGGAGTGAAATCCAGATAAGATATGAAAAAAGGTGCAAGGAGCCATGGGGCTTCAAGAGCGAGGGCTTCAGCCCTGTTGAGGGACCATAGAAGGTTTGGAAGTGCTTGAACTGGACTCGGATTCTGGGTGGGGTTTTGCCCAGTAGACGGTCAGGGACGCAAGCTGGGCTGAGGGTCCAGCTTGAACAAAGGCGAGCTGGGGAATGTGTTTGAGCGAGAGTGAGCCATCCAGTTTGGTTCAAGCAGAGAGCGGCTGTAAGAATGAGGTTCGACATGTTCTCCAGGGCCACCGGGTGGAAGCTTGGAAGGCTGTGCTCTATCTGGAGACTTGACAGAGCACAGAGTCTTTTTAATCACTGGACCAGCATGGTCAGAGAGGTCCTTTAAGATGACAAATCCAGCAACTGGCTGGAGGCTGAGAAGGCAGGTGGCACCCAGGGATCAGGGGCTAAGCTGGCTGTCAAAGTCATATGAACCGAGCCAAACGCTGGGCTGTGCCCACGGCACCATCCTGACTTCCTCATCTCCATCCACTCTTTCTCAAATAGAAGAACACTGCAGTGGTCCAGACACGGGGAGATCCTGGCCAAGGAAGGCGACACTGGGAAGTCAGGGGCTGGTGGGGACTCTACAAGCCCTGTGCAGTGACCTGTCAGGGGACCAAACAAAGAAAGAGGACCCCTCCCTCATTAGCCCATGAGCCCCATGAAGGCAGAGGCTTTGTGTCCATCACCAACCACCAAGCCTAGCACATCATCAGAGCTCAAAAAGATTATTGAGAAGATGGATCACTCACACGTAAACACACGCACACATATACACAAACATGCAGACGCATAAACATGTCCATACGCAGATACACATATGTACACACACATCCAAAGTTTTAATACTAGAAGGAAGGAGAAGAGTTAAAAGGAAATATATACATTAGGAGGGGGGATGTTTGAGGCAGGAAGAAGGGAGAGGCACTCAGGAAGTGGGGAACTAGCTATCTTTCAACCTCACCCCACCACTTCCTGTTGGTATCATCCTTGCTAACCACCAAGTCTCAGTACCTCATCTGTGAAACAGAAAGAACAGTAACAGCACCAAGTTCACAGGGCTGTTGCGAGATTTCAAGGAGTCCATCCATGTGAAGTGCTCGACCCAGGACCTGGCTCATGACAAGCACAGAGGGAAGGTGGTGACATATGGGAAGTGTCCGGCTCACCCCCTGGGCCGTGGGAGCTGCTCTATAGATGCCAGCTCCCTTTCCTTCTCTTCGTATGTTTAGTTAAGTCTAAAGACCCGTGCGGCTGAAGCTACACGACTTCCACCCTTGGCACGCTGAAAGAGGACCCTCCCCATTTGTCCTGAGTGCAAAGGAGCAGAAGGGACTTCTCCAGACTGCTAAACAGTTGCCCTGACAGTTTGGAATTAACCCGTGCCTTGGGCCCCGGATGGATCTCTCTTTGCTTAGTTTTGCTGCATGGATATGTTCTGGAAACAGCCACAGCTAATGGGACTGCACGTAGGATAGAATCAACTAAATCAACCTTTTCTAAAAAGCGTCTGGTAGATGAACGAAACCAACGTAATCAAAGGGATCGCTTTTGCCTCTCCCTTATGTTACCATTTTGTATAAAGCAGCTCCTGACGTCATCAAACTGTGGGTTTCCTCTCGCATGAAAAGACACAGGTTAAGTCAGTTCCCAGCCATCCCCCTCCCTCGCAGGCTGTCTATTCTGGAGACAATAGGCTTGAGATTAGCCCAGAAGGTGACCGCTAGCCAGATGTCGGGAGCTATGCACCATCCCTGCTCAGTATCAGGTGCCGGGCTAGCTGAGAGCTGTGCATGGTTCTCTGTCTGCATTTTTGTAACATAGGCTCTAACACACTGATTGGTACAACAGGTTGGTTGGTAACTGGCACTGGGTTGATTTTCTCCACTGTTAATTTGGAAGTGCCTTGGGCCAGGCTTTTCCATTCTCTGGGAATCAATGTCCCCATTTCCCATTGCCAGAATAGCCTTGACTAGCCTTATTTTAAGGCCCTGTCCAGAGCTGACCATCTCTATCTTGTCTTCAGTAGTCTAGACTTGCTGTGAAATTCCCAGTGGCTCTCTGGTCATCCCAGTTGGCTCCCCAAGTTCTTGAGAATAACTCCCCTAGGACTTGGGAAGCTGAGACTGCGAATTGGCCCCAATAGACTTTTGCCTCTCTTTCCTTTAGTAAGAAGTTCTCCACGTTTTAGCTGGAGACGTGGCTACTTAGGATGTGCTACAATTCAAAGCCTCTCTTGTAGTTGGATGTTCCCATACAGTTATTTCCTGGCCAAAGGGAAGTGATGGGTATGACTCTCACCGAATGCCCTTGGAAAGAAGTGCTAAGATTCTCTGTTTACCCTTTCCCATTGGAAAGGTGGCCAGAGGTGGGTGTGATGACAGGAGCTGGAACAGCTGCCTTCGATGATGTGAAAGAAGTGACATGTTGAGGAGTCAGAGCAATGAGCTGGAAGGAACCTGGGGTCCCTGATGGTTCCGCATCTGCCTTGTTAGTTCTGGACTATCCACAGTGACAGAGAAACAGACTTCTTTCTTGCTTAAGCCACAAGTATGTAGATTGGTCCTTAGCTAACATCTGCTGCCAATCCTCCTCTTTTTGCTGAGGAAGATTGGCCCTGAGCGAACATCGTGCCCATCTTCCTCTACTTTATATGTTGGACACCTGCCACAGCATGGCTTGATAAGTGGTGCGTAGGTCTGCACCCAGGATCAGAACAGGCGGACTCCGGGCTGCTAAAGTGGAACATGTGAACTTAACTGCTGTGCCACCAGGCCAGCCCCCACAATTATATTTTGATCTCTCTGTCGCAGCCATCAACCCAACATTGCTAGTAACTTACACAACCTGCAAAGGTGAGTCTTGCTTTACCCAATAAGAAGATTCTGGAACTGTGGGAGTAAATGGAATTATTGTGCCTTAAATCACGTTTTCAATGTGCCTGCAGAAGAAGTATGTTGGGATAGTTAAGAGCAGGATTTTGGAGCTAGAATTGATCTCCGGCTCTACCACTATCTGTGTGGCCTCGGGCAAGTTACTCAGCTTCTCTGTGCCTCCATTTTCTTCACTTATAAAGTGGAAATAATTGTATTCATCTCACAAGAGTCTTGTGAAGATTAATTGAGACACCGAATGCAAAGTCCTTAGCATGGTGCCTGGTACGTCATAAAGCACTCCATAAATATTTGATCGGGGAAGTAAAAAATAAATGCTCCACCATCCAGCAGCACAGATTCTGGCTCCGCTTGTCTGGAGTGGGGTCTTGGCATCTATGCATTTTAAAGCTCAGTTCCTGGAGTAGTTGAGAACCACTGAACTAAAGGAATCCACTGGGAAGGCTTTCTATAAATCAATTCTTGATTTACCTATCATGCAAATCAGACACACTTGTCATGCAAATTCAGTCACACCTTCAGGAGGAGTTGTCCTTACCTTGTGATCCCTTTCTGTTTTTATTTTGTTGTATTCCCCATCATCTCTGTATATAGGTATGCTTCTGCCATCATTGTCTATGCCATGACCTTCCAGAGGAACTCCTGGATCTAAGCTACAGTGTTGGCATAATTCTAGTGATAATGAATATTTATATAGCTATGTGTGCTTTCTGGAGCACTTTCAGATATACTATTCCACTATCTTGGCCGCAGCCCAGCCAAGTACTTAGACCAGTTTTGTCATCATCATCATCATCATCACCATCACCTCCACTTTACAGCCAAGAAACCTTAGGCTCAGAGTGGTAAAGTAATTTGCCCCACAGGAGCCCAGCTTTGAACTGAGTTCCCTCTGCTTTAAAAGCTTGTGATTCACTCCTGAACCCCTGTGCTCCTCTGATGCTGCATTGTGATTGCTGAATGAATCATTTATTCATTTAGTCAATACACTTTTGTAGTCTCAAAGACCAAAGAGATGGATAATTCCATGAGCTTACAACACCCCGGGTAGACAGACCAGCAGTCTCTCCCTGTTTGCCCAAATCCAGCTGTGAGTTTGGTCAACTCTGCAAGGAGATCTGATGAGACTCAAGTCCTCTGGAGAATCCACAGAGGGAGACGGGACCATGCCGGCGTTCCTCAGGAATTCCACGTGTGTAACGGAGAACTGCCCAGATTGCCTTTTCCCCCTCTCTCCAAATCCATTCCTCATTGGATGAAGCCATTCTTTCTGGGCAGGGCAGCTTGAAAGCCACTGCGAGGCCACTCTCATATCTAACTCACTCAAGCCAACTGGAGATGAGAAACATCAAGGTGAAGAGCCCCCTGTCACCTAGAGAGCCTGTGTTCCATTTGCAAAAAAAAAGAGAAGTGTTTCTCTTACATATTATATAACTCTGGGGAGGCAGTTGCTTAGCAACTGAGCCCAGTTGGCTGGCCTGGGAGTGGTTATTAACTCTTCCCGCAGTCAATCGACATTGTCAAGTTTTTCTGGAAGGCCACCAACCACCCCATTTCCATAACAGAAAGCTCATGACATTCATTTGTCCCTACACCAGGACCCCTCCTGGCTCTCTCCTCACCAAAATTAGTGTTCTCTCCCCCTGGAAGGAGGACAACATATGTGGCAGTGTGCAGCTTGCCTAGCAAGACCAGCCTCAGGCTGTCCCCAACCCATGGAGAGAACCTACTGGGAATCCATTTGGCCATTTGAGTTACGTGAAACGGAACACCTGGCAAGCAATAGAAGTTAAACATATGCCGTGTCAACATACACACGTACATTTTCAACAGGAATTTATGGAGAACCTACTATGTGCCAGGCCCAGCATTAGGCACAGAGGATTGACAGTAGACCAAGATGTCAAATGCCTCACCTTCGGGAACCTTACGTTCTAGTTGGGGAGATAGATGGTACCTACGAAGACAAATAAATAAATGAGATAATTCTGTTTGTCACAGTGTTTTGAAGGAAATAAAATAAGGGGATGTAACGAAAGAGCCTGAGTGTATGTGTGGGAGGGGTCTATCTATATCTACAGCTATCTGTCTGTGCCCATCTAAATATATCGGTATGCAAGATGCGTCCACAGGCTGGACACACTGTGTTGCTGCTGATACATAGCTTCCCTTCCTCCGTGTTACAAGAACCCGAGAGGTGATCTTGTTCAGTCTCCAAGATCCTTCCCGTTCCAGTAAATGGTGCCAGTCACTCAAGCAGAAACCTGGGGGACATCTTTGATTCTGTCTTCTCCCTTTTTCCCACATTTTATCCATCGACAAATCTGTTGACTTTAATTTCAAAATAGACCTGGAACCTGCCACTTGTCTCTATCTGCACAGCTTCCACTCAAGCGCGAGCTGCCATTTTGCCTCACTGGGATGACTATAATAGCTTCCCAACTGGTCTTTGTTTTTGGTTCATTCTCCACCCAGCAGCCAAAGTGCGATTTCAAAAATGGAACTCAGACCCCATCACTCACTCCTCTGCTTAACACCTCTCAATGGCTTCCCTCCCACTGTTCTTAGATTGTCTCCAAAGACTTACTGCAAGGCCATGTGTGTTTCAGAGCCTGGCTGCTTGTCTCACTCCATTTTCTGACCACCCCTGCCCTCATTTACTGCACTCCAGCCATGGTGGCCTTGGTTCTGACTCAAACAGGACAGCCTCATTCCTTCCTCAGGGCCTTTGCACGTGCTGTTTCTTTTGCCCTTGGCCTGATGAACACCTACTCATCCAGCAGATCTTAGTTTAAAGGTTGCCTCCTCAGTGCAGCCCTCTCTGACCACCTGATTGCCTGATCCCAGCACCCTGATTGGTATCTTCACAGCATTTTTACTTCTATTTGTAATTATATATGTTTTTAAAAATTTGCTTATTGTCTTTCTCCTCGGATAGACTGAGCTGCATAAGGGCAGAGACCACATCTATTTCTTTGAAATTATATAACCAACATCTGTTCCAGGGTGCAGCATATGTAGACAATGGTTAGATATTTCTCTTTTGCTAAATGAATGAATAATTATAACATCATAAAACAGCTAGAATTTCCTGAGTGCTCGCTACCTCCCAAGCACAGTGCCAAACACTTAACATATTAGGATCTCATTTAATCTTCATGATAACTCAGTGAGGTGCCTACTATGTGTCAGATCCAGTGTTAGGCACAGAGGAATGACCACCTCGGTGAAGTGGGGATTACTATCCCTATTTTAGAACTGAGTAAACTGAGGTTCAGATTGAGGAGCCGGAAAGATTGAGGTCACACAGCTAGGCAGTGGCTAGGCTGAAATGAGAACTAAACTTACTCTGACACTCAAAGCTGGGCTTTTAAATCGCTGTATAATTCCTAGCACCCACAAGAGTCTATAACAGCTTTTTCATCCCTCCCTACCTTCCTGTGTGTGGAATATTCCACTCACAGGCAGTAGGCGTATCAAAGATAACCCGAGAGTTGGAGGTGGTTCTTCAGATGAGCTCAGCCTGGCTGGTCTTGCCAAGTCAGGCAAAGTCCAGTTATCTGAACAGCCAGAGAAGAGCAGACAAAGAGGGAGCCAAAATAGCTCCCCACACTGAGTCACTCCCGAGCGTGCCTGGGAGGCTCTGCAGGACATCTGAGATGCTCAGCAGCACAGAGCATCTCCCTATCGCTCACGCCCAGCACAAACCCTCATCAAAATGACGTGTCAGCAGTAGTAGCTGGCCCCAAACAGCTCTGGAGGCTGAGGGAACTTGGTTTGGATTCAAATAAGATAATGCAAACAGCTACCAGGTATGGGACACTTAGGAGGTGCTGAGCCCTGGATCAGGATCTTCAGATGCGTCTGGAGCCACACAGAGTCCCTCCAGGTGGGAACAGTTCCAATCCCCATTTTACAGGTGAGGAGAACAAGAGATGTGGTCGTTTGCTCCAGGTTGCACAGCTTGTAAGTGGTGGAGTTGGGATTCAGATCGAGGTAGGTAAATGTTCAGGGTGTAAACTCTTAACAATTGTGTCATATTTCATATCCCACGAGGAGTACCCCCATCCTTAATACCCCAACCCTTTTCTAAGAACCTATTGCATCACCCAATGGTTGATTCATATATAGATTCCCAAATATCATCAGCTTGGCCTGGATGAAGCAGTTATTGTGGATCACAGACATTTAGTGTTCAATCCAGTCTTGCCAACCGCCGAGTGTTAGGTAAGGCTGAATTTCTGAATTCAGGGGTGGGGATAGGGCTTCACATGTATGTTTAATCCACATCTCCTTAGCTTCAGGATGCACAAGTTATTACAAAGATCTGAAGGATAAGCATCTCAGACAACACCATTTGCTTCTGTAAAGGCCAAAAGGACAACAGATGGGGCTAGCACCACAGCCCCAAAAGGCCTTGGTTTCCCCATCTGTGAAATGGGAATTGGGGGAGTATGGTCTAGTTGCATTGGAGGTGCTTTCAGCCCCAATGTTCTTGCCTCCAACCTTTGAGCTTGCTCTTCTCTGAGCCTGCAATGCCCTTCTCTTTCTCCTATTTACTTTGCTAAGTGTGACTCGTTCTTTGGGACTCAGCTCAGGAGTCACCTCCTCCAGGAAGTCTTCCTGAAATCCCAGTCTGGGTCAAGTGCGTCCCTGGGCTTCTGTGGCTTATCCCTGTCACAGGACACATTGCTATTTGTCAAAATTGTCTGCTTATACATCCAATCTCCCAAGCAGCCTCTGAGTCTTTGGGGAGCAAGGATTCTGTCCTAGACAACTTCTTTCCTTCAACAACCAGCACAGCTCCTGACACTCAAGAGACACCCAAAGTGGGTGAGCTGTACACACAGCACCAGGATTTCCAGCATGGCAATTATTCCTGGAAGAATTTGACCCAAATAGCTACAGGGAGTTGAGTAAGACTGAATCCCATGGAAAGTCTGAACATCACAGACACTCAAGAAGCATACAGAAACATAAAGATAAACAAAAAGTTGCTTTTCAAAATTGTAGCAGAGGGAAGAAAAGATTCACATTGATGGTTCACAGAGGCTCTGTTGATGCGGTGGGGCAGAGGTGGGGTCACTAATTTTCTCTACACATCTCCCAAATGTTCAAAAATGTCAAAGAAAGAAAAAAAATAAAATTGTAAAAAAGAATACCCTTCTCATTCACACATTTCCTGCTATTTTAGGACCGTGTGGCACAATGTGATAGAAGAAAAGCATCAAGCCAGGGTCAGTTCTTGGCCCTGACACAAACTTGCTTTGTGGTCTTGGGGAAGTTATCATCACTCTCTGAGTCGTACATGCTTCATCTTTAAGTAAGAGAGACAGACGAGGGTATTCACCAAAGCCTCTGATTCATATACATTCCTCAGGCATCGAGCCATGTTTTTCTCACATGGATTTTCTGGTGACAAATTGAGGGGCTTTTTTTCCCCCAGGGGAATTCTCTCATTTTTCCATGTTCAAAGACACAGAAACAGCTCACAATTCCCTGCTGTTGTAAAAGCAATTTGCCTTCATTATCCTAAACCTTTCAGCATTTCTTGAAACCTCTTTTTATACGGGAAAAAATGTTCCTGATGTGATCGCAGGAGATAAATCTGCTATTTCACATTTGAAAAAGTAATCAAAATGCTCCCTACCAGAGTAGGTACTCATTACAATTTATGACGAGTGCTCGAAACTGCCTTTATCTTCCTCTCTCATCTGTCCAGAATTATTGTTTTTATTTAGGACAGGAACGCCTAAAGGGGTGGGGGGTAAAGGTGAAGAAATATTCTTGGTGTGATGTTTGTGCTTCTGTATGCACTTTGTGTTTCTTTCATGTAGCATATTATCTTGGGTTGACCAGATAGCTCTTTTGCATGACCTCCCTCCTTTCAATCAACTAGGAGCCAAGAGATGCACAAAGGATAGAAAAGAACTTGGGAAATGGGCCTATTTTACTCATTAGGGCCTGAAGCCTACAAGCTTTTTAAGAGCCCATGAAAATGTCTGAGAGCTAAAAACAATATATTGGCTCCAAAATAGTAAAAGAAAGCTACACAAGCAAAATTAATAAAGGCTTAAATTAAATGCTTCTGTAACATAGCATTATGTCAACCTTAGTATTTTTTAAATTTAGTGTTCATAAAAGTTTCATTTTATGTGAAAAGAGTTGATGGGTAAGAGTCTCATTTCACAAGAATTCCTGAGTATACTTGATGATTTTTCAGGAAATTACAGATAAATGTAAATTGAGAAAGTTACTATGGTAACAAAATAATTCCAAAAGCGTAACTTTAATATTTCTTTGAAAATGGTACAATAAAAATGCATTTAATTTGTATAATATAATGTGAGTTTGGGGCTCCAATATAAGACTGCTTAGGGCAAACCAAGGTCATAAAATGGCCTTGCGTAGGATGAGTTGATGAATGAACAGGTTGATGGGTAGATGAAAGGATGGATGGATGAATGGACAGATGAATGGATGGATTCATCAACTGGTGAATGGATGAAAAGATGGTTGGATGAATGAACAGGTGTATATAAGGATAGATGAATAGGTGGGTGGATGGATGGATGGATGGATGGGTGGGTGGATAGATGGATGGATGGTTGGATGGATAGATGGATGGATGGGTGGATGGATGGATGGATGGATGGTTGGATGGATAGATGGATGGATGGGTGGATGGATGGATGGATGGATGGATAGATGGATGGATGAAGTTACTTGCTCAGTATTACTCGGTAAATTAGTGGATGTGCCCTGACTCCTCGCTTTCAAACTGTTAACTAAAGCTATTTAAAGTTAGTCACAATTCCTTGAGCACAAAGACTGGAAGAGTCCCAAGAGACCATCGAGTATAACTTGCTCATTTTACAGATGAAAAAACTGAGGCTTAGAGGAAGGAAGGGACTTAGCTGATGGTACATTTTCTCCGTTCTCATCAAACAGGAGGATGTTGCTTAAACGTTTGCCTCTTGGAGAGCCTGGCGCATGTCTGCTTCTCAGGCACCCTATATATTTATAGGATAGTGTTTCACAACTGATGACAACTTGTTGCTAAACTGACAGGACTCTGTCTTGCCAAGCCCCAGGATCTTTCCTGCACACTCTCCCTGCTGTCTCCTGAGGAAGGCAGAATGGTGGATGGCAGTGTTGGGTCTGGGCCCAAGCTACTTTGTAGAGCCTGCTTGGGAGAAACATATCTGCTTAATCCACGTTCATGTCATCTTATTTTTAGCACATACTCAGTCCCTTCCTGAGTCCTTCAGATATCAGTTGAGACACGGCAGAAAAAAAAAGAACTTGGTTCCTTAACATAGTGGACTTCTCTGTTTCTTTTCTTTGATGACAGCATTTTGATTATCCCTCCGGAAGGCTCCATCCTTCACTCTTAATCCATGTGTCGGGGGGAATCCAGGGCTGGTCAATCATTGTCTTGCATCACTCCAGCCCCAGTGATTGGTTCAAAGATGTGCACATGAGCCAAATCGGACTATATAGTATATATTTTAGCCTACTTAGTCCTCTCCACTACCCTGTGAAATAGGTACTGTTATAAATCCGTTTTAAAGACAAGAAACTGAGGCATAGATGGTTAAATAACTTGGCCAAGATTGTGTAGCTGATAAGTGGCAGAGATAAGACTTGAACTCCAGTGGCCTGATTTCGAGTTGGCATGCTTAACTCTGCAGTATTTCACCTTTTAGTACTTGGTGTATAGTACGTCCTCCAAAAATACAGCTGATGGATTTTATCACAGGTGTTGAAGAATATATATGTTTGCTCCCATTGAGGGCTTAATTTACAACTTCAAAGTGACTTGATCCCTGAAAGAATTGGACTCAATGACCTCATGTAACTTTCTACATATGATAACTCACTTTTCTGGAAATTTACTTCCTGGTCATGTGGAAGTCACCAAGAGCAGACAGCAGGTGGAGCACGAAAGCTTTCAAGGTCGAAAATGCAGCAAAGGGTGGGCTCTAAAGCTGGTGGGAGCTATTCACAGAGGAGTCCCTCACTCTGATTTTGCACACTAGTTTTACACGCACGTCACGTTTTCCCAGCTCAGCGTAGTTTAGAAAATGGTGATCTGGGAGGAAGTGAGTGCAGCATTGTGGAAAGAACCGCTGGCTCGTGAGTTAGATTGATCTAGAAGTGAATCCCAGCCGTGAAACTGACAAGTAAAGGACCTCCCCTCTCTGAGCCTCAGTATCCTCATCTGTAAAATGGTGGCAATGCTGGTATCTACCTCACGCCATTGCTAGGAGAAGGAAATTAAATTGTTGGCGTAAGGTGCCCAAAATATCTTTGATATTTTATATCCACTGTGACTGACCAATGATAAGCTTTTCATCCTTTCTCAGGCTCGGTTTCCCCAATTAAAAACTATGGATTATAATGAAAAGTCCTCCTGGGGCCATTTCACAAGGTTGTGGGATAGAATAGTGAAATAACAGAAATAAAAATGCTTTTTAAACGGCCAAATGCTGCTTAAGTGTAAGGCAGTATTACAGTTATTAGGATTAGAGCAGAAGGAATTATACTTGTTAATACTTACTGCTATTAATCATCATTATGACTACTGCTGTTATCATTACTGCCGCTCCTATAAGAGAACTTAATACTGGTTCTTAGATTCTGCAGTGTTTCACCCAGTGATCTCCTGCATTAAGAGTGATCGCACTTGGAATGAACACCCAGGACTATGGCCTCTCTATTGAACCTGAACCAGTAGCACCTCCGTTGTACCTGAAATGGAACAGACAAGGGTCCCTTTACACAAGGAGACACAGACTGACAACTGACTATAGAGTGGTGAGTACCCGGCATAGCAGCTGCCAAGCACATGGTGAGAGCATAGTAAGTTCTATATCATGAGTAAGTACAAGAGACAGGTAGAGCAGAGAAGACTGCCAAGTCTGCCGCTCTTCTCATCACAAGTGGGGTCTGTTCCCCCTCCCCTTGAATCGGAGCTGGCCTTGGGATGTGTTTTGACCAACAGAATGGTGTGCAACTTCTGAAGCTGGCCCTTAAGAGGTGTTTAGTTTCCGACCTTGCTCTTGGAATCCTCTTAGAATCCAGCTGTTGTGCTGGGAGAACCCCAAGCCACATGGAGATGCCGCGTGAGGGAAAACTGAGATGCTCGGGTGATAAGCAGCTTAAGCTACCGGCCACATGGGGGAGACCCTTGGACCTTCCAGCGCAGTCAAGCCGCCCGATGACCGTGGCTCTGTCTGCCACTACCTGGACCAGAAGAATCACCAAGCTGAGCCCAGTCAAAGCACAGAATCGTCCGAGGTAAAAATAGATGGTTATTATTTTAAGCCATTAAGTTTTGGGGGTGGTTTGTTACACGGCAATAACTAACTGAAACAAAGTGGATGTGAGTGCACCAATGAGATCTTCCTAACCCAGCTTAGAGGGGTGGGAAGGCTCCCTGGAAGAGACAGCATGTGGAAGTCACCTGGGATGTGCAGGTTATGCAGATGAAAAAGGGTCCCAGCTTTTCCTCATGATGCTTTTGAGACCAAGGTGAGTTTTTAAGAAGCAGAATTCAAAAATCTTCTCTCACCCGGATAATTGCTTCTCCTCTTTAGGGATCAGCCCCACTTCCCCAGCTCTAAATCAAAATGACAGGGCCTCCACACTGGTTCAGGTGCTCATGCATCTGTGAAAATGTCTTTTGCTGGAAAAGGCTCGGTGTGTCTAATTTCTGCCCCAAGCACATTTTTATAGTTAAGCTATATTATAAATGTCGTTTAATTTACCCAGCAATGTCGGGCCTACGTGAAACCGAGAGCCAGTGATAATATGTATAAGATCTTTTTTGCACAGTCTGACCAGGGTTTGGGAGGAGGGGAGAATGTAGTCATCGTTTGTCCAAGTTTATATTCTCTTCCCCTCCTCTCGGCCACTTTTCCTGGGTCCTAGCCACCGCGAGGAGGACAAAGAAAGGCTTTCAAAGTCCCAGGCCGGGTTGGAAGGGGGCAAGCCTGGGTGAGTTGGAGATTTTAAACACAGTCGAAGGGTTAAGGACTGAGAATCCTGTGGACTTGTGAGCAGACTCAGAACATTGGCCTGCCTTCTGCCATTGCGATGAGAGGGAGATTGTGTCAGGAGGGGTGGGCTGGTGGAATGGAATTCAAATGATTCCAGACCTTAGCTGGGAGGCAGAAGACAGGGGACCCCGCCTCATGGTGCGGGGGCTACGGGAGTGGGACTAACTCCTTCAAGTCGGGTCTGCAGGAGCCTCCTACATGTTCCCCCTCCACGTCACAGACGGCTTTACCAGGATAGGCTACTCCCCTGCTTACGGTGGCTTCTAAGCCCATGAGAATGAACCCCAACACCCCCTGGCAGCCCTCCCTGCCCTATAGGATCTGGCCCAACCACCTCCCAACTTTGTTTTACCCACTTTTCCCCTCTGGTCTCCATACTCTGGCCACAGCAGCTTTTTTTGCTTCTTCAAATGCCCCTAACTCTAGCGACTTCTCCGTGGCCAAGCCGGGAGTCGAATCCTGAGTGCGCACACATCCCCAGCTCAGTCCGTCCCCTGCAGGTGCAGGAGCAGAAAGAGGGCTGACGGCAGCAATAACTCATGTCGGGAGGCCGCCCCGGTGCACGGCCAGCCTGCGCCTGGTCCACGGGAACTGGGATGTGATCGATCACACACTTCACCGGGTGCATTTATTTGGCTCATTAAAAGAGTTAACTAGATTTTCAGAGACGAGAGGAGCCGGGAGACTGAGACTGCCCCGGGGGAGGGACCAAGGCGGGCTAAGAGCAGACTCCCACCCGCACCCATACCACAGAGAGGCAGAGAATTCTTTTAAAGTCACTCAGATGCGGACATAGCTCCCGGCTCTGGGCCTCACCAGAGCTGTGTGACCTTGTGCAAGTCTCTGAATGGCTCCAAGTCTCAGTGGTTACTGCTGTAAAGTGGGACTGAGTCTCTACCCCGCTGGACCATTATGCGGCTTAAATGAGAGAATGTGAGCAAAGAACTCAGCATGCACCTGGCGTATAAATGGTAAGCATAATTATCATGAACAAAGGAGTCATAAAAGCTCATGGTTTAGGGTCAGATAATCCAGGCACAGTTTATCGAGGCATTGGAAATCTCCAGAGGCAGTGAGCTTGCTTCCTAGGCAGCAAGTGGAAGTGTAACCTGAGCATCTGTGTCTTTAACTCACGGTCCATGTTAGAAACTACTGATTCAGCCCAGGCCACTAATTGCGAGATGGAGAAACTGAGGCCCAGAGAGGGTCAGAGATGGGCCCGAGGTCACACAGCACCTCTTCAGCAGCTGTGTCAGCTCCAGAATGCAGATCTCTGACTCCTGGTTGGGTGGTCTTTCTGCTAGTCCACGCCAAGGAGCTACATTAGGTCTGATGGAGGTGCCTGGATCCGGCTGAGCCCCCACAGGCAGCATGAGGGATCCCCGCTCATCTCACGCTCTTTGGGGTTAGAGATGCTCTTAGAATCCCCCCACTCTCTTTTTAACCCTTCGAGTACACAGTGCCCATGAGAATGTCAGCAGGGCAGTTCTTCAGAAACTCTATCTGGTTTACTATCACAGATGAACAAACCCAACCTTTTCCCTCTCATTGCGAGGGTGGGGCATCATTTCCACCCCATTATGCAAATATCAGTGTGATGCAAAGGATACCGCCCAGCACAAGAACCATTAATGAATATTTGTTGAATGAATGAATGAATGAATGTGCTGAATCGGTGAATGAATGAAAGATCACAGAGAGTGTAAGTTCCTCGAGGGCTGGCACTGTCGGGTTTCGTTCCTGTTCCTGGAGCAGAGCCAGAGCAGCAGATACTCATTAAGCATTTGCCATGTGTGGTTGAATCAGTGAATTTCCCACAGCAGCCTGTGGGAAAGCCAGATGCATAAACCAAAACTAAGAATAGTGCATCCTCCTTACCACAGCAGGGGTGCCAGCCTGGGGCCAGGACGCACAGACAAGGGAGAGGGAAGGAGAGAGGCGCCAGGGGAGGGATCCCAGAACAGGGTCCAGGGTATTGGAGAGTGGGGAGGGAGGGAGCTGGTGAAGAGAGCCTGACTCGGGGGAATTCTGGGCCTTTTTCCAATCACAGAAAAGAGCTCCAAGAAGGAAAAAAGCAATTTACAGACCAGTATGGACAGCACGGTGCCATTTTGTAAGAATTCAAAGCTTATATACCCGAATTGAGGGTCCTTCTACAAAATCATGGGCTAGCACTCTTCAAACACGTCAATGTCAGGAAAAACCAAGGCCAAGGACTGTTCCATCATGGAGCCTCTCTGACCCTCAGTTTCCTCCTCTGATAAACAGGACTAATTTTCCATATTACTAGCTCCTCAAAGTTGTCTGTGACAATCTAACACAATAGTAGGTATCCTCTGCCACATGCTATGCACAAGTAAATGACTATTTTTTTTTTTTAAATTGGCACCTGAGCTAACAACTCTTGCCAATCTTCTTTTTTTTTTCTTCTCCCCAAAGCCCCACAGTACATAGTTGTATATTCTAGTTGTGAGTGCCTCTGGCTGTGCTGTGTGGGACGCCACCTTAGCATGGCCTGGTGAGTGGTGCCATGTTTGCGCCCAGGATCAGAACCAGCGAAACCCCGGGCCACTGACATGAAGCGCGGGAACTTAACCACTCGGCCACAGGGCCATCTTCTAAATGACTATTTTTATTACTACTTAGAATATAATTTCCCCAGGCCCAAAAAGAATTAATTTGTTTTTGGCCAAATCTCATTAACTGATGGCCCAAGTTTATGCTGTATGTATGTTTATGTATGTTTATGTATTATATAAATACACACCCAGCTACATCTGTAGTTCTCTGCAGTTCTGCTCCGGGTATATTTTCCCACAAGCACAAGAGACCAAAGCGCCAACATACGGTTGTCATGAGTGAAGTCAGTAACATCGCTCTCAGGACCCTGCTGAGTTCTCTCGTCTGTCCCTAGGAAGTCTGGGATGGTTATTGAGGGTTCTCTTAAAGTGACATATTTATTTGGCCCATTAAACAGCATCAACTAAGACCTTTTTTATCCTAGAAATGAGGGTGGGTGAGACCAAACCAATTTGCTTTATGTAGACACCCATCAAGACCATAAGCAGTGGCCCTGGGAATTCACTGCTCCCAGCCCTGGTCTCTTGGAAGGAACTGCTCCCTGCCTGGAAGTCATCAGGGCAACACGAGATGGGGAGAGGAGAGAAGGAAGGACTTGCGTTTCTGAGGCAGCCCTGAGTTTGAAGAATGGTTAGATGCTAAGTTCTCTGAGGGCAATGTATGTTTTATGCATCTCTGTATCTCTAGCACCTACCAGATGCCTGGTACAGCGTTGAAGGTCTTGAAGGAAGAGAAAATAGGTCTTGATGGAATGAGTGAATCCTAACCCACCCTTGTTTAGCCATCCGAGCCCCAGCTTCCTTATCTGTAATCTAACGGCTATCACAGTCGCCTTGGAAGGTTCTGGGAATGGTTAAGCGAGATTCTGTAAATGAAGCCAAAGAAGGCACTCTAAAGACAGACAGGAGCCTGCTTCCTCCTCAGCCTGTTCAGGGGTCTACTTTCTCTGGGAACAGAGAAGGGGCATAGTGCAGAGAGAGACAGATAAGCCCCAGACGTCGCCCTCCGGAAGCCCGTAACGGCAGGCAAGAGGGCTCATGGGGGAACAGGCCAGGCCCACATGCTTCCTTGTCTGGGGTTTGACCTGAGATAAAACTTGGTCCTAAAACACCAGCCAGTGAAGAACGGGTCCACCCACCCAGACCCCTGCCTTCTACTTAGAACCTCAATTGTATGAAACAAGATAATAAAACGCCTTAAACTGAGAAGCAGAGTTTAGACGTACTTGCTGTACAGCGATGCTCCTCTCTGAATTCCCACAGAATGTTTGATCTGTGGGGTTCAAGCAATTGTGAATTCTGTTGCAGCTGGTTATCATACACATAAGTCCTTCTTCCTCTGTCAAGACTCTTGCGAAAGGTCATGTATTCATTTATTCATAGTGACATCTATATTGGGTACCTAATTTGTGTCAGGCACTGTGCTAAGCTCTTGATGGAAAATTCCTTATTTGCATCTCTTATCAACTAGATGAAAAAGGTGCAGTTATTTTCCCATCCCATACTTTTCCCATAAAGCACAAATAACTTGCCCAAAGTTAGGCAGCTAGGAAGTGGTAAAGCTGGAATTCAGACTCAGGCCTCTGCGACCCTAAATTCTGAGCTCTTGGCCACTGTCATACGCCCAAGGAGCACCTGCTGCCTGCCTGATGTGCCATGCCCTGAACTTAATTTTGCTGACACGGACATGAGGAGCTCTTAGTCTGTGAAGAAGACAACCGGGCACCAGCACGCATGCGGACAATAAGCCCTTCCTGCACGCTAATGAAGAATGATTCCACGTCAGCATTCACTCATTCAACAATTCTGCATTTACTGAGCTTCTGTTCTCTGGGAGATGTACTGTTGAGAGGTGGCGATGGAGAGACCAGTGTGACATATTCCCTGCCTTGGAGGACCTCATTGTCTAGGAGGGAAGAAAGGCTTTCAAACACTTGCGTCCTTGGGGAAGTGATCAATGATGATTATAGCCCATTTGTTCTTGCAGCCCCTAGCTGGGCACCTGCTCTGTTCTAGCGTGAGTCTAGGTCCTGGGTGTGAGATACCTCCGGGTGTGTACACAGGGAGAGCACATCCTTTTGGCTTTTCTGTGACATCAGCTCAGGACTAGGTACATGTTTAATGAATGATGATGATGATGATGTGATATATGTTATCAGACATTATATATGTTTCTATAATTATTGACCTTCTACTATGTACCAACCACTATTCTATGAGTTTTGCAGTGCTAACTCATGACTCTTCATCAGAATACTATGATGTGGGTCCATTTACGATTCTCATTTCACAGTTGGGGAAATTGAGGCCTAGACAGCTTCTGTAACTTTGCCTAAGCTTTCACATTTGGAATAACAAGAGAGGTCTGGGGCTTTCTTTAAAAACAACAAAATGTTGTTTTTAACCCCAATTGAAATAAAAGTATGCAAATTAGCCCCAGCACATCATTTTTTATTTATGCCATAAATTAGGCAAATTTCACTTCCTGAAGCCCTGGAAAACTAGGGCTGATTCCACATATTTTGCATTGATTTCCAAGGGGTGGTTGGTCTCAAATTAGCTCGACAATTTGGGAAACCTGTTTTAAAGGGGGCCATGGAGGTGGAGGCCTGATCAGGAGTCTTTAGGGAATAAGAGGTCAGTTGGAAGAGGTCTGTCCCTCCCCCTTTGCTAATCACTTTACAGTTCAGTAGGGCACTTCCATATCCAGGGCTGCCACATACGGTTGCATAGGTTGTGCACTGCTTAACTTCAAGGGGGACCATTCACATTCACTGCAGTATGAATAGCTCCTCCTGGAGTTGTGCAGGGGGATGGCCGTATGCATTGCATTCTCACCATCCACCCTGTGGAGGGAGAGCGAGGAAGCATTATGTTCTCATTTTGCAGATGGAAACTGAGGCTTGAGTTGATTGGATCACTTCCTGCGGCATCACACAACATGCAAATAGCTAAGGTGGGATCCACATGCAGTCCTGTCTCAGTCCAAACCCGGTGTGGGGTCCACCACTCTCAGAAAGTTCACTCTGAGTACAGTCTCTTAGATGCCTCCTCCAGTTTCCTTGATATTAAAGCTTTGGAGAAATCACAATGTTATATGATGGCCTTGTTACTAAAACCACGCATAGCACCACATGTTTGAAAAAGTGCATCCCGTTTTCCTGCTGACGTCCATCATTGCTCCTGAATGCATCGTTGTCATTCCAGATGAACCTTTCATAAGGAGGGAGGGGGCTCCTGGGACCCCATCTTGAAGCTTCTCTTCACTTTCCACGCCAGACTGATTTTCAAAGAGAATAGACACCTTGAAATGCCTAATTACACCAGTTTATGAGGAGCCCTCTCGTAAACTCCTACCCTAAATTATTTTTCCCTAAGTCAAGTTTACCCAAAAGGTGTGAAAATTGCACATTTTCCACAAATGCTTTTGTGCTCTATGCCCCCAAAATTGCGGTCATTCATGGCCGAAGAATACATTTCATTCATTCATTCATCCGCTCATCCATTCAACAAAACAGCTGAGAATAGAGAGCTAAGAAGAGTCAACCCCTGACCCCAAGGATCTCACTGTCCAGAGGGAGGGAGACGAGTCGGCAGACAGTGACAACACGCTGTGATCTTCCTAACTCTCTTGGATGTGTCTATAAGTGAGGCCACAGCTTGATGAATGTGGACGTACTGGCAAAAGAGGTCCAGAGCCACATCCTAGCAATTAGAAGTGTTGAAAAAGCACCTATTGAGGCCAGCAGAGCAAGTGTATGAAGTATTCTTAGCGCTGATTACTCAACCCAAAGTAGAGACCCAAGTGGCCCTGGATTAAGCCCCGTGCATGCTTACCACACCAGCCAGATGATTAGACTAACCAGGAACAGCCAACCTATTACCCCAGCAGGACAGGCTGTATTCCTCTTAGGAATCTGAACCAGCAAACATGAAGAGGCTGAGTGTTAGGAAGTATGTCTGGACTGCTATGATCTATTGCAGTATTGTCCAACAGAACTTTCTGTCAAGATGGAAATGTACTCTCTCCGTGCCATCCATTATGGCAGCCACTAGCCAACCATGGCTATCGAGTACTTGAAATATGGCTAGCGTCTAATTCTAATTTAATGTTAACTAATTCAAATTTAAGATTAAATAGCCACTTGTGACTAGTGGCTACCATATGAGTGTGCATGCAGCGTTTGAGCTGGAGAAGCCATAATGGCCCATGTGTAAGAGGAGGTGGAGGAGGACATCTGTGATGAGCGAGCAGAAGGAGGCAGGCAATAGAGAGGGAGCCAGAAGCGATAGATGCACAGAAAGAAGCAGATGCCATGGGAGAGAAATGGAGAGAGTAGCCAGTCCCTGGAACAAACTTGGCCCAATATTTGGGGTATTCTTCGAGTAAGCCTTCTTATTCTCGAGCTATCCGGAGTGAGTCTTTGTTCTGTGCAGCCAAAAGACATAATGGTTCCTCTCTTGGAAGCCAGCACTGATCTGAGAATTTGAGAATCAGCTCAGGGTAACGACAACACAAAAACAACAAATCATTGCCATCACTGTCACAACCCCCACCCCCATCATCTCAGAGTTAAGTGACTTGTCTAAGATCATACAGTTAGGTTGGAACTGATACCTCTCTGACTCCAGAGTCTGTGCTCTTTATTATGCTACATTGCCTTGACCAGCCAGGCTCTTGTTCCTGGGCTAATACTCCACTTTGGCATCCTGATCTCAGTGATTTATGATGCTAAGCTTTGGCATATGCCTACCCTCAAACTGAGAATGGGGGAGACCAGACAAGGAAACTGTCATCCAGCGGCTCATACTCACCTCTTTTCCCTCTAAGGCTTGTCCCAAGCTCCAGACCCAATCTATTACACAGTATCCACCCATCTTACTCTAACCTCTAGTCCCTGGTGTTCAGCTACTTGCCCAGGGCTGGCCCTGACCACATCATCTATGCCCACATGATCCTTTCCTGGCTCTCCACACCCCGTAGCCCTGCTGAGTTTCTCAATCAGCCGCTCCCTATGACCCATGGTGAAAGCAAGGAAGCACAAGAAGGGCACCTGGCCTGGGACCTGTGCCTCCCTGAGCCTCCATGGTTTACTCTTGCTTGCTTGACTCGAGCCATCTGTTTGCATGGCACCATTCCCAGGTGCAAGCTGGTCCACTGGTGCCTGGAAGATTCAGGTGGCAAGTCAGCATGGAAGGGGACTATGGCTTGATTACAGCTTCTACCAAAGCTTCTTTTATGCTCTCCCTCCGCCATGGCCTCATAATATAAAAACCCAATTCGGGTAATGGATGCCATTGGCTTAATGGAGACAGATGCCCTTAAGGCTTTCATTGCCACATCTCCTTGGGTCTCAGAACACGCACTTGAGGAGAGCAGGGATTACACTGTTCTTAAAAGAGGGAGAAAGTTACTCTGGAATGGGAGTCTGAAGTCAGGAGTCAGGTTTGAGTCCTGGCTCTGCCACTCGCTAGCAGTGGGAGCTCGAGGAAGTGAGTCCTTTCCGGTCTTTGGGTCTCTTTCCTCAACCAAGTGAAAATATCAGGGAGAGGATTGAGAAAGGTGGGAAGCCGGAAGAACTGGTACGATCTGATTCATATTACAGACCCCAGGAAGGGTACCTTGCTAACTTATTTTGCAGAGCGTGTCTGTATTGAGCTCACCTCCATCACATGACCCCTGGGAAGAGGGCCGAGCCTGGACCATCCCCTCTCTGCAAGACCCATGGCCAGCTCACCGTGACAAAGTGGCTTGCCCAAGGTCATGCATCTAACAGAAAGCAATAGATTTAAGCTCGGGCTGTTCTAACTATAAAGCCTGGGTTTTCGCTCACTTTGCTATACTTTCCCCGTTTTCAACTGGGCATTTGCTGTTTCTGCAGCTGCCAGGGACCCAAGAGAAGACAGATTCTACAACCAGCAGTGTTGTGTCTAGAAAGTTTCTATTCTGAAATGACCTAAGCCACAGGGTTAATAATTGCAGCCAATATTCCCTTCGGAAAGAAAGACAGCCCCAGCGTGGACCCATTGAAAGGCCTGCCGTGTGGCTCTGTGTTTGCACAAAGGTGTGTTTTCCTTTTTGTTTTTTTTACAAAGTGTATTTCTCTCCTTCCTCATCTTCTAATCTTTCTTTCTCCTCTTCCTTGTTGTAGAATTCTTCAGTGATTTCACATCTACTATCTCTGATTTTCCTCAGAGCAATCCCATGAGGTAGGATCCCACGATCATTCCTATTTTTCAGATGATGTTCATACAGAGCTGCCTAGGACCACACAGATGTAGGAGAAAGAGTCAGGAATTAAATTCAGCTCTTAGGACTCTGACCGTACCTCCCCACAACTGAGATGAAGACAAAAGGTAATTTAACACAACGTTACAAATGGCTTGAGCACTTACACTAGGTTAGATACAGGCTAAGAGAGATGCGCGAGTAAGATCCAGTTGAGGGTTTCAAAGAGTTAATTAATTGTCTAGTGGGAGAGAGGCATACAAGCTGGTAACTTTGCATTATGAGCGCGTGAGTTACTCATAAAAGAGGGATAAAATACGACGGGGGGCCCGGAGGATCATTCATAACTGGCATGGAGAGTAGACAGGCAAGGGAAGGTCTCACAGAAAAGGACAATTAAGGACTAAGTTTTGAAGGATGAATAGAAGTTCGCCAGGTAAACTTTAAATTTTTACAGAGTACTTGCTATGGGCTACACATATCTACATGTACTGACTATTCTTAACAATCTTGCAAAGGAGACATGATCGTATTTTATGTATCAGGCTAAAAATAGGTTCAGAAAACTAAAGCAAATAGCTCCAGATCATGCTGCTAAAATCAGCCAGCTGGGAATTTAATCTAGTCCTCTCTGAACTCCTTCAGCTTCACCACCTCCGAGGGTGATGGTGCAGGTTGGAGGAACAGCATGAAGAAGACACGCGAACGCTTCACCAGAGGCCATCCGAATGGGTACAGCAGGTGGGCATGGACTGTTGCCCTTCTTGGCAAGCTGACTTGAGACGCTTGGCATTTGCCACTTGGGGAGAAAACATCTCCCCTCCCGGAGTCCAGGCAAACCTCCTTGATCTCTGAGCTTGCATCAGCTCTCCATCTTGCCATTGCTACGTATATCTAGCATCTAGGACAAGTCTGGGCTTTGGAACCAAACAGTCCTGGGTTTGAACCTTGACGCCATCACTCGCTGTCCGTGACACCTTGAGCAAATGACTTCACCTTTCTAAGACTCGGCTTCCTCATCTGCAATGTCTAGTTAGTGGTATCACCCAGTAGGGTTGGGTGAGGATCAAGTGAGTGACTGTAGCATAAACACATGGACAGTCCTCTGGCACAGAGGAGGCCCAGGCTAAATGGCAAAGAGCAGTGCTTATTTCATTGTTCTCTCATAAGAAGCCCAGGAAGAAACAGGAGGGGGGGTTTGGGGTCTTCAGCCTTCCATGCCAGCACCCCCCTACCTGAAGCTTGATTTTCTGGTAGCATCTTGCCCCTCTTGTCTCATCTCAGCCCCATGAGGACAGCTTTGTGTATGTGGTAGTGATTATTGTGAACCATTTCACAGATGGGAAAATTGAGGCTCTTAGCTAGGAGATGGTTGCACCTACTTAGGCCCCGAAGTTAGGGGCTTACAGAAACTAATTTTCTACATTGCGAGTTTTCCATGAGTGGTCAGGTGGCCCGGGAACATGAGAAATTACAAACAAACAGGCAGAATTTCAAAGCCAACCAACAAACCAGCCATATTTCTCATCCTCTTTCATGAAGTCTTCTCTTTTCCTCGACTGGGGAGAATAATTCCTAGGCTCATTTTTCTAAGTGCTACTAAGGGCTTGGGAAAATCCTGGTTGATTTTGGTCTCTGTCCGGTCAGTCTCTGGGGTTTGGTGAGCTGGAGTTTGGACCCGCCCAGCCTGACCGCGTGCTGATGGGGAAGGCATCTTTTCACACACATTTCATTTGGAAATACAGCAGGATCCAGCCTGAAAGGCGCTCTGCCCACAGTCAAGCTCACATGCTCAGCAGCGGGACCACCTGGATCCAAATCTTTCCTCTGCCATTTCCTCGCTGACAACCATAAGCTTCCTGAACTGACAACAGCCTCGCTAAGACTTGCTTTCCTCATCTGTGAAATGGGGAGAAATTAGGGAGATTAAATAAAATAACCCACGGAAGCAGCTGACGTATGTTAAGTGCTCATTAGATGTGATTATGAATTAATTGTCTCCACATAAATCGTAACCTGTTTCACTTTATGACTCTTCGATTTGACTAGTTTTACTTGAGGGCTTACCATGTGCCAGGAACTGTGGCGGCGTAAGGTACGCATCCAACATGCATCTGACAAATATTTATTGGCCCCTCCCGTGTATCAGCGGGATCTGCACATGGGCTTGGGGAATGCAGGATATAAAAGGCAGCAGTGGGGCATGGTGTCAAAAGATTCTGGCTCAGGCCTGGGTTTGATGTCAGATTGCAACCACTTCTTGGCTTTGTGACTTTCAACACATTGCTTAACCTCTCTGTGCCTCAATTTCCCCAAGCCATAAAATAGGGATAATAACTACATCTATCTTATGGGGCCGTGGTGAGGATTCTCTGAACAAATCTATATAAACCACTTACCACGAGGCTTGGAACAAAATCACCACTCAATAAATGCTGTTTTCATTAAGACATAGTCCCAGCCATGTTCTAGAAAGTTATGTCACGCGGGTCCACTGACCTCCTCCCAACTCATCATCCTTATGTCTTTCCCCAGAAGCAGCCCTGTTCTCTCCCCATCCCCTACCTTCCCCAGCATCAAAGGGCTGCTTCTGAGGAACCACAGTAACCAGAGGATTATGCAAATATGCAAATCCAGCAGCTCAGTGTTTACCCAAGGCTGTGCTGTGTCTGCTTAGTGGCTGGGCCTGGCTGTCTTCGGAGAAGATTCCTTTGGTGTCATCACAACCTCTAGTGGACAAGAGCGGACACCGCGGCCCACAGGCCTTCATCCCACTCTCGTCCGCTGAGCCCATGGAGTCCAGGGGAGCCCAAGGAGGAAGGGCAGGTCCCATGATCTTTTTCACGTGTGAGCGTGTGTGCCTCCTCCTTTCCCCTCCCACTCGCTCTCTCCAATCCCATGGGCGTGTGACGTGTTCTGAAAGTGGAGCCTTCTTCAGGATCTTCACCACCCCACTGTGGAAAACTTCCCTCTGCCCGCTGGTACCTGTCACATCCCTTTAGGGCCAGCTCAAATGCTACCTGCGCAAGGAAGCCTTCACCGGCTACCTCTGGCAGGAATTAAACACACCCACCTGTGGGATCCCATAGCGCTCTGATAGCCCCCTCCCAAGGCAGGCATCACACGGCATGGACTGGTGGGTTGCCTGCAGATCTCTTGCTAGGCTGCCATTCCTGAGACAGAGACCTCATCTTATTACTCTGTCTCTCCAGCATCCAACATGGAGCCTGCTGCATGCATAGCAAGTGCTCAGTAAACGTTGAATGAATGAATGAATAACCATCTTTTCCAGAAGACTAGCTCCTTATGTCTTCTTTCCATCCATCAACCTGCCATCCTATATCTCTGGTACCAGGAACTCTGCTTCTTGATGGTAATGCTGAGGTTCAAAGAGACACAGCATGAGAATGTTTGGAAAGGAGGGGAGTCTGCACGAGGCAATGATAAATTCTCACCTTCCACAGGCAACATCTAGGTAACTGGGGCTGCTCACTACCCCACCTTCGCCCCCTCTACTTGGGCCTCAATTATCCGGATATTTATGCCAACATCTGCTTCACACCATCTTCGGGGATTTGCTTTCTTGGCATCTACTGATGGGGATAATTTGCTCTTCAGAAAGCAGGGAAGAAATGGGAGTAAACATCACTTGAGCATCTACTATGTGTCAGGTGCTTTATGAGTGAGTGTTATATAATTACTGCAACCATCCTTCCAGGCCAGGACCATCAATCCCCCCACACCATTCCACAGATGGCGAAATGGAGGCTCAGGGAAGACAGTCCTGCTGGAGTCCACACATCCATCAACCATGGAACTGGGCCCAGGGTGCTCTGATTCCAAAGCCACAGTACTTCTTTTCTGGAACCCTAGAAATCTAATTCCAGTGCCCAGCTCAGTCTAACTCCCCAGAACAGCCTTGCCATGACCTCTTTGGTGTTTTGCGATTTGACTCCACGAAGAAAACCACAAACTGGTATAAAAACAGCAGCTGGACTCTGCATCCTAACAATGCCTTTCTTGAAGCATTCTTCTGCCCTCTTTTCAACTTTTCCTTTTTTTTTTTTTAACTGCATACATCAAGTGTCATCAATGATTTCTCTCTGAGAAGTAGCAATCAATTGTAGTAAGCAGAAAGAGGAAGGGCAGAGATGGTGGCAAGTCCACCTTCAGGCTGATGACAGCTTCATTCTGCTGACCTTTGGCATCACACGCACCTGGAGGTTCCTAAGGCCAGAATTCACCTCTTCTGCCCTCAGTCACCAACTCTAGCTTTGAGCGCCCCTAGTGGAGGTCTGCACCACTGGCGTGTTGCAGAAATTGTCTGTGGGCCAAATATGAGGACCGTTCAATTGAGCCCTTTTGAATAGCTTTTTGAATAGCAGCACTGAGCTCGTGAGCGACACCAGAAGACAAGCCTCTCAGATCAGAAAACATTCTTTTGCCTTGAAAGAGACAGGAAAGGAATAGAACGTTATTTTCCTAATGCCTAACTGAGCCATGTGAATACAAGAGGGATCAATCGTTCAAGCTTGGATAGTGCGGCCCCTGGCAGGGGTGGCCAAAACTCTGCGAAGAAGAATAACGACTCACAACGAAAATAGTTTTTAAGTGAATCTAATAACAATGCACATTAGAGACTGGAGGGAGCAGCAAATTTGAGTCTTCCTGAGCAATATCGAATTTGCTTTATTAATTCAAGAGAAAAAGAAAAGAAATTGCACTCGAGTTCTGCATTCTTAGCACGTCGTTACAATTATTCCCCATGTGCATATCTTAGACAATAAGGAGCCTCTTCAAAAACAAGTTTTACTTTATACTTATTCATGCCTTACAGCAAAATGGCCCAGAGAATCACGTGACCGGCATACGAATGTAGCAACAAGTTCCTTTCAAGTATTTACAAATCCTCACACTGCACTGCAAACAGGACTAGCTTGCAAGACTAGATGAACAGTTCTCCATCTGACATTCGCGGAAGTTGGGCTTCACGTTAAAAATAGAATTTATGTTGGAAGGTCAATTTGCTTCCAAACGCACCATCAGAATTGGCAATGCTCATTGGCTATCCTCGCTCCCTCCTTATGACTCAGATTCTCGGAGTCAGAGCCACACGGTTATTAATGAGCCATCTGAAGTAGTACGTCAGTGGACTTTAATTTGGCGGTGACCTGAAGTTAATTAAAAATATATGCTGGCTAGCCATAGTGTCGAGCAGTTGAACAAAAATACAAAATGTCTTACAAATTAAAACACACACACATTTTGTGTCTGAAGCCAGTGAAGGAAGCAGGATATGAATCCTTGCCTTGGATGACAATTCAATATGCGCCATTAAGACATTTTTTCCTGGAGGGTGGTGTATTGGAGAGCGTGGTCCTCAGAGGTAGAATCATTTTGGAAAAGCAGCAACCCACTGGGTAGCTTTGGGTTCTTTTTGTGTGTGTTATAGTCGCATCACAGATTCAAAAGTGGGCTGAAGGAGGGAGAGCTGGACCCTGTCCAAGGCCACCAAGCCATTGTTGGAAAGAGACAGCTAATTAAGAAAGGGCATGCCGTGGTGGAGACGATTTATTCAAACCAATTCTCTTCCCCCATCTTTCTCAGAGAAACTGTCCAGACCTAGTGTAAATTGTGAATATTATTGCCTCATAAAAGGGGGATTCTTTAATGATATGCTTTGTTAAACAAAAGGTGATGAATTATTTCCTTCGCTCTGCGCTCCCAGCTCCACGTTTCAAGAGAAGGAGGTGGGGGACAAAATGCCTGATTGATGCTGTGGAGGGCACTCCAGGCCACCCGGAAGAGTTGAAGGGGGAGGGACCCAGCGCCAGGGCCCACGGAGCAGAGCTGTCCGCAACCTCTGGTGCTGAAAGCAGCTGTGCGAGCCAGCCAGGGGTCCAGAAGTCCAGAGGGAGAAGGGGCCTGCCCGCCTGTCCCCTAACTCCAGGTCACGAAGGTACCGACGAGAGAGAGGGGGCTCCCGATGGGCAGAGTGCACGCCCTCCGACTCCCTTCAGCCTGGGAAGACCCTGCAACTGCCTGCTTTTGCCCGTGTGAGTTGCATGTTTCTGGGAACAAGAGTTGGACGTTCAGAAGGCGAGATAGGGTGCCCTCCCGAGGCTCCAGTCCGCTCTCGGGTCTCCTAGTGGCCTGCTCAAACCCTCGAAGCTCCTAGGGTTAGCTTTGAAGTGAGTTAGGCGCTGTACTCCTCTCTCCACCCCCGTCTCCCCCGCCACAACTTTTTCTTGGGGGACCTCAGCGGGGTGGGGAAGAGGGTGCGGCTCCAGGTCCGGGAAAAAGAAGCCGCCATCCTCCGCTAAACTCGGCCCCCTCTTCCCGAACCGGCAAGCACGTGGTGGGTGCAACTACCACCCTGCCCCCCTCCCCATTCATAACAGTGCTAAGAGATGCTAGGCTGTTAGGGGAAGAAGGAAGGGGGGAGTCCGCTCAGGTTCCCCAGACTGTAACGTAACGTCTGCTCTCCCTCCCCCGCCAAGTTCTGAGACCCTGAGGCCCCTCCACTGGCCTCAAGGGGAAAGCCACACCCAAGTCCGGCTTCCAGACACTTGGTTGGGATCGGTCCAAGGACCCAGTCCCTAGGGGCAGCCTAAATCGAAAGGAGGCACAGGGTCCTGGAGTGGGAGGGAGCGGCACTACGACGCCCCCAGACGCACTGTTTGAGTCTAGTCCTCAGTTGCAGGGCGAGTCAGCGGCCCCCCTTCTCGTCCTCTCTCCGAGAGGGTGACAATTATCTGGCACCCAGCCCCGGGTGCGGTTGCAGAGAGCTCCGGGAATCTGGGGTTTGGAGGCCACCCCACTCCAAGGAGATTCTCTGGGGCTGCAAAGGGGCGTCAGCCCCACAGCAAGGGAGACAGAAGGGGAGCCCGCAGCCGAACCAGGGAAGCGCCCGAGTCCTTCAGACACATCCCCGCCTCCACACTTCCATCAGCCCGGGCAGAGGGGACGCTGTTTCCAACCCCGAACGTGGGCAGCAGCCCCCGTCCCCATCCTGGCGGGCGGTGCTTGAGTCGCCGGGGTCGGGGACGACCCCCAGCCGCCCCGCGCTCGCTGCAACTTTGCCCCCTCCCCCGCCCCGCCCCTCGAGGCGCTTACCTCCCGCCAGAGCTGCCGCGGGGCTCCCCAGGAGCAGAGCGAGGAGCAGCGAGGTCCCGCCGAGTCCCGCGGTGGGCGGCCGGGCCGCGGGCATCGTGGCTGCGGGGGGCGCGGAGCCGCGGGCTGCGCGGCGGGCGGACGGCTCGGGAGCCGGGGAAGGAGGGAGGCAGCGAGCGAGGAGGGGAAGGCGGGAGCGAGGGAGGGGGCCGCGGGCCGGGGCAGCCGCCGGAGCCCCCGGGCGGACGCGCGCTCAGCCCCGAGATCGCTCTGGCCGAGCTGCGCCGGGCGCGGGCGGGCGAGTGAGGAGGAGCCGGCGAGCGAGAGAGCGAGCGTGGAGCGCGCGGGAGGAGGGAGGGGGCTGGGGCCGAGCCTGTGCCGAGCGAGTGCAGGAAGGGAGGGAGGGAGAGAGGGAGGGGGCGGGCGGCGATAGAGAGGGGCCGCCGCGCCCCCGTGCCAGCCTCCTCCTCTGGCCTCTGGCCCGTCGGCCCTGCAAAGTTTAACGCCAAGCCCCCTTGCCTCCTGTGGCCAGAGCGTTTCCTCGCGGCCGAGGCTCCCAGCAGCCCTGCGCCGGGGAGGCGAGGCCGGAGAGCGTCCTGACCATTTTCCAGACGGTGAGATGGAGGCCTCAAAGCTGAGGGCAGCCTCCAGCTGGTGAACAGCCCAGAGGTTTCCAGGCTCAGCCTTCCAGAGAGATCCCAGTTCCAGTTCGCTCCGCTGTATTTCAGCCCTCCCGGGCCCCGCTGGTCCCCGACCAGCCCTCTTCCCTGCCAGCCCTCCAGTGTTTCCAAAGTGAGTCCCCATAACCTAGAAAGCCTCAAACTCTGTGGATCCGATGAGAGCTGTCTATCTCCCCCAGAAGGGTACCAGTGGCCACAAGACTGTGCATCGATCCTGGGGGGCTCCGTACCCCTCTAAAGCCCAACCAGGTACTGTAAGTTAAAATTTGTCCGTGTTCTAATCTGAGCTCCATCTTTCCCAATGCGACAGGGCTTCCTCTGGCTTGGCCCCTTAGCTCCTCTGTATATGCCCCCTTTTCCCATCTGAGCCTCAGTTCAAGGCCCGTCCTCATCTCCTGTGCTCTTGCCCAGCCCTGATTCTCAGCAACTTGTCTTTTCCCTACAAATGGAGATGGTAGAGGACAATGGATGCTTGGGGACAGGCCCTGACCAAGGGCTAGGTGGAGGGCAGGCTTGCACCCGCTCCTGGAGGCTGACGGCGTGGCATGGACTACCTTTGCACCCCCAGCTGGGTCCCCAGGTCTCTCACCCCAGTTTACAAGCCCTCCCTCTGCCTCCCCCCACCCCACCTTGCCATGCTCTCTATGCGTTCAGCCTGAGCAGGCAGAGGGAGCAGATGGAGAGAAGGTTGCAGGCAGCAGTGACGGGGAGGAATGTGTCTTTAGCAGAGTGATGGGGCTGGGCGTCCCTATGGAGAATGGGTGGGGGAGGGCAGGAGCAGAGAGGGAGCACTCCGGCCTGGGGGCTCCGAAGACCCCGGTCCCCCAGAGCTTCCCCGTTTACTCATTCATTCGATGCTCCTTCACAGGGAACTCACTGCAGGTCCAGATCTGCATGAGGCTGGGGGGACAGAGAGCCTGCAGTAAAATGCAATCCTTGGCTGCAAGAAGTTTCCACTCCCAGCAGTAAAGCCCACTGGCTTTTATAGAGAGGGAGGCTGAGGCAGGGGGTGCCTCAGAGCTGATGTCTCCTCTGGGGAACGCGAAGCACCCCGGGGCTTTGCCGTCTTAGGCTGGCAGCTCTGCAGGAAGCGGCCTTGCCTCCCTTGACCATCAGCAAACACTCTGGCCCAGCGCAGTGCTAGCATGCAGCAGGCGCACAAGCATACTTGTTGAATGGAAACTAAAATAAGCAAGGAAGATGGAAGAAAAGGAAAAGGGAGAAAGTGAGTAAGAGAAAGACAAAGAGATAGGCCAGCCCCACCCTCGGAGGGGAAGAAACTAATGTTCATAAGCACCTACTGTTTGCCAGATGCTATACCACCTTGTGCACGGTTGCTCATTTCAATTTCATAATGATCCTGACAGTGAGGTGTGGTTGTTTCCACCTGGCAGGTAAGTGCCTGGGCTCTAGAGAGGGTCACAACCCTGCTGAGGTCACTCAGCCATGAAGTGGTGGAATGAGGCGGGTTCAATGCCAGGTCTGAGTCCGGAGCCAGAACCCATTCCACCTCAACGCTCTGCTTTCCGGGAATTTGATGGCTGCCTCTATGCTATGATCCGGTGGATGTCCCCCGGCACTTCAACACATCCTCGTTACCAATAGGACACCAGGACCAAAAGTCCACCATCAGAGTCACTCCTTTTGGTAATGGCATTGGGCCTCTAGAAGGCCATTGCTTGCATGCAGTTATCCGATATGGAAGAAGCGACACCATAAACCATTAACCCACTGAATACGTGGGCAGGGGCTTACTCATTCCATTTGCCAGCTGAAACATGGCACAGAGAAAAGTCTTCAGAGAATGACACACAGACCTGGCGGTCTGAAATTGTGATGGTGGGAATGTAAGGGGATTCTCTTGGAGCAATAGTGAGACTTTTTGGTTTGTTTGGAGAATGAAATACCATGATAGGAATAGAATTCTGCAAGGGACCACAGTGGCTTGCAGATGAAAATCTTCCCCTGTTGAAATTTTGATACTCCTGTTACAGATGAGGAAACTGAGGGTCAGGGAGGTGAAATGACTTGATCAGTATCATACACGTGGTCTATCTTTTTTTTTTTTTTTTTGAGGAAGACTAGCCCTGAGCTAGCATCTGCTGCCAATCCTCCTCTTTTTACTGAGGAAGACTGGCCCTGAGCTAACATCCGTGCCCATCTTCCTCTACTTTATACGTGGGATGCCTACCACAGCATGGCTTGACAAGCAGTGCCGTGTCCACACCCAGGATCTGAACCGGCGAACCCCGGGCTGCAGAGAAGCGGAACGTGCGAACTTAACCGCTGCACCACCGGGCCGGCCCCTACTTGGTCTATCTTTTGTCCAGGTTTGTGCTCTCTCTCTTACCCCAGGGCACCTCTGGCCCAGACTCTGGTGTCAGGGTGGACTTCCTGCTACCCACGGCCCCTCGGGGAGAGAATCCTAGCTTCTCTGCAGAGCAGACGATGTGTGCCCACAACTCTGTCCACTTTATAAGTTGCCACTTGATGAATCAGCTCTTCTGCAATTAAAATTGGTCCAGTGCAGACAAAGGCTTAGATCCTGGCCTCGCCTCTTCCTGCTGGGTAAGAAGGGCAAGTTATTCAACCTCTCTGAGTCCTATTTTCCTCTTCTATCATGAGATAAAAATAACCCTTGTCATTGATTGACACAAGTAGGTAATAATACCCCTGAGACATGAAGGGATGCAATAGCACTGATTTCACAGGGTTACAGAGAGGACCCCATGAGTTGGTGAACTAAAGCCTTTAGCCCAGTTCAGACTGTAAGGAAAATAGACAGTTTCATTCTCGAAAGTTTGATGTTGCAGAGGGAGCACTGGATTAGGAGTCTTGAGTTCTGATCCCTCCTTTGTTGAATTGCTATGTGATCTTAGGTGAGTTAGCAGCCTCTCTGGAGCTCTGTTTCCCTATCCATCCATCTACCTATCTATCCATCCATCCATCCATCTACCCTTTCAACAAATATTTTTTGAGTACCTTCTATGTGCCAGACACTGTTTTGGGCACTGGTTATGTAGTAATGAGCAAGACAGACAGAGCCCTTGCTCTCTGGAGCTTATCTTATACAGCTGAGAGATAGACAGTAAAACCTTTAGTAAATAAGAATTTCAGGGAGCTCTAAGATCTATAAGGAAGGTAAAACAAGATGAGTTGAGAGTAAAGGAGGCATGTTCTTTCTGAGTGATGAGGGATGGCCTCCCAGACTAGGAGACATTGAAGCAGAGAAGTGAATGGTGAGAAGGAGGTAACCAGTGAAGATCTGAGGAAGAGAACGTTCCAGGTTCAGGACACAGGAAGTGCAAGGCTCTGGGGCTGAACCAGCATCGTTGCCATAAACGTAGCCATTGTCATCATATTTCTGAGATGCCATTTCTCTGTCTCCACGGATCATAATTAACTGGGGCTTGAATTTGAGTTTGCCAGGAAGTCGGTACTCAGTTTTTACTCTTTGCATCAACATACAACGTTGGAAGTTTCGATTCTTATTCACACTCCTGCCCCACCCACACTCAATGTCACTCTTCTCCCCTGGGAACATCCGGTGTTGGGAAGGTCTTCATCACTGGGGGGAGATAAAGAGAAAGAAACAAATCTTTTGTCTTGGAGTAAAAATGAAATACAAAAGGAGACACCTTGGAAGAGAAGGAGAGAGTAAGCTAGAAAAAAAAAAAAGACCCAGCAATAGTATAGCTCAGGAGACAAGCCCACCCTGAGTCTTTGAAAGGCAGGCAGAGGGGTCCAAACAGCATCTCCTTCGTTTGTTTTCAACTCAATCTTCATCACTTGCCAATGAGCCTCTGCAGCCCCATGCAGGAAGCCTGGGGCCATCACGTCTCTGTGGCAGGATGCTAACAAGAGAATGATCAACTATGATGCAGGCACCCCCATCCAGTGTGGCCACATTGCCTGGAAAAGAAGCAGCTATGCCTCTCTGGTTTTCTTGGAAATGTTCGATCTGTCTATACCACCTGCCCTTGCTCTTGAGATATGCCTGTGCACAGCAGAGATTCGACAAGGAGACAACGCCTCTATTTTGAAACTGAAAGTTTACAGAATACAAAGTGAGGCTGCAAGATGGATTTGCATTCTCCAGAGGCTCGTCTGGCCAGACGAGAAGGGAAACCAGTGTGCTGTCAGAAACACGAAGGAGGCTAAAAGAGTGGGGTAACATACAGGATCTGATGGGACCCCACAGTGATGTTCCTGCAAGCCCAGCTGGGAGATTTTCCTGGGTTTATGTTTTGGGGCCTCAAAGATGAGAAAAAAATATCGATTGAAGATACTGTGTCTATTTATATACGCTGTTGACAGTATAAACTGTGACACGTACATTTTTCAGACCATAAAGGACAGCTTACATCTGCATAGGAGCACACACCTATGGGTTACTCTGACTTTCTTGTTTGGTGACCCCATGAGCACCTGTGTCCTTTGGAATCAGCAGGTTTATTTGGGCTCAGACTGCCGGAGCTGGAGTCAGAGCCCCCTCCCAGATGTGTCACCTTTAAACCTCAGTTTCCTTGTCTGTATGAAGCCAGGGATGTTCGTATCTATGCCCTGGAGTTTTTATAATGGCAAGAGGTAGGGTGCGTGCTCACTGCTGACCTAAGTACCCATCCCACAGGAAGTGCTCGCCAATAAACCAGAGTAATTATAATGTATGACACATATTGTAAGTGAAAAACAGCCCAGATGCCGTGAAAAGCTCTTCTGTAGTAGGATTTATTAAATGTATTTATGTATGTCTAGATCCAGAAGAAAGTCCAGCTGGGGTTAAGGGTACAGCATAAGTAGAACTCCCAAGCCCATCAGGGACTCGGCTAATCTAACCCATTTTTCATGTGACTCGTCTCACTTGAAATTAAGCGAGGCAGCGCTGTTCTGTTCTGTGGCAGGAATATCCTCAGCCCCGCCTTCCTCTCCAACCTCACCGCTCCCTTCAACATGGAATACTGAAAAGGCCAGGCTGCGTCAGGTCCCTGCTGAGCAGCATCCTTTTTCCCAGCTCCAGCCAAAGCCCGGCCTTTGTGCCCAGGAAGACAGAGGAGGGTGGGGAGCAGAGGAGTAATGTCTGAGACCCTCTGAGTCTCGGAGGGTCAGTGTTTTCCCTTACCCCACACTGTTCTCCAGAAGGAAGTGCCTCCAGCATCAGCAGGAACTGAGGCCAAGGAATTTCCCCTCAGAGATCGTGCATGGCTTGAGTCCGGGAACCCAAGGACAGTGGATAGAAGTCACAGAGTCTGGAGGCTTCCCCACAAACTCCTGTGTGCTGTCTGTATAAGTCCCTTGCCCTCTCTGGTCTTTAATTCGCCCATACAAAAAAGGAAAGTCGTTAAGAAAAACAATCTCTGAAAGCCCTCACAGTTCTGAAATTCGATCATTCTAGGCATCAGCTTCCACACCCAGGAGATGATGAGTTCCACCACAGTTATCTCAGTGAGAATAAAAGCTGATATTTTTAAACAGCTGCTTAGAGTTTACCATCTGATATCTCATTTAATCCTCACAACCACCCTAGGAGGCTGTATTACTGTAACCCACACTCCTATGCTAGCCTATAGGGCCCTCCGGATTTGGCCCCTCCGCCCTCTCTGACCTTATCTTGTGCTTCCCTTTCTGAAACTCCAGTTTCAAACCTCCCAAACTCAGGCCTTTGCTCTAGCTGTTCCCCGACCTGGAAGGCCTTTCCTCCTGGTAGGTACACAGCTGGTTCTTTCTCATCCTTTGGTGCTCAGCTAGAATGGCACCTCCTCAGAGAGAACTTTCTCAGTTTTAATTCCTTCTTAGCGATTATCACTATCTAAAACCATCTTTCTTATTTACTTATATGTTTACAGGTGTGTTATCTGCGTTCTCCCACTAGATTTGACCTCCATGAATGCAAGGACATTTCGGCACAAAACACATAGGAGATTTTCAAGGAAATCTTAAATATTGAATGAATGGATAAATGAGTGAATGATCCACACTTTGCAGATGAATAAACAGAGGCTCGGAGGGTGATGAAATTTGCCAGCAGTCACCAATCAGTAAGTGTGACACAACTAGAACTCACACCGGGGGCCGTCTGACCTGCTCAAGTCTGTAACCACTTGGCAACCCTGCCTTTTGGATCCGGGAACAGGTGATGCTTTCCCAGCACTGAGATGCTAAACCAGCGGGAGGCCCCCGCCGGAGACATGAGCTAAGTGCCCATGTCTGCATGTCTGTGAGCATTTCAAGTCGTTCCAAGAAAAGGCGACGTTAGTGGCACCATTAAAGCCTGCTGCTCTTCATCCCATCACTGCCATCCCCACCTATTAAAATAATGGTATGAAAAATAAACAGCCTTTATGGACAATTTTATACAATGCGTGCCTTGTTTGTTTCTCTTACCGTTACCATGGCAGTGATGTTCTCCCGATAACTTGAAGTTTCTACATGATGGAATGGAATGGAATAAAATTGCTTGGGGAAAATTGCGAAACAAAGGCTTTTCCTTCTTTGGACCTCCCACCCCCAGCACTCAACAGCAGCTGCACCCTGAATTCTTAAGCACAGGATAAAGGCTGCCTCCTAACCTACAGCCTGCCACGGCTCCTCAGTGCCCCTAATGTGAAGGGCAGGGGTCCTGGCACGGCTATAAGATCTCTATATCCAGCTTCCTCTCCTGCCCTTTGTCCTCCTGTCACATAGACCTGCCTGTAGGCAATGCCTCTCCTCCTTGTGTCCCTCCCTGCTGGATTTTCCACACCACCGCACATTTGCTCACGTTATTCTGGCCTCCTTCCTTCCACATCTCTGCCAGCCCAACTGCTACTCTGTTTTTCAAGCTGAAGTTTAGGTGGGACCCTGCAAACCCCCTCCTTTCCCAGCCATCCCCCAATCTGGGTGAGCATCTCTCCTCCCTGCTCCCATGGCCCCCTCAATCATAGCATTTATCCATGGTATGGTCACCCAGACGCCAAGTGACCTGAGGGCGGGAACAATGCTTTATCGGGGGTCTAACGGTGTGCCAGGAGCACAGTAGATGCTCAATAAATACTCATCTAATCAAGTTAGAAAAAAAAAAATCAGATGGTCCGAGAGGCTGCCTAAAGGCACGGCGTCTGAGGGTATCTCAGTCTTTGAGAAGAAATGTGGGGGCTTAAAATCAGAGCCCGGGGCCAGCTCTGCTTCTCAACCTTGGCTGCACCTTGAATCACCTGGGAGCTTTTAGAAATTGTGGGGCCCAGGCTGCACCCCAAGTTACTCACGCCAGTCTCTCTGGGAGAGAGCCCAGCCATCTGTGTTCCTTAAAGCTCCCCAGGTCATCGCAGTCACCTTAGCCACTGGGCTCAAGGTTCTCATTCAGAGTCCTAACCACCGTTCCGCATGAAGGTGTGGGACCAGGGTCTCCTGGGGGCTGAGGCCAAGGACCCAGAGCTAGGACGGAGCCAGGATCCCGGTACTGAGTGCTTGGCACAGCTGGGGGCTCTCCGTGCATCACACCGTCATCGTCACTTAGTCTGTGAAGCTGGCATTATGTCACTGAGACTCAGAGCAGTGAGATCGCCCACATTCTTGTGTCCAGGCAATGGCAGAGACGAGATTGGAACCCAGGTCCACCTCTGTCCGGAGCCAATGCTCTTGAGCATTTCTTGACTGTAGGCGGGTTGGGGCAGCAGCTAGGAACAGGAGACATTAGAAGTGCCCTGCCCACCGGGGACAAAACCCCCTGCAGAGGAGTGCCGTCTGCCTCTCTCGGGCCTGGGGGCTGAGTTTTCCGTCCCTCTCTGTGCCCTGTCTTCTGTTCTTCTCCCTGTTCCTCCCTCCCTCTGTCTCTCTCCCTTCCTCTCTCTCTCTTTCTCCCCCAGTTGGTCCTGAGGCGGGAGCACCAGGACCAGCCAGCAGCCAGGGCTGCCCAAGGTCCCTAATTAAAGCCACCTGGGGGCTGGGGGGCTGGTGACTGCAAACCACCCTGGGAGGCCACAGCCTCAGCACTTTCAGGGCCTGAAGGAGGAGGGGCTTTGCCTGGGGCCTCAAGGTCGCAGCAGCCCCAAGGTGACAGTTCAGGATGGGAGGGTGGGTGCTGGGGCTCCCCACACACCGAGTGCTGACTTAGCATTCCAACGGCTTCTTTGCCCTTGTTTTCCAGCTGATGTTTACTGTGTACTCTTTAAGTGTCAGGTCCTGTCCCCACAGTAGTCCTATAAACCAAGTCACCTGCAAAATGGAATTTGGAAACCAGAACAAGAAAGCACACAATTCTATTTTCCAGGTTTTGCTCAAATCTCAGTGAAGTCTTCCCTGACCAGTGGGTTTAAAATTGTGACCCTCTTTATCCTGTCCCTAGATTGCATGCTCTCAGTCCTCCTGTCTTGCTTTATTTCTCCTCATAGCATTTCTGAGCATCTGACTACTCTATATTTTCATTGTTTGTGTTATTTACATCCGCCTCCTCTATCTAGAATGTCAGTCCCAAGAAGGAGGGCTTTGCTCTGTTTTGTTCATTCCTGCATCCCCAGCGCCTAGATGTGCATTTGCCCATAATTGGCACTCACAGTACGTTTGTTGAATGAATAAGTGAGTCCACATTTTATTTAACCTCTGAATTATGTTTCCTGACTCCATCAATCATAAAATTTATTCCAAACTGAGAATAATAGGGCAATAGAATACAGCATGGCACCCAGCATATGATGGAGACTCTGTCAGGACTGGATGGCATTCATTACCACGTGTTGCTTAGGACTCTTTGCTGAAAAGGAGCTGATGATGGCCAAACTCAGCCAGAAAAAGGTGGGAGGGCTTTGTTAGAAGGATAGGAGTATCTCATAGATTGAAGCAGAGTCGAGAAGGCAGGGCCGGGGATAGCTCCACAGCAATTCTGGGGATCCAGGAAGCAGGCACCCTCCCCAGCCCTTTAAAGGGGCTGTACTTGCTATGAATCACTACCCAGGTTGGGTCATGTGTCACTTTCACTAAAGGGTAAAGCCTTTTGATTGATGAGCTCACCAGGATGGCACCTAATGAGTGGTTCTCAAAATAAAACTAAGGTGCTAATATCAAGATAAAATGGCTATGGATTCTGGTCAAGGGCAAACAATAGATGCCCTTGATACTTGACGTATCGATTCCGTTGGGCACCCCCGTATGTACAGAGGGCTTTGTGGCTGTGAAAGAGCTATACAAAGACCCTGATTCTTGGGTTTTCCATGTTTCTTCCTTCCAGCCATCTGAGCCATCTGAATAGTGAGGGACCAGCTGCAAGTTGCATAGAGAGCATGAACATCATGGCAAATCTCTGGACTCAGAAGTCCCAGTTCCCCTCCGGTCTACCCAAAATCTGTTCTGGAAGAAGGCCCATCAGTCTGGGAATGGCCAGTAGCCATAAACTGCTAGTGCCTTCAGAGCAGGAGGCATAATCAAAGCAGTGGACTTGATTGCAGAGGCTGTGTTAATCAGTATCAGTTGGGTTATGCTGCCATAACGAAGAAACTTCCAAACCTCAGTGGCATAATGCAACAATGGTTTATTCTTCATTCCTAGAAGTCCCGTGGGGGATTCAGCTGCTCTCTAGGTACACCTGTCCTGCCTGAAGTGACTCGTTGATCTAGGTCACTTCCACTTTGTGTGTTTTATTATCTATCCATGCGGCTTCCTGGCCACTGCTCTTTAATACCCTCCAAACGGAAGGGAGATATTTCTGCTCACAGTCTATTGGTTAGAAAGAGTCACATGGCCCCACCCGAACTGCAAGGGAGGCTGGGCGATGCAGAGGAGCACGTGGAAGGTTGGATGAGTTCTGCTGTCTCTTCCACACATACAGGAACTCTTCCCAACAATTAAGACCATGGCAGTGGGACATGGGGCTTATAGGAGGCAGCACAGAAAAGCAAACAGCATGCCTCTGAGTGAAGGCTGCTTATTAGAAACCTGGAGATTCTTTATTTTAGATTCTACACATGCCTGAGACAGTGCACCACCAAAGCGTTCTGCCGAGGGTGTGGGACTGGATATTGGAGACGGAGAACCAACGTTGCTCAAATGGTTAGCTCCGTGCCAGGCATAATCCACGTCCCTCATCACATCTCCAACATCCCCTTGAAAACTGTGCTCATTTTACAAATGAGGAAGCAAATTGAGACGAATATAATGACTTGTCTGAGGTTGCATACTTCATAAGTGGTACAGGTTGGAGTGCCACCTGAATCCAGAATTATGGTGTTTCTGTTACTCTATGAGGCTCACCTGAGCCATGAAGGCATTATAAGAGTCTTCTCTTCATTGGATGAAAATAAAGACAGTGATAAAAGTGATGGTGGTGATGATGATGATGATAAAGATAATGAGGAGGAGGAGGATGATGAAGATGATGATGATGATGAATGTGATAGCAACTCCTTTTCTTTTTTTTGAGGAAGATTGGCCCTGAGCTAACATCTGTGCCCACCTTCCTCTATTTTGTATGTGGGACACCGCCACAGCATGGCTTGACAAACAGTGCACAGGTCTGCACCCAGGATCTGAAACTGTGGGCCCTGGGCTGCCAAAGTGGAGTGCATGATCTTAACCACTATGCCACCAGGTGGGTCCCCCACAAGCAACTTCTAATTTTTAAAGTATTACTATATGCTGAAAAATTTGCATGTCTTTAATCCCCCGAATTGCCCTGTAAGATAGGCTCTACCACTATCCCCGTTTCACAGAGGAGCAAACTGAGGCTCAGAGAGGCAAAACAAAACTTGTTCAAGACCCCACAGCTAGTAAATAGCAGAGTTAAGATGCGAACTCGAGGTTTCCTGGTTTCAATGCCACTCCAACATACAGAAAAGAGAACAATTCCATTCAATTGGCTGTTTTGTCTACATACCTCCAATCACCAAGTTTGACTAATTGTTTTTCCTTAAACCAACCACTTCTTATTTAGGCGCTTAGATGTCTTCACAACTTGCATCTTTTTTCAAAACAGTTCATAAACAGGGAGGAGAACAGCGTGGCCTGCCCCACCTAGTATCCAGAAGAGGAACACAAATGCTCTGATTACATTCCCCGTAAAAACATACATTCCCACCTCGCTGTCCATAACAAAAGACAGATGCTAATTAGGGTTTTCGCTAGCGTTTACAGGCTCGGTTTTAATTAGACCAGACCTATCTGAATTTACTGTGGCCCTCTAATTAACAGGGGAAGAAAATCAACAAGCATACCAAAAAATTTGGATGTGTTATACAGCTAATTCCAATTTTATGTTATAGTCATGTTTTAATGTGGGTCCTAATTACCATAATTAAGCTGCCCGTGACAGTGCTGGCTGGGACAGAAGCTGTTACTATGCTGAGATGACTTGTCAAAAGCTTTTCCCAGATTTTGGGTGCATTTGGCCATTTGGCTGGTTTGGGGTGCTAAGGGGGTGGGAACATTGTGTGTGTGGGTGACAGTTCCTAGAACCCTGATTCTGCTCAGGAAAGGCTTGGTTCTGAAGTTAAAGCTGGGCCAGGTGCCATACCTGTGTCATTCATCCAATATTTACTGAGCTCTTCCTTTGTGCCAGGTCCTGTGATGGGTGCTGGGAGTACGGATGAGAGTTGCTATTCCACTGGGTTGAGGCCACCATTAAATGTCTCATTACATACGTGGGAAATACCAGGTGATGTAAGAACTCTTATTGTTATATATATATATACTTGGCATGATGGAGAAGTCTGGTAAGCTTCCCTGAGGAAGCAAATTCTTAGCTGGGACATTAAGAGTCTCGGGAAGTAAGGAGGCAGGAGAGTATAAGTAGGAGATCCTTCCTGGCTAAGAAAACAGCATTTGTAAAGACGTGGAGCTGAAAGGAAGCTGATGGGGAGTGTTATCAAAAAGTGGTGGGGGGGATGCGGGGCCTGAGCAGAAGCCAGACCACGTGGGTCTTACAGCCCCTTCAGGATGCTCAGCGCCTCGCCACTTCAGGCTCCAAGCCTCTCTGAAACTCCTTCCCCCTTCCCTAATTTCTTCTCACCTGCTTCTTTTTCTTCCTTCTCTCCTTCCTTTTCTGTCCCATCCACATGAAGAGCATTTATTGAATACCACCTATGTACCAGGACATAAAGTTCTAGCTCTTGACTCTACTCGACGGTCATTCATTCATTCATCCATCCACCCTTTCAAAAAGCATTTTTGTACCAGAAATCAAGTACTAGATTTGTAGGGGTCTACCTTGAATGCTATCCATTTATTGAATGCTATTCTTTTGGCAACCTCCTACAAAGGTTTACTGGTTTAAGTATATAGCATTTTAGCCCTCAAGCTTCATTTGTTAAACATGCAGTCATTCATCCATTCAACAGCTACCTTAGTTGGGGGGGGGCTCCCTCAGAAGCAGATACTGAGGCAAGGATCTGGGTGAAAATAGTTGATTTGGGAGGTGATCCTGGGAAATATCAGTAGCGGAGTGAAGAAGTGAAAGAAGGAAGGGTAAGGACCCCTCCCAAAAAAATGGGTGTGTTATCAAGCAAATGACCATTGTGGGCAACTGGGGCTCTATCTCACTGGGGACTTCTGGGAGACCCACATCTCAGAGCTGTCCTCATGAGTGGTGAGGGAACTGGGGTATTTATACACCAGCTTCAAGCAGTTTTTGTTTCCAGGGTGGCTGGAGATCCTGAGCGAACTCCCTAGGACTTCAGGCCTGCTCTGCAAGCAGATGGTAGAGACAGCCCTCCACAAAGAGATGCAGATGCTAACAGTTGGAGGCCACACAATGACGTGTTGAGGGCTGAAGGGATTTAGGGAAGAGGAGACTAACAAGTGCATCTATCATACCAGGATTAAAATACCTACTACGCACCAGGTGTTTGAATTTCATTTACTGATACACATTTATCCAAAAAATATTTGTTGCTCACCAGTATCTGCCTAGCACATAAGATCCCACCCCACACTTCTTATATCATCCACTCACTCAAAACTCTACTCATTTATCAGACTTGCAATGGGCTCCTGGTGTGTGCTGGGCATTTAGGATTTCAGTCTTAATCTCAGGCTCTAGGAAGCAAGACAGGTCCCCATAGGAACTGCAAGGGGAGGATGGATAGATGTCAGTCTATCCTCTGGAGACTGGAGGCCCAGCCAGGGCTGGAGTGGTCTCCTGAGGTCTGAGCTGTTACGGGGCAGGCCAGCTGTGGTTACTCTGGCTTCTGTCCATGGGCTGCGGAAGCCATGCAGCAGCTATGCAGATGGCCAGGAACTAGCGAGGCCCCTCCCTGGAGCCTGGGGTAGCTCCTGCAGGAGCAGGTGAGGACCATGCTGGCTAGGGAGGACTGAGAGTGAACAAAGATGAGCTTGAAGCTGAGTTGCACAGGACGCTTAACCGCGGGCCTCCGTGGTTCCCAACCTTTAATATTCCATAAGAGCCGACTGTGAGACTTGCTAAACATGCAAAGTCCTAGGCACCAGGTTGTGGTTCAACGGAGTGAACCCCAGGAGATCTGCATTTCAACTAGCGTGCAGGTGATTCTGAAGCTCGTGGTCCACAGGGCACTCTGAGAGAGACACCGCCTTGGTGTCCTAGCCATCTTGTACAGCTGGAGCGACTGCAGCCCAGGGAGAGACCCAAGCTGCCAGAGCTGCCCTCCACTGGAAGAGATGAGACCTCTGAGCTCCCAGGTGCTTGTGCATTTCAGGCACACTCTGTTATTGACAGGCACTAACGGTGGTAATGAACTAAGAGACCTGAGTTCACCCAGTAATTGCAAGTGAGGCTAAAAGAGTAAATACAATCCTCATTAATGTAACACAATCGTCCCCACTATAGAGGTCTTATGCGAAGCTTTAAGTACAGGCACAGACTAAAGACATCCTTTACTTATTCATTTAACTTTCAGAAAAAATGTTTCAGAATGCTTATAAAATACACACAGTAAGAGAAACCAAAGATATATCAAGCTCCCCAAAATCAAAGTCTATAACTATATATCTGAATAAGATGGTATGAGTGTGTGCACAGGCACAAACCTGTCTAGCCACATTACATGCTTATGTGGACAGATAAGACAGAGAAGAAAAAGATGACGAAGAGACGGCACAAGAAAAAAAATGTAGCAGGATGAAATAATACATATGGCATAATGTTAATTGGATGCAGAATACACAATTCTACGTATACATTACTGCAGAGGCATAAAAATAAAAAATGCATCTGTACAAGCCCTGAGAAGGACAAAATAAGAAGAAAAAAGAAGTTCCAGGTACTTAAGGTTTTTAAAAACATTATTCGCCTCCCCCCAAAGTGAAGAAATTGAGGAGAAAGATGTGTAAAAATGTAATAGCAAGAGATCATGAAAAAAAAAAAAAAGCTTCTATTCTGAGACACATGCCATAGGGAGGGGTTCTAAACTTTCCTAGAAATGGGAATTGTCTGGAGGGTTTGTTAGAACGTGGATCCCCAGGCCCAGTATTCAGAGATGCTAATTTTACCGACTTTCTCGTGTAGTTCTGACGCACATTGTAATTAGGACACAGTATAGCCCTGGGCAGCAATGCCCACCCCAGCCACTCTTCACTCACCCCAATGTGATTGGGTCTGAAATCTCAGTTAGAATCTGTCTCCTGGGGCTGGCCTGGTGGCGCAGTTGTTAAGTGCGCACGTTCCGCTTCTTGGCGGCCTGGGGTTCGTTGGTTCGGATCCTGGGTGTGGACATGGCACTGCTTCGCACGCCATGCTGTGGTAGGCGTCCCACATATAAAAAATAGAGGAAGATGGGCATGGATGTTAGCTCAGGGCCAGGCTTCCTCAGCAAAAAAAAAAAAAAAAGAGGAGGACTGGCAGCAGTTAGCTCAGGGCTAATCTTCCTCAAAAAAAAAAAAAAAAAGAATCTGTCTCCTGTGACAAGACGCTATTAAAATGCTATCTCCACCTGGGGGATCACGTACTGAGTCTGATCATTATAAGACAACGTGATAAGGTGAATCAGACCTTTAGACCCTGTCCAGAAACTAGGTTTACGTACTAAGAATAGCAAATATTTACTGACCATTTATGGGCCCAATGCTAAGAGCTTTACTACTCAAGAGCTCCAAGTAGTAGTACTCTGATTATTACTGTTTTCCAAGTTGGAAGACTGGGGCACAGAGAGGTTAAGTAATCTTCCAAAGGTGACACAGCTAGTAAATGGAAGAACCAGGTTTTGAACCCACATTATCTTATATACTAATATACCACTTCTACCTAAACAGAGCCAAAGGGACTCAAGAAATCAGAAATGAGGAAAAAGACAACCAAGAGATGTAAGCTAGGAATCCAAACCAAGCCTGATGGCCATATTTCCCAAGCGAAAATTCCTACCTGTGGTTAGACAAAGAGCACTTATTTTCTGTTTTGTAGAGGTGTGAAGATGTAATCATGCTTACTTGTATTCTTAAGGAATAGGATGTACTGAAACAAATGAAACTATGTAACCCTATGGAAACGGGTCTGGATCCCTCAATGTGAGTAGAGATAAGGGCTCTGGGTGTGGGGGGCACAAAGGCCCCGGATAGGTTTGTAAAGATTTAGTATATACACTCAAGGGTGTTTTATTTCAAACTCTCTGATATTGGACAGACTTCCCCTATAGTCTGGTGCTGTAAAGGGCACATGGGCTGAAATCCACTAGATGAATCAGAAGCATCAAGATGCCAGTGGTGTTCCATCGTGGGAATATATCACATTTCTCCTCCCCCTCACCTATCGATTGTTTCCACTTTTTGGCTACTATAAATAAAATGGCTACAAAAATTTGCCTACAAGTCATTGTGAGAGCACATGTTTTCATTTCTCTTAGGTAAATATGCAGGAGGGGAACGGCTATACCATATGGTAGATGTGTGTTTAACTACTTAAGGAACCACAGAATGGTTTTCCAAAGTGGTTGTGTGCCATTTCACATGACCACTAGCAAGGTATGCAAGTCCTGGTCACTTCACATCCTTGCCAGCGCTTGGTCTGATCCATTTTCCTAATTTAAGCCGTTCTAGTGGGTATACAGTGGTATCTCATTGTGGTTTTCATTTTCATTTTCTGATGACCCATTGTGGTTGAGCATCTTATTATGTGCTTATTTGTCATTCGTATATCTTTGATGAAGTGTATGTTCAATCTTCTACTCATTTTGGGGGGTAATTTTTGATTATTGTGTTGTAGGAGTTCTTTATATATTCCAGAGACAAAACCTTTGTTGGATATGCATTCTGTAAATGTTTTCTCCCAATTAGGGGCTTGCCTTTTCTTTTTCATGAATGTATCTTAGAGAGCAAAATATTTAAATTTTGATCTTGTCCAACTAATTCATGTTTTCTTTTATAGTTTGTGCTTTTGTGACGTATTTTAAAAACCTGTGCCAAATCCAAGGCTAGAAAGATTTTCACTTATGTTTTCTCCTGGAAGTTTTATGATTTCAGCTCTTACATCTAGGTCTATGATCTATTTTGAGTAATTTTCTTGCATGGTTTGAGGTAAGAGTCAAGGTTCACTTTTTTTTTTGACTATCCAATTGTTTCAGCCCAATTTAATGAAAAGATTGTCCTTTCCCCCATGGAATTGCGTTGGCAGCTTTATCGAAAATCAATTGACTATATACACATGGGTCTATTTCTCAACTTTATTCTTTTCTGTTGATCTATATGTCCATCCCAATGCCGATACCACGCTGATGCAATCTTGAGTACTACAGCCTTACGATACAGCTTAAAATCAAGCAGGGTACGTCCTCCAACTTGCTTCTTCTTTCTCAAAATGATTTTTTCTCTCTTGGGGTCTTTGTCTTTCCATTTGAATGACATAATCTTGTAAATTTCTACAAAAAGTTCTGCTGAGGTTTTGATTGGGATCACACTGAATCTGTGGGTCAATGTGGGGAGCATTGACATCTTAATATTAAATGCTATGACTCGTGAATGTGGTTTATTTTCTCATGTTTTTATGCCTTTAATTTCTCTCAACAACATTTTATGCTTCTCAGAGTTCAGGTCTTGAATATCCCTTGTTGAATTTATCATTATTTCACATTTTTCATGCTACAGTGGTAGTGGTATTTAACTTCAACATCCAAAAGCTTCTTACTAGTTTAGAGAAATATAATTCCTTTTTTTGTATATTGACCTTGTAAACTCACTTATTAGTTCTGGTAGCTTCTTTGTAGATTTCCTTAGGATTCTTTCTTTGTAAAATCCTTAGGATTTTCTACAGAGATAATCATGCCTTCTGCAATTAACATTACTTTTACTTCCTCCTTTCCCCTCTGTACATCTTTAATGGTTTTCTTCATTGCTCTGACTAGGACCTCAAGCACAGTGGTGAATGGACATAATTAGAGTGGACACTCTTGCATCATTCCCCACCAACGAGGGAAAGCATTCAGTCCGTCACCATTAAGGACAACGTTAGCTGTAGGGTTTTTTGTAAATACCCTTTATCAGGTCAAAGAAGTTTCTTTCTATCCCTGGTTTGATGAGGATTTTTATCAGGACTAGATGTTGAATTTTATCAAATGCTTCTTCTGCATCTATTGAAAAGATCATTTAATTTTCTTCTTTTAGTCTCTTAACATGGTGATTTCCATTTATCTACTTTCAAATTTTAAATTGATCCTGCATTTCTGGCATACGCCACACTTAGTCATCATGAATTATACTTTTTATATATTGCTGGATTGGATTTACTAAAACTTCGTTAAAAATACGTGTCTATGTTCATGACGGATGTTGATCTGAAGTTTCTTTTCCGTAGTGCCTGCATCTGATCCTGGTAACAGGATCAAACTGGCCTCACTGAATGAATTGAGAAGTTCTCTTTTCTCCTATATTCTGAAAATATTTGTGTTTAATTGTATTGTTTTTTTCCTTAGATCTTTGGTAGAATTCACCGGTAAAGTCATCTGAGACTGGAGTTTTCTTTGTAGGAAATTTTAAAGCACAAATTCAAGTTCCTTAATACATACAGGGCTACTCAAGTCATCCATTTTTTCTTGAGTGAGCTTTGCTTGGCATTTTCCACGGAATTTTTCCATTTTACCTAAGTTGCTGAGTTTATTAATATAACACTGTTCATAATATTCTCCAGTGAGCTTTTTAATATCTATCGCATCTGTCACAATGCTGCCTCTCTCATTCTTGACATTAGTAATTTGTGTCTTCTCTTTTTTCCTGATCATTCTTTCTAAAGCTTTATTACTTTTACCGATTTTTCACAAAGAACCAGCTTTACTTTCATTGATTCCATTGCTCTTTTGTCTTCTGTTTTATTGATTTCTGCTCTGATCTTTATTATTTCCTTTCTTCTGCTTACTTTGGGTTTAATTTAATCTTCTTTTTTAAAAAATTTTTAATCTTTTTAGGATTGGCACCTGAGCTAACAACTGTTACCAATCTTTTTTTTTTTCCTTCTGCTTTTTTCCTTCCCAAATCCCCCCAGTATATAGTTGTATATTTTTAGTTGTGGGTCCTTCTATTTGTGGCATGTAGGACACTGCCTCACCATGGCCTGACCAGTGGTGCCATGTCCGCGCCCAGGATCTGGACCAGCAAAGTCCTGGGCCACCGAAGCAGAGCTCATGAACTTAACCACTCGGCCATGGGGCCGGCCCCCTAATCTTCTATTTTTAGTTTCTGAAGATAGAAACTGAGGTCATTTATTTCTCCTTTTCTAATATAAGCATTTGATGCTATAAATTCCCCTCTTACACTGCTTTGGCTGCATCCAAATCTTGATATGTTGCACTTTTAAAAAATTCAATTCAAATGTACTTTAATTTCTCTTTTGATTTCTTCTTTGACTTGTTGGCTGTTTGGAAGTGTGTTTTTAGCTTCCAAATATTTGGCAACTTTCCAGATATCTGTTACGGATTTCTAATTTAACTCCATTGTGGTTAGAGAATATGCTCTGTATAATTTGAATCATTTTATATTTATTGAGACTTGTTTTATGGCCTATAATATGGCATATATTGGCAAAATATTCCATTTACACTTGAAAAGAATACGTATCCTGCTGTCATTAGGCAGAGTGACAATTAAGTTGGTTGGCTGTGTTCTCCAAGTATCCATACCCTTTTGATTTTGTGTCTACCATTCCATCAATTATTGAGATAGGATGTTGAAACCTCTGACAATAATGTTGATTTGTCTATTTTTTGCTCTTAGTTCTATCAGTTTTTGGTTCATATATTTTGAAGCCAATATTTGATGTTTTAAAACAGCTTTAGTGCCACCCCTGGTGGCCTTTGGTTAACTTGGCGCCCTCCACTGCAGTGGCCTCAGTTCAGTCCCTGGTGTGGACCTACACCACTCGTCTGTCAGTGGTGTCACTTGGCTGTGCTCTGCTGGCTCACATACAGAAAAGGAAGATTGGCAGCAGTTGTTAGCTCAGGGCAAATCTTCCTCAGCAAAAAAAAAGAAAAAACAAAAGCAGAAACAAAAAACCCCAGGTTTATTGAGGTATAATCTATAACCATAAAATCCATCCATTTTTAGTGTACAATTCAATGATTTTTAGTAAATTTACAAACTTGAGCAACCATCACCACAATCCAGTTATAGAACATTTCTATCACCCCTGAAAGATCCCCCTTGCCTCTTTGTGGTCAATTCTCCATTCCTACCTGCAACTCTAGACAACACTAATCTGCTTTCTGACTCTATAGATTGGCCTTTCCTGGACATTTCAGATAAATGGAATCATACGATACATGGTCTTTTGCATTCTTTCACTTACATGATGTTTGTGAGGTTCACCATGTTTCAGGGTGGATCAGGACTTCACTCCTTTTCATTGCCAAGTAGTATTCCATTGAATGGATATACCACATTTGGTTTATCCATTGGCCAGATGATGGACATTTGGGTTGTTTCCACTTTTTGACAATTCTGAATAATGTTGCTACAAAGATTCGTGTACAAGTCTTTGTGTGCACACATGCTTTCACTTCCCTTGGAAAGATTCCTAGGATTGATAAGTCATGCGGTAAATTTCTGTTTAAATGTATGAGGAACTGCCAAACCGTTTCCCAGAGCGGCTGCACCATTTTACAGCGCAACCAACAGTGGATGAGAATTCCAATTTATTTACACACTCACCACTGCTTACACTTATCTATCGTCTTGATTGTGAACTGCTTTTTGATCCATTAAAAACAGCATTTCAGGGGCCAGCCCAGTGGCACAGTGGTTAAGTTTGCATGTTCTGCTTCTGCAGCCCAGGCTTCGCCTGTTTGGATCCCGGGTGCAGACATGACACCACTTGGCAAGCCATGTTGTGGTAGGTGTCCCATATAGAAAGTAGAGGAAGATAGGCACAAATGTTAACTCAAGGCCAGTCTTCCTCAGCAAGAAAAAGTGGAGGATTGGCAGCAGATGTTAGCTCAGGGCTGATCTTCCTCAAAAAGAACCCCACAAAAAACAAAACAGCATTTCATATGATTCCACTTACTATCACCACCCCATTTTACAGATGTGAAAGCTGAGACCCAGAGGGAAGAGGTGGCAGAAACTGGATTCAAATTCACCTTGGTCTGCCATGCAAACCCAAGCTTTGTGAGCTGCGTGTGGCTGCCTCCCTTTCTCATTGGAAGCCCAGAGCTGGCTTTCCTTTCCAGTCACCCAAGAGTCATGCTCCAATCTCAGACCCTCTTTCATTTGTCCCCTCCTTCCCTCTGGAAGCTGACATGGGCTGTAGGCTTGCTGCCTCTACTCGGCTACCGAGAAAGACCTGCTCTGTGCCAGCTGCCTCCGCAGGGCTGATGCAGAAGGAAGTCAGTGCTTGCTTAGGTGTGTCTGAGTCCCGTGGGCTTATTCCCAGATTGGTATTCATGCCAGGAGTTTCTCGGCTTCTGCTTAATGCCTCCCCTATAAATTGTGAGATACGCTCATCCGAGTCTGTTACTACATTATTGTTGTAAGAAATCCTCTTTTGGGTTTGCTGAATTCGTGCTGTTACCTGGAGAAGAAAAATACATATATATTTTTTTCTCCAGCTGTTTATCAGCTGATACTTTTCTGAAAACACACTATTTTAGGAATATGCTCTGACACCCCAAACCTCTGTGCACTCCCCCCCCCCTCCCCCCCCCGACAAAGCATTGGTGGGGGGTTGGGCAGACAGCACTTTTGAAAGGCTGGTCTGAAAACCCGGGCTGGCCTCTGATGAGGTTTCCACTGGTCTGCAGGGAAAATGAGAAGAAAAATGTTGACAGAATGCTCAGAAAGCCACATTTATTTCATTTAAAGGGCTCTCCTCTATCCTGCGATTATGTCTTTTTCATACCTTTTAGGTGTTAAAACGCCCTTGCTTTATGAAATGATGGTGAGGAGAGAGGTAGTCATTTTTACAAAATGTCTTATTTGGCAAAATAGAAAACGGAATGCACTACGTCAATCCATATATATTTGTTTTATTTTCTGTTTTTAGGTTTTTACTTTTTTGGCTGACCACTGATGTCCAAATGTCTGGGAAGTACTGACCTGGTAGCAAGCACACGGGGACAGGGGAAAAATATACAGACTTCTCTTTGAATGTAACTCTGCCACTTTGCAACAATTTGGTCTTGGGTAGTGATAATAATAATGTCAGAAACAATAGTAATAATGGCAGACGTAAACACTCACAGAGGTGTTTGCATGTGCCAAGCACTGTTCTAAGTCTTTACGTTTGCAAACTCATTTGGTCTTTATGACATCCCAGTGAGGTAAACGGAGTTCAAATGACCAGGGTGGCAGTGGTTAAATTAACATGACGAGCCACAGTGGTAGCCCTGAAAGCTATTTGATTTTTGTTCCCAGCTCCTGGCACAGAGCTCCCAGACCCTTGGAATTTCCTGAGTGAGGGTAATAGGAGCATCTTTTGTTCTAATGAGGTGACTCTTAGTGGGTCCCTAGACAGCTTCAGGATGGGGCTTGTCACCTGACAGACCGAACCCTGATTAGAAGCTTGGAACTTTCAGCCCCATCCCTCAACCTCCCAGGAGGAGAGAGGGCTGGATATTACCATTGGCCAATGGTGTGTTCAATCCCGGCTACGTAATGAAACCTCCATAAAACCCCTAAATGGTGGGGTTCAGGGTTGGTGAACATATCGCGGTGCTGGGAAGGTGACCCCACCCAGATAGGGCATGGAAACTCTGCGCCCTTTCCCCCCTGCCTTGTCCTGGGCATCACTTCCATTTGGCTGTTCCTGAGTTGTATACTCTATAATCAACCGGTCATTGTAGGTAAAACACTTTCCTGAGTTCTGTGAGCCATTCAAGTGAATTATCCAATCTGGTGGTTGGGCCTGGTGGGAGGCCCTGAATTTGTAGCCAAGTTGGGCAGAAGTGCTCATGACCTGGGAACCCAAGACTTGTATCCGGCATCTGAGATGAAGGCAGTCTTGTGGGACCGAGCCCTTAAACCTGTGGGGGTCTGATGCTAATGCCAGGTGTTTCGTGTCAGAACTGAATTGAACTGTAGGACCCCAGGTGGTTTCGGAGAATTGGAGAATTGGCTGGTGTCAGGAGGGGAAAAAAACCTCTTAAGGTCAATACATTCCCTGAACCATAGTATGTGCTCAATTAATATTAATTTTTTCCCCTTTCTTTTCCGCTGGACAAACCCTCTAAATTTCTCATAGAAGGCAGGCTAGCCGGTGAACAGCTTGGGTTTTGGGTTTGGGAATCTAACAGACCTGGATTTGAGTCCAGACTCCGCCCTTTCTTGGCTAGGAGATGCTGGGCAGGCTGCTCACCCCCTCTGTGCCTCAGTGGCTGAAGGCTGGACGGCAGCCTATGTCCATTTTCACTTTCTATTATATTAGTCCTCCGTCGGGGGAGAAGACCAGAAAGAAGAGGCTGGAAGGCAGCGTCTGGATTCCGCTTCTCTATTTTTCTCCTCCTGGACCGGATCCACCGCTGACTGCGGTGATGTGTGGCTTCCAGCCTCCCGCCCTCTGCCTGGCAAGAGCCGGTTTCCCTGCAGCCCCGTTTGCCCGGCCAAGCTCAGCCTCGTCGCCAGCACTAACCCCGGTGGAGGGAGGCCTGGCCAGCCGCGGCGGAGCGTTAACAAAAGCCTGAGTCAAACTTCATTACCTCTTGCCCGGGGAGCCTAGCCCACCACCACGGGCCAGGGGCTGCCGCCAAGCGCTGATGCTCCTGGAAAGCACGTCTCACAGTGCCCAGCGGGGCAGACACGCACACAGGCATCCCCTCCCCTGCCGTCACAGAGCCCCAAGAGGCACCTCAACTTCCCCCCATTGTGAAAACGAGGAAACTGAGCCTTGGATAGACGAGGCTGCTTGCAGAACATCCAGAATCCAAAGCGACCACTGGGGTTTCATTCCAGATCTCGTCCAAGGCTGATGGTTCTTTTATGCCATTTTCTCCTTGGTTGCTTTTGGATGCAAATGACTCATTAACAAAACTCAAAATACAGTCCTCTCCTTGGAGAGCTGCAGGCCAAAGAAAGAAAGCTGGCAGCGAGCAGGGACGGTGTTAGTGGCACCAGAATCGTCCTGTAGGGTTTTGAATGGTACCAACTACCATTCTGCGAGCACATGACACATGCCAGGAGCTGGGCTTTCCATGAATCATCTCTTTTAATCCTTACAACAACCCAGCAAGGAAAGTACCAAGTTCCCATTTTACAGATGCAGAAACTGAGGCTCAGAGGACAAAAGAACTGGTCTCAAATCACACAGCTGGGAAACGCAGGGGCTAGGATTCGAACTCAGGACTGTGGCTTTGGAGCAAATTTTCTGTTGCCCCTGAATGTCAACCCACATGGCAGCAATTTGTCCCTCCTGTGGCGGGCCCTGGTGGGGCGCTTCACCTACTGGGGTGAATCTTTAGTGCTCTCTCTCCTGCACACACCGCACACGATGCCAGTCACAAAGGAGCAAAACAGAACCCCGTGGAGAGTGCCCACTTGGGGAGCAGGGATATCGAGTTCCATTCTTGGCACTGTCACTCACTGGTCCCCCTTTTCTCTCTCAGTCTGAATGCAGATTCAATCAAGGAGGGCAATTAATTCTGACTTGTATGCCAACTCCCATCAACAGGTTGTTGCTGTCTTGAATGGTGTATTGAAAAGAATTGTGAGGTTCAGCAATCCACTTGTGATGTCTGTCACAACAGGGGTGGGGATGGTGGGTTCAGGGGCTGCTGATGTGCTATGCATTTGCAAATCCGAGACCAGGGCTCTCTAAGTTTCTAAAAAGACCCCAACCCCCTATCTCAAAGAGTAGGTTGCTTCCACTTGAGCACCAGGCAAGGGTTCTTGGTGGTGGTGGTAGGGGGTGGGCAAGAGCTTAGGGTTGCTAAGTAAAATATGGGTGTCCTATATTTTTATTTGCTAAATCTGTCTACCCTACAAGAGCTGAAAATTCAAGAGACCAAAGAGTATCTCTCAAGCAGCTGGATTTAATCTCCAAGTCAGCCCGTTGATAGACAGTCATGACTGGCCGCAGGCTGTGCTCTTTCTTCCTTATAATAAACTCAGCCTTGCTCCCGAGCCCCTCTGCGAGCGGAGGTATTAACTTTACCAAGTCAAGGCAACTGAGCCTCTTCTGGAGTTGGGGGTTAAACTCAGTCCCTTTTGGGGTAATTGCTGGGTCAATTCAGGATTCTCCTCTCTCGCCCCTTTATCCCTGGGCACCATCTGAATCCAGGGAGGGCTTCTGTCCTGGCTGGCCTCTGCTGACCTCCTGCCAGGTCTCACGGGTCAACTGTGACCTTGCTAATGCCCACAGTGTACCGAGCTGTGCAGCTGTTGTGTCCACGTGGCATTCTTCTTGTTCCAGCTGGGAGGCATCCTCAGGAAGTGCTTTTACTGCACCCCGGGCAGCTCTGAGGGCTGCCTCCAGTCTAGACGACTCCCCCGGCCATCGCTACTCTATGGTCCAGGGGTCGTGTTGAAGTTCAGGCTTATCTGGGAAGTCAGGAGGCGTGAGATACACCTCAACTTATGGGATTTCAGTGGCTCCTGTCTCTCCCTCTGCTTGAAGATCAGGATCCTGGGGTCCTTCTGATTCTCTCCAGTTCACTACCCTGAAAAAATGGGGATTATGCCTTCACACATTCTCCTGCACTCTGCTTTATGTACCAGGTTCCTGATATTTAAAGCCAGTTTGTGGACATTAAAAACAAAAGAGGGTATTTTTTTTTTTCTGTTGAAAGATTTGACATTTTCAGTTGAAACCCACGGCTTTTAATCCCATGGTTTCTGTTAGGGATTCACGAAAGTCTACCTAGGAACTCAAAGCCAATACTGATGCTCAATTCTTATTTATTTATTTTTTTGCCTCCCTTCCCTGAGGGCGATCTGATAGGATTCCTCACTGTTGCTAGCAATGTAGGCAAAAGAAGGGGTACAAGGACTTGAATTAAATATAGCTTTTCATATCAGTATATTACACTGCTATGGATACATTTGGAATAAGTTATAAAATTCGCAAACTAAAAGGACTCTCTCTCTGTACAGAAAGTGATTGTGTCAACAGCAGCTGTGCATCTTGTCTGAATGATTTCCAAGGATGCTCACACAGTGCTGGCTTTGATCCTGCTTTCCAAGGGATTTCCATCCATCCATCATCCATCATCACCACACTGAAGACTCCCCCAGACTTTATTGTAGAGTCCTGGTGCCAATTTCTCATTCATTCTCCCCGTCATCGACTTGTCTATTCATCTGCAGTATTTCTTGCACCTGCACTCTGAGTTAGGGACCCGGTGATGAACAAGCCAGAGACAGCCTTTGTCCTCACGGATCTCACCCTTAAGTACATAGCAGCCTTGGGAAATGCTTGATGAGTGAATGAGCAAACTCTCGTTGAACATCCCTTGGACAAAGTAGCTTAGACTGGGCAGATTAAACAACAGAAATTTATTGTCTCACGTTTCTGGAGGCTCGAAGTCCAAGATCAAGCGGTCAACAGGGTTGTTCCTTCTGACGGCTATGAAGGACAATCTGTTCTATGCTCCTCATCTGGCTCCTGGTGGTTTGCCAGCAATCTTTGGCATCCCTTGGCTTGTGGAAGCCTCGCCCTGATCTCTGTCCTCGTCTTCACACAGCGTTCTCCTGGTGTGCATGTCTGTGTCCAAATGTCCCCTTTTCATAAAGACACTGGTCATGTTGGAAGAGAACCCACACTAATGACCTCATCTTAAGTAACAACATCTACAATGAACCTATTTCCAAATGAGGCCACCTTTTGAGGTACTGGGGTTAAGACTTCAGCATATGAATTTGGGGGAGACAAGTCAACCCATAATAGTTATGTGGGCAACATCAGACTCAAGGTCCTTGAGGACAAGCCATACGTTACTCTGTGTATCCCCAGCAGCTAGCAGAGGACATGGCCTGTAGCAGATGCTCCATAAGTATGTCTTGAAGCAGGGATTGTCCATCAATTCATGGAAGGAAAAGTGGATACGGTGAGGTTAATGACTTGACCAAGGTCAAGGGTGTCAGCTTGTGAAGGAGTGTGCGTGAGAGCCTGTGAGAATGTGTGAGTGTGTGAGGGTGTGGCTGAGAGTTTGGGAGTGAGTATGAGTGTGGGAGGATATACGCGTGTGTCTGCATGTGTGAGTGTGGTAGGGGAGGAGTGACCTCAGAGCTGGCTTCCAGATGGGCTGATGCCAGAGCCAGCTTGGGGGCCACGGATGCTGAGAGCCGAGGGTGTGCAGAGAAGGAGGATGGAGGTGATTCTGGACCCCACAGCCTCTTGTCTTCTCTGGCCAAACGTGCTGTTCTTTTCACGAACTCAAACCTTAGCAAGAAGCCCATTAAACCTGAGAGCACGGTTAATGCACGCATTTTTGCATTTTTATGCCCAGGAGCATGAGAGAGTGTGTGTGTGTGTATACAGAGAGAGACAGAGACAGAGAGACAGAGATGGGGGGTAGGGAGAGATTCAGAACAACTAGTTAACCCTTTCTGAGGTGAGTGTGATTTATCTCAAGGATATGTGGGCCAGTAGGAGAGCAAAAAAATTGTTAAAAGTTTTAAAATCTCTTAACTTCAATATTTAGCATTAGTAATTAATTGCTTTATGGCCTTTCGATACCCCTTCTAGGAAGTTTAAAAAGGAATAAACACACACGTCTATGGGGAGGACTACATGCTGGCTGGTAGCTTGCACACGTTTCTGTACCCTTAGTATAATTAATTCATTGGTAAGCATTTATTAAGTACCTATTCTTTACCAAGCCCTCAGGTGGGTACTGGAGGTATAGGAGTGAATGTGAAAGAGAGATTAATTCATTCATTTATTCATCAAGTTTCTCACTATATCCCTGTGGCTCTGTACTAGAGACCAAGGGTAACATAAGAATTCACATCCATTTGCTCAACCAACACTCAGCGACCACTTATTATGTGCCCCACAGAGTGACTCATTCACTTCTTCACACACTCATTCATTCATCACATTTCTGACTCCTACCCTTGGTTCTGCGAAGGACACCAAGCCCACCACAACGAGTCACACAGAGATACATCCATTCATTCAACAAATGCTCATTGAGCATCCACTATGTGCCAGACAATGACTCATTCATTCATTCAACAAATATTTATTGGGAGCCTATTCTACGCCAGGCGAGTCCTAGGTGCTGGGGATCCAGCGGTGAGCAGGACGGACATGGTCCTTGTCCTCGGAGCACCTTGCAGAGTCGCACTTGTCATAGGGGCTTTAAAGAATCCAGGGACCCAAAGGAGAGAGATCATTCCAGGTGATGGGATAGACAGGTTCCAGGGGTCACCTGAGGAGCTAATGGTGGGGACGAGGGTGGGGCTTCCTCCCCCGGCTACCCAGAGCCCATCTTCGACTGCATTCCTCAGAAGCAGCCTCTGCTGCCAGATGTGAGCATCCACGGAAACCTCTGCTCACCAAGGACAGGGCCACACCGTGCCACTCCATCACCCTCTCTCGGCCCCAGGGCAGCACTCTTCTCCCTCTGAGCAGTTTGGCCCTCAGTCTAATGCATGGCTATTTCCGCTTCGAAAGCACTGTCACGACGTATAACCAGCTCATCTCTCTCCTCTTGGCATCGTGGAGTCAGCCCTCCCAGGCTGGCCGAGGGCACCATGCTTCTAATAACAATGCTTGTCACTGCAGTCAAGACTCACCTTGAGCCCCCGCTCCCAGCACACAAATGGAACGTCACACTGGCTTCAACCCCAGCTCAGCAGCTTCCCAGCCCTGGCTCTCCTGCAGGAACTCTGGCTCCAAGCAACTTCCCTGGGATTCCATGGTTTATTTTTGCCTGACCAAGCTGATTTTTCCTCTCTCTTATTCTCTCAAGGTTTTGTTCCTGGCATAGTTGCTGGAGATGCTCCGGCTTTGCAGTGAACAGAAATGTTATTCATTGCAGGGAAAAAAAGCCCCAGCAAAGTAAAGGCTTCAGCTTCCCATGAAATAGGTTGCTAGTCATCGGGAAAAAGCTGTGGTGAGGAAGGGAAGTAAAAACTTTTAACTCTGTGGCAACGTGCTTCCTACTTGCCTCCAGGGGTCTACCTGGGTTCCAGTCACCAAGAGGCTTGTCAGGAACAGAAGCCAAGAAGGCAGCCCAGTAGATGGGTCCCCAAACAGTAGCTGACTGACTGATTGATCCATTCACTCAATAAATATTTATTGAGCATCTTTTAAGTTCCAGGCATTGTGTCAGGTGCTTGTAATACACTGATGAGTGGAGCAGACGTACTCTCTGCCCTCAAGAATCTTACAGTCATGAGGTGGGGACACACTATAAAAACGTACCCAGCAACCTACAGAATGGGAGATGTATTTGCTAATTGTATATCTGATAAGGGGTTAATATCCAGAATATGTAAATAACTCTTACAACTCAACAACAAAAAAACAAACAACTCGATTGAAAAACAGGCAAAGGACTTGAATAGATATTTCTCCAAAGATTTTATATAAATGGTCAATGAGCCCATGAAAAGATGCTCACCATCACTAGTCATTAGGGAAATGCCAATCAAAACCACAGTGAGATCCTCAGCCCTCTTGGGATGGCCATTATCAAAAAACCCAGAAAGTAAGAAGTGTGTTGGTGAGGAGGTGGAGACATTGGAACCCTTGTGCACTGTTGGTGGGAATGTAAAATAAGCCAGTCACAAAAAGACAAATTCTGTATGATTCCACTTATATGAGGTCCCGAGAGCGATAATTCACAGAGACAAAAAGTAGAATTGTAGTTGTCAGGGGCTGGGGGTGGGGGGAATGGGGAGTTGTTTGATAGGTGCAGAGTTTTAATTTTGCAAGACGAAAGGAGTTCTGCACATGGATGGGGTGACAGCCACACAGCAATGTGAAGGTACTTAAAACACTACTGAATTGTACACTGAAAAATAGTTAAAATGCTAGTTTTCACGTTATATGTATTTTACCATAATAAGGAAAAATATTCAAAGGCATGGTTTTAAACTTTAGCAAGTGGGCAAAGCACAAGGAGCTATGACCAGGTCCAAGAGGGGTTCCAGATCCTGTTTCACCAATGGTCAGGAAAGGCTTTCCTGAAGACGTGGCATTTAAGCTGAGACCCGGAGTGGGGAGGGGTCAAGGGGACAAAGAAGGAGGAAGGGCATTGAGGGCTGAGGGAACAGCATGGGAAAAGCCCGATGTGGGAGGCCTGTTGTCTGCGGGCTGGGGAGAGTGAAAAAAGGTGGAGAAATTACAGCAGGAGGTGAAGGGGAAGAAACAAAGAAGACCGGGGTATTTATCCGTGTTCAGAGTCCAGTGGGAAATCATTGGAAGGTTACCACCAGATTCATCAGGACCCAATTTGTGTTTTCCAGAGTTGACTCCAACTTCATTAAAAAGATGACTGTCTTTCAGAATGGACTGCGGGGGCAAGAGCAGAGGGATTAAGACCAATTGAGACCAATCAGGAGGGATTACCGCAGTTCAGGCGAGAGACGATGGTGGGTCGGCATGCAGGGGCGGCAGTCGGGGGGAAGGGAAGTGGGCAGATTCGAGAGACGTGTGTGAGGGGAGATAGGCCAGCAGTTGATGACGAGTAAGCGTCCCTCATGAGCAGGGAATTGGAAGCCAGTTCTCGCACGGGGCACCTGTGATCTGAGGCGGGTAAGAGATCAACTGGAAGCAAGTCATGAGGTCAGAATTGGAAGCAAGAAAGAGAAGAGGAGCTGGGGCAAGGGGCTCAGGAATGAGTCCATCTGCAGCCCCCCTGTGCTGAAGGTCTTGGACTGGCACAGACTTCACGGCCCTGAGGCAGGCCTGATGTCCAGGAGGGGTGCAATGTCCTTGTGTGTTTACTGAAGATGCATCAGTTGATTCTGCAAGATGGTAGAACATTCTAGTGGGACCAACTGGGATGAGGCTATTGTGAAAAAATTCTAACACCTGACTTTGTTTAGGTGGGTGCCCTGAGTGTCCTCTTCTTGTCTCACAATGATGAGCTCACGAAAGCTAAGGATCATCTTAAGTTTTCTGTGCTGCTATGGTAACCCTTCCAGGAGACGGAAGGGAGACCCCACAAGAACGGAGCAAACTAAATTGGCAGTATCTGAAAGAAAGACGGATTGCATGACCTTGGGGAAGAAATCTCTATTTAGGTTTATTAAAAACCTGCACTGCTGTTCTATGACGAACGTGTTTTACTTGTGTGAAAAAATAAAATAAAGAGGAAAATACTCTGTTGGGCTCATTTGTTGCCAGAGGCAGCTTGTATCGATGCAAACAGCTGCAGAAAGCATGGGTGCCGTCTGATAGCGAGTCTTTAATTGTTTATGACTTTTGTTGCAGTAACTGTACATCTGAGATTCTTTTCTCATGAAATAACCCTAAATACAGGCTTGATAGACAGACGTATGGTAGCTGCAGTGGTACTTGGAACCAGTGAAAATGGAAAATGGCCTAACTCTCCAAAATGAGGGCCAAGAAATTCTGCACCATGTCCCTCAATGGAGTATTATGTAGCCACTAAAAATGATGATTACAAAGTATCTATGCCGACCTGGGCAATGCTTATGATACAGTGGAATGCACATGGAATTGATCGTGACCACAGAAAGACTAGTCCTCCACAGCAAAACAATGTTCCAAACAAAACCGAAGGGAATGTATCAAATGCATCAAAATGTATCAACTGTATCAAAACCTTAACCGTCCTTGTGTGGCAGTGGCGGAAGTGTCAATACTTTTCTTCATTCTGCTGTAATTTATACAACAGCACTTCTATAATGCGTGTGTGTTTGATAATGGGGAAAGCTATTTTTAACAAGAAAAACCTTTTCCGGTTAGCTTAACACTGGAAAATGGCCTGAGCTCGCCAGGAAGCGGAGTCTTTAAACATCGCTGAGGAGTTCGAGGTGAGGGAGGAGACGAAAGCAATGCAGGTGACTGAACTTGGCCTTGGCCTTGCTGTTGGGTTTGAGTCTTGGCTGGGCAACTTGCAGACTGGGTGACCTTGTGTCAATGACTCACCGTCTCTGCGAGGGATTCCTCTTTCTCCTCTGCAGCATAGAGATAACAATGGTACCCCCTTCATAGCGCTGGTGAGGGTTATTCGAGATGATGTGGGTAACAGCTTAACAACATGCCTGGCATGTAGACTGCTCTCCATAAACATTAGCTATTATTAATATTATTATTGCCAGGGGACTAGCCTAAAGAGATGTTTGTAGAAAGTGTTGACAGCCACAGAATCCAGATTTCACTGGTCGGAGAGAAGCAGGCTACATAGACATTTTGCTCTGAAAGGAGAGTGACGCTGTCATTGAATCTGCATGGAGCTTTGCGAAGGGAGTTAATAGTGCATGGCTGAGGCTAAGGGCCACCCACCTTCTCCCAGGAACTTCCAAGGTCTTCTACAAAAGGGTTTGCATCAAATGAGCTCGTGCCATTGCTCTCATGCCGTGGAGAAAGGCATAAGGGAGACCACTTCAGTGTTCTCCCGGCTGCAAAAGGCTTTTCCTCCATTTGGGGGACATGGTCTTGCACTTCTGCAGCTCTGAACAAGCTGTTTCCTTCCCTTTGAATGTTTCTTCCTCTGCTTCCACCTACTATGAGCTCCTGCTCTGCCTCAAGACTTGCCTCAAATGTCACCGCCTCTGGGAAGCCTTCCCTCAACGCAACGCCCTCGAATGGATCGTCTCTCACAGATAACGCCGATGTACCTTGTTAGAGATAAATGCACTTCTATTAGAGTCTACGCCTTGCTTCTCTTTGTAGCTCTTGTCATAATGACATCAAAATAATTCATTATGGAACTGTCTGTCTAATGTCTCCCTGAGGGCAGAGATTGTGTCTCTCTTGTCCTGGCTGTTATCCTTAGCAGTATCTGGTACACAGTAATTGTTTAATCAATATTCAGTGGATCAATGAGTGAATGAATGCTTTTTTACCTTCCTGGTGGCTCAAGCTTGTCTGTTCCACAGAACAGAGTTTCTCAGAAGGAAGGAAAGCTCTGCGAGGGCTGGGGTCGCATTTCTTTTGCTCATTGCTCTCTCTGCTATGCTGGACATGCGGATGCACTGCTCAGATCCTTCTTCAAGTGCTCTTGGCAGATGGCCCTCTGTTCTCAGCCCCTCAGGGATGTCTGGGCTACAGAGAGCTGCCCCACCCAGGGACATGCCCTTCCTGGGGTGGTCCACACCCCAGTGACCAATTGAAGTTGAGTATAAAGACCTGCTCATCCTGGTCCAATTTGGGACAATGCTGAGAGGCCATCCCAACTCCCAGGCCCCTCAGAGGGTTGGCTAAGGCTGGCGTTGGTCTGGACATGGCTGTTCTTCTCTCTGTCCAGTCCTGCATCCTTCTCCGTCCTTCTACAGGTGTTCCTCCCAAGGGCTCTCCTTGCTGCTCCTGAACCCTGCCCAGGGTCTGCTTCCCTAAGATCCTGACCTGTAACCTCTTCAGTCGCAGTGCAGTTTGACGATGCTGACCAGCTACCCAGTAAATCTTCTCCAAGTGAATAAATGGATGAGCAAATCTCCCCTGTCACCCCCTCTGCCCCCCACTCCAGCCCGTGAGCTCTCCATGGGAGCATCTTTCGCCTCTGTAACCTCAATGCCCAGCATCCTGCCAGGGATACAGCAGGAGATCCGCAAGTGTTGGAGGGATGATGGGTCCATGAGCCTCATAGGAAGATGGATTTGGGCGAGAGAGCATGGAGAGACCGTCTCTACTCGCAGACTTTCACCTTAAAGAGCTTCTCTCTCGGTAGCAGCCTTGCAGGGTCAGGCCAGGAGCACCCTTTCCAGAATGGTCAGATGGGATTGGTGAGTGTTCCCCTCCGCTTTCCTTCTCAAAGGCCCTTTCAATACTACTTGTTTGAGGACTAGATGCTGGCTCGGAACGCAGCTGAGGTTGGGACCAATAAAGGCCTCTTTAGAAATGACTTCCATTACCTGTGGCCAATTTGAGGCTCACAGGCCACAGAGACAGCTCTCAGCAGCTCAGAGTCATGGGGGGTCAGCACAAATTGATTCTGGCAATTAACACGGCAGTTCTCCAAAGCCCAGGCTGTGAGAGGCTGCCCCTCCCCCTGCGGCCTGAGACGGGCTGGTCCAGAGGCAGCAGGGCAGTGCATGGCATCCAGGCTTCAGGATGAACTATGGGCCGTCTATCAGCTGTGTGATATCGGGCAAATGACTCCACCCTGTGGGGCCTCAGTTATCTCCCCTGTAAAATGGGGCTACCCCAGTCCTCCACCAGGTCAGAGGAGAACAGTAGCCATCACAAGCTAAATTTGAATCGGATTGATGGGGTCTGAATTCCAATTTTGCCCCTTGCCCAGCTGTGTGACTTTGAGCAAGACCCTCACCCTCTCTGAGCCTCCACCATTTCACCTGTAAAGTGGGACTGATCACGCCTTTTCTTAGAAGTTGTTGAGAGAATCAAGATACCGTATGCAGTACATTTAGCACGCTGCCTGATTCTGGGTCCAAGTTCAATACAAGGTTGCTACTGTCATAATTCAGGTTATGGATGCAGGTCTGTCGCCGAGGCAATTATTTCGGAGTCTCTGTGGAATTCACAAAGTGGCTGACAGAGGCTGTACCATGTCCCCATCCCTGGCTGGCCCAGTTATTTCTTACTAACTTGCATCACTTAATTTTTTTTATATTACACTTCAATTTTTTTCTGATTACATAAGTAACGCATGTTCACTGTAGTATATTTGGAAACCACAGAAAAGCACAAAGAAGCAAGTAAATATCACCCAGAGGTAAACACTGCTAACATTTTGGCTTATTTTCTTGTTGTCAATATTCTATGCTGCATTCACATATGCATACGTCCGTAAAGACTGGTGCTGCCTCCCTTAAGTTGGGTCCTATGGTGTCATGTGGTATAAACCAGATTGTAACCTGCCTTTTCCCATTAATAGATTACGGACATTTTCCTGTGTCATGAAATATCCTTCAAAACCATGATCTTTAATCATTTCGTTTATTCCATTTTATGGATGTGCCCTACTTATTTAACCAATTTCCCTATGAAGCTTTCTCCTCCCCCCCAGGTTTTGCTATCGTAAACAGTGCAGCAATGGACATCTTTTGTAGGTTCTTCAGATTATTCCCTTAGGATGAACTCTTCAAGTGGAATTCCTGGACCAGAAGATACACATATTTTTAGGCAAGATTCATGCCTTCAGGGTTCCTGTATAATATGATCTATTGGCACGCTAAATATCAATGTGATTTATAACTATTCTTTTACCAAAATGCCCCCCAGCAAGGCTCACCAATATACACACTTTCCAGTTAGTGTATTGTCGTGCTATTTCCTCATACCACACCAGCACTGGCTACCAGCATTTATTCTAAAGCCGTGTCTAATGTGTGTTTGTAAAATACAAAAATCAAAGGGGACCCCGTCTCCTTCAATCCACACTGAATTCCACCACGAGCTTGCTGTGTGACCTTGGGCAAGTCACTTCCCCTCTTTGGGGATCAATATCCTTATCTATGAAAGGAAGGGGTAAACTCTCGTAGATTTCTCTTGGTTGCAAGTGAGAGAAACCAAACTCAACTGGGTTAAGGCAACAATTGACCATTCATTGGTTCACGTAACTGCAAAGTTGAGGGAGTCGAACTTCAGGCACAGCTGTATCCAGCACTCAAGTGATTTATCAAGAATTGGTGTCGTCTATCTTCCAGAGGCTCTGCTTTGGTTTGCTCCTGGGGCAGGCTCTCCAGCACTTCCAACCTGACAACCTCCCAGCTTACGGGCACCTCTTTCATGACAGAGTCCCAAGATTCACTCTGATTTGGCCAGCCTGAGTCCTGTGCCCCTTACCGACCAATCCCTGTGGGGAACAGGGCTGGGCCATGCTGATTGACCAGACCTGGTGTTGGGCTCTCCCTGCAGGTGGGCAGTGATGGCTCCCTGTGGAAAATCAGATGATGTGAGCAGAGCAAATGGAAGGAACGCTGGGTGGGCAAATCTGCCCAGACCACCTCTGACAACCCTCCCACTCCGGCATCGCAGGAGGCCAGGAAACTGGTCTTCCCAGCACATTTCTGGCAGATGTCTTGTGTCCTTTCTTTCTCCATGGCCAATGCCTCCTGGCCGTGAACTCATGGGTGCCTTGTTTCAGTCATCTTTGCTTCTATGGGCACTGGACTGGAGGGGAGGATAATTGCCATACAAATTTATGGTCCTCTGCTCAACAAACAGGGCCCTTTCCCTGCAAAGGCACACAGCCAGCCTCATAAATATGAATCCGAAGGAAACCGCAATCACCTCAAGTGGGAGAGGAAATAGCAAATAGCTTTTTCCTCTCTAGGACATAAAAGCAACTTTCATTTCATTTGCTGTCTGGTGGGCTGCCTGTCTCTCCCAGCTTCCAATAATGATAATAATAATGATGATGATGATGATGATGATAATAGTAACTACTATCTATGAGGTACCTGCTATGTTCTACACATAAATGTGGCACTTCATGCTCATTAATTTTAACTCCTATTCTATGGATGAGGAAACTGAGGCTCTGGCAGTTGGAGTCACTTGCCTGGGAAGACATGGCCGATACGCATTTGAGTTGGGGTTCAGACCTTGTCTACCTGACCTCAGCGTCTGAGTCGTTTCTGCTGAATGGGCTCCCTAGGGACTTCTCCAGGGGGAGGAACTTGACTGCCCTTTAAGTGTGAGAGATGTCATCAATGAGATTGCTGTTGCATCATTTGGGCATCAGGGAGCAAGGCAAGGAGAACCCTGGCTGCTTTTGTAAAAAATTGTTGACCTGCAGACCTCATGGGCTGAAGGCTCTGGAATCTTCTTCTCTAGCTCCAGGTTTGGGCAGGAGCCAGGTGCCGAGTTTAGACCCTTTGTCCTTATTTTTTTGTCTACAACCGCTCGGTTGCTTAACTAGTCTCAGGTCCATTTCACAGACAAGAACACTGAGGCCAGAGGCATGATTGAGATTAGACCCCAACTCTCATTCATTTATTCGATGAAGAGTTAACTAAATGTTTAAATGCTTAACTGAATCTTTGCCAACTGCCTCTTGACCAACTTGCCCTATTTACAGACTCTCATTCTCTCTGAAAAACATGATGGCGGATGCCCACCGCCCACTGATGGCTATTAGACATCACTCTCATTTGCCTGAGCCCTTGGTACCCCTCCGCTGAGTGGTATACTCCCTCCAAGTCGCTCCTGTCTGTTCCCAAACCTGTTTATGCCAGTTGTCCTTGTTATTATAATCACACAATTTAATTAAGTAAACCGATTAAATTAAATGTAGTGTGAAAAGAAAGGGAAATGTTCCTATGAATAGGAAACTGAACGCTGTACAAAGACTCAATGAAAATGAGAATTCCTGGGGAAAAAAACCTCTGCCATGAAATGAGGTGTGGGAGGTGGCTGTTAAGGTTCAGAGTCAATGCGTATCCCACTGTGGTGGTTTTGCAAGAAAAGTTCCATGAAACGCCAACAGCAAAAACGCACTCAGGGAGAAAGCCTTACCCACCATCCTCACATCAGTGACTCACTGCACACGTCTTTGAGTTTTAGAAAGAGTGTTAAGGAATTTATTATTTTCCTTCTTAGTTTTAACCGTTTTCGTTTTGATTAGCTGGCTAATTACTGGTCCTTGTGGATTCGGTAGGAGGGCTCCGCTGTGTAGCCGGTCACAGAGGGACCCGGGCAGGTACGGAGAGGAAGGAAATCAACACACCGGAGATGAATGCAGACGTGCCCTCCTTCCCCTCACACCACACTTTCCTTCCTCGGGAGGGACACGTGGCCCTGCCGTCTGCCAGGGTGCCTGAGCCCAAACCAGGTGTCACCACAGCCTCCTCCTCTCCCCCTTTTCCCCCAGCCACAAAGTCCTGTGGATGCCACCTCCTCCGTGTCTCCCAAGCCCACCCCACCCTCCTTCCGATCCCCATTTTTTCTTCCTCACGCCTTCCCTGATTTCCTTCCTCCCTCCCTCCTTCCATCTCCCTCCTCCTTTCTTCCCTTCTGTTCTCCCTTCCTCTCCTCCTTCTGCCTGCAAATATTTACGGAGTCTCCACCATGTCCTGGCCACTCACTTGACTCTGCGGAAGCACCAGTAAACAGAGTTGGCTTGGTCTCTCCCCTCACGGAGGTTGTAGCCTAGCGGAGAAGACAAAAACAAACAAGTAAGTAAGTAAGTAAGCCAGGAAACACACTAATAATTATAAATTGCTTTCAGGGCTATGAAAAAAGGAAAGGGGACAGTTAAAGAGAACTGAGGGGGGCTGCTTTGGAGGAAATCACGGAAGGCTTCCATGGGGAGGTGACACTTAAGCTGAAATCCAAATAAGGAGGAGGAGCCAGGTGAGAGAAAAATGGAGAAGAAAACATTCCATGGAGAGGGAACACCATAGGGAAGGCTTGAAATCAGGTGGGAAACAAGACAAAAGCAGGCTGAGGGGGCTAGAGTCTGGAGAATGGGGCATCACGGGATTATTTGGGAGGTTGGCAGGGCCCGTAGGACAAGAGGAGAGTCTGGATTTTATTACAAAGTCAATAGGAAGCTTTGGGAGGTTTTAGGTAGGGGGCCAAAGCTCTTTTTTTTTTAAATGAATTTTTAAATTTTGAGATAGTTTTAGATTCACCTGTCGCTGTAAGAAATAACAGAGAGAGAGTCTCTGTACCCTTTGCCCAGTTTCCCCCAACAGCAACATTTTGCAAAACTACAGGACAGCATCACAACCTGGAGGTTGACACTGACACAGTCGAGATACAGAGCACGTTCATCACCACATGGACCCCTCATGTCATCCTTTTATAGCCACACCCACTTCTGTCCCACCCACAGCTTCTCCTTAAGCCCTGACAACCACTCACCTGTTCTCCATTTCTATAATTTTGTCATTTCCAGAACGTTATATAAGTGGAATCATATAGTAACCTTTTGAGATCTGCTTTTCCCCCCCATGGAGCAGAATTCCCTGTAGATTCATGCGGGGCGTGGCAGGCATCCACAGTTCTTTCTTTGTCATTGCTGAGTACTGTTCCATTTGTGGATGTACCATAGCTTCTTTAACCATTCACCCACTGAAGGTCACCTGCATCGTTTCCGGTTTTTGGCTATTACAAATAAAACTACGATAAACGTGCATGTACAGGTTTTTGTGTGGACATAAATTTTCATTTCTCTGGGATAAATGCCCAAGAGTGCAGTTGCTGGGCCTTACAGTATTTGCATGTTTAGTTTTAGAAGGAAGTGCAAAGTGGCTGCCCCATTTGGCCTTCCCACCAGCCATGCATGAGTGATCCAATTTCTCCGCATTTTTGCCAGCATTTGGTGCAGTCACTGTTTTTAATTGTAGCCATTCTGATAGGTGTGTAGTGATATCTCCTTGTAGTTTTAATTTGCATTTCCCCTTGGTGAATGGTGGGGAGCATCTTTTCACATGCTTATTTGCCATCTGTATAGCGTCTTTGGGGAATCAATGCTCTTTCCCGAATTCATCCCTCTGCTTTTCCTGACAAGCCCCTCTCCCCTAATGAGACTTGAGAGCAGGATCTGACCTGTGGGTGATGCTCCATAAATGCCCCTCAGATGAACAAACTCAGGACTGGGAGCATCGTCAGAGCCTGGATGTGGCCGTGCTACAGCCCAGACCCTGATGCCATCAGCACAAATCTCACGGCTGCTCACCAGCACACGGCTGACGGTGCCAGTGAATTCCATCTAGGAAGGATTCGATGCCCAGAGACTGCCACTTGTTGTATAATTAGGTCTAGCAAAGCTTATGAGTGTAGTCCCAGATTATAATCACTTTTTAATTATATTTACCTTCGTCTGCAGAGAGGTGAGATGTATTATTGGCTCTGGGAGGTAACAATTCAAATCTTCATCTGAAGAGGCAGAGGCCCCGAGGAGGGTGAACAGACAGAACCAAAGAAATTAGAACAGATCCGCAGACACGGAGTGCTGGCTCCCAGACTGAGTGTTGGATTCTGGGGCCAGGAGGTCAAGGGTCTTAATGTGCTCTAGTCTCAGTGCACCGGGAGGGTGGAGACTAATATCAGAGTTCAGTTCTTGAGTACTGACTATGTGCCGGGTACTATGCCAAGCAATTCCCATAAGTATCTTACTTAATCTGCAAAAGTAGCTCTGGGAGGTAAATACTGTTATGATCATTCCCATTTTACAGAGGAAACTGAAGAACAGAGAGGGCAAGTGGCTTACCCAGAGTCACACAGCCAGGGAGAGGCAGGTCCAGGGTTCAAATTCAGCTCTGTCAGATGTCAGAGCCGTTGTAGCGAGCCCCAGTGCTGTAGACGGCCAGGAGCCTGCTCTCCTACAGCTAAATCCTCTGGCTGACACCTCTTGAGTTCCCAGCTCCCTCCGCTCACTCTCGTTGGCTCAGGAGGTGTCGCTCTGGACAGGTCTTCGAGCACCCTCTTCCTTCCTCCCTCCCTCCCACAGGGACCGTAGCAGGGGACATAGAGTAAAGTCCCACACTCCCACCACAGCCTTCCTGGCTCCCATTGCCTTTGCTGCCAGCAAGATCCAGATCCCTTGCCAGAAAGTTCTCAGCCCACCGGGTGACGCAGTAGCGATGATGATGGTGAAGATGATGAGGAGCTGATGACAGCAGCCAGTATTTTACTGAGCTTCCAGTGTGCTGGGCCCTAGACTAACTTCTTCATAGGAACTAACTTCGTGGTTCTCAGAACGCGGTCCCTGAACCAGCAGCACCGTCACCTGGGAACTTAGAGATGCAAATTCTTGGGTCCCACCCAAAACCTACTGAACCAGAAACTAGGGGGGAGGGCCCAGCCTCTGTGTTGTAACAAGCCCTCTGGGGGAAGCTGGTGCACACTCAAGTTTTCAGACCACTACGTGAACCATTTGAGCCCCATGGCCACCCGCGAGCTAGGTATTGTCTTCATTTTATGGATGAGGAAACTGAGGCTCAGAGAGGTGAGGCCATGTACCCAAGGTCACACAGCTCTCTCCCCCGTCTGGTTCAAAGCCCTGCGTCCACCTTGGACTCCAACCCACGGCTTCATGTTCACTATATTTGGAACCCCAAGAACACAGCTGCATCCTAACCTCCAACTCACTTAACGAGGGTCTAGACTGGGTTTTCTCAGCCTTGGCGCTTCTGACATTTTGGGCTGGATAATTCTTTGTTGTAGGGGTCTGTTCTGTGCATTGTACGATGTTTAGCAGCAGCTCTGGTCTCTACTCACTAGATGCCACTGGTCTCTCCTCCCCCATCCCAGTTGTCAAAGCCAGAAACGTCTCCAGACATTTCCAAACGTCCCCTGGGGAGAAAAATTGTCCGTAGTTGAGAAACACTGTTCTAGACACATCACCTGCTTCTGGTGAGCACAGAAAGAGACATTCCGGCCCTATCCTCTCACCACTTCCGTCCCATCCCACTGGGTTTATCGCATATAAACTGAAGCTGCATTCATGTAAAGGGGAAAGTTTGAGGTTAAGATAGACCTGAGTTTAAATTCCAGTCTTGCCACTGCTGTGCAACCTTTTGTAGCTTACTGTACCTCTCTGAACCTCACTTTCCTCCTCTACAGAGATGGCAGAGGGGTGATGGAATTTATGCCATTGGGAGGTTAGAAGGAATAACTATTCTGATGTAGGTGAGGAGTATTGAGGCCCTGGAACCAGACAGATTAAGCTTAATTTCACATCTCGCCACTGATAAGCCATGTGACTTTGGGCCGGTGACTTATTTTCCTTGATCCTCAGTTTCCTCATCTGTACCGTGGAGATGTTTATAATAGATACTTCCTACTGGAGGGCTTAGTACAGCACACATGCATAGCGAAGCCTCAATAAATGGGAGTTTTATGCGGTGCCTGGCGCACAGTAGGTGATTGATATCATTCAGGGCTGTGCTTCTGTCCCACACCAGCCCCTGATCCTGGGTCTGACTTACCTGATGGGCTTGCCCAGTGAGGACCAGATTTGCTTGTCCCCATTGGGCAGTGTGTCAGGGCTAATGGGCTGCCCCCTCTCATGAGTTCTGCCCCAGCCCCTCCCCTGGATGGGGGCCTCTCATTTGGGGCCGGCTAACGAGGGGCACTCAGAGCCACAAACCACGACACTCATCAGGAGATTCGTGCCCTCTACCCACATTGAGGAGGGATTTATACTTAGCTATTCTCTCACTCTCTAGTCATCTGTACATCATAATAATCGCCTGTCAGTTTTGTCAAATTGGGTCTAAATCCCACTTCACTGCAGTCCCTTGGCAGGTGAGTTCTGCCTCTCACTTCATCTCGCCTGAGTCCCAGCTTCCTCAGCTGTAAAGCAGAAACTATAGGTGTATAGTTATCTCATTGGTCTCTCTTCCTGGAACACGTTTTCCTTCTGTCTCCACCTGTGTAAATTCTTCCCATCTTCCAGACACATCCTGGGTTCCACTTTACTCAGGAAGCCTGCCCCAATGCCCTCGCCCCTCTGCATCTTGTATGCACTTCTCGTGTTTCTTACAGCCTGCCACCCTATACCTTAGGATTCACCAGGCTTCGTTAGTTCTGGACATGTCTGCTTCTATGGCAGGTTTCTTAAGAAGACTATCTAGGGACTCCAACCCATTCATCTTTCTGCCCGTGTCTCCATCCATCCATCCATCCATCCATTCATTCATCCATCCATCCATCCATCCATTCACTGATCCATCTACCCTCCCACTCATCCATTCATTCAACTACTCATCTCTACATCCATTTATCCATCCGTCCTTCCATCCATCCATCAATTTATGCATCTGTTTGTTAATGTTAAAAAACTAATAAATTAAATTTTATTCATTCAATCATTCCTTCATAAAGGATTTATTGGCTTTTACTCTATGTGATGGTTAATTTCATGTATCAACTTGACTAGGCCACGATGCCCAGATATTTGACCAAACACCAGTCTAAACATCATTGTGAAGACATTTTTTTAGATGAGACTAACATTTAACCTGTAGACTTTGGGGACCCTCAGCATATGGCTGAATGTTGAAGCCATGGCATAATTGGGGCCTTCCAGGGAGAGTTTTGGGTAGTGAGGATACTGAGCATAGAAAATCCCTGGAGAGCATTGACATTTAATGGTAAAACAGCAGAGAAGAGCCTTAGCAGAAAGGGGAATATGACGAAAGGACAATCAGGTGCAAACGAAACTGAGAATTACTTCAAAGTCTAACAGAAGAAGAGTTTCATGGAAGGGTGTTACCAAGAGTATAAAGTAGCATAACGAGGTCAAATCATAGCTTTGAAATCCCAGTTCAGCTGAGCTACCTTACTTAGATCACTTCCCTTCTGTACGCTTTGGTTTAATCATCCAGAAATGGCAATAAAATACCATCTCAGGGCTACCATGAAAATTCAGACAATGTGAATGGTTTGGCAGTCCCTGACACATAGTAGATGCTTAATAAGTGACATTTCCCTTTCATGCGCCATGATAGGCTCATCAATAAATGCTTCTAAACAAAAGGGGGCCAGAGCATCCTCTATTAGGGGCACATCTCATTTTTAATTCTCCCACTTAATAAATGGTATGTGTTGTGGGAAAGACAATTGTGGGTAGGTTGGCTGATGTTTCCTCCATGGTCTAGTCGTCAAGGACGGACTCCTCTGGTTCATACCCTGCAGCGACTGTCATCTGACACCACAGAAAGTCAGCTCAGGGTGAACCCCCACAGTGATGAGACTGGCACCCGTGCCCTGGGCATGAACCCCTGTCTGCAGCTGATGAGAGAGGTGGGGTGTCAGAGCTGCCAACCCAGACTCTCATTTGAGCAGTGAATTCCCAGCAAACGGGGTGTGTGTATATAATTATCAGAGACGTAGATCCCGACATTAAAACAAACTGTCTCGAGCCCCCGTCATCTCTGAGGATGGCAGTTTAGGAGGGAGAGATGGGGGTAGAGCTGACATGTCAGCAATGATTAGGGAAGGTATATAACTCAGCTCGCTGGGGAACATGTACAGCAGAAAAACAGAGGAGGAATTTAATAACACAGATTATATTTTTAATTACTTTAGCAAACGAACTGTTCTTGTGCTCGGGTGGAATTGTTGGAGAAGCCACCCCCGATGTTCCCAGGCTGTCTGAGTCATCACCAGGAAGGGGGCTGGTCCTGGGGAACCAGAGAGCTTCCAAGGCAGCACAACGAGGCTTGCAAAGCGGCGTCTTCTTCCCAGAGAATCCTTCTCCCCATCCATCCATGGGGCATTCAGATCGTTATCAGAGATTCGGTCAAGGGCACAGATGCTGGAGGCAGCCCACCTGGACGTGAAGCCTGGCTCCACTGTTTATCAGCTGCATCATCTTGGATAAGATGACTGTTAGTAGCTGAACTGTGCCCCCCCCCCAATTTATACGCTGAAATCCTAGCCCTTAGTATCTCAGAATGTGACTTTATTTGGAAATAGCGTCATTGCGGATGTAGTTACTTAAGATGAGGTTATGCTAGAGTAGGGTGGGCTCCTATTTCAATGCGACTGGTGAGTTTATCAAAGGAGGAAATTTGGATACAGACACACACACACAGGCAGAATAACATATGAAGATGAAGGCAGAGATCAGAGTGATGTTTCTACAAGCGAAGGAATGCCAAAGATGCCAGCAACCCACCAGAAGCTAGAGAACAGGCACAGCGGAACAGATTCTCATACACAGCCCTTGGGAAGAACTAACCCTATCGGCACCTTCATCTCAGACTTCTGGCCTCCAGGCTGTGAGACGCTATTTCTGTTGTTCTAAGCCACGCAGTTTGTGGTCCTTGGTTATGGCGGCCCCAGGACATTCATACAACTTTACCTCTTTGTGCCTTTGTTTTCTCATCTGTAAAGATAATGATAGCATCTAGACCTCGTGGTGTTGTGGTGAGGATGAAATATAATTCACGTAGAGCACTTTAAACCATGCCTACTACATGGCAAGCTCTCAATCACTGAAAGCTGTTAGTTTTATTATGAAAAGGCTTTGGGAAGGGGGGTGCTGGAATGGGGATTAGGAGAGGAAAATCAGCTTGGGTTGGTGACTAACATTTAATGGGAGCCATTCTGGGCCCCTGACAGCCCTTGTTCCATCTGATCGCTTACAGCAAGAAGGCATTTTAATCCCTTTTTACTGTCAAGAAAGTTGAGGCTCAAAGAGGTGAAGTGACATCTTACCCAAGGTTGTGCAGGTTATAAGCAGTGGATGAAAGATTTGAACCATGGGCATCTGATTTGGAAGGCAGTAGCCGTGCCCTCTCCCAGCTTAGTGCCTCCAAGGGCATTAACACTGAAGACATCATTTGTGCTCTTGGGGTGGGGGAAAGCAGGAAATGACAATAAGGGGACAAGCAGCCCAAATTGTGAGAAGCCAGTGGGGCTAGGGGGGCAGATCGGGGCTCTGGACTCAGGGCCATCACCTCCTGGCTATCTGACCTCGGACTAGCCCCTCTCTTCTCCTTGGGCCTTAATTTTATCATCTGCGGAAGGATGGCTACATTGAAGGCAATAATGGCTACACGGAAGGAGTATGGCAAAGATTACATTTAGCAAGCTAGATGGAGCTCCTTATACTTGAAGGTGCTCAATAAATCCTCATTATTATGACAATTTTTACCAGGGGAGAACACTTCCATTATGTGTATAATATACTAGGTGTTTTCCACGCCTGGATGCGGATGGGTTGAGTCTCTGCTCGATCATTTCATGGGCGGTCTCTCTGGGCCTCAGTTTCCTTATCTACAAGATAGGGTTATTACTCATCTTCCTTTGAGGTGGTCACTTTGAAATCCGCATTTAGTTGATGTGTTATGATTTTAAAGCCCTTGCTGATACAGAAATGGGAGGTCAATGGCCTCCCTGACCATTCTTGTGCATCCACCATTTCTTTCAGCCTCCATATATTTTTGTGTTGCAGTCTTGTTCCAGTTACTATGGCTGCATAACAAATTACCCCAGAACTCAGAGATGTAAAACAACCATTTATAGGCTCACAGCTTCTGGGGGCTGGGAATCAGACCGGGGCACAGCAGGGGGTGGCTTGTCTCTGCTCCTTGATGCCTGGGGTCTCAGCTGGAAGACTTCGAGGCTGCGGTTGGAAGCATCTCAAGTCTCATTTATTCCTCTGTCTGGCGGTGGAGACAGACTATAGGCTGCAGCCTCAGTTCCTCTCTGCATGGCTCCTCTCTATGTGGTCTTTCAGCATGGGCTGGTTTGGGCTTCCTCAGAGCATGATGGCTGGATTCCAAACGTGAAAAGAGAGAGAGAGAGAGAAGAGAGGGGAGGAGAGGAGAGTGGAGCTCCAGGAGGGAATTACATCCTTTTTATGACCTTGCCTTGGAAGTCCTGTAACATCACTTCCATTATGTTCTCTTGAATGAAGCAGTCACCACACCCCACTGAGAGTCAAGGGAGGGGTACAAAGACCACCCCCCCAAGTGGAAGGAGTGTCAGTCACATTATAAGAAGAACTTAGGGGAATATATGCATATCCATCTTTGGAAAACACAAGCCAAGCCCTTTCATGGCTCTTAGGTAAAAACATATCATCAAAGGTCCCTAGAAAAGGCAATGTTGGATAATAATGGGCAGAAAACACGTACGTTTGTGCAACAGGATATTATCCTCCAGGATGAAAACACACATGGTGACTGCAGGTGCCCCAAAGGAGTTTATAAGAGACAAATCATAATACGGGGGCCTCCCGACGGCCCTAGCAGAACGAGTCCTGGTTACGCTCAGGCCACGGGAGGGAAGGAGCCAGCAGCCCAAATCATGTTTGAGGGAAAACACTTCCCCACCTGGAGAGAGAGAAAGGCGACCGCTCCTGGGTCCTCAGTGGACCCGTCACCCCGTCCTTGCCCAAACCCGTGAAGGTTTCACCCCCGAGTCTGTGGGATTCTCTGAGTAATGTCCGTGTGAGCTCTGGCTGATCCTGTGGGGCTGGGGCTAGGAGGGGGTCTAAGGACCAGGCTGGATGGGGAGGAGCATAATTGATTCTCTGCCACATCCTCTGTCATTGTCATCATGGTGGGGACTTACACGTCGTGAGCCAGAAAACTCTCAGCTGGACGGCAGCCTGATGTGGCTGCCTCTGGGGCAAGGGACCGATTGGGGGAACTTTCTGGAAAATCATCCAGGGCCACACAAGTCATATTTCACTGGGGGCAGATAGCATAGCAATCTTTTTGTCATCCATTTAAACAACGACAACAACTGATTGAGGAGCCCCTCAGTGCCAGGTCATGGAAATAATGTGGTGAACAACATGGATTCATGAAGTCACAGTCAGGCAATTATGATTTGGTGGATTGAGTGCTCTAATGGGAGAAACTGAGGCAGCTGCAGCTTTGGGAGTCCAGAAGTAGCACCTAAGTCAGTCTGGGGATCAGAGAAGGCTTCCTGGAGGTGGCGATGTCTAGGAAGAGTCTTGAAGTTGGAGGAGGAGCAAAGAGGAGGTGGGGGGATGAGAACTCTAGACAGAGGACCCCACAAGAGCAAGATCTGGAGGCCGAGGTACGGGGGAGAATGCATCAGGGCCACAGCCTTCAGCCCCCGTTGGCGGACAGAGCGAAGGTTTTGACCTCGCCTCCGCAGAGAACATCCTGGGGACGCTCACAGGTGGCAGCTCCCTCCACCTCGCTGGAGGCAGCAACAGCTCCCCCGGATTACAGAGGGCTGAGGGCCTGGGAAGTCCCGGCGCTGGGCTGGAGATGGTGGGGGCTCAGTGACGACAGGAAGGAACCTGTCAGCTAGAAATGTGGCAGTGGGTCTGGAAAGGATGTGAGATTATCCCGAGGCAACTGGCACGAGGTGGAACAGAGGGGAAGAGGAAGATGGAGAGAGAACTAGCTGAGCTGGTCAGGGCAGAGGAGGGCGAGCCCCAGGCGGGTGATGAGTGATGGGAGGGCGAAGGGGGGCTGTGTGTGTGTGTGGGGGGGGTGTGCATGCATGTGTGGGTGTTCACTAGACGGGATTCAGGTGCTTGTGCACACACACACACACACACACGTTTCTCACCGGTGATTTCAAATACCCTGGAGGACTCTTTGCCTCAGTAAGCTATTCTTTTTGTAGCTAGGGAGATGACCCCCGCTCTCCACCCAATGAGACCATGGGGAGATGCCTCAAGCAGAAGATAAAGAACAGGTCTGTGCTGTTCCTGTGGTTAAAAATAGGTAACACTTAGAAAGCACTTACTTGGCCCCCGGTGCTGTGTAACTGCTTCTCACGATCATCCTGTCGACCCCTCTGCAGACTCCCAGGTGGGCCGTGGATGGGCTGGAGGAGACCTTGCCCCACCCCTTCCCAAACGCCACACGCTCTGTGAGATTAGACCGACGTCCTGAAACCCGGGGGCCTGCCAGATCCCAGAGAGGCTCGTTTCTCGTGGCTCTACAGCCCTGTTTACTTGGGGCTCACATCTCCTTTCAACAGAATCCACACAGTCTGCATCCTTGCTAGGAAATTCTCATAGACTCTCAGGCCTCGTCTAGCTCTCAGGCGAATGCAGCAGCATCCTGAGGTCCAGGGCCACACCTGGGGGGAGGAGGCTGAAGCAGTGGCCGGGTGACCCCGGGCGACCTCTCTCCCCTCGTCTGTGGTAATCCAGAAAGTCCATTCCCCTGCATCTTTAGGATAGCCCTGTGAGAGCAGGCAAGCCTCTCATCAGACCCATTTCACAGATGGGGACGCCAAGGCTCAGAAAGGTGACATCACTTACACACAGTTAGTAGGAAGCAGAGGCTGAATATGGACCCAGAGGTTCCGAATCCCCTGTCTGTGCTCTTCTCCAGGGCCCTAAACAACACAGGGTGTTAAGATAAATCCGTGGAGGAAGGGCGTGCTCTGACGGTGCCCCAAGCAGGGAGCAGAAATCCCCCATGACTTCAGGAGGGACAGGGCGCTGGAACTGGGTCTTCAAGGCCGGGGAGGAATCTGACTAGTAAGGAAGGAGTTTGACTGGTGAGGAGGGCGTGGCGGTCAGGGGAGGCCCCGGCACGTGCGAAGTCGTGGCGCTGTGACGGGTGTCACGGAGCGTGATGTGCTGCGTAGCGGGTGCACGGTGGTCAGGCGAGGCTGGAAGGAGAGGCCAGGAGAGGAGTCAGGAACCCAGTTTTAAAGGACTTGGATGCCATATAGAAGTGTCTCTGCACATCGAGGACCCAAAGAAGCTCACTGAGGGAGGTGATGGATGAGGTCGCTTTGCAGATGAGAGGCAGGTTTGCTCAATGGTTAAGAACAAGATGGGGAGGCTGCTGCACTCAAATCGCCTGATCTGTGTCTCCTAGTTGCGTATCCTTGGGTATAAATTATGTGACTTCGTTAAGCTTGGTTGTGCTCATTTGTAAAATGGGGAAGATGATAATAAAAAATACACAACTCAGAGTTACGGAAAGGAGCAAAGGATAGAACCATGCCTAGCCTTCAGCAGGGTGCCTGGTACACGGTGAGTGCTCAATTCATATTCAGTGTCATTGTCATCACCGAAGGAAATCTCTCTTGAGGCAACGTGCAGGTGGCACAGCTAGGTGAGGAGACGTGGGATGGGGGTTTGGGAGGCTGCAGACCAGCGACAATGAAGCCTGGTTCAAGGATGCAGCTGTGTACAGAGGGCAGCTTTGAGGAAGGACCGGCAAGCACCATTTAAACAGAGGATTAAATAAGCTAACACATACGGAAGGGTTTTGTAAACTGTGCACACTGGTGTGTGATTACAATTAGGGCTATTTTCATCAACTTTATTTCTGGGCCCGTCTGCTTCGGTTCTCTAGAGAGAAGATGCCATTTAATCCTCCCAGATCAAATATTTAACAGACACAACACTGGATAAACCCAGCCTTGCCTAGTTCTAGCATGCACTCAGCATTTTTCGTTGCCAAATGCAACTCCAGAGATTTACCACCTTGGCTGACGTGACGCTCTGCCCGCGACTGTTTATCTGTGATCGGGACCGTACACACGGTGTCATGGCCCAGATCACGGTCCCTGGAGCCCGATGCCGGGTTTTGAAGGCTCTGCTCTGGAGCGAGCTACTCAAACTTCTGTGTCGCAGGTGGTGAAATGAGAAGAATCGTAGCATCACCTCACGGAGCTGCTGTAAAGATTCCGCGTGCTGGTAGGGCAGGGGCCGGAGTGTGAGCGCATCCGTCATCGTCGCGCAATCATCCTCATCACCATCCTCAGTGCCACTCTTCTCAGTATGTCTTTTGGTTGTGCAGAAACATAATTATTTTTCACCAGAGTGTCAACTTGTAATGGGTTTATTATTGTTATGGTAAACTAATAAATAAGTGTTCGAAAAATGTTTTGGTTTTAATTTCTAATCTGATCACGTTTATTGCTATAACCCACATACACAGACGTTCTTTGGGGTCTCCAATCATTTCGAAGCATGTAAACAGTCCTGAGACCACGAAGTTTGAGAAATAAGATAGAGACGGGGCTGTCACAGCGTTAACAGAGATGCAATTATTCCGAGTTCCTCTTGGGTCCTGGGATCAGACTGCAGTGGGGTTTCTGGACCCTGACTCCATAGTGGGGACTGCCAATCCTGGCCAGAGGGGGCTTCCATGATGGCAGTTAAGTGGGCCAGATGTGAGCGGGGGCAGGTCTGACACCCCCCATCAGCGACTCCAAAACCACGGTGGGGTGAGTGCCCTCCAGAAGCCGCAGGCTGAACCTAAATGGTTACTACACCACTTTACAGGCCATTAATCTCCCTGGTGTCAGGAGGAAGTGCTTGGCTCCGGTCCACGCACTTGTCCGCTCTGGGAGTTGCTTTACTGTCTCTTTACTTTGGCCCCAAAGAGCACCATTCTACTAATTAAAGTGGCCTTTATTCTGGAGGTCTCCGGAGAGGGCACACACGGAGTTATTAAGCCCAGACTGAGGCTGATACCTCAGTCCTAATGGTGTTTTTGGGGATAAGAGCGGGAACAAAAATTTCTAAGCCTGTATTCACGGAGGACACTGTGTCCTGATGTTTTCACGTGTGGTTAAGAACAGTTCTGGTGTGCTGTATAGTAGCTGTGTGACCTTGGGCAAGTTGCTGCACCTCTCTCTTCCTCAGTGTCTGCAGCTGTACCACGGATATAATGGTCACATTGACTCTTGTAGAACTGTAGTGAGGATGGAGTGAGAATCCCATCTAAGGATACATATTAAGCATCACTAATTAGTGCCCGAGACTATCACTGGTAATAGACAATCACTATCTTAATAAACCTTCCCAACAACCCCACGGGTAAAGGAAGAGAAACCCAAGGCTCAGAGAGGTGGAATTAGAATTCAAGGTCACACAGCCATTGAGTGGCAGAGCTGGGATTTGAACCCAGCTCTGCCTGAGTCCTAAGCACAGAGACCCATGGGTGGCTGTGGCTGCAGGAACTGAGAGCATTCTACTCAGCGACTCCTGCTGTTGCCATCTGAGACCTCATTTTCCCCTTTTCACCTTGGGGAGAGTTGCTGATATTGAATAGGAAAGCTGACGAGCAAAGACATGAAACATGGGATTTGTGAAACGATTTTGGCTCTGCTCCCCACCTTATTTCTCTGTCCCTGGATGGTGGGGACGGGGGTTTGCCGACAGTCTTTTTGACTAGAGCAGCAGTCCGTTGCAATCAGCTTTAAAATGATCCAAAGATCTTTCAAATTGTTAAAAAAAATTTTTCCTGAAGGATATCAATTGCAAGGACAAGGATTAAAAAAACCTGTTTTGGTTTGCACTGAAGGAAGAGACGGTGTCCTAGGAACCAGGTGTGGAATGAATAAAGGGAGGAGAAGTGTGGGAAATGAGGCCTGGGAGGGACAATGGAATGAACGTTTCTAAAATCGAACTGCTGAATTAAGGAATCAGGAAAATGCCCCAATTACGGTATCAAATGGAGGGAACAGAGACATGAAACTTACCTTGAAAATGAACGAGGTAGTGGAAAATTTAACGCCTTCCAGATCAAAGGGTTTCTACCTATTTGGAGGGAGAGACTGTCTTTATCTTCTTACATCACTTGGAGAAGAAGAGAAAAACTGTCAGATAAGGGGTACATGTGTGGGGGGGAGGGGAGAGGAAGAGAGAGAAGGAGGGAGAGGGAGAGAGAGGGAGAGAGAGGAAGAGAGGGAGAGGCAGTAACATACAGAGACAGAAATACACAGAGCGGGGAGAAAGCCGTGGAGAGAGCAATGGGGACAGACAGAGACAGACAAAGGCAAAGAGACACAGGGTGAAAGAGATGGATCCACGGAATGAATGCCTCAGAACCAGTCCTGGCAGAGGCGTCAGTGGGTCTCCGGGCTCTCCTGCCCGTCACAATGCCCTCTTCCCCAGCCCATCTAAGCCCTCCATGGAAGACACCCAGTGACCACCATCAGTGTGGAGGCCATAACCCTTGTCTCTTGGTTGGGACACCCCTTCTGAGTGTCCAGTCTGTATCTATGGGCTAGTCTGGGCAACGGACAGACTCCCCCTGCCACCTGTGGACAGGCCTGGATGAGGGGTCAGAAGGTCTGAGTCCAGACTGGGCTCTGCTGGGGCTTGCTGTGTGATCTTGGGCAAACTTACCTAACCGCTCTGGGCCTCAGTTTTCCCACCTGTAAAATGGGAAGAATCATGCTAGCCAGCCTACTTCCCAGGGTTGGTACGAGACTTGAAAGAGATCATGGTTCTGAGCAGACTTTGAAAAGTTAAAAAGAAAAAAAAAACTTATAGGAAAGTGAGAAACCCCCTATCTTTTAATTGTGAGGGTCGAGGCCCACGTCGTTGCATCTCCTGGGTCACTCTCCAATTCTCCTCTTCACTGAGGGGAGTGAACCTGGCTGGAAAAGCCATCATTGTGTGTTCAGGCTGCAGAAGGAAGTGTTCGGAGAATTTACGCCTTGTTCTCTTATAACAGGCCATGAAACTCAATGGGGAGAAGAATGGTAATGATAATATAATCGTAATGATAATAAAAAAGGAAAAAACAAAGCCACTCGAATCAACTAGGATAATGTACGAGGGAAGCGCTGTGTGATTTTTTTCCTCCCCCCAAACGTCCTGGCCTGATCTCCATCCGCTTCCTCTCAACGGGCTGATGGCTGCTTGATGGACGTGACCTTATTTCCATCATGCCCCCGGACCCTCTTAGAGTGTGAGACGAATCTGAAAGGAAACGACCCATCAGGACCCTCCTCGTCTTCTTTCAGTGTGAACCTCCCTCCCCAGGCTGCTCAGAAACAAGCCCAGGGGACTGGCCACTCGGAAGCAAACACCGCCACCAGCAACCCTTCCAGCCAGGAGCCAGTCCCCCCTCCCTCTCGGGCCTGTGGGGAGCAGCAGGATAATTGCTCGCTAAATCAAGGGGGTTGGAAACAGGAAATGGAATTGCTTCATGAGCAAGCATCTTCCAGATTAAATAGCTAAGTTGCAATCAGCCGGGACCCAGGAGGCCTGTGGACCCGCAGGTGCACCCAGCACGATGGTCTCCTCAGGTGGTCCCTTGCCATCCTCAAGCCTCACGCAGTCCTCACGCCTGCCCTGGCGGGTGAGTTTCGTCAGTGCTCCAGCTTGTCAGGCGGAGCCTGGAAGCGTCGGGGCGACGTGGAAGGCGTGTGGGCTCAGGAGGTAGAGAGGTGAGGCTGGAACCCAGCCCACGGCTCCCCATGTGACTTCCTGCCCTCTAGGGGGTCTCCTGAGCCTCAACTTTTCCACTATAAAGTGAGGAAAGCAATTTCTACTCGTTTTGTGGAGGAGAAAGTGTACTAGAAATGTCTTGCCTTGTATAGGAAGTTAAAAAAATAAAGACGTGGAAAAGATGACCAGTCATCTATTAAGGGCTTCCGAGGGGTCTAGCGAGGCGCCCAGGGAAACAGGGTCGGAATTGGATTTGAAGCCTGGTGTGTAGACGAGGCTCCAGGGTACTTTTGATTAGATGTGTATCCTGTGTCAAAGCAAGGACGCTAAAATTTCGTTGCAGTGACACTGCCTGTCCCCTTGATGCCTCGCGGTTTCTCATCACACCCACCTTCCCCAGAAAACACCGTGAAGGCGGGTGTTCTGCCATCCCCTTCATCAACACTCACCTGAGCAGGTCCCACCCCTCAGAGCCCAGCTCCAGCCTCTTCTCATTGCATCAAAATTCAGAGCGATTTTTGCAACCTGCTATCAAAATCAAATGACGACAGGGGCCAGGCAGGTGTAAAGAACGTGCAAGGCAGTCAGATGCTAGACATCAGGGACTCTGGGGTCTGGGCAAATCCTAAATATTTAAATGAATTCCCCCAATTAAAAATTTAAAAATTAATTAAAATTTATTTTAAAAATTAAAATTTATTGTTGAAATATAAATTATCATATTTAAGTATATTTAAATAAACAGCAGCATTCAATATTAAACATTAAATTTGAATATACTTAAATAGCTAAATTTAAATATTAAACATAAATTTAGAGGTATTTAAATAGGTAGCTGAGTTTAATTTTTTTAATTATTAAAAATTACTTATCCCAATTAAAAATAAAAATATTTAATAGAGATGAGATACATCTGGAGGCTCCATGACCACTTATAACCTTTGCTCTAGTTCGGCTCCTGTACTTGGCAGATGAAAGCATGATTTACCTACAGCCACAGAGTTGATAAAGTGGCTGAAGCTGTATGTCTCTACTCCCAGCCCAGTACTTTTTCTGCTCTGAGGTCTAACTAATTCACACTATTGTGTTAATGACTGACTGGGCCTTTAGGTTATTCTTAGAAAGGTAACAGTCAGGGTAGACATCTGAGTGCTGTGACAGTGTGTGGGGAGCCAGTTGAGAGCAGAGGAGCACTTGGCCCATTCCAGGTAAATGTTCATCTCCACTGCAGACATTTCCTTCCAAGGAGGAGGGAGCGTCCTCCCGGTTCACAGAAAGTGGTGATGCCCAGCACGTCCTGTTTGTTTTCAGGCAAGAGAGTCTTCCTGGGCCCCATGGCTCCAACCTAGAGGACAGCCTGTCAGTTCCCTGCCACCCACCCCTCCCCAGGTCCCGGGCTCTCCTCCAGCACAGGAATCAAGCCGGGAACGAATGCGAAGTCATGCCCTCTCGTTACATCCTCTCGTGCTTTCTGCAGGAGGAGAGGAAGCATGGTGCACTTTATTTGAATTCCGCGACCTTTGCAAACACATGGCTGCTTATTTTGTCCTGTTGCAGAGAAAAACGTGAAAACCCACGTGCTATGGAAGGAAAACGGGAGACGCCCAAAGCTGTGGCTCCGTGATGTGCCTGCAAGGAGGCCGCACAACGTGCTCAGAAAGTGTTGGTTTGTGCAACAGACAGTTTGAGGAGCCTCCGTTTTCTCATCTCAAAAATGGGGAGAATAATATGACCGCCCCTAAGAACTGTGTAAAGATGCAACCAGAAAATGCAGCCCAAGCTTCCAGCATGGTGCCTCCCACGGCATGAGCGCTGGGTAATGACGGACAATACTATGACTCAGCCTCCAGGGAAGTGGCGTGGAGCACAGGGGAGCAAACTTGGGCCCACGGGCCAAATAAAGTAAACCAAGTTTCATCAGAAAAGAGCCGGGCCCATTCAGTTGGGTATTACACGTGGCTGCTTCTGTGCTGTGATGACGGAGTTGAGTGCTTGCTAAAAATGTAGGTCCTTTGCAGAAAAAGCTTGACGACCTCTGACCTAGTGGAGTCAGACAGAGCTGGGCTCGTGATTATGGGACCGGTTGCTCTGCTTCTCTGAGCCTCAGTTTCCCCATCTCTAAAATGGGGATGATAATGGAACCTTCTTATAAGGATGTCGTGAGGAATAAAGCGGATCTTACAGGGCCTGGTATGCAGTAGGACTCAAATATTAGTTCCTTTTCCCCCTGATGTCTGCAGCCTCTTGGCCTCAGACTGAGGCCCTCTGAGGTCTTGGTCCCTCTTCAAGCTTCTATAGCAGGCAGGCCAAGACCCGGCGGGCGTCTAGACGACATTCCGAGAGCCACCATTTGCAGAGCCCGCCTTCTGCTAAACCCTTGACCTGCTCTACCCTTTTGTGTGGGCAACACGTTATCATTCCTGTTCTACTGATGAAGAAATGGAGGTTTGGAGAGTTAAAGGGCGATGGTGGTGAAGGTGGGATTCGAACCGGGGCCCCTCTGACTCCAGGGGCCACACGCTGAAAGGCCTCTGCTCTGTGCGTGGGCCAAGGGGGGAGGCTGCCGAAGGCTCTGAAGCCGGAATGGGAAATTCAGTATAGAAACGTCAGAGTGGGAAGGGAGCTTGCAGAGTACAAATGGGTTCAGTCTCCCCAGTGACAGACGTGGAGACTGAGGTCTCAAAGGGCAAATTCACGTGTCAGAGGGGAGTTCGAGGCAGAGAGGAGCTACCTCCTGGCCCCGACCGTGGGCTGCTCCCTCTGGGCCCCGCCCCTCCTCGCCGCTCTCCACCCGCGCCATCCCAGCCCTCTGCCAGGCAGGTGGGGCTCCTCTTGGTTCGTTGGGAGGGCCCTGTTCTCTCTCGCCTCTCACCTTCGGCAGGTGAATCCTCTGTCTCAGTTTCCCCTGCTTCACCTGGCCGACTCCTGTTCACCCCCCAGTCTCTCCTAGGAGCCTTCCTGAGGCCCCCAGGCTGAGTTGAGTACCTCCTGCAGGCTGCTGAAGCCCTTGATGCTTCCCACACTTTGTGTTATGATGATTTATGTCCCTGATGAGGATGGAGCTCCATCAATGTTTGTTGAATGAATAAATGACTGACTAAATGAAAGAGGGATCTCCCAGGGGCATGAGGATGGCACTGCAGTGAGCAAACAAGAATTCATGAAACAAGGACAGTTGCCTTGTTGCCTTCCATTCCTGAGGTTTCTCCTTCCTGCCTACCTCCTTCCTCTCTGGAAGGGGCACTGAAGAGAGAGTCAGGAGACCAGGATTCAGGTGGTAGACCTGCCACTGACCCTTGGGAAACCTTGCACGGTGCAATCCTTCCCTTGTGGTCTGGGTCTCTTCATGGATGAACCCCAGGGGAGGTCAGCTCCCAACTTGCTGAGGTCCCACTAGCAGAGGGATGTAAGAATCAGCCACATGCTTCATCCTTAAATGCCTCTGGGAGGTTTCTGGAAAGATGACCAAGGGGTTCTGGGCCCTCCTCTCTTCTTCTCTAATCAGGGCCTGTCTGAGGAGTCAGAGCTATTTTCCTGTGATCTCCTAAGACAGGAAGTGAGAGGTAAACACACATCGTGGCTTGCAATCAGTACTGACTAACAGGCTTAGTCAAAATGCTGGCACTGCTGACACGTTGGCCATCGCTCAGCCAATTCATGGCCCTAACGACGTCAGACTGAAGGCTGAGACCTGTGGCCAGGACTGGGTACGCTGGGAAAAAGGGCACACGGGGCATCTTGCCATTTACTCACCGTGTGATCTTGGGCAAGTGATGCATCTTCTCCGTGAGCTGGTTTCCTTCTCTGTGAAACAGGGACCATATTGAGAGTTTTGTCATAAGTATTAAAAGAGTTACTGCTTGTAAAATGCTCAGAGCGCAGCCTGAAATACAACAAGCTCCTAAAAGGTTTTTAAATGAGTAAGATAAGTTCTCTAATGTGGGTGAGGATAGTTTGCTTATAAGTAAGTAAGAATTAGAAAGTAAGGACTGAGAGAGTCGGGGCTTTGTCTGTTTTGTTCACTGTTTAGGGCAGTGCTTGCACTTAGTAGTAGTGCTTAGTAGTAGTACTAGTGCTTAGTAGTAGTAGTGGTCCTTACTAGTGTAGTACTAGTGCTTAGTAATGCTTACATTTAGTGCTCGCACTTAGTAGGCCTACAAATATGTGTTGGGTTGAATGAATGAGTGTAACTGATGTTGGTCAAAGACTATATACAAAGTATATTTAAAAAATTCAAAGAGGCTTTTCATGCAAACATGTTCAGCACGCAATATAAGCCTTAAAAGAGGATGTGTTAGGAAAAATGATGGCATTTGTGGATAATAAAGGTAGCAAGCACATTTATAGAGCTTACTAGATTCTAGCCAAATTGATCTCTTTAATCTTAACAACAATCCATGATTACTCCCATTTCACACACACAGAGACTGAATCACAGAGAGGTTGTACAACATGCCCCAAGTCACACAGCAGGAAAGTTGGTGGAGATGGAATTTGGACTTGAGCAATTTAACTTCAGAGGCCGTGCTCTTTAACCACTGCACTGTATACCGTCTCTTTCAAGGCACAGCTGAGGAAAGTGTGGCTACAAGCAAAACAACAAAGAACAACCAAACGAAAAAACCGCCATCGCCTACAAAAACATCTGAAGGGAAACGTGGAGAAAATACTAAGACCTCTTGTCTCAGGGATGTGTAGTCTTCGGAACACTGGGAAAGGCTCCTCCCCTCTCTGCTCCTCAGTTTCCCAGTCTGGAATATGGGGAGGAGATGTCCTCCAGTGTCCCTTCCCACCTGGGGTCCCGGCTTTCTGTGCAGACCCTCAGCTGTCCGCCGCAGAGCCGGAAGCCCAGAGCTGCCATGAAATTCAGGTCACATGGGCTGAAAGACGCTGCTCATTTTCCAGCAGGACCTGCCTCCCCCCAGGCTTCCAGCGTGCCCAGCAAAACGGAAACCAGAGAGACCAAACACTTTTATCAAAGGAGCGACTCTGCCAAAGCTGGGAGGCTGTGAAGCCTCGGGAAGGCAAATCAAAGGCCAACTTTGAGGAAACACTTTGTGAAGCAAAAGAAAATTCCGTCGTGCTTGCAACAGCATGATCGACTCGGTGGAAGGTAATTTACTTGGAACAGAGAGAGGCTGCATCTGTTCATGTCTCCGTGCTGAAAAAGCAGACCCAGAAGGAAGTCGGACAAATACCCAGACAATCTGTTTGTCAGATAATTGGCTTAAGAGGCAGCTTTTCCCTCACCTTTTGAATTATTTGGATGCTTAGAGAAAAATCCTCAATCCTCAAATTTTATGTGGAAACACAACAGTGGAGAGAGTTTTATTCTTTTTTCTTTCCTTCTATCTATCTATCTATCTATCTATCTATCTATCTATCTATCTATCTGTCTATCTATCTATCTATGTATCTATGTATCTGTCTATCTATCTATCTATCTATCTGTCTGTCTGTCTGTCTGTCTGTCTATCTATCTATCTATGTATCTATCTATCTGTCTATCTATCTATCTATGTATCTATCGACTTATCTATCATCTATCTTTCTAGCCATCCATCCATCCATCCATACATACATTCAGCTATTGAGCTATCTATCTGAATATACATTAGACAAACATTAGAATCTATCTATCTATCTATCTATCTATCTATCTATCATCTATTTACCTATCCATCCATCTATCTATCTATGTATCTATCATCTACGTTTCTAGCCATCCATCCATCCATCCATCCAGCTAGTGAGCTATCTATCTGAATACATATTAGATAAACATTAGAATCAATCTATCATCTATCTATCTAGCTAGCTAGCTAGCTTTCTTTCTTTCTTTCTTTCTAGCTATCCCTCTAGCCATCCATCCATCTAGCTATCAAGCTATCTATCTGAATATATATTAGATCCTATTTTTTTATTTCTGCACACCTATTATCTAGCTATAGAATCAAAATGTATATATAATACAAGAGAATCTAATACGTATCAGAGAGAGAATGAGAATGAGAAAGTGAATCCATGTATCAGGCGCTGTGCTAGGCTCTGGAGATTTAGCAAAGTACAAGACAGACATGATATGATAAAGGTGACCTGGCCTCCTGGAACCCATCATCTAGGGCATTACAACCCAGCTGCTAGATGCTGGGAGCCAAGAGGAGGCCCCAAATCAGGTTGAAGGGTTGGGAGAAATGGTAGAGGTCAGGAAAGGAACACTGGAGAAAGACACTATTGCATGAAGAGCAGTGGACTAAAATTCAGGCTCAGCATCTATACTTTCTGTCACTTTCTATGTGATAATGCACATGTCACTCTCTCCACTGATCTGAGTGTCCTCTTGCATAAAATCAACTCAGCGTTTCTCAAGGTGTGTATCACAGGATACTCGTCCTTCACGACATTCTGTGAAAGAAGTGTTCCCTGATGAGATACCCACGTGGGATCTTCCTCTATTGAGAATGCATACTGCATTGTAAGGCATAATAAAGGCTCTGACAAGTCCTGCAAGGAAACAAAATTGAACTTGACTCCATTTCCAAAACTTCTTTGATAATACCTGTTTTTAAGTAGAATCTCACTATTCTAGGATTCTATAGGATGCTTTTTTGCAAGCTCAGAAACATAACTATGTTGTTAAAAATACCTTACATGTGTATATGACTTAAATTTTACAAGCATGTTCGTAATGCCCTGCTGGACTCTCACAAAAAGTCTGAGAAGGTGATATAACAGCTCCTTCTCCACTCTCTCCTTCCCCTCCCTCCCTCAGGAACTTTTTTGAAAGCCTACCTGTACCAGAATTCAACAATTATAAAACATGAGGAAATTGAGCTCTAGAGAAAAGAAGTGGTCTGTTCAAGGTTACCAAGAGCTGGAATTAGAGACCAGGCCGTGTAGCCCAGGGAACATCTGAGAGGCATCAGGTCAAGGCCAGAGGACTTGCCATCTTACCTTTCTATAGAGAATCATGAACACAAACCATCCAGAGGCCAGGGGTGGGGGGCAGCATAAATAAGCCTAACAGGCCAGGTGTAGGGCAATAGGGAGTGGTGGGGACTGAGGTCAAGTGGTGAATTGTGTCCTTCCAGGAGGGGATGGTCCCTACTCAGCTCCGGCTGATGATTATTTTATGGAAAGCTAGGCCTGGTATTGCCAGATCTTCTGATTTCTCATGAGAGGCTCTAAATCTAGATTTTTATGCGTAACCTCCTGACAATAATTGGCCACAAGTTCAATTTTCATGAGGGCCTCAAAATATGCTCATGGGCTGGATTTGACTCATAATCCATCTGTTAGAAATTCCTTCCTGCAGTGAATATGCTTCCATCACAGCACTTAGCACCCCTCACCAACCTTACTTATTTACTTATCTATTCCCTTCGCCCACAACTGGGTTGTAACCCCCTTGAGGGGAGGGACTGTGGCTTAATCATTTTTGCGCGTCCCGGTGTCCACCACAGGGCTGACACGTAAAAGGGGCATAACACATGTTCATTGAATGAATGCTTACATTTCCTCCCTCTACAGCAGCTGAAAAATAAATATATAATAGCTTTTAATTAAAAAGAATCATAATGAAATATGCATGAGAAGCCTATTCTTTGACAGGAGGCAGCCTGTTAAGGAGAAAGATTTTCAAATTACATTTGCCAGCGATGCTCCCGAAAGACTAAAAAAGTTTTCTGGGCGTGTAGTCGCGGCTGGTGAAATCTTGTTCTCGGTTCTGCATTGCGACTAATGCGCACTATGTCTGGACAGTTCTCCGAGAACAAGAAGGTTGCTTGTTAAAACGGGTTACTGCCCTTGTCTGCTCTAGAGATCCACCGGTGAGAAAGCCAAACGGCTCCCGGCTGACCTCGCGCCATCGTTTGGACCGTTCCTCCCTGGGAGTGTCTTTTCTCATGATGACAATGAAATAGTGCCAATTACAAGCTACCTCCAATAAGAGATATGGGGCAGCAGCCTGAGGTTGAACGACGGGCTTCCAAATCAGACAGATCTGAACTGGGATCCGTGCTTTGGCACAACTACCAAGGTGACCTTGAGCCAGAGACGGAACCTCTCTGAACCTCAGTTTCCTTTTCTAAAAAGAATGCGGATAATAATGCCTACCTTGTAGTTGTGTTACTGAGGGTTGGGAATAACATATGGGAAAGGCTCAGCATATACTAGACACTAAATATGACAGCCACTATCATCTAAGGAGTTGGTCTCCAAACTTCCATTCAGTAGCAAGAATGCTTTTCAAGATAAGTCATACCTAGAACTCTGACGCGGGAAATAAAGCGAATGAGAGATGCTCATGTTCGAGTGGGGGTAGGGACCTAAATCTACCCCACCCCCGGGCTCGGCTTCTCTCGTCCTTGGGGGAAATTCTGAAAACCTCTGGGACTCTGAGGAACACAGTCTGAGCGACACAGGGCTGTTCTGACTGTCTCTTTCCAAGATGTGAAGACCGCGTTCCAAGTAAGGGTGTGACTTCCTCAGGACACACAGTGGGTCTTCAGAGAATCCAAGAATCGGACCCAGGAAGCTGAGCTCCTAGGCTGGTGGGTGCTAAGAGATCAAGAGTGGGGATTAAAAGTGATGGCTGTGGGATCTCTCCAGCCCGGTTCATGTCCTGGATCCATCCCCACTGCTTGTGTGGATAAGTGAGTCACCTCTCCTCTGTGACACTCAGTTTTCCTCTCTGTAAGATGGAGGCAATGATGAGCACCTGACTTGCAGAGCCATTAGGAGAAATAAATAACACACACAGGAGCACCAAGCAGGGTACCGGGCACATAGTTGGACAGTAGACCAAAGACTAATAACAGAAATCATTGTGATCATATTAACGATGCCTTGCGCCTGTATAGACGTTCACAGAGCACAAAGGACTTTAATAGTTGTTTTATCATCAATATCACCAGTGATGTAGTGATCATTCCTCCCTTTATACAAACAAAAGAAAAAAAAGAGAGAGAGAGAGAGAAGCTCCAAGAGATGTAGTCATTTGCCCAAGGTCACGTGGTAATAGAATGGTGGATGTAGGATTTGGATTCACCTTCTGGCAGGGGTCTACTGACCTGACACTCTGCCCTGTTGCCTTAGAGCCACACTCACATCTAGCTGGATTGGTACACTTTCCACAAAAAGATCCTGAATCACAAATTTTTGCTACATGGCACACGTACCGCCACTCTCCACTTCCGTGCGTGTGGCAGACATTGCTAATCAATCCCAACAGTCTTTCTCACTGAGCCTCATAAATCTTCCTTGCACAGGGCTGTTGTAAATGGCCAGCTGTTTACAGCAGATTGGGGTTGGGCCGAGGAGCAGCAACTCTTTGCCCATATCCTACCCTCCTCCCGACCCCAGACCCCTGCTCTGGGCAGCCGTGAGCCCAGGAATCTGGGCTGCTCTGCCTCACCGAGCACACACTGCTCCCTGCGGTTTGGGTCACTGAGACATCTTCCTTTGTCCTCTGGCTCTCTGCCCGCCGATACCTGAGAAAAGGAACAGCTATTACAGAAAAAGCTATTTGTGCTTTAAAAAATCCTTTATCCAGGTGTAGAATCACATAATTAGGAGCCCTTTCCAGTAAGACGGAACACTCCCATCTGTATTGGCGGCCGTCCTCCACACTCTCCCCACCTCCCAGCTGAATTTAGCTCCCTGCCCGTCGCTGCCTGTCCCCGGTAATTTCCTCGTACTTGAATTAGAGGCTGACGAGAGTCTGCTTGTCCCAAATGGGTCCCCTTGAGTCTGATGCCTCTCCAGGGCAGGACGGACTCTCGAGTGAGAGGAAAAGAGAATCATTCGTGACCCGTGGGGCTGGGGGCTTTGTTTTAAAGACGCAGGGAGTTGAGGAAATGAAGAGAACCGTCAACGGACACACGCTTCTGGTTTTGCAGTGGTTTTTCCCACTTCCTCCTTCTCTGGCGATCACAGTTCTTTGTTTTTATTCTCCGGTTTGATGGGAAAAGATATGATACGCTGACGCAGATCAAATACAACAGTCACTTTAGCATCAAAATGGATGCAGCTCACGTCACAATTGCGGAGCTGTCACATAGCTGCCACGTCTGTCATATTTCTGAAAGATACAAACACCTCCCCCCACATCCCCTCAAAGTGTAATGTGTGTAAATGTGCGTGTGCGTGTCAGACAGAAAGAGAGAGAGAGATGGCCCGTTGTTATAATCACTCCTTGTCTTTCAACCCTAACATTCTCTACCTTCTACTTCCTTGACCCTCACTTAGCAAAACCTCAACCCAAGTTAAATTCAAGAGCTGGCCTTTTCCACACCTGTGGCTATGTACATCCACATGGAGAAAAACCCCAGCCATTTTTCACTTTAAGCTCATGCTCGCTAACTTCACAATCCTATTCCATTTCCACGATCCCAGCTGCGAAACGACGTTCATAACTCTTGCTTCGACTCTCCGACTCTTCCTCCTCAGTCTTGCTTCCCTTCCCCTGAGAAAACAGGAAGGGATTTTCCCCCTGCTGTGTTCCTGCCGCCTCCACACCTGCCAGCCTTCCCCAGGTGAACCTGTGCACCTGCCCCCCTCCTGCGCCCGTGGCTGGCGTCCGTCGGTGCTGCCAGCCCCTCCCCCGGGGCCCTGGGTTCCTCTGCTCTGCTCGCACCTAATTAAGCGCATCACCACCCCAGCAGTGGATGCTTTTCTCTCCTGCCTCATCAGTTTTTCTCTTTCTGCTGGGTCATCCCCATCAGCAAGCAAACTTGCTGCCACAGCTTCCTTCTTAGAACAAAACAAAAGAGACGAAACTTAAAAAAACTCGCCTTGACCCCACAGCCCATTCCAACCACCATCTGTTCCCTTTAGAAAAAGAAAAATTACTCAGAAGAGTTATCCAGATTCCTCTAATTCTTCCTCGCCCGTTCTCCCTTGAGTCCACTCCAGCCAGGCTGCACTGAAGCCACCCCTGGAGGGTCACTGATGATCCCCACGTTGCCACATCCAACAGGCCATCCTTAGTGTTCCTCTTAGGTGAACTATCAGCAGTATCTGTTACAACTGATTGCCCCCTTCGTCACGAAACTCTTTCTCCACGTGGCTTCCAGGACAAGCGTGCTCCTGGTTTTCCTCCTCCCTCCTTGCTGCTTCTTCCCCAGCCCTTTCCCTGCCTGCTCCTCATTGCCTGCCCTCTGCATACCAGCATCTCAGGACTCAGGAATCTTCCCTCTCTACACTCACTCCCGCGGGGGCCTCGTCCGGTCTCTGAGCTTTACACTCAAGCTCTGCTCTGACAACTCCCACATACAGGACCAGTCCCAGTTTCTCCAAACCCGTGTGGTCCTGCTCAGCATCTTCATTGGATGTCTAATTGGCATCCAACCTAAGATGTCCAGCTGTACCTCCCACATCTCGTAAATGGCGACTCCATCCTTCCAGCTGTCAGGAAAGCCTGACCTTCCAAATAATCTAGAATCTGATGACTTCTTAAAGCCTGCACTGTTATTATTCTGGGCCAAGCCACAATGACATCCCACCTGGGTTACTCTAGAAGCCTCCACGTGGTCCTCTTTGCCTCCATCCATGTCCCCATCATCCAAGCAGGATCCTTTTAAAATAAAATAAGATCATGTCACTTTTCCACTCAATACTCCTCAATGATTTCCTCTCCCATTTGGATGCTAAGGTACCATATTTGTTACAGGGTTTCTTGTACGGTGGTCTCCCCTTATCAGCAGGGGATACGTTCCAAGACCCCCAGTGGATGCCTGAAACCATGGATAGTACTGGATCCTATATAAACTATGTTTTCCTGTACAGTACGGCGTGGATACGCTGGACAAAAGGATGATTCACGTCCTGGGCAGGACGGAGCAGGACGGCACGAGATTTCATCACGCTACTCAGAACGGTGCACAATTTAAAACTTATGAATTCTTTAATTCTGGAATTTTCCATCTAATGGTTTCGGTTACCTACGGGTTGACCATGGTAACAGAAACCGTGGAAAGCGAAAATGCAGATAGGGACGGATTACTGTCTACAGCCTCTCATGACCTCTGCTTCTTCCATTCTCTCACCTCTACCTCTTAGCCACATCTCTCCTGCAGACACTTTTTTCCGGAGATGCCTGTGCCCTTCCTCACTTCTGGAGCCGCAAACTCTGCCTGCTCACTGCCCCTTCAGACTCAATTCTACACCCTCTAGTGTCTTTCCTTCCTACTCTGGATCTGACGCCATCCTTTATCTGGTCCAGGAATATCAAGGCACTTCTGCCCAAGCTCTACACTCAATGCAGTGATTTTTCTCCACTGACTCTTGTGAGTGTGGTGAGACTGGCATACATGTTCACAGGAAATTCAGGAATTAAGGAAGGAATTAAAAAAGGAAGGCAAGGTTGGAGTGGCTGAACCCTTCAGTTCAGGAGTCAGATGGGGCTCAGATTGAGTCCTGACACGTCCTAGCTGAATCTCCTTGGGCTGATGACTTTCTCTCTCTGGGGCTCAGTTTACACAAATGCTGAATAAGGATGGGAACACTCCTCTTCTCCCAGAATTATGGAGGAATAAAAAGGTATGAATGCAAAGGAGATGGATTTTTATTCAAATCCTGGCTCTGCCTCCCTACTTGCTGTGTGACTTTGTGCAAGCATCTTCACCTCTCTGACCCTCTGTTTGTTTAGCTATAAAATGGAGATAAATGTGAGTACCTCATAAGGCTGTTGTGAGGATTACAGAAAATCATGCTTGTAAAATACTTGGCCCAGAGCCTGGTGCAGAGCAAGTACTTAATCAATTATTACCATTATTATTTTTATAAAGCTCTTGAGTTCAGAAGCCATGTGGAATAACAGCCACCAAGCATGCTGGGAAAATCCCTGGGACAGCAAACTGCTCAACTCCAATACGATGGCGTTGGCAACAAAATCTTGACCTGGAGATGTTGCATTTCCGGGGCTTAGAATCTTCTGTTCTTCCTTGGGCATTTGGCTTCTCAAATAGCACTTGAGAAGCAAGCCAAGCTTCTTCTATTCTGAGGACGGCAAGTGCTCGGAGAGCCTAGGGTAAAATATGAAAGCCTTCCTCTTCATGCTTATCCCGCCAGCGATCTTAAAGAGGGCGCTGCACCACCCTTTTATCTTCATCTGCAGAGGAATGTAAAACACACTGCTTGGGGGATGATGGATGGGGACGGCTGCTGAGCAGATCAGTTCCTCTCCGGAAGGTTGAGGCCCGCTTTGTGACGGCAGATATATCATCGAGAGCCCCGCAGAAAAGGCTAGACTTCAGCCGGGAGCGGGAGGAGGAAGGTGCTGGTCCTTTTCAATAATTAATTCCATTTAATCTTTAAAAAATTGTATTGTTAAACACATCGTACACACAAAACAGTGAAAATCTATACAGATGCTTAAAGAATAACCATAGCATGAATATCTGTGTACTCACCACTTGACTCATGAAACAGAACATCGTTAATAATTCAGAAGCTCCTAAAAGAACCCACGATCCTGAATTTTGTTTTAATCATTTCCTTGCTTTTCTTTATAGTTTCACCATCATGTACGCGTTCCTAAAAAATGATAGCAATGACGGTAGTAACAACAACAAAGACAGAAGTAATAATAGGAGCTGGTATTTATATAGTGTTTTCTGTGTGCCAGTAGCCCTTCTAAGCACTTTACTTGTTAATTCTTTTAATCTTCGCAACAACTCTTGGAGGTAGAGACTGTTGTTGTCGTCAACATTCTGCCGATGAAGAAACTGAGGCACAGAGAGTTTAGATAACTCACTAGGGTCACATAGTGAGAAGAAGGGGCTGCCCACTCCTGAAATCGTTGTTGGCTTCAGAGTCCGTAATGACTCTGCTGTTCTGTCTCTCAACAGACATTTTGGTTTGCTTGTTTTTGAACTTTAGATACATGGTCTCGTATGTTATGGATTTTTACAGAATTTATTTCTTTGGCTCAATATTATGTTTCTGAGATTCATTGGCATTAATGTGTATAGCTGTAGTTTATTCATTTTTACAGCTGCCTGGTGTTCCATTATATCCATTCTTCTGTTGATGGAAACTTGGGTTGTTCCCAGTTTCTCATTTAATCTCTATAGAGACCCCACCACATAGAATATAATCCTCTTGGTTTTATAGATGAGGGAGCTGAGGCTCAGAGAAGAAAAGAAGCTTTTCCAGGTCAGAGCTGAAAAGTGCAGAGAAAGGCGTCAAACCTGGAACCATCTGACTTCCAAGCTCTAGCTCTTTCTGTTGTTCTGTGCTTAAACTTCAACTGCTGAGCACAGACTTTTAAATTTGAATCCGTGGTGCTTTTTTTAGCCTTTTCCCCCTGGGAATTAGCTCTAACGTCTCCTCTCTCTTCCTTCTGGGAGAAGCCACATTCATCCTTTCATATACACAACGTAAATGGCAAGCCCTAGGTGAAAGTTTGTGGGTAGAGAGATGAATAAGGCACGCTGGCCTTGGAATTGCTCTGATTACGGAGAGAGGAGAGAGAGATTCCTACCAATAGTTAAAATGTACCTTAGGTCTTACAAGAGAGAGAAGTACAAAGGGATATAGAAGCACAAAAGAGAAAGTGAAATCAGGGAAGGCTTCCTGAGGAGGAAACGTTTACTGTGACCTTGAAGCCTGAATAGGAGTTATCCTGTTAGACAAAGGAGGGCATTTCTGGTGGTGGAATAGCACAGGTCAAGACTGAGAGGTAGGAAACTCATGACGTATTCAGAGAGCAGGGAGAAGTATGGAGTGGCTTGAGTGTTGACAGTGGGAGAAAAGGAATCACCAGGAAAGGAAATCTTAATGGTGAGTGGTCTTGGATGTCAAACTAATGTGTTTGGACACGATCTTATGAGCAAGGGAGGTGATTGTCATTGAGGTTTCAAGGCACAAGGGTGATATGATGGGACCACTGGTTCAGAACATCTGTGTACAATGTGGAAGTTGGTCTTGGGGGATAGACATGAAGCTTCCCGTTTGAGAGAATGGAAATCAGGGACCCCATTCTGGGAAGTTCGGAGGATCTAGAGGTGAATTCACAATCCATATTTATACCTATTCTCTCCTTCACAGTAATACTTATTTCCATATATTGAGCTCCTGCTCCATTAGCTGTATGAGCTGGGGGAAGTGATTGAAACTCTCTGTGTTGTGGGTTTCTCATCTACACAATGAGCAAAATGAAATCGCATAATATAAGGAAATTTTATGACAATTCCATGAATTCACACATGTAAGCTGGTTAGAACAATGCCAGGTACATATTCTTCAATTTTATTGAAAGTTTAATGTGATTACCATCATCATCATGATCAGCACCGTTATCATCATCATCATCATCATTATCATCACCATCATATTTTCAGTGCACAAAACCAGACTTTGAAATACATTTAATGATACTGAATCTTTTTAATATCTCTGTGGAGTGGGTAGCATAAGCCTGTTCCTCCACAGACAGATGAGAGATTTGAGAGGTTGAGACCAAAGTTGCCAGAATCAATAATAGGCTGGCAATATCAATCCAAGTCTTCTTACGGGTTTCAGCCATGACCTCTTATGCTCACTTTCAGACCAAGACACTGCCCCATGCCCTTCCTGGAACGTGGAAGTCTTTGGAATTGATCAACTCTTTGGGCTCTAGAATATCTTCATCAGTACCTTGGACAGTGACAGGAATTGTTAGAGAATTGAGCGCTTCAGCAGAGGAGCAACATGCCCCCAATGTTCACTCCAGCATACCCACTCTGTCTTGCAATGCACTAAACAGCTCTTCAGGGGCAGTCTAGACGCTTCCTTATGTACTTTATAATTCTGTAAGTCACCACCAACCCCCCACCCCCCCACCCCATCCTCCACTCTCATTGTTTATCTTCAGGGCTAATTCTTTGCTCTGATCACAGTGGGGAGCATGTGACTAGTTCTTGAACAGTTAATTAAGGTCAAAACTCATTTCCACAAGAAATAGCAGTGATAGAAAGGTTGCAGAGCCTTCCTGATTCACAAAACAGGTATGTTTGTGAGGAGAGCTGGGGAGAAGATAAGAGAGAAAGAAATGAAAATTTCAGAACACGTTGGCAAACCCACAGGTTAGACCGTTAGGATTACAAAGCCAAAGATTCCACTTGTTGAGATTTCTGGGCCAAGAAATGAGGGCCAAGAAGAAGAAACCCAAACAACAGCAAGGTCAGAGGACCACAATAAGGTCTGCTGGTGACTTCCCCACACCTCTACTGAATCCAGAGATTTCTGATTAGATGTCCTCTGTGAGACTAGGGAGGACGCACAAGGGAGCAGTATAAGTGGAGTGATTTCTCCCTACTTCAGATTTTGCCAGTCCTCAGTATTTGGGCTAATTCTGGCCGCCAGGAACCTGTTTGGATGTTCCTCGTTGTCTAATGGAGAAAGAAACTGGGATGGAGCCTGGACACTAGGGCATGACACCAGCTTGGTTCTGTTACCTGAACCGGTCCTTTCTCCTCTCTGGGCTTCAGCAACCACATCTGTCAAAGGCCGATAAGACCTCCAATGTCTTCCTTGGTGGGCTACGTGGGTCCAAGTGCAATCAAATTTAGAATGACGTAAACCTTTTGAAAAAGTAAATCAACAGAAGGGAGTATAGCTCCCATGTTTAGCTCTGATCACATATAATTTAGTAATTATCTGTTTGTATCTTTCTTTCTTAAATGAAAGTGAGATCCTTGGGGACAGGAGCTGTATCTCATGCATCCTTGACTCTTTAGTACCCAACACAGTGCCTCGCACAGACTAGTCTTTACTAAATGTTTGCGGAACAAGAGGCAGGATGGCCTAACAGTTAAGTGCATAAGCTCTGCTGTCAGAAAAACAGGGTCATGTCCTGATTCTGCCGCATGTCAGCTATGTGACCTTGGGCAAGTCTCTTAACCTCTGTCCCCCTCAGTTTGCCCATCTGTAAAAGAGTGATGACTCATTGGGTCATTGGGGATGGGAAATGAGGCCATGAATATAAAGCACTTGGGGAAGTTTCTGGTATCTACTCAGTGCTCAACAAACCTTAGCTAACGTATTTATCTTCTGTATTTGAATTCTTGTGTCATGGGCCACCAAGAGGTTTCACAAGGGAGCCCACAATTGCTGTGTGGGGACTCTGCCATTTTTTGTGTGGCTGTTCCAAATATATTGTAGTATGACTGTTTGATCAGCCAGTGGATATCCAGAAATAGCCAGTGAGAGTCTGCAGGTGTGGTAGAAAGGTGGACAGATCTCAGCTGGCTCTGCCACTCACCTGCTGTGTGACCTCAGGCCAATTGCTTTCCATCTCCTGGCCTTCGCTTCCCTACAGGTAAAGAGATGACCAGGATCGATTTCCATGCCCACCTCACTGTTTTAACCACCATGAATAATCTCTGTGCTAAAAGGAGGTCATCCTTTCAGACACCCCTGCAGCTGCTCCCGGGAGGGAATGGAACCTGATAGGACAAGGGATGTTCGCTTTGAACAGAGCCAGGATGATCCCATGGGTATCGGTGCTGTTGACCCGACTCAGAGCTGGGCTGCCTAAAAGACACAATTCACAGCAGAAACCAGAGACGAGCGCTCCACATTTCATTTGGGGAAACCTGAGCCTGAGGACGCTCCCGGATCCCACCTTGTTCCCTCCAGGAGTCGTTTTACCTGGGTACCACATTTCCTGAGCTGACTGCTCTCTTTAAAAGAAGTCATCAGTGATTGTGATTCAGCAGGGAGACCGCTGCTGGTAGACTGAAGGAGATACGGAACCCATTGTCTTTCAGGAAATGGAATACTTGCTTAGGGAATTGAGAGGGGAAAGAAAAAGGAGGATTTTCCTTGCCCCCATTCAACAACTAGAGAGAGTATGCCAATCTTGAGGCCGCAGCAGTGGTGGGAACTGGGATTCCTTTGTATGGCCTCTGTAGGAACGGAGGATGTCCCGGACAATTCTCAGGAGACCTGGGTCAGTGTGTCCTTGCCATTGACAAGCTGTGTGGCTTTGGGCAAACGCTTCCTCGTTCCTGAGTCTGGTCCCCAGGGCCTGCTCTGACACTGGCTCTTTCTGCCTGAAGACAAGTAGAAACTGTCCAGGATGTGTCACATGCACCTACTCTGAGTCCAGCACTGCCCTAGGTGCTGGGGATGCAACAAGATATGGTTCCTCTCCGCCTAGAGCTGATGAGTAAGGGAAGCAGAGGCATAGGAAAGTAAGGTGATGATTGCTTAATGATGAGATAAATGCTGGGGGCAGAGTTGGAGAAAATATAGGTGCCTTGGGAAGGACTATGTGTGTGCGTGTGTGTTTGTGTGTGTGTGTGTGTGTGTGTGTTGGGGGAAGTCACAGAAGCTTTCCCAGGGGATTGGCTTCTAAACTCAAACTTGAAGGAAGTAGAATCATAACCACCACTTTTTGAGCAGCTACTATGTGTCAGGCAGAGGATGATCCTATTTAACCCTTAAAACATTTTTTGAGGCAGGTAGTATTATTGTCATCCTCATTTTAGAGACAAGGAAACCGAGGCCCAGAGAGGTTAAGTCATTTGCCAAAAGCTGCACAGATGTGAACAGACAAAGCTGGGTTTGAACCCAGGTCCTTAGGCTTCTGGGCCCATGCATTAACCTCACCTCTTATAATGAAAGCTGGCCAGCATTTATTTGGATGGTGAGAGGCAGCTTTAGGTGGGGAAAACGGTACATGCAAAGGTTCGCAGGTGAGTGGCGGAGTGGTGAGTCTGAGGAAATGGATGCCGTATACACTGGCTGGAGTGCATTGTGCGTGGTGAGCAGGGTCACGGGGGCAGTTGGTGGCACCAGACGAGGCCAAAGAGAAAGATAAAATCTATAACAAGAAATCGAGACTTCGCACCGAGGCAAAGGGAAGCCACTACAAGGGAGCTGTGGTCAGGCATGCTGTTTTGAAAAGCCCTTCTGGCTGCCCTGTTGAGAATGGAGTTTCCCTGCCTGGTGCTGATGGCAAGTGGCCTTTGCCCCGAGGGACAGTCAGATGTCACCCCAGGGGAGAGCTGTGCTCAACTACCCTCTCCCTCCTCTCGCTCATCGTCATCCTCTATCCGTGCACGACCCAACGAGCTGCTGCTCCATCATTGTGACAGCATCTCACAGCGGGTCAGACCCATCAGCTGGGAGGCCAATGCTCCACGACAGCCACAGCCGGAGGCCCAGGGGTGCTCAGCAGGAAGGACCACCTGCTACTCCCGGTCCACCCTCGTCATGGCTGGAGAAGACACCCCCTGAGAAAGAATGGACGATAATGCGGAGAAAGACCAAAAGGCAACAGTGGACACAAGTTTGACATTTATTTCCTGAGGCACATGATGCTGCCTGCAAGACCGATTGGTGACAGCTGATTTGGAGCTTAGTTTTCCTGCCTGCAAAATGAACTGGTTAAAGAAGGTCCATGTTGAGGCTTGCCTGGTGGTGCATTGGTTAAGTTTGCACATTCCGCTTTGGCGGCCTGGGGTTCGCTGGTTCAGATCCCTAGTGTGGACATGCCACTGCTTGGCAAAAGCCACGCTGTGGTAGGCCTCCCACATATACACAGAGGAAGATGGGCACGGATGTCAGCTCAGGGCCAGTCTTCCTCAGCAAGAAGAGGAGGATTGACAGTAGTTAGCTCAGGGCTAATCTTCCTTTAAAAAAAAAAAAGAAGGCCCATGTTTTCCAAAGTATATTCCAACAAAGTGGATTTACGAGATGCTGCATGGGAAAAGGATCCTGTGACCACATAATTTTGGGGAAGGCTGCCTGCTCTGACCCACTTAATGAGACTCTCATCACACATTGGCACATTAAAGGCTCTGGCAAGTCCAGCAGGAAAGACATTTGCTTCATCCCTAGGACCTGACACTTGACAATGGACTTGTCTCGTCTGATATAACATCTCTGAGCATCCTAGCAAACCCGTGTTCTGTGGCACCCGCGTAGAGAAATTTTGGAATAGATGCCACCTAACTTCTGCGTCCTAGGAGTTTCTAGTTTTAGAGCTCCTGGAGATCCGAGATAATACCTCCCACAGAAGAAGCTGGTGGAATATTGGATGAGAAGAAGAAGCTCATGATTACTTCACGCCTATGCAGAATCTAAAGATAATCCTTATGTTGTATCTGTATTTTACCAGGAGCTGTATGATGCCCCTGGTAATTCCCATAACCACTTATTGCTCACCTGCTGTGTGCCAGATTTGGGGCCTGTAGATGTGACTGCCCTCTAGTTGCTCCCAGCCTCTGGGGGACCTGGAACTAAGCAGCAAGTGCTACGAGAGAGGTCTACACACAGGATGGTGGGTGCGGGCATCTTCTCCACCCTGCTCAGCCCCCAGAGGCTGGCCTCCCTGACCGTCTTGCTGCCAGCTATGTTCTGTCAATGAAAGGACCCAACGAGATACTGGAGAGCAGGAGGGCAGTGAGGTTGGGGGTTTATTCTCCTGGTTCCCTTCTGACAGGTCACTATGATGCCTTACACTTCCATCCTTTGTGAGTTTTGTAACTGTTCCTCCCTTTGCAGCCTGAGACCTTGGGGATAACAGCTCCCCGGTGTTACAAACCCCGGGTGTTGCTCTATGTCTAGTTGGTTTCCTTAAACCCTGACCATTGTAATGTATACTCCATTGTTAATAGCCACCCCCCCCACTTTTATTTTGAGGAAGATCAGCCCTGAGCTAACATCTGCTGCCAATCCTCCTCTTTTTGCTGAGGAAGACTGGCCCTGAGCTAACATCCATGCTCATCTTCCTCTACTTTATATGTGGGACGCGTAGCACAGCATGGCTTTTGCCAGGTGGTGCCATGTCCGCACCCGGGTTCCAAACTAGCAAACCCCGGGCCACCAAAGCGGAACGTGCGAACTTAATCAATACGCCACCTGGCCAGCCCCTGGCCCCTTTCTTAAAGCCTCCTCATATTGTCCAGTTTGAATGTGCCATTTGTTGTCAGCTGAGACTCTGACTAATACACACTGTGAACATGGAGAGCAGAGCGGCAGAACTGGGGCAGGGCACTAAACCCTGGGAAAAGAGGGTGAAGATCAGTAAAGTTCACAAAGGAGTGGACATTTGAGCTGGTTTTTTGTTGTTGTTTTTTTATTGGGGGGGGGAAGGTTAGCCCTGAGCTAACTGCTGCCAAACTTCCTCTTTTTGCTGAGGAAGACTGGCCCTGAGCTAACATCCATGCCCATCTTCTTCCACTTTTTATACGTGGGATGCCTACCACAGCATGGCTTTTTGCCAAGCAGTGCCATGTCTGCACCAAGGATCTGAACTGGCCAACCCCAGGCCGCTGAGAAGTGGAATGTGCTCACTTAACTGCTGTGCCACCAGGCTGGCCCCTGAGCTGGGTTTTGAAGGCTGAATAGGAGTTGTCCAGCTGGATGTTATTTTGAGGAGGGATGCATCTGAACAAAAGTAAAGGGGTATGAAGAGACAGTATTTGCCGCAACAGCTAAAAGTTAAATGACACTGGCTTTTCTTTAAAATTGTCCTCCCATGTCTCTGAAACTGACCATCTTAGAAGACGTGGAAGCAAGCTACAGTCACAAGTTCTTCAGGATTTAGTGACAAAGATGCTGCAAATGAGGCCTGGCTGCTCAGAGATTGCAAACAGGCTGTGGACCAGATCAGCAACTTGAATTCTATTGTACTCACAAAGATCTTTAAGAAAATTCAAGCCAACACTTAAAAATTGAGTCTCTTTACTTCAAAATTATGGCTTCTCTTTTTTAAAAAAGGAAACAATATGCCAGCAACATGCCTACATTCCCATCTGGCAGCAGAATTTGGAGCCGGGAGGGTCCCTCTCCAAGGCTAGGCATAGTATCTGCAGTTTGCCACAGTCCCCACCACTCCCTATTGTCTCCTGAGCAGACATTTGTTTCACTCTTGTCCACTAAGCTCTATAAAAATTATCCACTGAGCTCCATAAGAATTTAGATTGATGACCTGGTTGTACAGAATCCAGCCCCATCTCTCTCTCTCTCTCTCTCTCTCTCTCTATATATATATATCTATACCCTCCCTTTTCCCTCTGCCCATGCCTTAGTTAAACAAAGAACTCTTCAACCCTCTGACCTGTCTTTCTCCAGGAGCAGCATCTGCAAGAGGCTGGAGCATGTTTTTGCCACACTGTCTTTGTGCAGTATGCACACAGCCTTGTTTTTAAGTGGGCAGAGGATGGGTTTGATCTGCCTGTTATGATCAGAGCTGGCGGGATTTTAAAAGATGGCTCCGGAGAAAAGCTCATTCTTTGATATATGATGCCAGCCCCAGAAGGACACTGGGAGCATCAAAATCATTTTGATCACAAAAATCACTGGGAGCCGTCTCATTTTGCAGAGGGAGAAGCAGACGGAGAGAGCAGTAGGACTCACGCAGGCCCACGTAGGGAGTAAGGGGCGGGGTGGGGAAGAGAAAGGACCAGCATTGGTGACACTTACCCAGGTGCTTCAGAGGGATGTTTGTGTTCTTCTCACAATCAGCTAGATGATTGTCAGTTCCCTTTTGCAAAGGAAGGGGTGAATGCTTGGAGCAACGGACTGATGTTAGAGGCCAAAAAACTGCAATGGTTCTGAACTTGGGGACCCCAGAGCAAATGGGCACAGGGCAAACACCAGCTCTGCTATCACCCACCAACTCATCCCAGAGGAGCAGTGCCCCTTCTAGACGCACAGAGTGAAGCGGTCCTGGACACGAGAGGGTTATCACCATGGGGCCAGCCTCTCCTCCCTGCAATGAGGGCTGCCATAGTGTGACTTTGGAACCAGACAAATATACTCGTTCATAGAAACACTCTTCTCTTTGTTAGCTGTGTGTCCTTGGCTCACCTACTTTACCTCTCTGAGCTTTAGTGTCCTAATCTCTAAACTAAGAATGTTACCTCCCTCACGGCATGGGTAAGAAGATTAATGAAATGCCATTTCAAATTGTAGACCCCGCTCTAAAGGTTTGGTCCTGTTTTGGGGGTTCCCAAGACCATCCATACTTCAGTCGTTCACTAGAAGCACTCACTGGACCCAGCATATAGTCACGCTCATGACTTAAGTTCATTAGAGCGACACAGTCAGGATGCGCAGTCAGCTCAGGAAGGGAAAAAGGCACAGGTGGGGTCTGGAGGAATCCGTGTGCAGGATCCTATACTCTCTCCCTCCCGTGCGGAGTTATACGGGGGACACTCCCTCCAGTAGCAAAAATACAACACGTTTGTAATATCTGCAATGCCCAGACTAGCCTGTTTGAGACTCAGAGTTTAGCTTGTTTATTGGGGCTTAGTCACATAGGTTTCTCTGTCTAGCAACTTCCAGACTCCCAGAAGGAGAGCAAGTGTTCACACTAAATCACGTTGTACAAACTGTCCAGGCCTGGAGAATCAACCTTATCAGTTAGGCAATGGAGGAGGCATTCTGAAAGCCAAGCTCCCAGACGCCAGCTGAGGACCAATCTTGCAAGCAGAGCTTTCTGAAGATCCCATCCTCAGACCCGTTATCTTAACTCTTTCCCATAAAGACCCCCTTTCAGAACTTACACTCATCCTGTGAATCTTAATGGAGATCCCACTATGAGGCTACGTGCTGGGGAATGAAAGGTTCTGATCTCAAGTAATGGGCAGTCTAGGTGGTGAGAGAGGGACAAAGGGGGGAAAAAGCCCATCGATAATATAAGCCTGTGCAGGACACATGTTGGTTTGGTCTATTGAGCCCCTTCCTTGCTTCGCAGGATAATGGCACCTTCTTCTCGTTGGAGAAATTTCTCCTCCCACCCCCATGCCCTTCATCCTAGCTGTCAATCACAGATGTCAATCACAGATGGCCACAGATACTTGTGTATAGGCCAAGTCGGGTCAATCACATCCTATTGGCTGAGAATTAGACTGACCAGAGATTCTCAGAGACAGAAGGGAGCTGGGACTGTGTCACCCATGGCAACATTTTAGAGAGACCATCCTCCTACCCTTGCTTTTATGATCCCTGAAGCCTACCTGGTCTCTGACCTTCCAGAAGCCTGGTGCTTTCTTCTAGTAACTGCTTGGCCTGGTTCAAATGAGCTAGCATCAGTTTCTCACACTTAGACTCTAGTGGGAACTTGTAAAAGAAATATCTGACTAGGAAAGAAGAGTGACATGGGGCACATAGCAGGGACAAGTATATCCTAACAGTGTGGGATGTGGAGGGGTGGCATTCAAGCTGCAGCCACCAAGAGAGGTAGGGAGCATGTTCTGGGAGCAGTAAGTATTGCACTCAAAGGCCCGGGGCTGTGAGAGTGCAGAGTGACTTTGAAGAACTGGGATGTTCAGTGTCTGGAGCATTGAGTAGAAGGCGGTAGCCACAGATGGGTTTGGAGATGGGGTGAGTTGAGCTGAACCACTGAACTTTGCATGCCATATCAGGGAATTTTGATTTTATCTTACAGAAAACCATGGTAGGATGTATATTTTGGAAAGATCATGCTGCCTACTGAGTGGAGTTTCGTGAATGGAGGTCTGGTGAAGCCCATGATCAAGGTCACTCCCTTCTTCAGAGACCTTTCATATTAACCTTATTTCCATGTTTATCATATTCCAGAGTGAGCTAGGGTTGGACTTATCTCCATTTCACAGATGGGAAAATGAAGACCCAAGTAGGGGAAGAATGGAGTGCACCATGATGAAGTTGGACCTCTGACCAATGACTCCAAGCTCTTGATCTGGGGGTTTGCCATTGCAGTGAGTAAAGCAGGGTCTCTGTGCCCTGGGACAAGACAATGGTCTCCAACTCAAACAATATAAGGACCAGGCAGGCAGCAATGAAAGAGCAAATTGGGTCCAGGTGATCAAGTAGTGATGAGGTTGGTGGTGAGTTGGTGGTCAACACGAAGGTGTGACCAGATCTCTGACTTCTCAAGAGAAAGTGGAAGTCTGGATTTTATGTGAAATCTCCTCCTTTTTGAAGTGCTATACTGACCAAACCAAAGCATTTTAGCCTGCAGGTCACAAATCTTCAGCCTCTACATTAAATTTCCGCTAAGCTCCCCAGCTAGGGTTGCCAGATTTAGTAAATAAAACAGAAAATGCTAGATCAATTTGAATTTCAGATAAACAATGAATAACTTTTAGTATAAGTATATCCCCAAAGTTGCATGGGACATACTTATGCTAAAAGTTATTATTTTTTTTAAATCTGAAATTCAAATTTGACTAGGGTTTGGGTTAGAGTTAGGGTTAAGGTCAGCAACCCTACCACCAGCTGACTCCCTTGGCTCATCCAACACTGAAGAAATGAACTGGCCCCGTATCCACCTCGTGGCTTATCTGGTGTCTGTGCTAATTCTGCATCTTCATCAATAACCCTTGGTGCTCAGCCCATAATTCCACTTGAGACCCATCCTGTCACCTTCTCTTACTGCCCTTGACGGATGGAGACTGCAGAGCCCCATCAGAGGCAGCCAGCACAGCCCTGCCATACAATTGCTGCTCCCAGCCCCCAAAGCACAATGCAAATACAGTGAGTATCATCTGTCTCTTGATCCTCTGAGAGGGGAGGAAATCCCCCTGCCCTTCGCAAAGCTAGGGACTCTGGTGCTGATGAGAGGTTCTGGAACAGGATCTTTGGAATCCAGCTTCCTCAGGTCACAGATCAGATGATAACATGTCATCTGACTTGAATGCATTGCTTGGGAGAGTCTAAAGAACCAAATGCAAGGTCGGCGTCCTCTGCCCACTAGGTATACACACCCCCAGTGGCAAAGAGCCTTTTGTGGATGGCTGGGTGACTGGGGGTGTTCTGTTTCTCACTCTTTCTTCCAAATGGATGCCTCTGAATGCCCTGGCAGTGAATGGCCCCACTGTCAGGCAGAGACGAGCAGATAGCGGGCAGTGATTCCCCTGACTCAGCTTGCTTCCTCTGCCAGGCAGGGGGGCTCGGCCATCCATGCACCTGTCCTTCCTGTGCCTGTGGGGGAAACTCAAGTGGCCCTTTGCACCCAGGACAAGATGATCAGGACTCACCAAACTTCTTTTGACATGGAGCATCTGTCTGACTCCTCTACCCCCATCCTGCTTCTCTGGCCCCAGGAATCTGCTGCTTTTTCTCCTTAAAACTGTTTCAGCTGCCCCTCACAGGCCTGCCTGACACTGGTCTCTTCTGCCTTCAACCCAGACCCAGCCTCGGGTGAGCTCTGCACAGGCCCTAACGTAGAAAGAAGCAACTTGTCCCTAACCCTGTTCATAGTAAGCGATGGAGCCAAGTTCAAGCTCAGGCCCAATGAACCCCGAGCCTTACTCTCTAAGACCTCCTGCCTCTCCTCCAGCCCAGTCCAGCAGGAGCCAGAGCCAGAAACCATGGGATTATCAACATGCCAGCTTCCAGAACCATGATTTAATTACAGCACCGATGCCAAGGGCTTTGAAAGTCCCAGATGAGGTGTTTGAAACCCAGGAAGGAAGAAGGGCTTTGCCATGCCTCGCTTTCCCTTCAAGGATTGCTCCTGGGGACACATCAAATCCCCAGCCCCCTTTCATCTTCCTTTTGTTTTTCCAGCTCTTTAGCCCTGAACTGTTTTCTTCCTTCCAGATACTTATTTACACAGAAGGGGAATAATTAGCAGCCCAGGAAACGCTTCTTTGTTCTCGGCTCTCTGCCCCTGCCTGCCTCTCTTGTCTGAAGTGGCGCTGATGGAAGAGCGACATCAAGGCCTGTGGGGGGGTCTTTGCACGGAGGTGCATTTTCTTTGTTGGACTGAAAGGCAAAGAAGGACAGTCTTGGCTGTTTGTCTCTGGCCCCTGACTGCTGCCACTTCTCTGGGTCCGAGGACCCCCAAGGACCCTGGAGAGATTAGAATAACAGATTTCTTCCCAAGTCTGGTGGTGTTTTCCTTCTTGCTTTCGATCTCTTTTCCTGGACCCTGAAGGATATGTTCTGCCTTCTCAGGAAATGTTACTGGTGAAAGAGAGTGTTTGGTCTGGAAAAACTCAAAAGCTTTTTGAGGCCAGCAGATCAGGAGCTGAGTGAAGCAGGCAAGTGTAAGATGATGGGGGCTGGGGGCTGGGATGACTCAGAGCTTATGTGCCCCTCCTAAAACTATCTGTCACCGCTATGAGGCAATGGGAGCCCAAAGCCGGCCGATTCCCAATTTTTCTAAAGAAGCTGGAAACCTGTCTTTTCATATGCAATTTTCTAAACTGTAAAATACTGTGCAGGCCAAATGAAACACCGAAGAAGGGCTGGATCTAGCCCACGACCACCAATTTGCAGTGTCTGAGCGGTTGCAACCCCATCTTCTTACAGATGAGGAAAACTAAGGATCAGACAGGAGTGGGAACTTATCCAAGATCACACATAAGGGATGAAGCCAGGACTGGAATCCAAGCCTTCAAGTACATCACGGCTATTCCCAACACTTAACACAACTTAGCATGCTTGGCACATAGTAGGTATCAAAATAGTCGTCAACTAAATAATTAGTTACCATATTTTCTTAATATTGGTCACTAATTATGTTTTAACACTATGCTAGATGTTACACAGCTCAGCTATACTCATCAGAATTCCTTTGGTTGCAAATGACAGAAACTCAGCTCAAAATAGTTTAAACCAACAAACAGAGTTGGATTGGCCGCCTTATATAAAGGTGCATGACCTTCAGGTATGGCTGTATCTAGACGTTCACACCAATCTCACACCAATCGTCAGTTAGTTTTGCTATCCCATATTCTTTTTCTCACTTCTCCTTTCCGGAAGGCAATGTGTTGACTCCATTCCTGGATAGGTGCAAGATGGTAAAATTGGCCACAGACAGCTCCAGGTTTGCTCCTTTCCAGCTAAACATTCTAATAGGCCAAAGAGCTTCTTGTTCCAAGAGTTCAGCGAAAGTCCTGGGGCTGACTCCCATTAGACCAACTTAAGTCCTTACTCCTCCCTAAACCCATCCCTGTGGCCAAGAGGATAGAATGCTCTGATTGGTCATGTCTGGGTCATGTGGCCACACTTAGAGCTTGAGGGGAAGGGAGAAAGAGGCAGGTGCACCAGCCTCATACAGTTCCATGGCCTGAGAGTGGGGAGGGGTGGTACCCCAATGGACCATCAGGTTGCTGTATGGGGAATGAAGACTGGACAGACATAAGACACAGATACTCACCCTGTCAGCATTAATCCTTATAGCAGCCTCATAAGACAGATAATGTCCCTGAATCCATTTGGCTCCTCTTGAAGTGAGATAAGAGAATAGCAGATGTTCTCTATTCAAGGGAAACCATGTGAATTTTCTAAAGCAATGGATCTCAACTGTGGGTGATTTTTGGCAACAGTGGAGACATTTTTGATTGTCACAACTGGGATGAGGGTGCCACTGACGTCTCATGAGTAGAGGCCAGGGATGCTGTTAAACATCCTACAATGCACAGGACAGCCCCACCACAAAGAGTTACCCAGTCTCAAATGTCAATAATGTTGCAGTGGAGAAACCCTGTTCTAAGAATTAACAAATAAAGAAACTGCATGCACATTTATTCAAAGCAAATAGACATGCCAGAGCCGTGCCTCCCCCGGGTCTCTGTCCATTTACTTACAGCAGTGCAGAGCAGACAGAAGGATCAGAGCTGGTCCCTCCTTCTCGAGGAGGCATCCCATATGCTGGTGTCCACCACGAGTTCAAGTTGGCAGGAAAAGGCTGTCATTCATGGGTCAGCTCAAGTTCTAGCAAGCATGATCTTTGGGATTCTGAAGTGACCCCCCTGGCAGGGCACTGGAGAGACCAGAGAAATGGGCATCAAGAGAGTCCAGTGTAGGGCCCAACCTCTGTGCTGTGTCCAGGGCCCAAGAGGGACTGGGGAAACTGAGACAGGGCGTAGGCGTCCAAGAGATAGAGACCCATGCCAAAGTTTATGAGAAGGGCGGAGACACTGGGTGAGGGCAGAGGGCACAGGGAACAAGGCAGAGGCCCAAGTGGAAGACTGGGGGATGGGCAACCCCAAGGCGTGGGTGCAGCAGAGGCTTAAATGTGGCCCATCTGCGTGAAGGGTTGGTGCTTCACGTTGACGCAGGGAGGGGTATAAGAAGAAATCAGGGAGTTATAGATGTGAGGGGAGCAAATATGCACAGGTCAGACCCAGGCATTTCCTGACTAGTAGAGAAGCAAGCCAAGACATTACTTTTTAAGGGATGAATAATATTCCATTGTATGGATTTCCGTACTTATTCCATTGCTTATCCATCCATCCATCCATCAATGGACACTTGGGCTGCTTCTATGTTTTGGCTATTATAAATAATGCTGCTACGAACATGGGTATACAAATATCTCTTTGAGGTCCTGCTTTCAATTCTTTGGAGTATATACCCAGGAGCGGAATTGCTGGATTACACGGTAATTCTATTTTTAATATTTTGAGGAGACTCCATACTGTTTTCTACAGCAGCTGTATCATGTATCATCTTAACATTCCCAACAACAATGCACAAGTGTTGCAATTTCTTCACAGCCTCGCCAACATTTATCTTTTGTTGGTTTTTTTAGTAATAGCCATCCTAACAGGTGTGAGGTGGTGTCTCATCGTGGTTTTTATTTGCATTTCTCTAATGATCAGTGATGTTGAGCATTTTTTCAGGTGCTTATCAGCCATTTGTATATCTTCTTTGGAGAAACGTCTATTAAAGTCCTTTACCCATTTTTGAATTGGGTTGCTTTTTGTTGGTGTTGAGTTTGAGGAGTTCTCCATGTAGTCTAGTTATTAATCCCTTATCAGATATATGATTTGCAAATATTTTATTCCATTCTGTGGATCACCTTTTTACTCTATTGATAGAGTAAAAATTGATGAGCAGAATTTTTTAAATTTTCATGAAGTCCCAATGTCTATTTGTTCTTTTGCTTCCTAGCCCTTTGGTGTCATATCTAAGAAATCATTGCCAAATCCAACGTCATAAAGATTTTGCCCTGTGTTTTCCTCTAAGCGTTGTATAGTTTTAGGTCTTACACTTAGATCTGTGATTCACGTTGAGTTAATTTTTCTATGTGCTATTAGGTAAAGGTCCAGCTTCATTCTTTTGCACGTGGATATCCAATTTTCCCAGCGTCATTTTTTGAAAAAGCTGTTCTTTCCCCATTGAATGGTCTTGGCATCCTTCTTAAAAATTATTGAACCATAAATGTGAGGATTTACCTCTGGACTCTCTATTCCATTCCATTGGTCTATGTCTATCGTTATGCCAGTACCACACTGTTTTGATTACTGTGGCTTTGTAGTAAATTTTGAAACCATGAAGTGTGAGTCCTTGAGCTTTGTTCTTCTTTTTTCAGGATTGTTTTTGCTACTTGGGGTTCCTTGAGATTCCTTATGAATTTTAGGATGGGTTTTTCTATTTCTGCAAAAAACATCATTGGGATTTTGATAGGCATTAAAACTGTAGATAGCTTAGGGTAGTATTGACATCTTAACCAAATTAATACTTTTAATATATATATTATATTTTAAAATATATTTTATATGTATATATATGTTGCCATGTATGTGTATGTATGTTTCTGTGAGTGAGTATGTATAGTATCTATTTTTGTGTTTCTGTTTGTTTATATGTTTGAGTGTCTGTGTGTTTGCATCTTGAGTCAGTCTAAGGAGAATATGAAGTGGCTCTCAATCTAAGCCCCCCTGGCACATAGTAGGAGAACAATTACTGCTTTACTGAATGGACGTGAGTTACAGTCAACGAGCAGAGAGCTCATCATTGGTGGTAAAATTCAGAGGCTAATGTTTATCTAGGGTCAGCAATCAGTAAGTTGTATTTGTGCTGATTTAATTATCTCATCTTAATAGTTTGTTTATTCATTCAATTATCATATTATTTCCTCATTAAGCACTTACTATGTGCTCAGTGTTGTTCTACTGCTAAGGATATAGAGAAATGAACAAGACAGGCACAATTTCTCATGGAACTTACGATTGAACTGGAGAGAAAGACACTAAAGAAATGAAAATTAATGATTTAACTGATGGCTGCTGTCCTCATTAGGGACTGTTAGCTCATCTTAATGGAGTTCATTGAGTCTGGTAAGAATGATCAAATTTACTTATGTCCACCATGTTTTCAAGGATTATCTTTGGACTTTACCCTCCTCCAAAAAATTACTCTTTGATTTGTTAAAAAGCCATAATAGGCCTTAAGCCAACAAATCAAGAAATGAATGGTTGGGCAAAAGAAAAGCCTAAACTGTCATCACACTCTTCTCAGACTCTGACCCTTTACAGTTTACGTTGGAATCTATAGTCATAGTTTTCCCAGGTGGAAACTGGAAAAGCTAGTGGTGGAAGGAAAAGACAGATATTCTAGAAAAGTGGTGTTTACGGTTGTGGGGTAAACTTTAGACCTTTGGGTGAGGATTAAGGGCAGACACACTGTATCCACTGGCTGGAAAAATGGGAAATAGAGTCCCATGTTGACCACAGATGGGAACCAACCAACACAGTGGGAAAGTGTGCAAAGAGAACTGGACCAGAGCCCGGTATCCGCATTCCAGCCCTGACCACCCCCTCTGGCTATGTGACCTCGGGCCAGTCACTCGATGATCTTCTCTGCAAAACGGGAGTAACCATCGTTGCCTGCTCAGAGGGCGGTTTGAGTCCCAACAAGATTGTTTGTGGAAGCTCTTTTCCAACTTCCAGTGACGTTGAGCGCGTAAGGTGGTATTTTCATTGTTCCCTTCACGCATCAGGTTCTTCTCATTTCTGCCACTTGTTTACACCTGTATTCTTGGCACTTCTGCCATTCCACATGAGTAATTTCCAAATTAAAACTGCCACTTCGCTGGAAGGCCTTGGAGTCTCCCGTTTATTAATCTGAATATCATTCAAGTCAACATATGTTGTTTTCTAGTTGCATCAAGTAAATTATTCCAGAGTTGGAAACAATGATCTTTGGTGTGTTCACAGTGTAACAGCAGAGGAAGCAGAAATTTAGAGCAAGCATAGACTCGTGACATAATCCAAGGGGAGGCACAGGCCTGGGTGGCCATGTCCCTAAGACCTTACATTGGGTTTGCACACGACAAATCTCCAGGATGCTGAGGCCGTGACCTGGCTTTAGAAAGACGAATTATGGATGGAGGCCGTCCTGTACTCTTGCTCCATCTTTCTGCTCCATGTTCAACCCCTCACTTCTGCACAGCCTTCTCTCCTCGTGGAACCTGGAATGGGTGGACCAGGATGCCAGCCAGGGAGCTGGACCTTGGGGACTGCATTCCGAGGATTCAGGGGCAGCAGAGAGACTCTGACCCAAGGTGACATGATGCATACATTGAACCAGAGGAGGCTGTATTTTCTCCATCAATTAGTCAGGTGTGTTTCAATTATGGAACAAAAACAGTGAATTCAAACTAGCTTAAGCAAAAATAAAATTTAGAAAGGGGTGATGGGATTTATTAGCTTATGTAATTAAGAAGTCAAAGGAATGGAACTGGCTTCAGTCTTGACCGGGCCCAGGGGCTCAGGAAATATTGTCAGGGTTCTGTTCTCTCTCCATCTCCCAATCCTTTCTCGGCTTGAGTTTCTACTCCAATAGGTTCTGTCCATCTGATAGCCATTTGACCTCCTGGCCCACTAGTATCCTAGCAACTCAAAATCCCCAGCGGAAGAAAGAACAAGTCTTTCCTGAGATCTTTGCCAGAAAAGTCTGAGAAAGGACTCTGTTCGGTCCAGTTTAGATCACATTCTCATCCTCAGCCAAGCCCTGTGGACAGGACTGGGTCACATCTCAATCCTTTTGCTGGAGATGGTTGCAGGGGCTCAGTCCCACCCACACTGGATGCACAAGGTCTCTGACTAGAGAGAGTATCCCCTCACCAGAAGAAGGGGGAAGAGGAAGGGTGGAAGCTAGACAGACAAAAATAACAAACATTCATCATACTAATAATTCTTCAAGGATCCCAAGTCCCATGGGATGATACACACACACATACAGAAGAAAAGTTCCATGCCCAAGTTAGCTTTGAGACCACTGCAATCTCCATTGCCTTCTATTTTAAAGGCTCTGAGAAGTCCTGCAGTGAAGATCTCTTTAAATTTAAATCTGTTTAAACTTAGCATTCCCTACAATGGTTTGACCACAGATTCTTTTCATTTTTCAGAATCAATTTTAAAATATATATATATAAAAAATCCTAAATGGGCTAGGGAGGGTAAAGATCAGGTGCCAAGAACACCAAAGACAAACAGTCTGAGACAGGAGTGACGTTGGTGTTACTGGACCAAGAGGTTGGAGTTGAGCAGAGTGCGTTGAGAGTGTGAGCAGTTCAGGAACAAGCAAAGAGCAACTGATGGACGCTCTTTCTTGGATGCTAGGGGCATAGTGCACGGGCGGGCTGGAGCGGGCAAAAAAGCCAGACGCTAGCAACTATAATAGAGCCACTTAATAGGGGCCATCTCGAAGCGGGCAGGAGAGTAACACTGGAGGAGGGGGCCGGGCGTTCATCCAGGGAGGCTGGAGAAGCCGAGGCCCTAGCAAGGACTCCTCAGCTGATGGAGCTGTCTGCTCTCAACACAGGGCAGAACAGTCACTGAGAATTCAGAGCAAAACTCTAACAGCTCAATCAAGGTGGAACCTAAAGCTGACTCTAACAAGATGCTCCAGCTCTGGCCTGGGATTCAGAGTCAAGACTTGTATCTGTCAGGATCCAACCAGGAAAACAGAAACAACTCTATGGATTTAAAATAGGGAATTTGTTAGAGGGACCTGGTGATGGAAGAGCTGAGAGGCTGAACAGGCCCCGCTGAGATATCTCAGTGAGTAATACAGCAGGAAGCCCCTGCCACCTCTTGATTGGAGGCTCAAAGTGGGGAGACAGTGTTAGCAGAGCCCGGGGTCTGGGGTCCCCGAGCAGAAGCTGGCATCACGGTAGGATAGTTCAACAGAATCTGGAACTAAAGAAGGGGACAAAGTTGCTACTAGAGATGCTGACCTGTGTGTATGCGTGTGTGTGTGTATGCGTGTGTGTGTGTGTGCGTGTGTGTGTGTGTGTTTGTGTGTAAGTAGCCATTCTTTTCACTCTCCAGTCTCCTGGACCATTGCCGGACCCAGACAGAAGCCAGCTGATTCAGGATCCTCAAATGCACCAAGAAGAGTCAGCCCCTTTGCAATTTTTTGCTTTGTTAAACAGAGCAGAAAAAAAAAATGGTGAGAGAGGTCAGGGGCCAGCACAGAACCTCAGCTTCAAAATACGAGATCATGTGGTTTCCTGGATATTCAGCTAGATCAGAGATCGGCAAGCTTTTTCCAGAAAGGATGGGGGTAGTAAATATTTTAGTTTCTCTGGCCCATTCAGTCTCTGCTGCAAATACTCGACTCTGCTGTTGTAGTGTGAAGCAGCCATTCACCATATGGAAACAAATCGCTGTGTTCTGATAAAAGTTTATTTATATAAACAGCTACAAGTTGGATTTGGCCCATAGGGATGTATGAACCTGGGGATGTGAGAAAGAGAGTTATTATCTTTGCACCTGACACTCAGGAAGTGAACTCTGCTTCTCCCAACAGGAACGGAATCCTGGACTGCACAGATCCCAAGGCTAATAAAAGAACCATTTTAAAATACCGTGTGCTTCAAATTGCTTCTCCCAGGATTCGGGCTTGCAAAATCTTTCCGAGGCTGTCACAACAATCGACTACGTTGTTATCGCAGGTGTCTTTAAGATGCGCCAACATGTTGCAACCCGGACCCATGTGTCTTTAAGATGCGCTAACACGTTGCAACCTGGACCCACACCCCATCAACAACCTGCTCTAGGATAACATATCATTTCTCCTTGCAAGAGCCCCGGCCCCGGAGAAGCTTGAACTGCAGGGGGTTGATTTTGAATTGTACGTAATGAACCACCAGTCAAGGGCTGCTCTCTCATTGGTTTGAAGAGGCTAATTCTGCCTCTGGAATTGTGAGAATAATTCTCCGAAATGCCCTCTTGGGGTTTGAGAATGGATTTAGGCAGGCAGTGGCAACGTATTCAAGTTGGAATTGATCCAAAGTGGCGCAGACAGTGGCTGATCAGCTCAGGGAGTTGTTGTCCCCTTTCCCAAGCTCAGGGCATGCCCACTGCCCAGCCTGGACTCCCTTTGCCTGGGGGGAGGGTTTGGCACTAAACGTTGACAGATCTACAAAATAGAATTCCTCCCTTGAAGATAAACTTCTCTAGAAAGCCCTCATTTCTTAAAATTCCAAATGGAAATAGAGCCGCTCATTTTGGCATTTGCGCACGACCCTCTCTTCTCAGCCCAGGGTGGGGCTGTTTTAGACTTGGTGCTCCCACCACCTCCATCTCCTTTACCCCACATTTTGGTCTTCCTCCTTTTGTGCTTTTGACTCACTTTGTTAGTGCTACCCACATCCATCACCCTATACACAGCCCTCAGTAAGAACCACTATGACATAGACTTGTTTGGTTGGAAAAATCTTGACTGAACTTGCTGACCACATGGCATCCACCACTTAGGGCATGTCCGCTACCAACTTGGGAATGTCCTTGTCCAAGTCTTATTCAGAGAGGTCCAGAAGATGCTATGAAGGCTAATATTATACTACCCTCATCTCCTAATTCTATTACCCTCCCTTCTCTATGGCTACCATGTAAAAAAAGAAGAGGGCAAAGAGAGCTATCTAGTTCAGAGGTCTTGAATATATATAATTCATATTTTTTTTAAAGATTTCATTTTTTTCCTTTTCCCCTGAAAGCCCCCCAGAACATAGTTGTATATTCTTCCCTGTGGGTCCTTCTAGTTGTGGCATGTGGGAGGCCGCCTCAGCGTGGTTTGATGAGCAGTGCCATGTCCGCGCCCGGGATTCGAACCAATCAAACACTGGGCCGCCTGCAGCAGAGCGCGCGAACTTTAACCACTCGGCCACGGGGCCAGCCCCATAATTCGTATTTTTTAACTGCTCCACCAACTTTCAAATCGAGCTTTGTCCCTGAAACCCAGTGTTTACCGCCTTGTCACTCAGCTGTCAATCTCAACTCTCCTCTTGGTCAGATTGTATATGCTTCGTCCTTGGCTTCATGTGCTCACAGATTACTCTCAGGTTACTGTTGTCTCGTATTGACCGGCCCTCCAGCTACCGACTTCTCCCACTCACGGTCAGTCGCCTCCCCACTCTCATCCTGGTTTATTTTGACCTTGTGAGCAGAGTATGGACAGAAACTCATAATGTTGCTTATCTGTCTCCAAAAATCACCAGCATTAGAAATTGGTCTTCCCTAGTACTTTGAAAGAAATTGCTTTGGTCTGATATAATTTTCTGAAAGCGATGAAATTTCTTATAGCAGATACTCATTTCGTACTTGTTTTGTGTCATCCTGAAGGCCTTGAACAGCACTATGCATGATGACGATAGTCAATAGCGTTTATCTCGTTTGCCAAATCCAGTTGATTGGGAGTGCTTGCTGGAATCACATGCAGTAGGAAAGTTCCATGATCGATTAGTAATGTCTGCTGCAGTTATGGGCTAGGACAGTGATGACACGCTTGCTGCTTATCTGCCGTCCCTGTGGAAGGCGTTCAACTTTCACTTGCTGAAGCTAAGTGGGAAATAAAGAGCTCAGAAACCAGAGTTAGAAAAACTGGGGTTTAAAATTAGCATTGCTGCTAAATTAGCTGGGTTGATACAGAGAAATTTACTAATCCTTTCTGGGCCTCCACTCTTTTTACTATTAAGGGAAATGTTGAGACCAAAACAAAAATAGTTCATCTTGCAGAAGTTTGTGAAGAAATTGATGGACATTCGCCAAATGACTGTCATTATTTCAAAAAGACTAGTGAAAAAGCTGTGGCATGTGATGGTTAAGAGTGACTTTGTGGGGGCCAGCCCGGTGGCATAGTGGTTAAGTTCACATGCTCCACTTCAGCAGCCCAGGGTTCGCTAGTTGGGATCCAGGGCATGGACCTACACACTGCTCATCAAGCCACACTGTGGTGGCATCCCATTTACAGAACAGAGGAAGATGGGCACAGATGTTAGCTCAGGGACAGTCTTCCTCACCAAAAAAAAAAAAAAAAAAGGAGCGACTTTGGGGTCAGATCAATCCAAATTTGGAGCCCTAGATGGGTAAGGCACAGACTCCTCTGTACCTCCATTTCCTAAACTGTGAAATGAGGACAGCTTCATGACAGTCTACTAAGGATTAAGAAAGGTATGGTTTGTAAATCCCTTAGCTGGGACCCAGGAGGCATCCCATAAGTCATTATTATTGATATTATTATTATTTTAGATGTGCTAGGTCACTTAGATTTTAGAGGCACCATAGTAACCGAGTGATCATAAGCTGTATAGATCCAGGGTTATTCTGTGGGAAAACACATCCTGTTTCAGATGATCAAGCAGTTTGGTTTGCTGGCTGCATCCTTTAGAACATGAGACCCCAGGGAAGGGGGGCACATATCAAAGAGCCCTCTGATGTGGAAGAGGCTGGGGACCCCGGGGATGGCGGCTGTCCAAGGCCATTTCTTGTTCCGAATGTCTGAAATCTTCTAAATGCCAGGAACGTGTCTCTACAGGGCTCAGCACACAGGCAGCTCTCTTGGTGGGAGGCGAAGCCATTCTGAGATTTTCTGTACTATTCTGTGACTCAGTGTACAGTTCACGTCCCCTGTTGGGCCAATTACCGACTTAAAATGTTGTTAGGAAAAGGCAAGCGTGCTCATTATGTAGCAGCGAGCACTCAGGCCCAGTGGCTTTCTATTTATGCCGTTTGAAAAAGCCATTCTTTCCTTGTCTCTTTGTGGTACGTGTCACCAAAAGGCCTCTGAATCACAGAGGCTTCTCAGCTGGCTGTCCATCTTCCCTCCCAATGCCCGTCCATCCCCCTGTCCCGCTCTGCGGGGATCGGCCAAGACAGGAATTGCAGGGAACTGAGAGCTGAGTGGCAGCTGAAGTTGTTGGTGACAGAGATGCTAACGACTGTGAGAGTGAAGGGAGTGGAAGAAGAATGAGGCAGAAGTTGATTTATCAGGTCAGCATTCTCATGGCTCAAATGCAGGTGGTGCTATACCTGTGGGCAGATTCAACAAAGACGCTCAAAACCATCAAATAAACCAACAGCTGTCCTGGTGTGACAGGTGAACAAGATTAGGAGAGAGGACACCTGGGTTCTAGTGATGGTCTGTTTGACCTTGAGCAAGTGACCGAACCTTTCTAGCTCCCAGCCTTTGCTTGCAAATTGAAATTGTTGGGTAAGATTTTCGTTGTGTTTCTATTCAACACCTACAACCCATGGATTTATGATTCCATGAACCAAAGTTGGTGGAAAAACTGACTTCTTTGGTGAGTCCAAAGTTGAGCCTCATAGAGACCCAACCTCAGTACTTACAACAGAACCTCAACTGACCACAGTGGGGGTTTCCCGGATTTGCATACACCTCTGATGCGTCTGTATCTGATAGAGCACAGAATTCAAAACTCCAATGACACGGAATACTATTTACTCATCTGGTCAATCAATCTTTTTTATCCGTGACTAACATTTTATTGAAAGAAATCCATACGCAGGCACTTTTTATCCATCAGAGAATAGATTAATGCTTTCACATTACTTTTCCTAAACAAGCAGAGCGAGCTCAGCTCAGGCGTAGGATTGGTTCCCCCGGGAAGGTGGAGTCCTCTCTGTATTTTCAAGTCAGCCTGACATCAGGGTCCTTGCCTTATTAAAAGCCTGCGTTTCCAACCCAGCTATAAAGAGGTGTGCATTCTCTCCTAAATTGTCTCTCCTGTTTCTCTTTATTTTCTCTTGCTTTTCTTTCTCTTTTTAAAATCACGTGTTCTAAAGTATAAGGCACATGGTTTGCACAGGTAACCTCGTGGAGCCTGGATTGCTTGATTAGCTGTAAGACGACTATGGAATTTCTCCAACTTCCCTGCCTCCTTCCTAGCCTCATGACAAACAGGAAGATAAAAAGTTGCAAAGGGGTTGAGTCTCTTTGCCAACACGATGGCAACAATCCTCACCATGGCTTTTCCCCTTCAGTCTAAAGGGAGAGATTTTCCTTTCTCCAAAGACAAAGCGTCGCCTCACTGGAGTCATCAGCATCTCTGTGCTTACTGAGTTAATATGACAATGGTCTCCTTAGCAACCTTACTCTCACAGGATTACAGGAGACCGGTCCCCCTTCAATGCTCTGCTTACTAAAACCCCAGCCTACACCAGAACACGGCTCTCCCCAGCGTCGGGAAACAGAACATAATGAGGCTACAAAAGAAGCCAGTGGTGTAAGATAGTTTCTCGCAACGTAGCAAGAGAGGGTTGTTATGCTACACAGTGGTTGTCTGCAACTAAGGGCTTGGCGCACAGTGGACAGAGCATCATGTCGGCCCCATCCCTAAATGAACCTAGTGTTCTAAAGAGAAACAATGTTGGGCATTGTAAATGGCTTACCTCCTAGCTTTTGATGGAGGCTCATAGACAACAAATGAGAGCTCCTAGCATGGAGTCTGGCACACACCAGGATGCCTGATGGGTGTGAAGAGTTTATTATTTACTAGACTGTATGCTCTAAGAAGCCAGGGGATCAGTCTGCCTTCTTCAGCCATTGATGCTCAGCATGGTGCCTGGCACGTAGTTGATGCTCAAAAGTCTGTGTTGCTTAAGCGCACTTTGTATGTGCTATCACAGCACTTGATCCTCAAGACACTGGAGGAGGTAGATAACACCATCACCTTATGTTGCACAGATGAGAAAAATGAGACTCTGAGGCCAGTTTCCGGACTCAGCTCCCACAGTAAGTGTCACAGCAAGGCTCTGTCCTCACGTCCAGTTGACATTGATGCCAAAGCTCTTGCCTCTAGTAAACTGTCTCATCAAACAGTTGCTCCTTCTCGGGGGCTCTGTGAAGAGCAAAACAAAGCTCAATTTCTCTCCGGGGCTCTTAGCCCTGTTTATCTGTCGACTCGGAAGGACCAAGTGTGAAGTGGAGATTCCCTTTGAGAAACTTGTATTCTGGGTGCTTTGAAATTCCATAACTGCCTGCCCGCTCTCCCCGCCGCCCCATGCCCCCCGGAAGTTGTCTCCAGATTTGAAGCCTGGGTGATCTAGTTTCAACACGGCTCATTCTGACTCACTGAGAAGAACTCAGTCCCTGGTGCTTCTTCAACATATGTTTAACCAAATTAATCGTAGTAACAGGGGATCGCACGTCCTTGGCATGGGGCCCTGCTGCCTGGGCAGATTTCCTGGCAAGGAACCCGAGCACGTGGGACTCAGGAACACGGTGGGCACAAAGTTAATTTTATTGAGCCTGGTGAGGTGCTAACAGCCTCCTTCCATGGGGTAGGATTATGGACTGAGAAGGAGGCAAAAATGCAGTTGTAACGTCAAGGCAAAACAATGTAGCTCATGACACAGGCTCCTCAGTGGGGACCCCAGAGGTGGGTGATATAGCAGAATTGTCTCCTGGGGCTGCAGATTTTGTATATGGTCCTGGGGATTCCCTGCCCTGGGATGATGCTACTCAGTGACTGGGAAAATAGAAGTCACCCAGACGAGAAACCTCAGAAGCATCCTGCGATGGTCCTCTTTTCTCAACCTCCCCATTCAGTGAGTTTCCAGGTCTTTCTGCATCATCTTCTCTCTGGCTGAGGGAGGAGGTTACTCTGACTGAGTTCACTTTGTCGTCTTTTGTGTCCCCACACCCTTCCTCATGCCCATCTCTGGTGTATCATCTCCTTTGCAGCTGGAATGATTTTCTTAGGAGGACAATATACTCAAAATCCCTTAAAGACTTCTCGTGTCTTTACCATGAAACCAATACCTTGACCTGGGGTTCAAACCCCTTCATGAGCCAGCCCTTGTCTAGTTCTGGGGTCTCACCTTTTTGCACCTGGATTCACCCTCTCTAAGCATAAGCAGACCTCCTCACCTCCCTGTCACCACACGTGCTATTTCTATTACCCACAAGCGCACTCAGCCCCAGCCAGGCATCTTTATGCAATTCTTAAGAGTCAGTGTGTTGCTTTCCCCCAAGGGACACCCTCCAGCTTTCCAGGAAAATTTTAGGTAACCATGAATTGGGGCTTCACTCTCAAGAGGCTGACAGTCGTATTGTGCAAATTAAGCACATCTCTGCATTAACACGGATTACACTAATAAGATGCTAACCAGGAGGATGCGGGATTAGAGCACGGGCTTTTTTCATGGACACACGTGGATGTAAATTCCAGTCCTGGCACCAGCCATGAGGCTCTAGGCAAAATGCTGAACCACACTTAGTTTGAGTTACTTCCTCGGTAAAATACACATAGTAGTATTGTCTATCTTACTGGTTTTTTAAAATTATGTAAAGCCTCTAATGTTGTATCTTGCACACAAACGTGTTTAACAAATAGCAGTAATGATGATGAGGATAATTGATGATGATGGCAGCGATAACAGCGTGACCCAAGTATATCCTGGGACACATGGTCCGGCTTTGGAACAGCGTAACATTCAAAGAAACACAGTCCAGCAATCAAAAGGCACTAAAAAGTAGTTCCAATATTTACTTATCTCTCTCAAAGAGACATCCAGTTCCTAAGCCACAGCACCATGTTTAAAACTCCCTTTCCTAATTTCTCTTACTCTCCCACCTGGTAGCTCCCCACAGTGATGCCGTTCCTCACCTCCCCATGATTCTCAACTCTGAGTCAAAAGCTCGGCACCCAAGCTGCCAACCTCTCATCTTCTCCTTTCTTTCTTCTTCTGTTCACTTTTTTCTCCTTCTAAACAAATCTCTCCAATCCCACCTCTCGGTTCTCCCCCCAAATGAGTTCTCCTTCTTTGTGCCCAATAAGTGTTTGGGACCATGGGAGGGAGGGTGGGAATGCTGAGCAAAGAAGAGAAAAATTTTCCTGGGTCTGTGAGGGGAGGGAATGAGGCTGATAACATACATTTATTAGCCTCATCTTCCCTGTTAAGATGCAATGGAGCAGCACAGGATCTGATATAGGCAATGAATTGGTGAATTGCCACCTCTATCTTTGGTAACCGACTCTACGAATTGAGATGACTTTTCTCATTCTCTAAGAGGATATTGTGTGAAATGATCAAAACCATCCCAAAGGAAGCTACACCAAGTTGGAAAGATTTCCAGCCCCCAAACCTACGCCTTTAACCCCTAACAAGCCAACCTCCAGCCAGGCCAACGACGGAGAAGGGGGAGCTCCAGAATAGTGAAGAGCCGCCCTTGCTTTAGATTTTACCAATACCCACTAAAATAAACCCAAAAAATGCACTTAATCTTTTGACTTAATCTTTAAGAATTTATTCTAAAAAGTGACATCAAACATATATCCAGAGATCTATTCGCTGATATTTCTTACAACATCGTAGAAGAAATAGGCTTGAAAGAAGCTAAATGTCCACCAAGGAGGAATGGTTAAAAAATTATGGCGGATTCACACAGAGGCATATGCCAGTGGTCCTCTCTGTGCCGACACAGGAAAATCTCCAAGGTATATTTTTAAGTCCAAAACGTAGAGTGCAGAAACATTTATTTAATGTGCTCTAATTTGTGTTTTTAAAAATTGTTTTCTACATTTAAAATTCACATACCTTACATGTATGCTTGTCCATGCATAGAAGTCATCGCAGGAAAGGTTAACATAAGTCACCCCTGGGGAATGGGACCAGGGGCGGGAGTGGGAAGGGAACGTTTTTGATTGCATGGCTTCTAGTACATATTTTTTTCTTTCCATAGACAGCTTTTACCTTATAACGAAACTTCCTCTTTTTAGGGAGAAAATTGCACATACTTGGAGATAGACCCAAATTCAAATCCCATTCTTTACTCATCAGCTATGTGACTTTGGCAAAGCATTTCACCTCTCAGATCTCTGTTTTCCCGCTATAAAATGGAAACAATGACCTATCTCTTGCCTGGTTGTGAGAACGACGTGAGACCATGTACACCAAATCCTCAGCATGCTGCTGGAAGATAGTGGATGCTCCATAAAAGGTAATCTTTCTGTCTTGGTCTTTGTCTCCAAGCCTTGTTGATCACACAAGTCCAGAATACTGTCTGTTCCCTGATCTTTATCTTCACTTCCCTCTCTCAGAGCTATACTTGCCCTGGAACTTAATAGCCATCCAGGTTTACCGTCAACTACTCTCGCCTCAACACAGTTTGCAACTCTTTCCAGCAACTTTTCTACCCAACTTTATCCAACCTCAACTCCTACAATGGAGCACATTGGCCTCTGGGCCCTCTCAGAGCCCCGTTATTACTGCCCATGAGCAAAAAATAATATCTAATATCTATTGGACATTTTTTATGCACCTAACACTGTTTTAACTCTTAATTCATGCAAATCCCCAGGGAAGTAAGGATTATTATTATTTTCACTGTATAGACAAGACAATGAAAGATGAGATACAGTAAAGTTAAGAAACTTGCCGAGAACTGGGAAGTGGCATGTCGTGTTTTCTTCTGTGACCTGTGTTCCTACTGTGCCCTGTCCAGAAAATTCAGATACACTGAGAGCTGGTGATCTCCCTTCCATCACCTCCATTTAATAAATCTGTTATTCTTTTCCTCACTGTCCTTCCACCCAACATCCGCAGAGTGAGTAGCCACAGATGGGAACCTTAAATAGCTTTTCCCAGACTGGTTGAGCGGTGTCTGAGCTCTGAGAACACTTCTAGTCCCATATATCAAAACTCCCAAGGAAGCCACCAGTTTGCATCATGCTGGGGCTCGGAATGGACTCCGGAGCCTGTACGGCATACTTGTGGTGTATAATTATGACCCCATAGGTGCATCTGTGAGTCCGTCTCCAGCCACAGATAAATGACTCATTTCCTCGTATTGCCAACCTGCGTTTACATAGTGCTCCGGTAGGAGCGATCCTGCATTTAACATCAGCCCATCAATTTCCACGCACCCAGTGCTGCGGTCGGATGGGTGGTGCTCACCCTTGTTTATTTGTTTTATAACCAAATTTCCCACCAGAGACAAATAGAGTTGTTTTTCTGAGGCCCTTTCTTTTAAGAATTGAAATCAACTCAAGCATTGATTCCGAATGACTTTGCAAGGGTAGCGACGCTTTAAATTGAAAAGCTCTGATGTATTTAGTCTGGATTTTGGCTTTGCAATGCAAAACAGGGTTTGCCATTATTTTGCACTTGCTGTGTAACAGCTACAGTACCCAGTACTTAACATGAATTTTCCCACTGAATCCTCAGGACATCTTTATGAGGCAGGGACTATGGTTATAGATGTGGAAACAGAGGCTCAGAGAGGTGAAGTGACTTGCCCAAGGCCACTTGGCAGTGTGGTCAGAACACAAATTCAGGCCTCTGCATTCCCAGCCCTGTGAGGATTTATGTCTTCATGGAGTCACTCATTTATCCCATAAGTATGCATTAGTGTCTCCCGGTGCTGGGCGCTGAGGGGTCAGTGTTGGACAAGACGGTCACGGCTCTGCATTTATGGAACTTTATTGCTATTCTGTCAGGAGCACATTATGCTTGCAAAATAACCGTTGCCTTTTATTTGCCAAGCGCTTGAAAGTTTACAAAATGCATTCACACCATTATCTCATTTTGAATAAATTTACCGGACTCCCCGATGCTTAAATAAACGGTAAATGAGACCTGTGACTTTGGAGTGGCCTGTTATTGAAAGTCCATCCTCTTCCACTCAATCTTCCCCAAACCAGAGGCTCGTGTTTACTATACTCGAAGCAATTGCATTTAAATTAAATTACCGCCCCTCTTTCATTTGTTTCACTCTCTGCTTTCTGCTGCTCTTAAAATGCTCCTTGGATCTCTGGATTGGTGTCTTTCGCTTTCCACTGCCGTTGCATTTGGATGAGCACATAGTTCTTCCATGCTGGGGGCTGGGCGTCACCTTGGAGACCTACAGGGTCTGATTTCACAGCTAAGAACAGCCCCTGGGCAGTCAGCCCCCTCCCGGAAGTCTGCTATTCCCCTACCACATATCTAGGCATTCCTTCTCTGGTTTCCTTTTATAACAGGAGAGAGGACAAGCAAACAGCTCAAACAAACAGATGTGCATCAACTATGTGTCTATAGCCCTATAGACCATGACAAAGAATTGAGATTTCCTTTGCTCCCAAGGTAATAGGGAGCCATTGAATGATATATCTCAACTGTGAGAGAGTCTGTCAGCTCCTTCACCTTATTCCCTTCTGCTGATGGAGAAAGACCCTGTAGGCAGATGACAAGAGCCATGCTCTGCATCCCCACTCTGTCCCTAAGAATTCCCTGCAAGTTTTTAATCCCTAGGCAATAGTAATAATAATAATAACAATTACTAGTAATAATAATGATAATAATAACTCCATGTAAATCTAAGCCTTGATTCTATGATCTGGGGGTCCACCATACATTTATCTTGTTGGTCTAGAGTTGGGGGGCTTTTCAACCTTTGCCCCAAGTCTTTTTAGAGCATTTGTCTCACAATTATATTTTGAGTTCCTGCTTGGTGCAAGGAAAGAGATCTTGTCCTTGTGGATTTTACTGCCCCGTGTGTGACGGCACACAAGCAGACCGACAACCAATGAACAACCTGTGATTCAGGCGCTAAAGAAGATAAACAGGGAGCGAGGTATAAAGCAACCAGGGGGAGCCTGTTTAGACTTTGAGAGGAGAAGACGTTTAAGCGGAGATCTGAGCGATCAGAAGGATCCAGCCACGTTGACTTCAAGGGGAAGAGCGTTTTAGGCATAAGGAACAGTCTATAAAAAAGATCAGAGGTAGGAAAGGAATTGAAGAAAGAGTAGAAATAAACAAGGTGAAATTAATTTTAACAACATAGTTTATTTAACCCAGTGTAGCCAAAATATGATCATGCCAATTTATAACACACATATAAAATTATTAATGATGTATTTTATGCTTTTTGCATTCTATGTCTTTGCAACCTGGTTTGTATTTAATGTTTACAGCCTGTCTCCATTTGGACAGCCACATTTTAAGCACTTAATAGCCATATGTGGCCAGTGGCGACTGTATTGGATGGAGCAAGGCTGGAGTGTGAAAGGTGCTGGTGGTAGTCAGTTGCATTGGTGACATCCGCCCTTCACCCCAGTAGACCATGCTTCTCAATAGTCACGCTCTTTTGTAGACCGCCCCCACAGTAAGAATGGTTCAAGTAACAGAATGCAGCAGGAGTGATGCTGTATAATTTCCAAGGCTGGACCTTTGGCGTTCTGCAACCTCCACTTTCACTTCTTATAAAGCTTGAATTGGACTCGGCCGCCATGCTGGGAGGAGTGTACAAGATCACGTGAAGCAGAAGCTAGGCACTCAGCTGATGGCCCCTGTTGAGCTCCCGGTCAGCAGCCAGCTCTAATTACCAGCCAGGTGAGTGAGGTCATTTTGGAACTTTCAGCTGTCCCGGTGTCCCAGCCCATTCCAGGTGAAGCATGAGACATTCACAGTCAACCTACGTAATTGTAAAAAAGAGTACATTTTTATCTCAAGCCACTAAGATTTTGGGTGGTTTGTGTTGTAGCAATAGAGAAACAAAACACCATGGTAAGGATTTTGTTTTGACGGGCAGTGAATTGAAGAAGCATGGATGGATTTTGAGCAGAGGAGTGACTTGAGCTGACTTTATTTTTAACCAGACCCCTCAGACTGTTGGGCTAAGAACAGACTATCAGGGCAAGAGTGGGAATGGGGAATCCAGGTGGGAGATGGTCACAGCATCCAGGCAGGAGAAGCTGGTGGCTCTGACAAGGGTGGCAGTGGTGCAGGTGGAGAGGAATGTACCTATTTGAGATATTTCGAAGATAGGGTCAAAAGTCCCTCTGATGGGTTGGATAAAGGAGGTGATGTAGAGGGAAGAGTTCAAAATGTATGTTGGAAATGCTTTGGAGGAGCCTCTGAGGATAATTCGGAAGCTTTCACATCCATCACAGTGCCCACTTCAGAACGATCCTGAGAGTTAGTGCAAGTTAGAAGTTGAAAGTGCCTCCTCTCCTCTCCTTAGAGAGAGAGTGTCCACCTACAAGCCAAAAGAAGAGGGCTCAACCTGAAACCCACCCTGCCAGCACCTTGGTCTCGGACTCCCCAGCCTCCAGAACTGTAAGAAAGAAATGTCTGTTGTTCAAGGCCCCCAGTCTCTGGTATTTTGTAATGGCAGCTCCAGCAGACCAAGACACCTCTTGACATCTATGCTTGGAACTGGCACATTGCAGCTTCGGCTTCATTCTATCATCTAAAAAAATGTTACACGGAGAAGGAAGAGCTTTGCTTGTAGAATAGGAACTCCAAGGTCACATGACACAGCAAGAGTATAGGGAGAGATGAAGCACTGGGGCCATTGTTACGATTTGCCACATTCAATATTATTGGACAGCCCACACCAGCGAGAGGATGCCAGCCTCTGAGCCTTTGTCAATGTATTTCCTCTCCCTTGATGACTTTTCTCCTTGTCCTCGAATATTTGCATCTTACCCAATGCCCACAGGCTGTCCCAAGCCTTGCTCCTCTGTGAAGTCCTTCCTGACCACAGTCACTGTCTCCCCCCATCCCCTGGAGTCTCTCTGGGCAGGTACTGAGAGCTTCAACATGCAGGTGGAATGCAAATTCAGACGCAGCTCCATCCAGCTCCAAAGGGAATCTCAGATAAGTGTTTGTGGAACAAACAAGTGAATAAATGAGTGAAATGCAATAAGAGACCCAAAGGAGAGTCTTCCTTTGCTACAATGGAGACAATGTTTGTACTTACTTTATAGAATTGTTAAGAAGATTTAAATAAGACACTGCGTGTTGAGCCACTGACGCATCCCTGGTATATTATGAATCATCACGTTCCTAAGTGTAGGAGCTAGAACAAAAAGCTGCTAGAAGAAAAAGACAGGAGAATATCTTGATGAGCTTTTGGGAGGAAGGATTTCATAGAAAGTGCTTAGAAAGCATGAATCACAAAAGAAAAAAATAATAATAAACTGGGCTTCACCAAAGACAAAAACTTCTGCTCATCAAAAGATGCCTGTAAGAAAATAACTAGACAAGCCACAGACTGGAAGAAAATATTGCAAAACATATACCTGGCAGTGGACTTGCATCCAGAACGTATAAGGAATTCTTACAACTCAATAAAAAGAGACAAGCAATTCAATGAAAGATGTGAACAGACGCTTCATTCAAGGATGTATGCAAATGGCCAATCACACAGGAAAACGCTCTCACCATCACTGACCATTAGGAAAATGACGAATAAAATCACTGAGATACTGCTGCACACCCACCAGAATGGCTAAAACTAAAGACCAATATCACCAAATGTGAGTGAGAGTGTGGGGGAGCCAGGACCCTCCTACACTGCTGGAGGGGATGGAAAATAGTGCAATCACTTTGGAAAACAGTTGACAATTTCCTAAGAAGTTTAACATCCATCTACCCTCTGACCCAACACTGCATTCCTAGGTATTTATCCCAGAGCAATGAAAACAAACATCCATAAAAAGCTTTGAATACAAATGTCCACAACAACTCTTTTCACATGGCCCCAAACTAAAAACAGCCTAAATATCCGTCTGCAGGAAAACAGATTTAAAAATCATGGCATTTGGACGATGGAATATTACTCAGCAATAAAAAGCCATGTACTATGGATTCATCCAACAGCCGATGAAACTCAAAAAGGTCTTGCTGAGTGAAAGAGATCCACACACACAAAAGGATATTTTGGAAGGCTGCCCGGTGGCATAGTGGTCAGGTTTGTGCTTTGGCAGCCCGGGGTTCACAGGTTCGGATCGTGGCTGTGGACAAAGCACCATTCATTGAGCCATGCCACGGCAGTGTCCCACGTAAAATAGAGGAAGATTGGCACAGACGGTGGCTCAGTGACAATCCTCCTCATACACACACACAGAAAATACATTTTGTGTGATTTCATTTCAAGGAAATTCTAAGATAGGCAAAACTCACCTGTGATAATGCAAATCAAGACAGTGGTTGTGTCACCGAACTAAAGTGGGTCTGCTTCTTGGTGAGTTAAAATGAGAGGCTTCACCAGAAGTAGTTGTCACACAAAGTCAAGTTTATTTGCTGCAAATAAGGAGTCCACAGGGAATTATTTTCCCAAAGCCATGGCTCCCTGAGAATGGGGAAGAAGGGACTTTTATTTTGGATGGGGGATGAATATTCAGAAGGGAGAGGTGGGCATTCGCTTGCGCAGGCTCAGTTGGAAAACGTGGTTCCAAGTACATTGCAGATTATGGTAATAAGGCTTAGCCTCCTCCTGGGGCAGAAATTTTAGTATTAAATGAAGCTCAGTTCATCTCTTGAGCACTTCCCGGCCGTCTACACAGGCTTCCCTCCCTCTTTCAGTGGGTTTGGAGGGTTCAAGCTGCTTGGTGATCGCATCTCTCAACAAAACAACAACAACAAAAACAATTTGGAGAGACAACTAAATGCTGCTTGAAACCTTCCCTGTGCTCCTCGGGGCAAAGAGTCAGCGACAGTCACCCAGGGGAGGGGAGGGGAATTTGGTGGAGAAGGGGACATGAGGGAAGTTTCTGGGGTGACTAATGTTCTGTTTCGATAGGCAGGCATCAAAATAGATTGAACAGTACACTTTAGATCTGAGCATTTCATTGCATATAAAGTTGACATCAATTAAGAAACATGAGCTATTGTTTTTATGATTGTCATTACTGTTTTTTTTGTGCACCAGGCATCATGGTTGACGCTTAAGCATTTTGTCTTGTACATAAGTGCCGTGAGGGCGGGACCCTGTCTCTCTTGCTCCTGCTTGTTTCCCCAGTGCTCAGCATAGTACACAATAGGTGGTCAGTAAATGTTCGTTGAATGAATTCACGAGTGAACAAACGAGTGCGTGTGAAGAGGGCGAGGGAAGGAGTGAAAGCAACGTCTGGCTTTAGAAAGCACAGCTGGGAGAAGCACAGCCCCGATATTTACAGCCCTCCAGCATCTCAGTTCTGGTTTGCTGGACAAATGGGGGCTCGGTTAACACATCTATGTATTTACAAGACAGCCTGGAGGCTGCTTGGGAACTAATTCAGCGTCTCGAGGAAATCATTTGCCTTTAGAAAAGAAGATGTAAATATTCCCCACTCAGCTGAACAGGATGGCTCCACTGGGCTTCCGAGAATAGCCCTTAAGAACATCCTTTGACTTACTCAGGAAGGCTTTGCAGGGGAGGCTGGGAGAGTGGTCCAGGGAAAGAAACAGAAACTGACGTCATGGAGCGCCTACTATGCATTGGGCACCGTGCTGAGCACGTCCATATGCATCGTCTCCTTTGTTCCCATGAATGAAGCCAGCAAGGGTCATTGTCTCCATTTCAGAGATGAGAAAACAGAGTCTCAGAAGGATCTCAGACGAGTTACACTCTGTCGGGATTGGCACTGAAACCCAGGCCTGCCTGACACCTTGCAGGGGTGTGAACCAGAGTGTAATCCTGGCTCTAACACTTGCCTGCTGGGCGCCCAGGGATGCATAACGCTCTCTGAGCTTCAATTTCCTCATCTGTGCAAAGGTGCTCCATGCCTTCCCTTCTCTGCATCCTCTGGGCGAAGCCATGAAGACAGCATCCTGGACGGTGCCCAGAAGCAGCAGGTGGTCACTGTTTCTTGGTCTCTCTGCCTGGGAAGAGGTGAGGCTGAGAGGAACCTCAGGGAGGGCAGAGAGGCACCAACTTCTCATCTCGCCCAGCGCAGATGGGCATGTCGCCAGCCAGGAGGTCACCTGCCATGTTGCCGACTCAGGGAACGGACACTCAGTTCTCCATCAAAACTTTCCAGTTGGTGCTGCCTTCTTAATCTGTTCAGGAGCTCACCGCTTCTCACACCCCGACTGCCACCACCCTGGTCTGAGCCACCTTCATACCTCACCAGGACGGGCGGGCTCCACACTGGTTTCCATGATTCTGCTCTTGTCCCTTGGAGCCTATGCTCTACCCAGCAAATAGGTTGATTCTCATAAATTCCAGGTCATATCACGTCACAGCTCTGCTCCACACCCTGCAACAGCTGTAGGGCGACCATGTCCTCCTGGTTTGCCTGGGGCTTTCCCAATTTGAGCACTGAAAGTCCTGTGTCGTCCCAGGAACCCTCTCAGTCTGGGGTGATGTGGGATGGTTGGTCACTCTAAATGGCTCGCAAATCTCTCTGAGTTAAAGCCAACATCTTTACAAAGTCCTCCCTCGTCCGGCCCCCGTCACCTCTTTGACCTCGTCCGCCACTCCTCGCCCCCTCCCTCACCCCACTCCAGCCATACTGGCCTCCTTGCAGATGTGCAAACATGTCATTCATGCTCCCACCTCAGGGCCTTTGCACTGGCTGTTCCCTTGACCTTAAAAGCTCTTCCTCAAGTTATAGATGTGGTTGGCAATGTCACACTCTTCAGGCCTTTACTTTCAGGCCTTTCTCAAGGAGTCTTCTGCTGCCCACTCTATCTGAAATAATCTCCACACCACTCTCAATGCCTCTGAGACCTCTCTCCTGCTTTATTTTTTCTCCCCCATTCCTTTCTTGATCTCACACATTATGTATTTTACTTTCATCTCTTTTTTACCATTTGTCCTGCTCCCAACTAGAATGCGAAGCCCACGAGGGCATGAATCTTTGTCTATTTTAGTCATTGCTTTATCCCCGGTGCTAGCATGGTGCCTGACACACAGTAGGTGCTTTATCAATACAGGTTGCGTGAATGAACTTCCTTGGTGTCGCCCACGAGTTGGGTCCTGGATCTCACAGTTGGGTTGGGGCGGGGGCAGCGAGCGAGCACAGAGCTGCAGGCTGGGCTGCCAATACAATGGCAGAGGGAGAAATAGGCATGAGGGAGACTGAGGCAGAGCCCCCAAACCCCGCCCAGAAGTCGGAAGGCTGAGAACTGAAGGAAGAAGGTCAAGAAGACCCCGCCCTGCCAGCAGCGTCTGCTCCTCCTCCACAGAGAACATCCCTGCCCACCCCCCACTTGCCCCACCTTCCACACTCTCCTCTGGGATGTCCATGCATAGGTACCGGGGGGAGCAGTCTGTGGACCGAAAACCCGGGCGCCCACCCAGCCATAATGGAGATATCTGATCTCACCAGCAGCGAGAATAATTTCAGTCACCTCCCTCTTTTTTGGAAATGACATGTTTAAATCTATCTGATGGCTTCTCATGCCACGGCAATTTGGTGTAAGTCACTCGACCCATTAGGCATGAAATTGGGTTCCTTCGAAGACAGCAGAGCCGGCTGGGCACCTGGGTAGCCATCCCCTCCAACCTTCTCCCCCTGGGAGGAGGTTGCTTGAGATGGGAGCTGACAACAGAGGTGAACGATCGGTGCGGCTGGGCCCTCTCTTAGGGTGGCCGTGCCCGCGTCAGAGCTGCAACTCCCCAGGTGACCTGGCCACAACATTGGAAGGAGGCCAGAGAGCGCAGACTGAGGAGTCAGGCGCTCTGAACTCTTATCCCAGCTCCTTCATTGCTAACTGGGTCCATCACTTGGTTTTCCGGAGTCTCAGTTTCCGCCTCTGTAAAATGGGCACAATAGTCCTCATCCTGGTGCTTCTGACTGCCAGACAGGCTCTAAAACTCAGGGTCTCCCCTCCCACACCTTATTACACAAGCAGAAACCCAGGCCTGGAGGGGTTTAGTAAGCAGCTCGAGGAGCCAAGCCCATTCCTAGAGTCTGGGCCTCGTTAGCTCCCGGATGGAGCAGGCAGGGCTCCATCTTTGGCCAGACTTTGGCCAGAGGGAGATGGTAATGCTGGAGTGATGTGATCTGATCCATAGGCCCGTTCTACCAGCCGACTTTTAGGAAGCACCGTCTACACTGCCAAGCTTGGCTCCTGGTGTTATTGCCATACCATGAGGCCAGAGAGCATGGACCCAGGGGTCAGAGCCCTGGGTTCCATCCCCAGTTCCACCGGCTCATCCTCTTGTCCTCCCTGAACATCAAGGCCTGAGTCAGAGGGAGGATCCCCAACCTCTCCCCTCGTTTCATCTTCTTCCCGACCCCTCGCTCACTTCGCTCTCCCCAGGCGCTGAGCAATGAAGACCTGTTATTCATTGAACTGGTCGCACCCAGCCTGGACTCAGTTTACCAGGGAGCGAGGCCACTTGTGCCCTAAAGGATCGCATCCCCAGCATCCTTCACCTCCTGCAGCTGATGCGCCCCCCTCACCGAAGCATAACCTGGGGGCCCGGCGGGGCCAAGGGCTTTTGGCAAATGCCGCCACATCTCCCCTACCCTTTGCAGCCAGGCTGAGCAGGAAGACCATGAACTTTAGATTGTGGGAGATGGGAGACGGAGAAGAGTTAAATAAGCCACTCCAGTGAGCTCCGCATGTGGAAGGCCTGTGCTATGAGCACAATTGTACCCAAAGGGACCAGGCCTTCATGCAACAAGATACGAAAGAGTGTTGAGTCATTTTAAATTTTTTCTTACATGCGTAGAAGACACAGAGTGATGGACGGGGCAGCGGACCCCCAACACCCATCTCCTAGAAGTGATGTTTGAATAGCGCCAAACACAGCACCCAGATCCTTAAAGATGTACAAGGAATGGGAGCTGTGATGGTTCTTAACAAAGGGTGACAAGGTCACTGCCTCGCCTTGTCACCAAGGCTGCTGCTGAGCATCCGTCATCGTGCCCTGAAGCTTGCTGCCCACACTGACAGGTATACAAGCAATCGGGTCTGAGGGGTGGGAACAAGCCCGGGGTGCTCATCTCTTGAGGACAACCACGGGAGCTCAGCCAGGCCATTAATCACATCTAGAGCCTTCCACACCCCACACGCCATGGCATCTGCCTCTCCCGGCTGCAGCATCTCCCCTCTCCTGTTCTTCCCACTCGTACTCTTTGGGACTGGAAACAGTGCAGGACCTCCATTCCTCGGCCCTGAACTGTGCAGACAGCCAGGTGCCTTGGGACAGGGCTGGGTCTCTTTTGGCCTGGGGCAGGCGCTGGGAAAGGCTGGGATGGGGCAGACACAGGAGGATGGTCCGTAGCAGGTAAAATCCCGATGGGGCGTCAGGTGACGGGGCACGGCTGATGCACGCATCTCCAAGTTTGTTACCTGTCTCCTCCAATAAACTGTAAGCTTCCCGAAGGCAGAGCTCCATGCATCCCAGTCTTGGCTTTATCTATGGTGCCTGCAACTGTGCCAAGAATATAGGGGGGAGCGGGTGGAAAGGTCAATAAATATTTATGGAATGCAAAAATGTTAATTGAGTTCTAAACTCAGATCTGCCTTTGAGAGTCTGTGGACAGATCTTTTCTCTCTCTGAGCCTTGATTTCCTCATCTGTAAAGTCATCTCGAGCTTTCTTCTAGTCCTGAAAGGCTGGGGTTCCTTTAAGATCTGAGCATGCTGTTACAAATGGCCTCGGGGCCCGAAACATTTCCGCTGGCCTCTTGACCCACCTGGATCCGTTTCTTCCAAGACCCTCACCTTGGAATTAACTTTAGTGACCTTAGCAGAGAAGCCACAGCAAAGTTCAGCGACACAGATGGAGCCTTAGACTGGATGTCAGGAAATAGCACTTCTGAGTCCAAAGATCATTGTTTATTGCCACTGTTTATTGCAGGCTGACTATGTGCCAGGCATGTGCTAAGTGCTTCACGAGCGTTTGATTTTTCACAGGACGCTGGGGAGCTGGTACTCGTCCTAGACCCATGATACAGATGAGAAAAGGAGGGCTAGAAAAAGGTGAACGGACTGAGGTCGTGAAGGGAGGGAATGGCATTGCCCAGGGCATGAGGCACTTCATCATCCCTGCTCGTGGAAATGGTAAAAGTGAAGGCTTGTGTGGGGCTTCCTGAGCCCGGTCCTGGGCTCACACGCTACTGATGCGACAGCAGAGTCCACGCCGGGATTTCTGGAGTCAGCTTACAGGGAGGAGGACTAAGCTGGGAGAGTAGCTTCTGCATCAGGCTGTGTGGGGTTGGGAGGTCTGCGAGGCAGGAGACAGTTGTCATTTTCTAGGATGTTAAATTGACTCTTAAAGAGCATCTTCAGGATTTCTGTTTCCTGCTGCACAATGAGGAAAGCTTTGCTGTGATTACGCAGATTTAACCTTTGTGAATGCATCCCTTGCACATCCCTGAGGAATAATGACAGATTTCTTCCTTTGACAAAAAGGTACTTTGTAAAATAAATGTCCAGGAAGTCTTTAACGGGGAGCTCACAAGATAATTCCGTCTTTATTTTTCTTTATAACACCTCTCGCTCTCTGACAGTGGATTTATTTTCTTGCTTATTTTCTGCCTCTCTAGGTAGGATGCTCCCTCCAGACAAGCAGGGGTCTTTGCCTGCTCCCCATGGATCCCCAGAGTGGCGAACAGTGCCCGGCACATAGCAGGTTCTCGGCAAATACTGGCGGAATGACTAATCCCGCTGGCACACGAGGAGAAGCTCATGGGAACTCATGAGTTCTGGGCCCTAAAAAAGGTCCAGGAAACCTCAGTGCCAGGAAGGCAGCATGAATCATTTCCTGACTTCCATAGTTGTTTTTGTTTGAGGGCCAAGCCAGGAGCTCGGAACATATTTATCTGATCACGACATGAATGACAATGATCATCGTTAATAAATTAAATCACCACCTACTATTGCATAGCGTGTGACATAGGCTGTATTGTGACCCCCCAAATTTGAAGCTCTAACCCCCCAGTATCTCAGAATGTGTCTGTATTTGGACACAGGGCCTTTAGGGAGGTGATTAATTAAAATGAGGTTGTTAGGGTGGCCGTAACGCAATCTGACTAGTGTCCTTACGGGAAGAGGAAATTTGGAAGCATGGAGACGCTGGGGGTGCACGAACACAGGAAAGACTATGGGAGGACACGGAGAGAAGGTGCCTGTTTGCAAGCCAGGGATACAGGCTTCAGAAGGAGCCAGACCTGCTGACACCTTCCTCTTGGGCTTCCAGCCTCCAGAATGGTGAGAAAGTAACATTCTGTTGTTTAAACGCCCCAGGCCGTGGTATCGTGTTATGGCCGCTCTAGCATACTACTCTCCCATCCTACTAATGCAGCATGCTACTCCCCCATTCCCAGATCGAGTAGATTCTAATAACTATTACCCCATTGTTGAGATGAGGGAACTGAGGCCCAGCAAGGGAAGTGACTTGTCTGAGGTTCCAAGACTCCATGGGACCCGCTGTAGGAAACATTGGGAGAGCCTGGTGCACAGGTCCACATCTTCTCCCATCCATCCCTCACGCCCAAATGTCGGGGAACTTTTGGGTAGCACCCTCTTCCTTGCCAGGGCCTCTGATTCCAAGCAGGGGTCCTGGATGCTCCCTCCATGTGTCCCAGGTCTCTCCAGGGAGTGGGGCCCTCCTGGGAATGACAGGCTGGTGGCTGCTCCTCTGATAGCATTTGCCCAAAGGCTCGCCAAGTGGGAGAGCATTCCTGCATCTGAGCAAACAGAGTCCGCTGTTGCACAGACCCACTCTATCAGGAAGATGGTGAGGTCTTCCAGGGAGGGGATCCAGCGAGTCTCCCCCTACCCCGTCTGTCCAGCTCTTCCCACTTGCATCCACAGCCTCCAGGGGAGGGTGAGAACTGAGAGCTCCCCTTCTTGGAGGGAGCTTCAACTGGTGAGTTGTTATGGCTTTGTGTCCTTTGATTTCCCAAAAAGATATCCCAACCCCCAGTATCCCAGCTGTGGCCCTATTTGGAGACAGGGTCATTACACGTGTAATCCAGTTAAGATGACATCACTAGGGTGGGCTTTGATCTGATACGACTGGGGTCCTCATGAAAGGGAGAAATTTGCACCCAGAGACAGACACATACAAGAGGAAGCCGACATGAAAAGACACAGGGAGAAGACGGCCGTCTCCACACCAAGGAGAGACCCTGACAGCCCTCGGGAGGAACCAACCCTGCCCACACCTTGATTTTGGACTCCAGCCTCCAGAACTATGAGACGGTACATTTCCGTTGTGTTAAGCGCCCCCGTTTGCAGCACTTTGTTACAGCAGCCCTGGTGACGAACTCACCAGTGATGCAAACAGGACTTTCCTCCCTTTGGTGGGAGCTGGGATCGTCTACACCAGAGGGGGCCTGGGCATGGAGGCTCCTGTTGGACATGTGTCTATGGAGGACGTGGGGTCTATGCTGGTGGGAATTTAAGCAGAGGCAGTGCTGGCTCCCTACTGTGGGCATAAGCTGGTTCTGCCTTTGCACCAAGGGAAGAATCAGTTTGTTGTTCAGGATTTTTGCAAAGCTGCAGTGACATGCACCATGTAGGATGCTGAGCCAGCAGCCAGCGCAGAGTATGTGATCAATAAACGTTAGCCAATGCTTTTCGTATCGCTAATGCTTAAGGATGTTTGGAGAAGCAGGGCTCCAAGTTACAGGCGTGCCCGTGGGAGTGCAGTTCACGGCACACGTGAGTGTTTGTGTGTGCATGGCAGGGATGAGTACAGTAGGAGGTGTGCGGGGGACTGCGAGAGCCGATGTCACCGCTTCTTATGCTGATATGCATGGACATGTGTAGGGATGCGTAAGTCAGTGTGTCACATGCCTTCAGGGTGTGTGGGCTCATTAACTTGTTCATGGCCGTTCACTCATTCATCAGAATTTTTGAATGCTTGCACACCTACACACACTGTGTAGATAAGTAAGTCAGTAAGGGAAATAGGATAAAGGTAAGTATGGGAGTTAAGGGAGAATGGAGAAGCGGCATTTATTTCAGTTCAGTGTATCAGGGAAGACTTCCTGGAGGAGGCCACACTTGAGCTGAATTTGGCCAAGCGAAGAGGAGCAAGGCCATTGCATGTAGACATGTAGGAAGAAAAATAGCAGTGTGCACCCAAAACTACAAACGTTTTGGGTGAGTTCCATTCCTCGGAACCCTTCTACCCCAAGCTGTACCCCATCAACCCTCCAGAGTCCCAGGGAACATGAACACAGAACAGAGAGAAGGCATGGATGCCAAGAAGCCAACACTTTATTTTGTACAGACCAGGCACACTGGGAGCCCCCACGTCTTGCGGGATATGCCTTGGCTGGGCCCCTCTTGCCTTTCGAGAGTGGCCACACTGGCTGGCTCTGGACTGCGGGCCCCTGGGGAGGCCTGGCCGCTCTCTCTCTCCAGACAGCTGGGGAGTCAGGAATCTTCAAGGGCAGTGCATCTCAGGAGGCTGGAAACAAACACAGATCAGATCCGATGAACGGGACCCAGGAAGCGCACACTTTGATTGGGAGGGCAAAAGAGGGTGGGAGCCCTGGACGCCCATACTCCCAGGTGGCATTGCTGCAGCGACACCAAGGAAAGGAATGAAGGCATGTGGGTGGCAGAAGGAACACAAGTGGAGGGAAATTGGGGAGAGGGTTCCTGAAGGGCCAAAATGTCCAGGTGCAGGTCAACCTGAGGTTTATTGCCACCACGGGGTGCCAGGCTCTGCGCCAGGGATCTCTCGAATTCACATCAAACCCCCAGTGTTACTTTGGGTGGCTGGGACTATCACCCCCATTCTCCAGCCGAGAACACAGCTGCTCAGCAAGGTCGCATCGCTTGCCCAAGATCTCACGGCCAGTTACAGGCAAGAACTGGGCTTTGGGGATTGTGTGGTTCCAAATCCCGGGATGCATTTGCATCACGGGGAACGGGACGGTAATGTCTCCTTCAAGACTCCAGCATGGACGTCCAGGGTGGACAGAATTTTAAGGCAGGTGCTCTGTTATCATGGTGAGCCTAGCTGGGAGGAGGAGGGGAGGCTTGTGTTTAAAAAAAGTGGCAGAGACAAGATGTTCTGTGATGACTGCTGCTAAGGACCATTCCCCTTATGGACGTATGCCCTTTGCTTGGCCTTTGAAACTGCTTTCTGTGTCCCCGAGAGCATAATAATGTAAATGAACGTCAGATCTCTCCTCGGTAATTGAGAGCAGAGAGAAGGCCATGTTAAGTCAAATTAATTAGCTGCGATACAGTCCGAGCCCATCTCCAGCGAAGGGACAACGGCTTTTTGATGGGCTGGGGTGCCTCTCAAAGGAGCAGGTCTCTAGAAGTGGAGGATGTGCGGCTGGTTTGGGTCCAGGAGGCTCTTGGAAGGAGGGCTGGGGGCTGACACAAGGTGTGGACCGAGCACCTGCGTGGGACAGCTCCGCCACCTGAGCCTGGAGCTGCTGTGAGATCTGAGATTGAGTCTCGGGGAGATTTCTGAAGGTTGTGGGCTCTCATTGGGCTGTGGGCTTGCCTTGTGTCTGCACCTGATGTCCAGCCACCCCTAGGGGGCTTTGCCTTTCAGACGGGAGCCATGGAGTGGAAGGCTCAGGCTCTAAGGCTGGAAACACGCCCTATGAGGGGTTGTCAGGGGCCAGCCCTGCCTCATGGCAGAGAGCAAAGAACTGGGAGTCTGGGTGGCTGGGCTGGCGGCAGACTCACGGGGTGACCCCAAGCTTGAGGTCTCCCTCATTTTTGCCACAGTGAGGTCAGAGTCCATGAATTCCAACTCCCCTTTAGATTCGGGGTTCTCAGGTCTACCTCCATTTGGGAGGTCCGTGGAGGCAACCTCTTTAAAGACCCTCAATGTGCCTCTGAGTTTACTCCTGAAGAAGCCTGGAAAACGTCCCTCAGGAAAAGTGTGACAGATACCACTGGGGATTCTTCAGTTTCAAATCCCAGTTCTGCCTGGGTGATCTGGTGTGAGTGACTTAGCCTCTCTGAGTCTCAGTTTGCCAATCTGTAAAATGGGAATAAGTCATACCGCTCACCTCTCCGGGTTATGGTGGGTGCAAAATGACCACCTGATACAGACACTCAATAAGCATCCGTCATTATTAGCAAAGCATTCCTCTTCCTACCAGTCTTCCAGAGAAGGGCCAGGACTGGGATGGGGAGGAGGAGGGCAGGCAGAGAGAAACACCGCTTCTCCCCATGGCTGCTCTGTGACCTTTGCACCTGTCCCCTCCCCCACCTTGGGCCTCAGTTTCTCTCTCTCTCTATTTAATGCAAGAGCCGGACTCCACCATCCTCAAGGCCTCTTTTTACCCTCCTGACCCTACCACACGGATCTCCCGACACTGCGTGGACAGGATGCCATGCCAGCTCCTGCATTCTGCCAAGAATACCAGACAGGGGTCAGGAAACTTGTGAAGTCCAGCATCTTCTTCAGCATCATCCCACAGGACCCTCTTGCTTTCCGAGGGGTCTGCATTTTAAAGTGTAAAGAAGTAGGTGGCGCCCAGTGGAGGGCATCTGATAAGCTTTGCATCCAGCAACACAATATTTCAGCAAAAACCTCTAGAAGCCCTTGTCTCTAGAGAAATCATCACAGCATTAAAGGCAGCAGCAACTGGTTCCCTCCAGGCTGCCGGGCCTGGCAAACGATCTTGCTTTCATTCCGCAAGAATGGTCCCAGGCTGTTGCTTTACCTGAGCAGCTCCTACTTCTGCAGGTATTTCTTCATTATGCTCTCAACATCCTCGTCTTTCCTCCCCGCCCCTGGCTCTCTGTTCTCGGGTGACGTGCGCTCCCCACTGTCACCCTCCAGCCGCGGGATTCTCGGCCGGCTCTTGATGCTGTCGGCGCTTTTGAAGGACACGATGGAGCTGGAGGAGGAGGACGAGTCAGAGAGGAGAGCGGGGTCCTCCTTGGACTCCGGGCTCTTCTTCAAAATGGTCTTGATCCCTGTGAGAAAGGTCCGGTCGGCCTCTTCCGTCTCAAAGTGGACGCTTGAATGCTGCGGCCTGTCTTGCCCATCTTTGGCTGCTCTGGCCAAGGACGTAGGAGTCTCGGGCTTCCGGATGGCCGGGAGAAAGTCATCGAAATCCACTTTGGTCTTGCGTTCATAGTTAAGGCTTGGGAGCTTCCAGCTGAACGGGTCACTGCCCAGAGGCTCCCCCATTAGGTGGGCAAACTGGCGGTTCTGGAAGACGAGCGGCTCCTTCCCAAGGTCTGGACAGCCCGCGTCGTCCAGGGAGGCCTCCAGACAGCGCCTCCGGGGGCGCAGCGTGGGCGACAAGAACGTGTCCCTGGGCATGGTTGGGGATCTCGCTTTTCTCCCCGAGCCTGGCCCTGACTCTAAGATGGACTCGCAGGAACTGAACCTGGTCTTCAGCTTCTCGGGCAGCAAGGCGGTGCCCTCCGCGCTCTCGGAAGAGATGCATTTCAGGCTGGTGGACCGCAGGAGACCAGCTGATGTCCCAGCGGTGGCCTGCGTCTCCAGGGGTGACTTTGCCCTGAGCCTCGGTGAGAGGTCTCCTTTGTCACTGCCCGCCCTGGCCCTCCTCAGTGTGGACGCCCCGGTGGTCTGGTAAATGGGCAGAGTGGGCCAGTCCTCCAAGCTCAGCGCCGAGCCCTGGCCTCTCTGCGCTCTCTTCCTCCGGAGTCCTTCCACAAACTCCGACAGGGCTGCCGAAGGACTCGGCAGCTTTTCCCTGGATGACGGGGACGAGTTTGTACTCCGAGAGGCTGGGGAAGAAGACGGAGCTCCTAATCTCTCCGTGGGCTTTCTCTGGGCGCCACACTCTTCACCCTCCCCAAAATGGCAGTACTTTGGCCGGCAGAGGGAGAGGGGAGAAACGGACTTGTCCCCAGAGCTCTTGCTTGGCACGTCCCGGGCTCCGCTCAGTGCCGACGCCCCTTGGGTCCTCTCAGCATCCCCGACCTCCTCATTCATCCTGCGCCAAGAAGAAAAACGTAATCAGTGGAAATTGTGCAATTCATACAATTTGTGCAATTGGTGTGAGAGCCACTAAGCACGGGCATTAATACTATTTTTCTTTGGAACTGCCGTCTCTACCACACTCTCAAATGAACCGTATGATTTAATGCACGAATTCAAGCCATGTAAATGATTTCTTGTTGCTTTCTGAAATGCAATTTCTGTCTATAATTAAACCCAGCTAAGCACGTTTGGGTAGATTAAAATGGCAGAGAGGATGGCTGACTTAGATTATGAGGCATCATATCTGACATGATAGGACCTATCATCCCAGAACCTACTGTGAAATAGGTAATTTGCTTCTTGAAGACTCGAGGGGGACCCGCGGGAGGTTATTTATTTATTTAGGACCAAGCTCAGGGGGCAGCCTCACCAAGCGGGCCTTCTGAGAGTCAATGACCGAAATGTGGGCCTCCATGAGATGCTGGGGGTCACTCCTGATCGTTTCATAGGCTGCGGCAGGGGGGTGAGAAATGGTCCCCTCAAAAGGAAAGATTTACATGAAATCAACTCGCAACCAAGCCTATACACAAGAGGACAGACACCTTCTATTCTGGGACTACACCAGGCCTGGCCCTGACTCACAGGGACTTTTCAGCAGCCGAGCCAAACACACTTTCCCTCGGAAATGCAGGAGCGTCGCAGTGGGGCGAAATTATAGACTGTGAAATAAAAGGGTCGCTCAAAGGAGAGAGCCTGGAGTCCATCAACGTTTCCTTTGATAAATAAAATCTATTTGTCCTCCGTCGAAGACGAACGAGCTCCTTTCCGCCCACCAGCGCAGTTATAATTTATAAACGAGCAGAAGCGGTGCCGAATGCGGGGTTTGGGCGCGGCAGGCACAGCCGGGGGCTCAGGCCTGGACACGGCAGCGAGTGACGTACACACAGGTTTCCGCTCATGTGGTCCACTCCCTGCCTGGTGCGCAAACTGTACCAACAGGGACAACTGTGGGATTCAGTCCTCTATCCAGGAAGGGTGGTTGGGATCCTGGGACAAGACTTTGGGGAGGGTTTCTTGCTCACCACCCTCTGAGCTCACCATTCCCAGCCCCAGATCACACAGGACGGTTTAGAAGGAAGAGAGCTGCCCATAAGGACCCAAAGGGCTTTTGAATCTGGGAAGAAAGTCACCTATGGCCCGTGGAGGGGATGCGCAGAGGCGAGAGGAGGGGACAGAGAGGGTAGAGCATCAGGGTCATTTTAAGGGACATGGGTAGGGACCTGGACACCGTCTGCCTGAGCCCCAGAGGCCAGACCTCCGACCATCCCATGAGCCTCTATTTTCTGGGACTGGCAGGAGCCTCCCCTGACCGGGGATCTGGGGGAGGTTGCCATGGCAACGATGCTCTGTTAAAGGGCTCCACGAATGGTGTGCTCCTCTGTCCCTCCTTATTCCCTAGGTCAGGAGAGGGTCAACGTCATGGTGTTGGGGTGGCGGGGAGACCCCGGGGTTGAGGTAGTGGTGTCAATAAGCTCCCTCCATCCGCCACTCCCCTCACCATCCTCAGTCCTCCTCTTGCCAAGTCAGGCTCCCTATTCCCTCACAGCCTCCTGTTCTCTCTGCCCTGGCCTCACGGGGCTCCTGGGACAGGACAGGCCCTTCCTGCCTCTGGGTTTTGCATTTGTGGTTCCCTTTTCTGAAGCCCCCCCTCCACCTCCTCCCACACCCAGTCATCGCACTGACCTCACGGGGAAGTCACGGGACTGAGCAAAGTGCCCGACGCCCAGCTCCTCAAATAACGGGGGATGGTCATGATGAATAATTAATGGCTACTAGTCATTAATAGCTACCAATTAATGGTCATTATTATTACTACTAATAATCTCTGAATTTCCAGAGCCTAACCCGCCACTGGATTAAATAAAAGCCTCAGGTGAAATTGCAAGAGGGATGAACGGACGAATGAACGGGTAGGTGACCTTGCATCTCATCATTCCTGAGACCAGCTGGCCTCTGTGGCTAAAACAAAAGCCATGCGATGTGCCTGGAGCAGCTGCCTCCTCTCCCATTTCTTGGCTGTCACCTTCCATCTCCGTCATGGCTGGACACAGGCTGGGAAAGGAGCCGGCACACTCCTGTACGATTACCTGAAGGGGTATTTGTCAACTTCATCATTTTGGAACCGCTCCCCTAATACACAGCAAGATGGCATTCACACTCCTGTATTTCTCTCTCTCTCTCTCTCTTTCTTTAATAAACAGCTTGGAGCTGCCAGGGGCAGTGGGCTGCCACAGAGCTGACAGAAGTCATTTCCGTCTTGTCTTGGCCCTGAAAGGAGGCGGGCGTGATGAACGGGTCTCGAGTGCTCAGTCTTATCCATTGCCTGCCACGTGGGGATGGCGGCATCAAGGGCTCCTGTCACCCAATCTCCTGGGACTCTGCCATCCCGCTCACCCCAACTCCCACCTCCAGGGCTGGCTGTGGACGCCAAGACAGGGCACAGGGAAAGGGAAGGAAGAGAAGTGACAGGAGGAGGAGGAAGAGAAGGAGGGAGGGAGAGGAGGAGAAAGAGGAAGGAGGGAAAAAGGCAGAAGGAGACGAGGTGAAGGAAGCAGGTCTCCAGCCCATGCCGTCAAGATCTCGCCAACTCTCACCTGTACCCTCTGAGTTGGCACCGTGCCCAGCACACAGGAGATGCTCAGTAACTATTGAATTGAATCAAGTCTACCCTGGAAACCGAGTCTACGAGGAAGAGGAAGCAGACAGGATGAGAAAAGTGGAAGAGGGGCAAAGGGAAGTGGGCAGAGGAGGAAGCAGGCTAACAAAAGAGAAGTTGAAATGAGAACGGGTGGCAGAGATGGAGAGCAAGAGGAAAGAGACCTGCGGTGATGGAGTAGGGGGAGGAGGAGGAGGGGCAGAGGCCAAGAGGACAGTGGGGAGGGTGAGATGGGGTGCAGGCTGGCAACTGAGGATCCGCCCTCCTCATCTTCGACCCAAAGTTAGGACTGACTGGTGGACACACAAAGCCATCGGCAGCCCACGAGTGGGCATCTGGAGTCCCAGCCTATGAGTGCTGGTGTCCAGGCACAGAGGGCACAAGCAGTCTCGGCCCAAGCTGTCAGGATCCCCAGCTCTGCCAGACCAGGGGGAGATCTGACCGCCTTCCTCGGGGCCCCCCAGGAGCAGCGCCTTCCTCAAGGTGTGCACCCCCAAAGGTCCCAGCACAGCCACTCAGGACCCAGCCTGGCTAACACCAGATGGTGATCACTGAGCTCTGCCGAGGAGCCCGAGGGTCTGATCTCTTGCGGGGGTCCCCCCTTTCTGGAGGGGTCTGGTGCTGTTGGAGCATCAGCTGGTGGGCTGGAAACAGGAACAAGCCAAGCAGTGTAGACTTCCAGGGTGTGGGGGGTGGAGAGGAGTGGGAGTGGGGGTAGAGTGAGGAGGAAAGAAAGGAGTTGTGGCTGAGCGCGCCTTCCGGGTTTACCATTCAGAAATCCACCCACGTCTCCATGAAATCTACTTCCTGTCTGCGTTGCCACTCCAAGGGAGGAGTTCATTGCATCCTTTCTGTGTGGAGGCTGCAGAATTCAGAGTGAATCTGAATTCAGAGGCCCTGTTGCAGGCTTCAGGACGAGGGTCCCAGGTCTGCTCTCTGAGGCAGGATGACCCTCTCCATTTCTGTCCTGGCTTTGCACATTTCAAACCCAGCTTGCTGTCTTCATCCAAGGACCTGGGGAGACTCATTTTTTTCAGCTGTCCTCACTGGACAGCTTGGCTCAGACGGAACTCCCCCCCATCAGCATCGGGTGACGGATGGATGGCGGATAATCAAGATGTCACTGTGCCTGCCTCCCAGAGCCTTGGCCATGGAGAGAGAGATGATGGATAGGAGGCTCTCCGAGTCACTGGGAGACAGCTGTGGACAAATGCTAGGCAGGGGCACTGTGATTCTCTGAGGACAGACTCCAGAAACATCTTGGGAACTTCTGCTCACTGCCCCTTAGCCTATCTGAAAAGGAACAGCCTTCTAGCACACCTGCCATTATAAGGAGCCAGCAGGCATCCCTGAGCATCCAGCCACAAAGGTACTGGCTGATCCCATAACTCAACAGTTGCCACAATAGCCACCCCTGGTTGAGCACCTACTGGGTGCCAGGGACAGTGCTGGGTGCCATGGATCCAAGGAAGAACAAGCTGATGGGCCTTGTGCCCTCATGGAGCTGATGCCATGTTCATTGATAATCTCCATGGCAACCCTGGGTAGGGACTATGACCTCCAGGCATGGGGAGGCGGGGTGGCCTCCACATCACACACAGGTAGAAGTGACAGAGGCAGGTTTCTGACCCCACAGCCAGTAGCACCGTTCTCTAGAAACTTCCCCTAAGCCCCGTGACATGATATAGGTTTCATAGCATTGCCTACGTCACCTTGTCCAGATAACGTGTGTCACTTGGAGCCTAGTCTGCTTCTGCCGTTCACTAGCCGTGTGGCTTTGGAAGAGTCAACCTAACTTCTCTTGGTCTCAGTTTCCTCAGCTGCAAAATGGGGGAAACCAGGCCAACCTGGCAACATAGCAGAGAGAAGAGCTCCAGGAGGCAGAGATTTTTGTCTCTTGTACTCGGGGTTCTACCCCAATGCCCGGAACAGTGTCCTAGCACATAGTAGGTGCTCAAGAAACATGTGTTGAATGAATGAGTGAATCTATAGCCCTCTGCCACATTGTAGGTCCCCAGTAAGTATGTGTTGGATGAATGAGTGAAGCTCCAGTGCCTGCCACACAGTAGGTATCGAATAAATGTTTATTAAGGGAATTGGTGACTAAGAGAATAGATATGAAAATGCTCTAAATATTGGTAGTTTCAATTTATGAAGGCTGATCAGGTAAACTAGGATCTGAACATTCAGAAATAGTGGAAGTTCTGCTCTTTCTAACCTGCAAGGCCAAGCAAACGGGCTTCAGAAGCAGACAGGCCCGGGTTCAAATCCTGGTCCCTCCCCTTCCGAGTCTGGTGTCTTGTGGAGCCTGGACTTGTTCAGCTGGGAGCGTGGGGACAATAATGCCCTATCTCATAGGGTTTGGGGAGGAATTAGAGATGACGTGTGTCATAGGGACAGTCAGGTCCCAGGAGCATCACACAGTTAAACTTGCATATATTACCTATTCACTTCAAAGCACTGCTACTAATAAATATATGTTTAAAAATCTTAATGCTTGCTTGATTGTTTTTAACAGCCCCTTCCATCAGGGCTGGAGAAGGCCCCAAAATGAGGACAGATGTTCAAGAGTAAGCATTTCCTATGTATGATCCTGTCCTGGACAGCATAGGAAAAGGATGCGGATATTGAAGGGGTCTGCTCAGCCTGAGAGACATGTGTCTCCAGCTTGCACCACACCCCTCCGCCCTGCCAGGCAGTCCCGTGAATGTGGCTCCATCTTTTTATCGCTAGTGCCTACCATGGGAGAAGATGCTCCGTGAATATTGGATGAAGAACAAAGAACACACCTATATATGCACATATATTGTATACACCATCTCATCAGGATGAGAATCGTCACCCCATCTTGCAGATGCTGACCCTGAGGCTCACTGGTGAGAAGCCATTTGCTCAAGGTCACCCTGCTATGTGGCAGGGCCTGGATGTGGACCCTGGTTGACCAGATCTGAAGCTCGTGCTCCTTCCTTCCACATCACACGCTCTCCAGGTAGAAAGCTGGAAACATCAACCGGTTGAACTCCCATCTACACGTATATATTTTTCAAAATCCACTGAAACATAATGATCCAAAAAATGGAGGTCCAAGTCAAAGAGATGCTGGACTCAATGGCATTACACATAATCACACAGCAAAACACAAAATTCCCAGGTCTGAGTCTGGGCCAACAGGAGCTACAGGAAACTCAATGCAATTTTAATGACACCATGAATCATTCCCAAAGGCGTGCTGTCACCCCCATTCTTCATTCACTCCCTGAAATTAAAAAGGAAATTAAAAATGTATTGATGTTCTTTAGCACCGGTGAGGCCTGCGATGGGAAACCAGATGTCCTTTTAAGATGGCCTGAAGGTTTTGTGACTGAGTCCAACACACTAATTGATAGTCTGGAATAAAAGTTTACAGGGTGCCCCAAAACTGTGCATGATGTGGTAGGAAACGTGAAACATTTATTAAGCCCCTGTAGTGTGCAGGTGAATTCTGCATAACAATAGCTACTGTATATTGTGGCTTTAGGCTTCCCAGACATTACTCAAGTTTATCTTCACAGTAGATACTGCTGTAATCTTCCTGTTTCACGATGAGGCTCAGAAAGGATAAGTGTTTTGTCGTAGAAGATATGGGAGGACGTGGATTGGAAACAAAGAGTTCAATTCTGGGATCCATGCCTTCTAACCGCTCTGCTCTACTGCCCTTTATTGTCCCATTTTACAGATGAGGACATGGAGGCTCAGAGAGGCAGGTGCTTGCTGAGGAAGCAGCAGGGCTGAGGCCCCCCTCTGTCTGACTATATGCACTGTTAGGCTGAGCTCACACGGTAGAAGGGGACTTGTCTTCCCCTCCCGGAGAGCACACTGTAGGTGTGGAGACCGGATAGAACGACCCTGGGAAGACGGATCAGCAATGCAAGGAGTTCCAGGTAAACTATAAACCAAGCGCAGCAGAAGCTGGCACAGGAGAGAGTGGGTGCCGGAGCCTGCATGCACAGCCTTTCTGCAGGGGGTGGGGCTGAGTCAGGCTTTTGGAAGAGGAGTAGGATTTGGATGGTGGTATGGGGTTGAGGAAGACACTCCAAGTGGGAGAAGAAAATCCTTCTAACCAGTTATCAGCTTATTCAACGGTTTCTGCAAAACCCTTGACAAACAAGAGCTGACATCCAAATTTCACAGGCAAGGACATCAAGGCTTAGAGGAGCCACCCAGCTGGACGGGAAGACTCAGAGCAAGGAGGAAGCCATGGGGTGGAATAACCAAGGCAGCTTGCTCAACTGCAAGCAGGGGAGGTGAGGAAATGAGCAGCAGACAGTCCCCAAGCCTGAGGGCGCGGAGACTTGAGTCAGGAAACAGACTCTATAAATATCCTATATTCCTTATCAGAGAATGTTTTTATGAGGCAAGATAACTCTTAAGCCTCGCTTGCTCTCCTCTCTGAACTGAAGTGGGCGCCGAACCCTCGACACTTTTTAAAACCAACCCAGTGCACTGCCCCCAGTGGACACCTGCCCACATATTTTTTATGGGAGAACAGAATCTGCTCGCCTGCCCCACACATTCTTACTGCCTTCCGGGTATGAGGACCAGCTGTTTTTGAACAGAGTTGCCCACCAGAGTCACCCCTGGAACTCAACCAAAAATTAATTTCAATGGGAGGGTGGAGGCAAGGAGACCATTACCAGTTTAGAAGAGTCTAAAGACTAATGGAAGATGTTAATAATAGGGGAACCCATGTGGGGGAGGCCAGGGGGTAGATGGGCATTCTTTGTACTTTCCGTTCAAATTTTCTGTAATAAAATTTCTCTAAAAAATAAAATCTATTATTTTTTTTTTAAAGAGAAAGACTAAAGAAATAAAGCTATTGAATGCAATGAGTATGCTTAAGAGGATCTTCCTTTTAAAAAATACAGGGATCCAAGGCAATTTTAGGACAATTGGGATAATATGATGGTTGAGATCTTGGATGATATTATGGATTTGTTGATTTTCTTAGTGTGTAGTGGTACAATGGTTAGGAAATGTCCGTCTTAGAAAAAAGATGCAAAACTATTTAAGGAGAACTGTCATAATGTTTTCAACTTCTTTTCACATTGTTGAGCAGGAAAAATGTGTTTAGATATTGACATAAGTAGAGAAGGAGGTAAAACATAGAAATGAAATGTACATGAAAAAACACTAGTCACGGTCCAATCAAAGTGGAGGCTCAAAGATTTGGTGGTGCCCAGATACCTTGGTTGTCAAAAAATAAGAAGAAAGAAAGAGAGAGAGAGAGGGGGGAAGGGACACTTTACAGGTGATTCTGAGGAACCGTTGCTCTATATTTAAAAAAAGAAGAAAAACAACCATTTTTACCCACCCTTCAATGGTCAGCCCATCTTTCGCCTCCTCCAGGAAGCCTTCACCCACCTCCCAGCTTGGGTTAAGGGGTTCCTTTGCCTTCCACAGTCCCTGTGCTTCCCCATCACTCTGTACTATCATTACTTGTTTATAACTCCCAACAAGACCATTAGTTCTGAACTAGACAATAGTTTACTTTTATGAATCCCCAGAAACTGGAAGAGTGGCTCAAGGAAAGTTCACAGAATGGAAAGAAGGAAGGAATGGAGGAGTAAAAGATAAGGGATTGTAGAAAGAATGAACAAAAGGGCTCCACCTGCCTCATCTGGCTGGTTAACTGAGACCCTGTAGCCCTACGGATCAGTCAGCCAGAGCCACTACTCTTGGCTTAGAAACAATCAATTCAAAATCAGCTTCCAGTCACAATCTAGAGTGAATTGCTCATATGTCTAAACCCAAGCCAAGAGCCTGGTTTCATTTCTACAGAGTTTTATCAACTTCTGGAATATCAGAATCAAGAGGGAGCTGGGACCTCATCTGGTTGGAACCTCATTCTACACCTGGAAAAACAGAGAAGGGAAGACGACCTTCCCAGGTCACACTCTGATGAGATGAGGAAAGCACTGCCTCTAAAACTCCAGTCTTTCACCTAATACATTTTCCACAACGTTTTGACAGAATAAACTTGGTATGTAAAGTAATTAAGATCTACAATTGATTAGACATTCAACTTGGTGCAACCTATTTTAAATAAATTTTCAATGCCTTCCTTCACTTTCCATGCCTAGACATTGCCTGAGTTGAGCAGATGCAATGGCAATCACTGCATAAAATCTCAGGCTTATTCATAAAAGCACTTGGGTTCTCATGAAAATGCAGTTTTAAGCGAATGGATACTATCCATCCATCCATCCATCCCTCCCTCCTTACATCCATCCAAAATCATTTATTGAGTCCATGATGCCAGATGTTGTTGATACAGAGATGAGTAACCCTTGCATTCAAGAAGCTTAGTCTAGAGGAGGAAATAGAGTCACCAAGCTATGACTGGAGTGAACTTTCATGCCCTCTCAGGCAAGGAAACTAAGGACGACTGTTTACCTAGCAAAGGGAGAAGGAAAGCCTAGCTCAGCATTCAACCTCCAGACATGATCAACTAGCCTGTATCAGGCAAAACCCCAACTTAGAAAAACCAGAAGAGCTAAATTTAAATTTAAAGATATTGGAGAGCCACCAAAACAGCCAGGACTTGAAGGGCCAAATTCTGGAAAGAGGAAAGTACACTGAGGTGAACTCAGTATGGTGTGGAACTCTCCCCTGGAGTCATTTGCTGATCTTGAGGAAAACTCCTAGGTATATACCCAACAGAAATCTGTACGCTTATGCAACAAAAGCTGGGTATAAGATTGTTCAAGGTAGTACTATTCATAACAGTGCTAAGCTGGAAACAACCTAAGCGTCTAGTAATAATAGAATGTATAAAACCATTATTTTATATTCATACAATGGACTATTATAGACCAGGTTTTCTCAGTAGTGGCATAATTGACATTTTGGACCAGATAATTCTCTCTGGCTTGTCCTGAGCACTGTAGGATGCTCAGCGGCATCCTGGGCTTCTATGTCCTAGATACCAATAGCACCTCTCTCCCTCTGTTATGACAACCAAAAATGTCCCCAGACCTTATCAACTGTCCTTTGGCAAGGAAGAGGATGCAAAAGTGTCCCCAGTTGAGAACCACTCTTATGGACCATAGAGCAAGGAAAACAAGAGAATTACTGCTGCATGCAACAATGTGGATGAATCTCATTAACATAATATGGGGAAAAAAAGAAGCCAGACACCAAAGAGTACTACTGGATGCTTCTATTTACATAGAGTTCAAAAACAGAGAGGTCTAATTTATAGTGTTAGAAATCAAGATGGCGGCTACCTTTGAGGAAGGAAAAGGTCACGACTAGTTACGGTCTGGTTTTTGATTCAGGGTAGTAATTACCTAGGTATGACCAGCTTCTGAAAATTTCACCAAGGTGTACTTTCTGCTACGTATATTCAGTAACAAGTTTACTTAACAAAAATTTAGCTCAATTAGAGAACCACAGATTCTAAAAGAATCTTCTGAACCATCAAATGATGAATTCAAATGATTTTCTACAAACTTGCAGCTAACTCAGGCGAACCTCAAAATTTCCCGAAAGATCTGCAGCTCTACCACCCAAGACCAAGTTCCAGGTAGAAAACAGCTCTCCTTCAACAGAAACCTGTCCAAGAGTGATGCTGGCTGCAAGCTGAATCCTGGACAGAGCCAGACTTCTCCTGGTTTCACTTGCTTAGGCCTTGGGTTCAGGATTAATGTGCTTGCTTTGAATATTTCCACGCTTTCACTTTCAACATCTTTTCCACTAATCTTCCCAATACTGATAAAACTGAAAAGAACTCCTTTGTTCTAGGAAGACATAAGACCATCTTCATGAGAGGCCCATTCATTAAGCATATTCCGGCTGGATTAAAATGATCCTGAGCTCTGCTTCTAGGAATACAGAGACCAGTAAACAAATGCACAATTGAAAAAGATTAGAGGTGGGTGCTTAACCTACTTTGAGAACAAGCTGTTTTTAATGTTAAGTACCATCCATTCACATTTACATAATTAATGAACTAATTACAAACGAGTCTTATCTAATCATTTGAGCAGGCCCCACGTGACCTGTCCTTGCTTCACTTCTGCAGTGGAGTAATTGCATTTCCTTGAAAGGAATACAACTTTATTTTTTAAATACCCTATAATTTAGACCTTTATACTAATTCAAGCCAGCCTCATCCCAAATAAAAATCAACGGGGACGACAGGAGGGTGGTGGGGTCTAAATCTTTTCCTTTTAAAGTAAGAGCCACAAGCCAAGAGTATGGGGCTGCAAATGTTTACAGAAAGCAAATTTTCCCCAGGAAAAGGAAAAGTTGTATTGCCATCTTTTAGCCAAACGAAAAGCAGTTGTGTTAAATGGGCACCAAAGCAAATGATACATACAACAGTAATTAGCGAAGATTACACAGTAATTAAAATCACGATGATTATGTGAGTGAGAATAATTTATACAATAATCTCCACGCTCACACTGCAATATGGTACAAGTCCAACAGCAACAGTGGAGAGCCATGTTTGGTAATAAATTCTAATCACAGCATCACTAATTGCGTGGTGATAGATCGGTCACGGAAATTTAGGGATAAATAAAGTCTCTGACCAGGAGACACACAATTTTATTTGGACTTCCTGAGGCTACCAAACGGGGATCTCAAACACTCTAATGTTTTCTCTCTCCCCCTCTCCCCCATCTCTCTCTCTTTCCTCTCCTCCCCACTCCCCTCCCTTCCACTGGGAGCTCTCTCTCTCTCTTCCTCCTTCTACGTAATCTTGTCCGCTCCCATAATTCAACCTTCCTCTTGGTGAAGAACATTTGCTTTGCTTATTTTTTTTAACTACCCAGTATCATTCTCCTGCTTCAGGTAAGGGACCCTGTTGTCCTTTGGGAAAACCCTTTCTCCTGCAGTGTTCCTGTGGTTTGGGTGGGAATAACCCTATCTCCCAGAGCTAGGTGAGAACACAAATTTGAGCCTAAGGGAAAAGGCTCCTTCATCCTCCTTGTCCATTCTGACTAGTCCAGTGACAGACATGTGGCTCACTTTGGGCCAATGAAAGTCAAGCTCAAGATTTTTGTGGAACTGTTGAGAAGAGAGAAGCCCTCTTTACTCTTGGCAAGAGCTTAGAGCTGTTGGCTGCCATCTTGCTGCCTGAGAAAGGAGCCAACACAGAGGAAAGCAGAGCAGAGTGGTTGATGAGGGGTCAAATCCCCATGATCATTTTTTTAATCCCTTGATCCAGTAGTGCCTGAAGCTAGCTCTACCCTTGGTTTCCAAGCTGCACAAGATAATACATTTTCCTTTTTGTACAAGCCATGTTGAGTTGGATTTTATGTCACTTATACCTCAAATGCAGAGAAGTTCTGGCATCTCATGGATCCAGACCTGGACAGTTCCACTTGGATGTCCCCAAACATATTAAGTTTAACATATTTAAACCCAAATTCACCAAAACTCCACTTTCATTGACAAGAGAGTCTCTGTTGTGCTCATGGTTTTCTGCTTCAAGTCTAGACACTTCCACAATCTCTGGCACGTGAGATTATAAGCCAGGCATAGTTTTCCCTCGTCCTGCCTTCAGCATCCCTGCCTCCCAGAGCAGCACTCACCCAGCCTGGCCTGGGATGAAGGGAGGAGAGCGGAAGAGATCTTTTGCTTATTAAATGCTAAGTTGGTGCCAGGCCTTCCACCAGCCACTCTGTAGCTGTTACTTTAATCCCGCAAAGGAAATATAACATGGAGGAGGGGCTGAGACCCAGAGACTCTAACTTGCTCATGGTCAGGCAGCTCGTAAGTTCACATTAGAAACCAGGTCTACCAGACTGCAAAGTCTGTCGTCTTTCCTTTACCTCCTGAGTGTGTCTTCAAGGCCCCTTGCAGATCTAGTTTCACCCTCTGTGCCCACCACCTGCCGCTGCCCTCAGTCTGCACTCTGTGGAACTGAGTCCAGATCTTCAGTTTTCTCCACTATGTTCCATCAATCCTGGTTCCATGTTGCTAAGAACCAGTCTGGCAAATCCACCCTTGGCTCTTGATATCAGCCTTATTCTTCTAATCATCTGGTGAGAGGCCATCTAACTTCCATTCACTGGTCATTTATTTGTTCAATCCATATTTATTGAGCACCTACTATGTGCCAGGCGCTGTGCTAGATGCTGAGGTACAAGAAGGAAAAGATAAATTTTATGTCCTTAAAGGGCTCACAGCCTACTAAGGGAGATAGACACCTGAACAGGTGATCTCAACATAATAAGGTAAGTGCTATAGAAGGGGGACATATGGGGTCTGTAGGACCACAGCAGAGGGGCGCCTGACCCAGCCAGGGAGTCACGGCAGGCTCCTGGGGAAGGTGATCCATGGGCTGAGTCTTGAAGGGTGAGTAACAGTTTGGCAGGTGAAGAAATGTGGGAAAGGTGTCCAGGCAGAGGGCATATCATGCACAGAGGACAAGGAGTGGGAAACAGCACAGTGTATGAGGGAGAGCTCTAAACCATCTGGGACACAAAGTATGAAGAGGAGATGGAGGGAAATGAGACCAGAGAGGTAGACAAGAGCCAGGTCATGGCGGACACTATAAGCCAGCTGAGGTGCTTGAATTCCATACTGTGCTATCCTGTAGGGCAGAGATCACCAAAGTTTTTCTGTAGAGGGCAGATGGCAAATATTTTTGGCTTTGGGACCATATGGTTTCTGTTGCAATTACTCAACTCTACCATCACAGTACAAAGACAGTCACAAGCAACATGTAAAATTAAAAACAAAAACATGGGCATGGCTGTGTTCCAATAAAACTTTATTTACAAAAACAGGTTGGGGGCCAGATTTGGGCTGTGGGCAGTTGAGTGTGCTGCCGCCTGCTGTAGGTGATGGGGAGCCACTGAAACCAGGTTTTCGTTCTAGAAGGATCATGGCTGAAGCGTAGTGGATGGGCTGAAGGAGGGTGGTGTTGGAAGCTCTTTGCCAGAATCTAAGAGCAAAATGATGGAAGCCTGAATTAAAGGTGGTGGCAGTGGGAATGGAGATAAGTAGAAAGAGCACCAAGAGTGTTTTCTTGAAAGGGGGCAGAACAAACAAGATTTAGGGACCAGTTGAATGAGGGGAGGAGAGAGAGGGATGATGGTCTTAGGTGAGTCAAGGGTTCCAGCTTGGGAAGCTTTGTGGATGATAGAACCACCCAAGGATGGACAACACAGGTCAGTGGGGAGGGAGGGATTTCCTCTTGCATACGCTGAGTTAAGACACTGGGACACATCCAGTTGGCAATCTTCTCAGAGTAGGCAATTAGATATGATACATAAGTTTAAAGCCTGGGAGAACAGGAGAGCTGGAGGTCTAGATTTGGGGGTCATCGGCTTACAGCAGAGGAGTTAAAAATCACAGAAGGATTGCCTGGGATCAGGTGAAGAGAAAAACAGTCAGGTGAGGGCAGCCTCCTGAGAATCCCAGCATTCAGGGGCTGGAGGAGGGAGGAAGAGACCAGGAAAGAGAAGTCTGGGCAGCGCCAAGGAACAGAAACATCCACAAAGCCACGCAAACAGAGAATTCCAAGGAAGGTTCGATAGTTGCCAATGCAGGGGAGAAGTCCAGAAAAAGATCAAGACTGAAGAATGTCCCCTGACTTGTCCCATTGGAAGCCACTGACATGGGGAGAAAAGTTTCCATGGAGTGGTGGGGGTAAGCTCTGGGCTGAAGGAAATTGAGGAATAAAATGTTAAGTAAGTGAAGATAGTGAGTGTGGACCCCACACTGGAGAAGCTTGGTTCTGAAGAGAAGGAAGAGGAGTAATTCAACAGGAGTACAGAATGATGGGTGAGGATACGCTTAGGATGGGGATGCCCTGAAGGTGGTTATAGCCTGTGGAGGAAGGACAACTGAAATGCGGAAAGTTGAGGAAAAAGGAGCAAGAGGGGACACCAGGTGGATGGGAGCCCTGTATAGGAGAGGAAGGAGAGGTGGAGGAGTATGAATTGGACTCAGACAGGACCAGATCTCACCTTCTGAGACCAGAGGGAAGATGGTGGCAGATAGAGATGGGTTTAAAGGAACCACAGAAGTTGAGGCCAAGATATTTTTTCTTTGAATGAACCAGGAGTTTAGGATGTCTCTTTAAAGTTAGGGACAGTGACTGGAGGAAAGTCAAGATGGTTTAGAATAATTGTCCAGTAAAATGAGAGAAGTGACTGACCAGTGACAAGACAAGATGTTAGGAGTCTGCATAGTTGGGTCAGTTAATGCCTGTCAGCACACGGACCCTGCAGAACTGTGTGAGTGACCAAGGCTGGGGTTCTGTTGGGCATGGGGATGCAGGACTAGAGTGAAATGGGTCGTGGACCCTCCTTGGAAAGCCTGAGGGGCTGTGAGGACAAGCAGGAAGTGGGGAGAGCCTCCCTCCCTTTAACACTCTTCCAGCAGGCCAACAGCCCTCGAGGGCGGGAAGCAGAGACCACGCACACAGCAGGGGCCAAGGGGAGCATGCCAGACCCAGGACGGCCCTGGCACCAGCCGCAGCCAGACGTTAAAAGAGACTCTGGAGCCAAGTGTGGCTGCCACCACGAAGCCCATAAACTTGCTCTCTGGGGCCACGAAGGAAATTTAGTGTCCTCGTCTCCAGAAGCTCTTGCATTTATCAGGAGCAGCTGCCTGCTTCCTGGGCCATAAATCATAAAGCTTTAGGTGTATTTCTCTTGAGTTGACGTCCCCTTATAAATAATACAAGGAATGCTTTCATTTTTTTTTGGCAGAAGACTGCTTTCTCCCTCTCTTCTGGTTTTAGAGTGACCTTCTTTTTCAGTCAAATTGGAAATGTCCATGAGACTCACATATGAGGCCCTGTGATGTGCCATGGAATATGAGGATGGCAGACGAGAGTGTCACACTCCACTGATTTAGTCATCTAATAGAAGAATGCTGGGGCAATCTAGCAGGATCTAGTCAAGTCTAAAATGCAAGTGCCCTTTGACCCAGAGAATCATTTGCCCATGTGCTTAAGGACATGTGTTTTTTGAAGCTTTACAGGTTAGTAGGAAAAGTCTGGAAAGGAATTAAAAGTGAAACGAGAAGACTATAGTTAAATAAATCATGGCATAACTTTAAGATCTTTTGCATGACTTTAAGAGGACATGATAGACTTATGCATACTGATAAGGAAAGACGGCCAAGGCAAGTTATTGAGGGAAAGAAGCACATTGTAAGAACTTTTGTGTAGCGTAATATATAATATAGCATCAAATCATTTATGTTTTTAAAAAGCCCACGAATATGCTGTGTACTTGCTACAACTACATATATGTTTATAAATACACAGAGAAAGATACGGAAGGATGCACACCAAACTGAAGATGGTGGATACCTTTGGGAAAGGAGCTGAGATTGGGGTGGTGACCAAGAGGACTTTAGTCTTCTCTGTTATAGTTTAACTTCTTGAAAGGGGAAAGCATTCAGAGATTACTTGAGCAAGTAGAAAGACGTGGAAGTCAAGGCATCTTCTAGGTCAGTCCTTACTATAAATTTGGGTAAGATATTTCCCTCTGCAGATTTCAGATTTTCATTTCTCATTTGATATAATGAGCAACTTGGATTAGAAAATCCCAGAGGTCCCCTCCAACTCAGAAGTTCTAGAACCTTTAAACTGTAAACCTACTCCAAGGACAGGGCTCAAAATTTTTCAGGGTTTAATGCCATGGGGTCTGGCAGTCAGCAGGCATTTAATAAATACCTTTTGGATGGATGTTGAATGTTGCATAACGATCCTCATGCACTTTTAACATTAATAACAGGCCAGCTCTTTGCCAGTAAACCTTGCCAGGTGAGTGATCTACTCCCTGAGAAATGTTGCAAAACCATGCAGTGTGGCAAATGCAAATACAGATTTTGGAGGGATTCAAATCTGGGTTCAAAGTCTGGCTCTTCCACTTACCTGCTGTGTGACACTGAACAAATTATCGACCTTCTCTGTGTCACAGTCAGTGCTGAGCTGTGACCAGGTACAGTTAATATTTCTGTTCCCGCTCTGACATTATGATCATTATTCACTCAACAGAAATTTATTGAGCACCTACAGTGTGCCAGCTCTAGGGACACCAATATGAAGAAAACCGACAAGGAGCTCATGGTCCCTTCTTGCCTGCTGCCCCAGGCTGTCCATGGTGTGGGCACCTCTTCTCTAACTGCAACTGGACAAGCCTGAGGACTTGGAGTGGGGGTGGGGGAAGACCGACAAGGCTCTAGAGAGGGCTGCCGGGGGAGGCCGAGGACCCACTCTGCCAGGTGCCGCTACAGGAGCGGATGTAAGACGGTCTGTGCCTGAGTCAGTTGTTCCCGCCCCCCCCCCAGCCTCAGATTCCTCTTGTTACCGGGGGGGTAATGATGTCTGTCTCCTGGAGTTCCTCTGGGCATCAAATAGACACCAACCCTAAGAAAGCAGCTACTTTTCTTGAGCTCTTTCGAGGTGCCAGGCTCTGAGTGAATACCGACTCGTGCACCATCTCATTGACCCTGACAACAAACCTGATTTACTCACAAGGAAACAGGAACAGAGAGGTTAAGCAACCTGCCCCAAGTCTCACAGCTGCAGAGGAGCAAATATAGACTAGAAATCCAGATGCCTTGACTTCAGACCATGTACTGAAACCACCACAGCCTCCCGTCTCCCACTCGAATGGGTGCTAAACAACTTAGGGTGTCATTCAAGGGCTAAGCATCCTTCTCATGCACTTTAATACAATTCTAATTATGAGCTTGGATATTATGTTAATGAGCATTCACAATCGGCTCTGGCCGCCTCCACTTCTGCTTCTGCTGCCTTATAAATTGGCTGATGGAAAAAAACAAAAGTATTGAGTTATCAGGAGTGACAGAGTCCTCACCATTTGGGGTTCACAGAGGACGTGGCTCTTTCTCCATACAGACCCTTCTTTTTAATTAAGAGCAGTAATCAGATAATCTTGCTTTAATTAACTCCCCAGATGCACCCCACTCTTGGAGGCTCCCTTTGATATTTTTGACATCAAATCTTTCAGCATAAGATGATCTGTAGACATGTGCCAGACATTTGCCATTTGCTGAATATGCCCGAAAGGTTAGCATGAATTTTCACCTCCTTCTCTTTTGTGGAGACACCCCCTGCTTCAGAGCAAGCACATTTCAAGTGAGGAAGGGGTTATCTGGGTTTTCTCCATCAGTCTGTGATTTTTCTTTCTATCTTATCACACTGGTTCTTCTATTATCACAGAAGCGGTGTGCATTTCATCTTAATTACACATCTGTTTAATCCATAATTTCTGATTTATGGCCATTAGCTCCTAATTACAAGAGGGCCACCCTTGAAAAGGAAAAGCAAATGAGCTGAGAGAAATGGAACTGAAAAGCAAGAGGCGAGAAGGATTTAAGTCCTACAACTGAGGGTGAATCCCGAGGCCCATTTGTTGGAGCAACCTATTGTTGGCAATCCTATATATTCGCCAGGGTCCCATCTCAGGCCGTGGCCGACTTCATCTTCTTTATGGTAGCAGAAATATAAAATCCTGACCTCCAAACAAAGCTAAAATCCCTGAGGAAGAGGTCATCCAGCCTAACTGTCTTTATACCAACTCACCGTTAAAAAACAAAAACAAAACTTTAAGTGAATATGTTTATAAAGAAAGTTTAAACCCAGAACGATCTATAAATGGAAAACAAGTTAGGACTCAGAGAAAAGGCAACTGTAGTGAATCCATAGCAATTTCTTATAAATTTTTTTTCTTCTGCTTTTTCTCCCCAAAGCCCCCTGGTACATAGTTGTGCATTTTTAGTTGTGAGTCCTTCTAGTTGTGCTATGTGTGATGCTGCCTCAGCATGGCCTGATGAGCGGTGCCATGTCTGCACCCAGGATCCAAACCGGTGAAACCCTGGGCCGCCAGAGAGGAGCACATGAACTTAACCACTCGGCCACTGGGCCGGCTCCTATTTCTTAAATATTCTCTGTGTACTATTTAAAATCATCTGAAAGACCACTCTTCAGGGAGGGCTGCATTAGATTCTCATCATTTCAACTGTTTGGGGCAGTAAATGCAATTTTATTTCCTGTTTTGGAGATGAGGAATGAAGGCTCAGAGAGGGTAACTGACTTGCCTAAAGTCACACAGCTAGGAAGTAGCAGGGTCATATCTCAAACTGGACCATGCTTGTCATGGCCTAGGATGGAAACAGAAGACTTGAACAACAATCTTCAAAGTGTGAGAGTCTTTGAGCTATTGGCCATCCAGAGGCAGCAGGAAAACACCCTTACCTGGGGCTGAGGATGTGGCTGCTGATGGCTGACTGTCGAGAGGGGCTCCTCATGGTGTCTGTGGCCAGGGACAGAGTACAACTCAACCAGGACTGCAGACTGCCCTCTGGCTGGGAGCTGACGACGGAGACGTTATCTCTAGAACGAGAATGCAGGATGCTGTCAACACAATGACAACCACAGTAACAGCAATAACTAGATACTCACCCCTTAGCATGAGCCAGGCCTTGTGCTAAGTGCTGCTTATGCATAAGCTCAGTGAATACTAACACAATCCCTGAGAGGAGGGACCCCATGACACAGATGAAAGTAATGAGATGTGGGAAGGCCCACCTGAGTCTTGGCCAAGGTCACCCAGCTAGTCAGTGATGAAGTTGGGGTGCAAACCCTGGTCTATCTGATCCCAATGCCCAGGCTACTGACCACTGTTCCTTGGAAAACAAACACTCTATCACAGATGTTGAGGTATCTCCAATTTTGGATGAAAAATCAGTATTGAACTTTATAACAAATGATATGTTCCTGGAATATCTCCAGTGTGAAGGTCTCAATTCCTTGCCCACCTTGGTTGGAAATGTCACCGTGGACAAGGACTTCACTTGTATGCCTTCCTGCCCTGAAAGCAGCACAGGGAGAGGCCCATGTGGGTACTCAGTGGTTATTTTCTGTTGATTTACTTACTCAACATTATAAATATTGATAGATTGATTGATTGACTGATAGAATATTCTGTCCCAGGCTCCATGGGAAGGAGCTGTAAACATGAACCCAGCATTGACCCTGTCCTTAAAACCCCATCTTAGCAGAGTAGATATCTATATAAATAACCATAAAATAAAGGAGAAAATTATCAATGCCAGAGAGAGGGACAGAGGGGTACATTCTAGGGAGAATAAGGAGGGAGCCTTGACTTGCTTCTTGGAGTCATAAGGGAAGGCATCGAACAGTGGCAGTTGAGCTACGTCTTGTTCGAAGGTTAGGACGTGGCCACGCAGGGCCTGGAGAAGGAAATCTGGGGTGGAAGGAGCAGCACACATAAGGCACGGAGCCCGCAAAGGGCAGGACATGGATAATATGGAAAGTAGGAGTGCCGGGTAGAGATGGAAGTAAGGGTCAGAATGCGCAGGGCTCAAATGTCAGTCTAAAATGTCTATTCTGAGGAATGGGGAGCCAGTGAAAGTGTGTGAGGGGGACAGTGACGTGATAAGTCATGGGCTTCTCTCTGTCAAAAAGAAGTTGGATGGTTAAATAGTACATCCCCAGGCTACATGCTATGACCATGGAGTCAGAGCTCTCATGGGCATTGCTGGTAATTCCCCAAGGAGGCATGGATGTTCCCCCTGCAGACTGGACACAGAGAGGCGGGGGCTTGCCCTGGGCATCAGTATAAGCTGCTCAGTTCTACTCAGTGTTAACTTACATCTCTTTTCTGCCACTGCCGCCACAATCCACTGCCGTCTGGACACTAGAAGGAGGCACAGGAAAGAGTCTGTTACCCTTGTGCTGTCAGGGGCTGGTGAAGAACACAGTCTTTGACGTTAGACAAACTTGAGTTCAAGTCTCACTTCCAACCTGTGCTGCTGTGTGATCTTAGGCAAGTCACTTACCTTCTCTGAGCCTCCTGTGCCCCTTTGCAAAGTGCAGCTAATAACGGGACTCTGCCTCCAGAGTTTTAGAGCAGAGTCAATGAGACGACCCTTGTAAAGATCTCAGCATAGTTCTTGGCAAACAGTTAGTGCTAATTAAATGGTAGGAACCATTACTGCTCTTCTTGTTTTTGTACTGTTGTTATTAACAGCATCATTATTGTCAACACACAAGGCATTTGTTTTATGGTCCTTGTGAGTGCTTAGAAAATTACACATGAGGGTGAGGTGGTCAGCTTCCCAGGGCATTCTGGGAAACTCCAAAACTAATTGCAATAGCAGCAATTACAATGACCATAATAACATCAATAGAGCATATTCTTCAGGGAGTACCCCCTCATCCAACAAATATGCCTCACCCACGATCTCATCTAACCACCTGCCCATCTCCATTTTAGGGATGAGGAACCCGACACCCTTGTTGAAGGTCACACAGCTCTGAATCCCAGGTCTGTATGAGCCATTAAAGGTCACGCTCTTAGCCAGTGTGCAAGTGCCCAGTGTTCAGGTGTAAACAGCCAAACAGCAAACCTCAGACGCCTAGGACCTCATTTTAATCCTGGATCCTCAGGCTGGGACCTCCCAGCTTTATTTTCTGCTGGAATCTGGGCAATTCCTTCCTTGGAAGACCTGGTTGGTTCCTCCGTGGGGTGCACCTGCTGCGCCTTGGGACCCACCCTCAAGGACCTATCACCCTCAGGGCTTCTATTAACATCTACCTGTCCTCATCAGATGGCAAGGGCCCCTAATGGGCAGTAACATGTATTAACCATCCCTTAGCCCCAGAGCTCAGGCCAGACCAGGAGTTCTCTCAGACAAGGCTTGGCGACTCCAATAGAAGAGAGATCTGTAAACTTCAACCCAAGCCTGCAAGTCTGGTTTATAAATAAGGGTTTATTGGAACACAGCCGCACTCACTCATCTACATGTTGTCCGTGATGGCTTTTTCTCCACAGTAGCAGAGTAGAGTAGTTGCAACAGAGAAAATGTGGCCTGAAATCCTAAAATATTTACTATCTAGCCTTTTAAAAGAAAAGTTTGCTGACCTCTCCAGGAGAACAAAAGCACTTTTGTGAATGACCCTGTGACAGGCAGAATAATGACCCCCAGAGATATGAACGTCCTAATCCTTAATCCCAACAACCTATGATGACACTTCCTGACGTGGTAACATGGACTGTGCAGATGTGGTGAAGGTTAAGGATGCTGAGAAGGGGAGGTTATCTTTTTAGTAAACTATTTAAAACTTAAAAATAGTTTAAAATAACCCCACAACTTTGTTATCGGAAGTGGTCAACGTGAGTAGACCCAGTTCAAATCCTTCTGGAGACCTGAGTCTTTTCTGAGGCTCTGCTGGGCTGGGGCTGTGGAAAGAACATGATATTAAGAGAAAAGCTGACTGAATCCTAGTGCCCTCGCTGTGTGGCCTTGGCCTGCTCTCTTTCCTGCTTGGAGCCTCAGTGTCCCCATCCGTGAAGCCAGGAGTTTGGACCAACGAGCTAAGGCCTTGTTGAACTTGGATCCCTGAAGATTATACACAGTGGAGAGGATGCATTTGGGCCCTAAAGCAGGAGTCCTTGGCCTTTTGTGAGAATCTTTCATAGAGACTACGGAACTTCCACCTCCCCAAATGTACAAACACTGATTCTAATTTAATGTAATATCTGAGGATTGCTGGTATCATCCTGACCTCATGCATGGCCCCCTCCCTCGACCTACTGGTTCACAGACCCCAGGTTAAGGAAACTGGTTTCAGCTGACCAAAGAAACTAAGAATGTGTCAGGTGAGGCCCCGTGGAAGCAGGGGGATTTGAGTGAATGGAGATACATCTTCTGATATGCTCACAGAAAGAAAAAAAGAACTCAAGGCCCTTGTGGCCCAAGCCATAGTGTTCAAAGTGATGTAGCATTCCTTTTAAAAGTAGAGAGGGTGATGGGTGGGGAAGCATGGAGGTCACAGGTCCAATGAGGAAGAAGAAAGCAGGACATTAAAATTGTAACTTGAGACAGTGATGTCAGCATCATGGCAGAGTGAGCTCTTCCCTTAGATTCTCCCCACTAAGATACAATGAAAAGGACACTCATAAACCAACAAACGACATTCACACAACACAATAGACATCTGAGAGACCCACACAGCCACACATCAGAAGGTGGAGGTGCTGGACCCCCCAGGAGGCAGTGGAAAGAGCAGAGGCAGGTGGAATCTGTGACCAGATATCCCCACTATGAGAAGGCACAAATCCACACCATCAAATACTACCAACAGGTACATTAACACTCAATACCAGAAGGAAAATGACAAGCATCCAGAAATCAATCCTGAAAGCATAGAAATTTACAATCTAAATGACAGAGAATTCAAAATAGCTATCATAAAAAAAAACTCAACAAGTTATAAGAAAACTCAGAGAGACAATCCAATGAAATCAGGAATAGAATTAATGAACAGAGGGATTTCTTCACAAAAGTGATTGAAAACATTAAAAAAATCAATCAGAAATGTTGGAGATGCAAAACACAATGAATGAGATAAAGAAAAAGCTGGAATCTTTAAATAACAGAGCTGATATTATGGAGGACAGAATTAGCAATTTAGAGGACAGAAATGTAGCCCTGCTTCAGATGGGGGAGGAGAGAGAACTAAGACTAAAAAGAAAAGAAGAAATTATCCTTCAGAGATACGGAGAAATAAAAACTTTCCCAGATAAACAAAGCTGAGGGAGTTCATCACCACAAGACTTCCCCTACAAGAAATGATCAAGAAGGCTCTCATGCCTGAAAAAAAAAAAAAAGAAAAGAAAGGTTTTACAACGCCTTGAGAAAGGAGATAAATAGGCAGACAAAATCAGGAAACTGCAGCTCTCCATCAGAACAGGTTAGCTAACACTTAAGTATAACATTAAAGATAAAGGGAAGGAAAACATCAAAGATAACTATAACCCCTTCATTTTAACTCACGACACAAAACAGAATAAGTTGTGACAACAACAACTTAGATGGGGATGAGGGAAGGGGTGGAACCTGCTTAGACTAAGGAAATAAGAGGCTATCAGAAAATGGACTGTCTCATCTATGAGATCTTTTATATAAGCCTCATGGTAACATCTAAACAGAAAATCAGAACAGAGACACAAATGATAAATAAAGAGAAAACTGAGAAAGCCATCATAGAGAACCACCAGACTGAACTGGCAGTCCAAAATACATGGGATGAGCAACAGGGGAAATATAGAGCAACTGAAAAACAAGTGATAAAATGGCAGTATTAGGCCCTCATATATCAGTAATCACTCTAAACATAAATGGATTGAATTCTCCAATCAAAAGACACAGAGTGGTGGGATGGATCGAAAACAAGACACAACAATAAGCTGCCTCCAGGAAACACATCTCAGCTCTAAAGAAAATCACAGGCTCAGAGTGAAGGGATGGAAGATGATACTCCAAGCTAATGACAAACAAAAGAAAGCAGGTGTTGCCATACTTATATCAGACGCAGTAGACATCAAAATGAGAAAGGCAAAGAGAGACAAAGAGGGGCAGTATATAATGATAAAAGGGACACTCCACCAAGAAGACATAACACTTATTAATATACATGCATCTAACACAGGAGCACCAAAGTACAAAGAGCAACTTTTAACAGACCTAAAAGGAGATATTAACAGCAACGCAATAATAGTAGGGAACCTTAACACCCCACTTACAACAATGGATAGACCAACCAGACAGGAAGTCAACAAGGAAATAGTGGAATTAAACAAAAACTAAACCAGATGGACTTAATAGACATATATAGAACACTCCATCCCAAAACAGCAGAATACACATTCTTCTCAAGTGCACATGGAATACTCTCTAAAATAGACCATATGTTGGGAAACAAGGCAAGCCTCAATAAACTTAAGAAGATAGAAATCACATTAAGCATCTTTTCTGACCATAATGCTATGAAACTGGAAATCAACTGGAAAGAAAAAAGCTGAGAAAGTCACAAATATGCAGAGACTAAACAACACACTACTGAACAACAAATGGATCATTGAAGAAATTAAGGGAGAAATCAAAAAATATTTGGAGACAAATGAAAATGAAAATACACCATACCAACTCTTATGTGATGCAGCAAAAGTAGTCCTAAGAGGGAAATTCATAACAATACAGGTCCACCTTAACAAGCAAGAAAAATCAAAATAAGCAATCTTTAACTATACTTAACAGAACTAGAAAAAGAAGAACAAAGCCCAAAGTTAGCAGGAGGGAAATAATAAAAATTAGAGCAGAAATAAATGAAATTTAAACAACAACAACAAAAAAAACAGTACAAAGGATCAATGAAACTAAGAGCTGGTTCTTTGAGAAGATAAACAAAATTGACAAACCCTTAGCCAGACTCACTAAGAACAAAACAGAGAAGACTCAAATAAACAAAATTAGAAATGAAAGAGGATAAATTACAATGGATACCACAGAAATACAAAGGACTATAAGAGAATACTATGAAAAACTATCTGCCAACAAATTGGACAATCTAGAAGAAATGCATAAATTCTTAGACTGATACAACCTCCCAAAAGTGAATCAAGAAGAAATAGAGAATCTGAATAGACCAATCACAAGTAAAGAGATTGAAACAGTAATCAAAAACCTCCCCCAAAATAAAAGTCCAGGACCAGATGCTTCCCTGGAGAATTCTACCAAACATTCAAAGAAGATTTAACACCTATACTTCTCAAACTATTCCAGGAAATTCAAGAAAACAGAACACTTCCTAACACATTCTACAAGGCCAACATCACCCTGATCCCAAAGCCAGACAAGCACAACACAAAGAAGGAAAATTATAGGCCAATATCGCTGATGAACACAGATGCAAAAATCCTCAACAAAATATTGGCAAACCGAATACAGTAATACATTAAAAGGATCATACACCATGATCAAGTGGGATTTATTCCAGGGATGCAGGGATGGTTCAACATTCACAAATCAACCAATGCAATACACCACATTAACAAATGAGGAATAAAAACCACATAATCATTTCACTAGATGCAGAGAATGCATTTGACAAGATCCAACATCCATATATGATAAAAACTCTCAAGAAAATGAGTATAGAAGGAAAGTACCTCAACATAATAAAGGCCATATATGACAAACCCACAGCCAATATCACACTCAATGGGGAAAAACTGAAATACATCCCTCTGAGAACAGGAACAAGACGAGGGTGCCCACCCTCACCACTCTTATTCCACATAGCACTGGAGGTTTTGACAAGAGCAATTAGGGAAGAAAAAGAAGTAAAAGGTGTTCAAATTGGCAATGAAGAAGTGAAGCTCTCACTGTTTGCAGACAACATGATTTCACATACAGAAAACTCTAAAGAATCCATCAGAAAACTATTAGAAATAATCACCAACTACAGCAAAATTTCAGGGTACAAAGTGAACTTATAAAAACCAGTTGCATTTCTATACTCTAACAACAAACTAACAGAAAGAGAACTCAAGAATACAATCGCAACAAAAACAATAAAATACCTAGGAATAAATTTAACTAAGGAGGTGAAAGACCTATACAATAAAAACTATAAGACATTATTGAAAGAAATTGATGATGACATAAAGAAATGGAAAGATATCCCATATTCACAGATTGGAAGAATAAACATAGTTAAAATGTCCGTTCTACCTAAAGCAATCTACAGATTCAGTGCAATCCCAGTCAGAATCCCAATGACATGCATCACAGAAATAGAACAAAGCATCCTAAAATTCATATGGGGCAACAAAAGACCCCAGATAGCTAAAGCAATCCTGAGAAAAAGAACAAAACTGGAGGCATCACAATCCCTGACTTCAAAATATACTACAAACCTCTAGTAACCAAAACAGCATGTACTGGTACAAAAACACACAGATCAATGGAACAGAATTGAAAGCCCAGAAATAAAGCCACATATCTACGGACAGCTAACCTTCAACAAAGGAGCTAAGAACACACAAGGGAGTAAGGAAGTTCTATTCAATAAACGGTGCTGGGAAAACTGGACAGCCCATAAGCAGAGACTGGAGTGATGTCTGTGACCCTCTGTGCCCTCACCACCAGGATCTCGCTCCCCCGGGGAGGATCTGCTCCTTGCTTCTCACCACACCTTCTGTCCAGGCTACCCCCACACCTCTAAACGTGCTATTTTTATAAATAAGTACTCCAGCCTTCCTCTCCTCCCTCCTTCCCTCCAATTGTCACCTGAGTTCCCTATTGTCTGAGTCCATGGGGGAAGCCACAGGGCAGAGAGCCCATTGATGTGGTCCATCTGGGTCAGCCTCCCAGGCACATAGCAGGGTGGAGAGCGTGGAGTGGATGTGGAAGAGCAAAGAGAAGATGTCCTGCCCAACTGGACATCTCACAATGAGTGAGTCTCTAGTCTAGGGGGAAAGAGCCCTTTCAGAAGGGGGAAAATGTAAACACGGAGTCCACCGCTGGGCCTCATAGTCATGGAGTTGGTTAGGGTGAATAGTGGTCATGAATTAACACCAGCACGTGCCTTGATTAGTTGTATTGTGCTGTGAAGACTTTGCTGTGCTGGGTTCAAATAAAGATTGCTTACATACAATCAAATGAATCACATACAGTCAAATGAAGTATGTGAGGAAGGATGCCTGGCTGCCCAGCAGAGAGAGACCTTGTCTCCCACAGAGTCCAAGGCAAGTTGCCTTTGCACAGAACCTCTGAGGTGGAAGTCAAGGCCTGCCAGGCATTTATTTGCCCATCCACGATGAAATGCCATTCAGACCAAGAGTGGTGTCCAGCCTGGACCACACACTACCTGCCATATGAGAAAGTCACAACAAAGTAGAGTTTGTTTAAAATAGAGAGGCTGGGTTGATAAGACCTTCTAGAAACCATGCCACACCACTGTAGTATGAGAACCTGGTGAAGACACCTCACTCCTTTATCTTGAGGTGGTCTAGGACGGAGGCCTGTGGGAAGGGGGTGGGGAAAGGCTTCCAGGCAGAAGCAGGAGGAGTTTTGTTCTGTCTGATCCTGAGAAGCATTAAACCAGATGGTAGAAGTCACCACAAGTTTAACTGTATACAAGTCATGGATTATCGGTCCTGGCAGGTACTTAAGTTTGTGCACCATGGTCCACGGAGCCCTTGAATTCTGGGAAACCTCACCTGCTTCCAAAGGGTCAGGGAGAGGGACCTAGGAGGGGGGCTCAGCCCCAAACCTCCCTCTCTCACTCCAATCAGAGGGTGGCTGCACTCCATCCTAAGCTTGAATTTCCTATAGGAGCTTGCTTTGGTGTAAAAAAGGGCATTCTACTTAAATGAGGGCATTTGAAATCCACCGACCCCTTCACCATAAGAAGAAAGAGTCTCTGGACTGCAAACTCCATGGGTCAGGTCCAGGTCTGCCTGTTCCCTGCTGTACCTCCTGTCCTGACATGGAAGGTGCTCAATGATGATGATGGTGATGACGATGATGATTTTAGTCCGTTGAGTGGGCAAGCAGAGGCCCCGGAAGGGCAGGTGACCTGTCCGTGGTCCTGATCTAGCTGGCAGTGCAGCCCAAGACCCGAAGCCTCATCTCCTGACGTGTGGTCAGTGGTTCTTTCTCTCACCTTGGAGCATGTGGCTTTTAAAAAGGAACTTGAGCCAAGTATTTGTGGATAGGGGACTGCTGAGGAGCAAGAGAATTAATTAAATGTCTTCTGTTGTATTCCTTTAATGGCAGTCTTTGCCAGACGCTCCAGTCTAACTGCAAACATTGCCTGGGAAGTCACACAAATGCACTGGCCCCACGTCACAGTGACAGACACAAGTTCACCAGCATGACAGGCCAGTTTTGTTGTCAGAAAACAAAGACTTGACAAGAGAAAGGGAGAAGAAAGGGTATGTTTGACACGACAGCAGAGCTTGGTCATTACAAGTGAGGGTGATGGGGTCAGCCTGGAGATCAAATCAGGGCCCCGTCACTTACTGTGTGAGCATGGGACAGTTTCTTGACTTCTCTAAGCTCCAGTGTCTTCATCTGTAAACCAGGGATGACAATGGTACCAACCTCAGACAGTTGTTTTGAGGACAACGCATATAAAACAGGCAGGTTGTGCAGCTTGGTACAAAGTTAGTCCTCAGGAAAGAGTCCCCATCATCACAATTATTATTTCCTATAATGCCAGAGTGGATAAGGTAGTTTGGAGCCCTCACTCCCCATGAACCCCACTAGATGGGTACCCACGCCCTCCAAGCTAAAAGATGCTTAGAGAGCCAGGTGGCCCCTGTGGAATTATTTACACACGTGCTATCCTGCACTAGGGCCCTGTGTTGTGACTTGACATGCGACATCAACTTACTTAGAATAATGGAGAAATGCTTTAAGCTGTTCCCCCAGGCCTGGGATGCTTATTATTCAAGGTGAGGGGAAGGTAAGAGAGTTGTAGGGAAAGACATTTGGGCAGTTCCAAACCCTGTTTTACTATGTAGCAGGAATCTTTAGAGTCTGACCAGAGCCTGGGCCCACTAGTGAGTAAATTAACTCGGAATTATGCCCTCAGTGCCAGCTGCAATCTTTGGATAGGCCCAGATCTTTCTACTTGTCCTACTGCAGCCTAACTTTAGCCACGTTTAGAGGATGTATGTTGGAAAATGTACAGCTTACCCTCCACACAGTCATAGAGGATGCCATTCCACAGCATCCATCTCAGATTGGGCCAGCTGGAATTGATACACTCTCAAGTGACCCAGGAGTCAGAGGTCATCCATTGACCTCTCCACCCTCCCCCCTCCCAACTCCCAGCCAAGGCACAGACAGACCAGCCACAGACCCCGGGCCAGGAATAGATGGGGCTGTCAGTCAGCTGACGCATCCTCCCTCCATGAGTAATGAGTGTGCTCCAGGCCTGGGGGAACAGCTTCAGGCATTTCCCCATTAATCTAAGGAGGTTGATGCCGTCTAAATTCCAATGTCGGGCCCTAGTGCCAGACAGCATGTGTTTCAAGGCTGCTGCACAGGCCACCTGGCTTTCTGATCACGTAGCCACCTTTCCAGCCTGGAAGGCCTGTTACACTGGGATCTAATTCCCAACATGGGGAAATGTGACTTTTTATAATTTGAACAAGTCTCTCAAAGAACCTCACCTCCAGCTTAAGTACCCCTCCCTCTCTCTCTCACTCCCAGGGGGTGGGGAGGGGGTTTGAATCCTAACGGAAGCTCCATTTGGAGAAGGACCTGGGACCAATCCCTCAGGCCCCAATCCAAACCTCTTACCCCAGGCGATGAGACAACGGAGAGGGGAGTGTGGTGTGGAGCTGCCAGGATTGGGGAGAGTACAGGCTGGCACTGGGGCAGGATCTGGAGCCCTGCTCTGGACAGAAGCTCTATACCTAGCAATGCATACATTTCTTTTGGTTGTTGATAATCTATTTAATTGCACTGTGACCAGAGAACATGGTCTGTATAATATTAATTCTCTGAAATGAGCTGAGACTTCTCTGTGAGCAATTTTTCCCAGTCTTCCCCCATTCTTATGCTATTACTGAAATTTATGCTCTGTGGTAATTTCAAATCTAAGTACAAGACAGCAAGTGAGGACCCAAGCCTGCTGAGACTTAAGAAACGCTTCCTAAGACCCACTGTGGGGCCATGGCTGGCTTCACAGGCTTGCAACTCATGCCCAGAAGGGTCTGCGCCTGGTGTAAATTCTCTGCTGTTGCTGCCTCAAAAGTCTAACAATTTTGGGACAAGAAGTCCCCATTTTCACTTCATAGTGGACCCACAAATTATGTAGTGGATCCTGCCTGGGAGTCTGGGACCCTTGAAGGAACCAACGGACTCAGTGGGCTTCTGTGGGCCATTTCGAGAGAGGAAGAAAGGTGGGGAAAGGGAAGGAGGAAGTGGAGGAAGGTGGGGTGGAGGAGGAAGAAAGGAGAGAAGGAGAGCCGTTTCTCTTTCAACTACCTGATTTGGGCACACAGGTCTCTCAGTGCCAAAAATGTGCCTTGTTCAGCCCTTGCTCGCTTGTCTCCAGATCTCTCCATGGCTGGCTCCTTCTTCTCATTCAGGTTCAATTCAAATGCCTTCCTGTCAGAGAGCTCATGTCCACCTAACCTGTTCATCATAGCAGTGTGTTCTCTGCCTCCAAAATTCCTATTGCATTCTAGTGTTTCACTGACCAGTCTGTTCACTTTATCCATGAACACACACACACACACACTCCTCCATCAGAAAGCGTGTTCCATGAAGGCAGGGACTTTATGTCTATCCTCTTCTCCTTCTCTCTTCCTTAGGAATTCAACAGAATGTTAACGTCTGCCAGGCTCAGGCAAGTTATTCGATCTCTCTTCATCCATAAGACGGAGAAAAATGATAACAAGACACAAGTGCAAGGACACAAACACCTAGAGCAGTGTCTGGTGTGGAACAGGTGCTCAGCAAGAACTCATCAAATGAATGAATGAATGAAACTGAGGATTGTTGAGCCCCTACTATGTCCAAGGCACTGTGCTGGGGGGTCATATTTTTTCACTTTTTTATTATTAACCCATCTTACAGATGAAGAGATTGAGGCTCAGAGAGGTTGAATAACTTGCTGAGGGTCATGCAGAAATGACCCGCTGGATCCCTGATTAGAATGCAGGGTCTGTCCCCTCCCCACAGCCTCCCCCAAATCCACTTGGGGTAATCCTACACACTGCATGGGGCTTTGCCAGAAACAAGACGCGTTTCCTCACACCGGTGTTCTCTGATCCTTTCACGCCTCACACAACCCTGAAACACAAGTGAGGCCCCCTCCAACTTCAGGAACTGTGAGTCAGGTTCTGTGCGGGTATCAGAGACCCAGACGAAGAGAAGGCAACAGACACCAGCGGAGAGAGAGAGTTAAGGCCCCAGAGACAAAAGAACATGAAAACACAGATAGAAACCTAGAGTTCAGCCTGGATTTCCAGGGGCCCAGGGCCGGGAGCTCAGAAAAGCTGGATCAGAACAAGGGGGTGAGCATGAAGCTTGTCACCCAGAGTGGAGACAGGTAACAGCATCTCCTATTAGGATGAGGGCAGGGTCCCTTGAAGGCCGGAGAGGATCCCCCACAAGCAGAGACTGGAGTGATGTCCGTGACCCTCTGCGACCTCACCACCAGGATCTCACTCCCCCAGGGAGGATCTGCTCCTTGCGCCTCACCACACCTTCTGTCCAGGCTACCCCCACACCTCTAAACGTGCTATTTTTATCATTTTTATTTATCAGAAAAGCAATCTCTTGCTATGCAAGTGAAAATGGTTCAAAGGTTTTGCTCATTGGCAAAAATTAAAAAATGCTAGTATAGACAGCCACTGAGTCTCATTATAATCAATGCAAAAGCTCCTGTATTTCTGTTAATGGAAAAGCCAGCCCAAGCATCAAGCAGAGAATATCGGCAATAGGGCTTTGTAATTACAGACGTCGGTTCTGTCAGGACACTAACAAAACTGGGGGCGTGGGCGGCGGCCGGGAGGTCCTACATGGGCTCCCGAAGTGGGGAGCAGCTGCAACATCAGTATTTACCATTTCACCAGCAATTTGGCAGCTGTGCAAATTAGCAGGGAGTGGCAGAAACACTCAGAATGTGCATAGCAGCCGTTTTCCACACACTGAAGATTTTTTAGATAGAGCCCTTTCTTGAGAGGCAAGAATGTGGGGTTTCAGAGTCCTATGGGTCACTGTCCCGCTGAGGCTGTCCACTTCACAGGACAGTTTGAGGCGACATGACTCTGAGCTGCTTATGACCAGCCCGGGACTACCTCAAGGGAAGAACGTGTTCACATTCTAAAATAGGGTGTATAAAGCACGTGACTTATACCAGCAAAATCTCCTAAAGAGGGCACCAGTATAGCTAGAGATGAGTGTGCATGTTCATGCAGTTTTAGAAAATATAAATAAGCTGGAAGAAAACAAAAATTTAGGTCACCCGTAAAGTCCTACCCCAGTGTTGGAATGTTGGTGTGTTTCCTTCCAGTCTTTTTTCTTGACGAGGCATGATCGGCTCTAACACGGGCACCTGGTTCCTCTTGCTGGTTAAACTGCAGCCGATTTGCAACCATCTCTGCTTCCCTCGCTGTCTGTCTCATGCCCACACCTCCCACCGGTCAGCAGCTGGCCCCTGCCTTCGCCATGCTAAGAGGGGTGCGGCAGGCAAAGGTTGAGTAAGAAACTCAGCAGCCTTACGTTCTAACTCGGTGTACGGTGCTAATTTGCTGTGTGACCTTAAACTTGAACCATGAGGTCAGGGTCCTCATGGGAACGGAGAAGGTTGCACTCCACGGTCTGATGCTTGACTGTTCTGGCTGCAGCAAGAAGTACCCCCGACAGAGACGAACACCAAGAGGGAGTGACTGCCCACACAGCCCGCACAGGTGTGTGCAGAGACAGCTGGCTGGCGCTCGGAGGAACCACAGCTGAAGGGTAGTCTAAGGCATGTTGCTCCTCACCGAAGCAATGCAACGAAAATGCCTCTCCCCGCTCCCCAGGCTTTGCTGCAGAGGCTGAGAAGGGGGCAGAGAGGCTGCGGCAAGATGGGCGGCTGTGATTTGCCGAGAAGTACCATGCCAAGGCTACACCAGCAGCTTTGGGGACAGGACACTTGGGGCCACCTGCAGGGGCCACACAGCCATGGCCTGTGGCTGCTTGAGACCTGAATGGAGACAGCGGGAGGCAGCCTGTCCATCTCCTGAGGAAGGAGCAATGCCCTGACATTGACTTTGAGTGGCCTCGCCAATCACTGCCTGTCTCATCTTGCACCCTTCAATCTGGTTGCCTTTATAAAATTTCTTGCTATTCTGTACAAACGTAGCTTACACTCTGATGGCACTTATGTGCCCCGGACGCTGTCCTACTTGATGCTCATCTATTAACTCATTTAACCCTCCCCAACAGCTCTATGAGGTAGGGAGTGTGGGTTGATAAGTCCAGCCTGTAGGTCCAAAGTGGTCAAATCTTGGCAATTAGATGTGATCTGTCCAATAGCATTGCGTCCACTTTACAGATGAGGGAGTCAGGCCCAGGCTGGATGTGTAACTGCCCAAGATCGCACACAGCAGTCCACTTTGCAGCCACTCTCCCAGATTACCCGCACCCCCACCCCCAACAAAGCCTTGGCGAGCTGGGCCAGGTGTTTTTGGCAGTCACAAGGAGACGTTAACACCAGCGGGGCAGCATCCTGTCTCTCCTCACCTGAGCCAGCCAGTTCTCTCTCCCACCCCCAAACACATCTGCGTGTCCCAGCAGATGCGGCCCCCAGAGCCCCCAGGCCTGCGAGGGGGAGCTCTGTCCACTGAAGACAGAAGCTCTCCAGCCCCACCCGCCCCTTGTAGGTTACCTCTCCGTGTCGCTGTCGCTGGACGCCACCTCTTCCAAGGCTGCCTGCAGGTCAGCAATCCGCCGAATGGACGTCTCCAGGTCTGTCTGGAGGGTCTGCCTCACCGCTGCGAGCTCCTCCACGTACTTCTCCTGGAGACAGAGACCACAAGCACGTTGACCTTGGGCAGGAGCCCCACTTGCCCGTGAGCTCTGTGGGGGGACACACCCCTGGCTGACCCTCGTGTTCACCGAGCACCTGTTACGTGGTGGGTACCCCACAAGGGGCTCTCTCTGTGGACGGGCTCCCTGCACCCTCAGAGAGATGCTCTGAATTTTCTAGAGGAAATGGATGCTTGGGGGCCTCCAGGGCACGGCCATGGACAGCGCTCACTCACTCATGCTGGTGGTGCTAACCCAGTCTGTCTGACCCCAGAGCCACGCTCTGAACCTGCACGGCCATGCTGCCTGCAGAGTGGGCGCCCAGCACACCTTGGACAGAGGAGTAAGGGTACGAATCAACTCATGTTTCCCGGAACAGTCACAGAGGCTGCTTCCGGAAGCCGAGTCTACCCCAGGGATGGATCTGGGAGCAGGAAGTTGCAGAAAGGGCAGAACAAGAATAGTTCCCTTTCATCCCTGTCACCTCGACTCCTCCAGCTTCCCGTCCTCAAAGGCAGCAAAGACGAAGATGGACGTCCCAGCGGGGCTGCCCCAGAGCAGACAAACACTGCGGGCATCTCCTGAGGTCTTTCTGTGCCCAGAGCTGTGGTGAGTGCTCAGTGAGCTCTAGGGTGGGGTCGAGGGCAAGGATGCACCCAGCGTCCTCCAAGCACAGGACAGCCCCCACCATAAAGAAGGACCTCGCCCAAATATCCGCAGTGCCCGGTCTGAGAAACCCTACATAAAACCTGGAATCCGACCTTCTGGGAGTTAACCCGACAGGGAATAAATCAAAAGGCACAGCAAGGCTGTGTTCCTGAGGATGCCGGGGCTGATGACACGGAGAAGCGGAAAGCCGCCCCATCACTCAACAATTGGGAATGGCTAGGGACATCAGAGCGTGTCACTTTGATGCTAATAGCAGACTCTGACATTAGAAATAAGGATTGCCACAGCATGGAATGCTTCTGTGAAATCATGTTAAGCAAACGGAACAGAACAGAGAACCATCATGCCCATATCTATAGGCAAATGACACACATACACCTGGAAAACACTTGCTGAAGACGGGTTCTGATAGGACTTTTCTTTTAAGCTGTTCTAATTATGTAAAGTTTATTTTTTGACTGCTGTTTTAAGGAACACATATATACCAAATGATGAGAACATGGAAGGGTGAAAATACAAGGATTTAGGATCAAACCTAAGAGCAATTCTCAGCTCCCCATTTAATACTCACTCACTGTGTGACCTTGGACAGTTCACCGCCCCTCTCGGAGCCTGGGATCATTTTTCTTTATGTTGGAGATTGGGAAATTGAGGCCAGTGAAGTCACTCAGGGTAGTAAGGAGCAGAGCCCCATGTAAACCCTGGTCTGCCCTGCTTCCAGGCCAGCGATCTTTCTGGGGCTACATGTATACACCCCAAGAAAAGCCAGCGAAAACCAGGGCTGCTGTCCATTATAGGGACACTCTGAACTCTTCTTGGCAGATCGGCTTGTCCATTCTCGGGATTGTAAGTCTGCTCCTTTCAACTGAGTTTGAGTCTTTTCCAATTTGAGAGAGAGAAAGAGAGAGAGAAGGCACAGACAGAGAAAGCCCCAGGGCCAAGCCGAGCTGATGAGAGCAGGGGTGGCGTGGGGAGGCAGTGGTGGTGCGCCAGGGGCCGGCAGAGCGTTGTAGCTGATTGAAGCTGCCAGCTGTGAAATCCCTATCTTGTTGCTGACAAGGTGAGAGACGATCTGAGGCAGGGGACCCCGGGCAGGAGGCCAATGGACTGTCAGAGGAAATAACAGACACCATGGGGTGGCGACACGGGTGCTCGCCCCAGGACGCCAGCATGTCAGCTCCAAAGCCACCTAGAAAAATGGCGGGGTGCAAAATCCCAGCAGCTTCCCGGAGCATCTGCTCAGGCTTGGCCCCTTCGTAGTCAGCCGGGATGACGGCGTCCCTGGGAATCAGCCACCTTGTCCCTGGAGATGCGGCACCTGTGTCTTTAGAGGACAAGAAGATGCTATCCAGAGTCCACATCTGAGCTATCTTAGGCTCGTGGTGAATGCTCATTTTAGGAAGGAGGAAACTAAAGACGAGAGCAGTGGAATGGCCTGTCTGAGGTCACGCAGCTGGGAGACCACAAAGCCAAGATGGGCATACAGGACCTGGGGTCTCAGGTGAGAGCGCTCTAGGCCACAGGTGCTGAGAGATGAGAAGAGAGCACAGCCGGCCCCTCCCAGTTGCCCTGGGTGAACTCTGCCGTCAATGTCACTCGGAGGGAGCAGCTGGGGCCTGAAGTCCCAACCCTCGCGGAGCCTCCTGGGCGGAGGAGAGGGACAGGGACAGGGCAGGCGCCGAGTCTCAGGGATGGCAGGCTCTGGGCTGGAACAAAGCAGGTGAGAAGAGGAAATGGGGAGCTGAGATGGGTTGAATCCCAAGAAAAGTGAAAGCAGGCCCTGGAGCCAGGATGCCTGGGTTCGAATCCCAGCTCTACTGCTCACTGGCTGTGTGACCTTCAGCAAGTTACCCAACCTCTCTGACCCTCATGGGTAAAAAGTGGGCAGTTGTAGCCCTTTCATTCACAGGGCTGTTGTGAGCACTAAATGAGCTTGGCAGAGAGAAAAGGCTTGGCCAGTGGTGGTATTACTATCATGCCAGAGGTAATGATGAGTAAGTGGCTGGGTGTCCCCATGTCACTGAGGAGGATTGCCAAGGTCACACAGTGAATAAAGAGATTGGAATGCAGGACTCTGGCCCAAAGCTTTTTCAGTCTCCTGCGGAGGAAAGACAGGAGCATTAAGCAAGGGCAGCATAGGGGATGAGTTAGCTAGACGGAGTGAGGAGAGCTGAGAGCAAGGAAACCATAGACAGATGAGGATACACGGACCAAGGATGGGGTTTAGAGGACCTGCCACTGCTCAACACCCTCCACTGCGCTCTCTCGCCCCCGCGCCCCACCCTCCATCTGCCAGGGGACTCACATCCTGGCTCACTGGGAACACCCCAAGGAGACGAATTGGGGAAACTTAGAGTCTGTGTAATCAGCAATCAGCAAACCTTTCCCGTTCCAACTCGAAAACCAAACAGAGTCTGCTGATTGCAGAGACCAAGTCATCACGTGAAATGAATGCGGTGCCCCAAACAGTCTGCCTGGGGCAGACTAAACAAGGCCCCAGCCAGAGATCGCTCCAGAGACACGGAGAGGGGCGCACAAGGAGAAGGCAGCACGAGGGAGGCACCCCCTCTCAGTCCAGGAGTCAGGCCTTCTCCCACCCTCCGTGACACCTGACCAATGATGCTTGGGGCTGGATCAGGACTCCTGAGTGCAGTTGGGGTGTGTTTGGAGGCCAGGTAGGAGCTTAGTCTTCTCTGCGACTACCTCTCTTTGGAGATTTGGAGCATGAAGAAGTTGGGGGGAAAATTAGGATATGAAACTATTTAGATAGTAAGACGCATATAGCAGAAACCCACGAATAAATATACCATATGCCCATATTAATCTATAGCTCCAACACAGCGATATATACATTGTAATAGACACATACCACACTTCTATAATAGACATTCTATATATTTATATATATATATATTCATATACCACTCATTCACTCATTCACTAAACATTTACCAAGCATTTACCACGCAACAGCGCTGATCTAGGCACAGATGATACAGACAAAATCCTAAATTCCAGGAAGCTGGCATTCTCGAGGGGACCTGATCCATCTGTATGGCCCGTGTCTAGATCATGGCAGGCACTCAATATATGTTTTGGGACTGGGTGAATGGAATTATTGCATGACTCTAAGTGGGAATGAAGGAAGGGCAATGCTATTGCACACACCTGCTAATGCGTACATCTTATACACCACGCATGCAAAGACAAACACAATAGCACATAGTATGTAGGCATGTTGGCCTCCCCAACACCACTTAAGAGAATCATTAACCCATGTTAAACCCCAAGCTACTCCCTCTGGAACATGTCGCACAGCTGCCTTGTGGGAGCAGTTCATATGATAATTAGTGGCTGCAATTAAAATCATCTCCTCTTGTGAGGTTCAATTAGAGGCTAATACTTAAAGCCGTTGTTGGTTTTCTCTGCTCAGGGCATCTCAATCTTCAGAGGACCTTCTCCTGTCTGCAAACACACAGGACTCTCATAGGTCAGTTTCCTCGGCTCTGGGGTCACCTCTCTAACGTTTCGAGATGTGCCCCCAAGATCTACCAAAGTTAATTTCACATAGTTTATAATTATAGATCAAACTATCTCAAAACACCCCCCGAAACTTGATGAAAATTGATCTTATTATTTTCTTCTGATGCAGTAAAGACAAAGAGAAACTTCATGTTACAGAGCTGGGTGCTAAAAAAAAAATTATAGACACATATAAATCTGTATATGTGCGAACGTGTGTGCACACGTGAGTAGATAGACACACACAAACACCCCCAGTCTGACACATAGCACATACATAATGAATACTTGTTGAATTCATTAATAAATGAATGTGTGTGTTTATATTTCTCACATGGGCAGACACTCTGCTAAATGTTTGAAATACCTTATCTCACGTCATCTTTATTAGGACCCTTGGGGTCAAGTACGATATTAACACATAAACAGTAACCTGAGAATATTACAACACAAGTAAGAGAGTTATTTTCTCTGTGTGGTGAGATATCAGGTGATTTTTATTTTCCTTTGTGTACTTTTCCAGATTTTCTGCAAGGAATATGAATTACTTTTATTATCAGAAAGTTAAAAAGTATAGGACTTTATTTCTCTCTACCCTACATTGAACAAGCTCCTGGTCCACCTGCCCAGTGCCTCTCCTGGCAGCCTCATCATTCCCATTTTATAGATGAGCAGGCTGAGCCTCAGGAAGGTTAAGCCACTTGTCCCAGGACATGCACCCAAACATGCCAATCTGGGGTTGGACCCGGGTCTTCTGTGGACCCGGCCCACAGCTCTTTCCTGCTTTGCCTCTAATTGCTCCTGTTTCATTCAAGGGTGTCCGTGTTTCTGGAGGTTGGGGGGTGTTTTCCTAGAAAGAAAGATTATGAGGAACTGCCATTGTTTCATTCCAACTGCCCGAGGGTCATTGGCCTCGGAGACACACGGCTCTTAGCAGGACAAGAGCTCCAAGGCCGTATTGACGATGGAATTAGCACTGGCAGGAAGCATTCAGTCTCATTATGGGAAACAGAAGAGTCAGGGTGCCCATTAGAGAACCCAAAAGTACGCATCAGAGTCTCTTATTTAAGACTGGAAGGAGCCCAACCCCCAAGAGTAAGAGGGATCAGGGAGTAGGTGCTTTCTTCATAATCATCCTACAAAGAAATTGTTCTATTCTATTTTCGTGATGTGGCTATAGACACAGAGAGACTCCTCCAAGATTCCAAAGCCGCACAGCTGGAAAATGACAGACAGATTCAAGCTCAAGCCAGCCGATTTTCAAAGGATCTGTAAATACTTGGCAATTCCCTCCATCCTTTTCTTCACCCATGGCAGGCATGCCGCATCAATCACTGCCTAGACCCGGGCAATCTGGGGCAGAGTCCATACTCTGAACTGCCAAGCTCTGTGCTCCATCCCAGGGCTGCCCCGTGCTCCATCTACCAGCATCAATGGGAATTCCCAACTCTGCCACACTTTACATGACCGCAATCCTTCTGGAAGTGCCCCCCGAATCCTCTAAGAAGACATTTACATGAGTTGGTTGGTTGGCACGGGGAAGAGGGGTCTCCTGGAGAATTGATGAGCGCTCTATGGAACTGAGGAAAGCTGAAGCCCACCACTTAGGGAGGGACCCTGGTAGGTGGGGTGGGGAGACACAACCTACTAATAACGTGGGAGCAGAGGGCGAACGCTGGTCTCAAAACAAGAAGAACCCAAAGCATCTGTGTGAATTTTGAGGAGTCACTAATCCTTTCTCCCTCTCACTTCCTCATCTGTTAAAATGACAGTATTATTCCGTGCTAAAAGGTTGTTGCAAGGAACAAGTGCAATCATGGAAAACTGTGTTCACCTGGTAGAGCTAACAGTGGCACGTCCTTGATGCATAGCAAGTGTTCCCATTTCCTTCTTTCTAAGTAAAGGCTCTGAAAATATGAAGCCGGCAGGTGTCATATAGTGAGGACAGCCTCACTTTTCAGAAAATGAAGTCTACGAACCTAATGCTTTTTTGTTGAAGCCGCAAGAATTTAATACAATGCCTCGCAGGAGCCAGTATCAGTCAGGAAAATAGAAATCACTCTAGATTATTCGGCCAAAGGAATTTAATGTGGGGAATTGGTTATCCAGGTGATGGCAAAGATGAGCCAAAAGAGATTAGCAACTGAAGGAAGGCACCGCCTACACAGGGCTGAAAGGAAAGCCAAGAATCAGGCCATTCAACGGGAGCTGAAACTGCCACAGGGTGGCCCAGCAGAAGTTGGCTTCAGGGAGGGGGGCAGAACCTAATGGGATCTGGAATTACAGAGGCTCAGCTGCTGCCGGAGACGCCTCCCAAGGCAGCTCAAGAGGGAGGAAACACCCTGGCTTCTCTCCTCCTCCTGTCTTTCAGTTGTCCCTCACTGCCTTTTGTTGGCTGAACCTACCAGAAGGCAAGCTAGGAAATACGGTTGCCTGTAATTTAGAGCAGAGCAGAGAAGGGGCAAGGATGGATCTGAGAGCAAGCAGGAGAATTACCAGTACAGAGCACGGAAGTCGCCGGGCTCAGCCCAGGCTCCACCACCAAAGCCAGACAAGGCTGTTTTCAGTTTGTAAACATTCATCGAACTCTACACTTCCGAGATTTGCACACTTTTCTAAATGTATATTTCAAGGAGAAAGTTATAAGAAATCCAGATGATGATTTTCAAGTGTTACAGAATCAAATGCTCGATTACGAACCCCTAGTCTCTGTTAGTTATTTACGGCTACGTGACCAATTGCCTCAACACCTAGTGTTTTGAAATAGCAAATAAACTCAGCATCTCTCATGCTTTCCTGTGGGTGAGGAATTCAGGAGTGGCTCACCGGGGTGGTTCTGACTCAGGGTCTGTGGTAGGATGACCCCCAGAGATGTCCACGTCCCAACCCCCAAAACAGGTGAATATGTTAACTTAGACGGCAAGAGGAATTGCAGCTGTGATCAAAGACAGTATCTTGAGATGGGGAGATTATCCGGGTGGACCCTAAACATAATCATAAGGGTCCTTATAAAAGGAAGGCAAGAGGGGCAGTGGGGAAGAAAGCAGCAATGCGATGATGGAGTCACAGATTAGACTGACTCAGCCAAGAGCCAAGAAATGCTGGCGGCCTCTAGAAGCCGGATGGGGCAAGGAACGGATTGGCCCCTGGGACCTCCACAAGGAACCAGCCCTGCTTGCACCTTAATTTTAACCCCCTTTCCAATGGTGAGGAGGGGCTCTGTACTTGATTCTTGGGGTCCCAAGTTCCCCCCGACAGGTGGGGAGTGGTGGAGGACACAGACCCCTCCAAAACTATAAAAGAATAAGTTGTGTTATTTTAAGCTACTGTGTTTGTGGTTATTTCTTGTAGCAGCCACAGGAAACTTGTACAGGATTAGTCCTCATGCCACAGTGAAGGTGCCAGCCAGGCCTATGGTTGTCTGAAGGCTTGACTGAGGCTGGAGCGTCCCTTCCAAGAAGCCCCACTGACATGGCTGTTGGCGGGAGGCCTCAGTTCCCCGCCACGAGGGCCCTCACTGAGCAGCTTGAGCGTCCTCATGACATGGCGGCTGGCTTCCCTGGATGACTGATCTGAGAGAGCAAGGCAAGCACCCAGTGCCTTTTATAAACGAGCCTCAGAAGTGACGCATCGTTACTGCCGACGTGATCTGCTGGTCCCTCGGATCAGCTCTGACACATCCCGGGAGGACGCTACACGGGGGTGTGAATGCCAGAGGTGGGGCCATTCGAACCATCTTGGAAGCTGGCGACCACAGTAACACCAAAAGTTCTTCTGAATTGACTCCCCCGCCCACAAAGGAAACCACGGTAGCTGCTCTGAACTTCTTCCCATTTCTAGGAACACATCTGTTTATGGGCTGAATTGTGTCCCCCCCACAAAAAGATATGTTGAAATGGAATCCCCAGGACTTCAGGATGTAGCTGTATTTGGAGATGGGGTCTTTGCAGAGGTAACCAGGTTAAAATGAGGTCATTCGAGTGGGCCCCCATCCAATCCAGCTGGTGTCCTTGTAAGAAGAGGGAAATTCAGAAACAGAGACAGACACACAGAGGGAAGACGAAGTGAAGACACCCAGGGAGAGTGCCCTGTGTAGACGGGGGATTGGAGCGATGCGTGGACCAGCCAGGGAACACCAAAGATTGTCTGCACACCACCGGAAGCTCAGAGTGACGCCTGGAACAGGTCCTTCTCTAGCGCCTTCCAAGGAGCGCGGCCATGCCGACACCTTGATTTCAGACTTCTGGCCACCAGAACAATAAGACAATAAATATCCCTTTTTCCAAGCCCCCCGGTTTATGGTCCTTTGGTCCGGCAGCCCTAGCACACTAGTATAACACTATGTGATGTTTTACTTTTCTTCTAAACACCATTATTTTTCTTTTCTGGTTCTAATAGGGTTCACTATAGAGAAGTTAGAAAATAAAATGGAAAAAAAAAAAAACAATAAAAATGGCCCTTAAGTCTGTGACTTGGGGACAACCTCTCTCAATGACTATGTTGGTGTGTTCCCATCCTGTGTCCATTTCTGCCTGTGTGTATAGATACAGCTATTTGACATACACGCAGATAAAACGGTTTTATATTAAAGGCAGAATGGAGTTAGCCATGCAGACAAGCAGGGGACCATGGAACCCCCAGCCCACCCTCCAACGTGCCCGGCCAGGATTCTCCAGTCTCTTAAGGTAGAGGAGCTTGGGGCTCCAGGCACCTGCTTTCAGGCTCCTTTCCTTTCTCATTTTTCAAGCTGATTGTTTTAAAATGCCCCCAGCTATTGCCTGAAGGTCTTTATAGCTTCTGGAAAGTTAACATTTCAGGCAATTTGGGCTGCTCAAAATCTACATGAAGATCTGGCCTGCCGAACGTCTAAGACATGTGTATTCGCTATGTGTGTTCACACATCACTTATACATCTGTGGACACACACATCACATACCATCAGAGCAGGAAGCCACCTGGCCAAGGATGCTGGGCCCGTGGGTGGCAGAACTAGAACCAGGCCTCTCCTACCCAAGACCCCTCCACCCCCGTTAGAAAGTGCACTCCTCTCTTATTCTCCGTTTAACACACTTTGGAGAAGCCATTTCTGCCTAAACTCTGGCTCCAGCTACTTGAACAGTAATGGCGCCACAGACTGTCTTTCCAATGGTGAGGAGGGGTCTCTCTACTTGATTCTTGGGGTCCCAAGTTCCCCCCGACAGGTGGGGACTGGTGGAGGACACAGACCCCTCAGACGGGCACGAGACCCTCACACACAGAAGGGGGATGTGGCTGAGGGTCTCGCGGGCCAGGGACATAGGAACAGGGAAGGGATGGTGATCAGGCTTTGAGGCACCATGTGCAACTCTGCCATGAGTCTTTGAGTCACAGGGTTTGCAAATAAATTTTTTTTTTAAATTTAAAGTTTAAAATTTTAAATTTTAAATTTAAAGTTCCTACAACTCTGTTCAGAGCCCATAGCTTTTTTTTCCCAGCCCTAAAACTGCCCTCAGCCTGTGACTCTGACGCAGCATCTTCAGAAAGAAGCCAAGAAGGACTGTCACTGGGGTCCATCCCTCTCCAGCTTGACACTAGCAGGGCCCTCCCAAAACCACCGGCTGCAGACAGGCATCCTGACTTGGGGAGAACTCCGACCCCCCCCTCCTGACTTCCCCTCACCCACCCAATGGCTTCCCGAAAAAAAAAGGAAAAAGGCATTTCATTTTTCTGCTCAAATGCAAATATGGCAGATCTGTGCCACCCAATTCTCCTGACACAGGAATAATTATATCAACATAATTAAGTCTCAAATGCAAAAATGATCTGTACCACATACACCAACACTACGTTGCCCGCATCAGAGGGTCATTGTTCCAGGCCGTCATTACCCAGCCACCTTTGACATGTCTTATTTCAATTTAAATGGAAATGAAGCTCATATTTCTCCTCGGCACGCTAGCCCATGTGACTGCAGAAGCATGGAAACTGGACTTTGAAAATTCTCAAGTGGCCACTGGGTTTCGCATCGGAAGAAGTTAGTGTGAGAATGGTTTGTTACATACCCTGGGTCTCTCCTCTTGGCTCAAGACCTCCTCCATACAATGCGCTCATCTCTTGCATCTTTCTCCTGCTCTCTGTGCCCGTCTCATAAATTTAGTCTTCATCATCACCTCCTAAGGGTTCTTGTGGCCTTAAACTGGTTCCTCTCTTGGATCCCTCTCCAGCTAGTATTCCATAGAGCATCCAAGGAAGAATGAAGTCCTTCGCAGTCTCTCTCCCAACCCACCCTCCAAGGTTCTTCTCCTTCCACTGCCCACGCCCTGTACCCCACACACCAGTAATTCTGACAGTCTTCACCAGCTCCCAAACATGCCGTGTTCTTTCATGCCTCTGTGCCTTCGCAGATACCATTCCTCCACCTGGAATGTTCTTCCTTGCTCTAACAAGTGAACTCCTACTCATCCTTCAAGACCCATTCCACAGTCGCCTCCTCCATGGTGCCCTCTCTGACTGCTCTCGGTAGAATTAGCCCCTTTCGTCTCTGTGCCCCTAGCGTTTGTACAAGTCACTGGGATAAGCACATAGCCTATCAGATTGTAAATTATTTTCCAATTTCTAATTTCTTGCTTTATTGAGCTCCTTAAGAGTAAGATTGTACTGAGCCTTCTATCCCAAATGCCCGCTGCAGGACCTGGAACTTAGAAGTCACCACATAAATACTTGGACTTTAAAGTCTCCCAACTCTAAGGCATGATGTGGGCGATATGCAGCGGGTCTCACCACATGGTCTCTATCACATAGACATGGACTCGCAACCCAGTTCCACCACTTGTCAGCTTCCCACGTGACCCTCAGTTTCCTCATCTGTGAAGTGGGCATCACCGGGCTGCGGGACTAGCTGAGGATTCACAGGTGGGCGGGGCTTCACTCACTGCATAAAACATAGCAGGTACTCAATAAACAACCCTCTTTCCTGTTCTCAGAGTGACTGCGTGACAGCTGGGGAAATGGGGCAAGTTTACGAGGTCTCTTCTATTCTGTGGCTTTCTCCCCATCTCCCCCGGCCCTCTCACAGTCCTCATTTAGGCCTCTGGAGCTCTTAATCCTGCACCTCACTCGCCACACTATTTTAATGCCTCAAACACGGTCCTCAAAATCCTTCCTGTCTCCTCTCCACCAAAACATGCTCACATTTTGCCCAACTCCCTCACTGCCGGTCACAAGTCACCCAAACACACCGGAGCATTAAATAAAATCAATACTGTCCATGGGCCAGTGCCCCCGCTCAGGTTAGGCCTCATCCCTGTTAGCATCCATTTGTGCGCAGAGCATCCCAGGAGAGACCTGGCTGGGGACTGCAGACATTGCCTACAAATGCGGGAGTTGGAAGATCACCCCTTGAACAGTCACCCAGCTCAGCAGTGACAGAAATGAGCGCATCCCAGGGGGGACACCAGGTGGGCACAAGGAGGAAGGGACGGCATGGGGATAAGATGGAGGACCACACCAGACTCAGGACCTGGAGGTGGGTCCCACATCTGCTCCAACTCCCTAAGCACCAACGGGCACATTCCAGAGTCTGTGCCCTCAACTCCACAACAGGCATCAATTCCCTCCCCACCTTCGATACAGAATATTGGGGGGCTCAGATCACCTTTAAGGGCTTTGCAAACTGTGAAGTGCTGAAGGCCTGCAAGATCGCCACTCGTCATACTGCTTCTGCCCTCTCCGGAGATCCACTGCCCTTCTCAGGCACGTCCGATCGCCTCGTGACAACTGAAGCTCCAGCCAGCATCCCCAACGAGCCAAAGAAGCATCATGAACGAAGCTGAGGGAGCAGGGAGCACATCCCTCCAGGAAAATCAACCTCATCCACAGTCTCGTGTTCTTAGATACGATCCCCAAGAATTGATCAAGGAGGACATGGACCCGAGGTATTGGTATTGCCGATCAATGCCAGATCCTGGCCTTCCCCACGCTTGGACCAGAGTCAATGCCGTGTGGCTGAGAAACGGGTGGAGGCGGGAGTTATTGTCAGAGAAAACAGCACGAGTGACATAAACAGCAACAGACGCCGAGAAACAGCGTGTGGCCAGGCGTGATAAGGACCGGAGATTAAGACAATGATTTCTAGACTTGACTGGCTTCCATCTGCTGAGGCGAGAGGATGTTAGAGACACACGAATCCCCCGGCCTCGTCTCAGAGTAGCGGAAAGTTCCACCTATGGGCTGGGAAATGGACTTTCCTGGTAGTTATGAGTCTCATTTATGCACGCCACGTTTTAGTGGGATGATTTCAAATGCTGGCTGACTCCTCTAATTCAAGGGCACCACGTGGCCTCCAGACAGGGGCTCTGGGTGGATTTTTATTTTCTGGGTGGAAGAACACTGAGCCAAAAAGCAAGGTTTCTCAACTTTACCATTATTGGTATTTGGGGCCACATAATTCTTCGTTGTGGGGGAAGTCGGCTGCCTTGTGTATAGTACAATGTTTAGCAGCATCCCCGGTCTCTACCCACCAGACACCAGCAGCACCCCCACCCCCAAGTTGTGCCACCCCAAAACATCTCCAGATATTGAAAACTACTCCCTGAGGGGCAAAGTTGAGAGCTGAGCTAAAAGCACAAGGCTAGGTGGCAGAGATGCTTGTAGAAAAGACACAGACCCTGGATCCGACAGATGTAAATTTGAATCCTGAATGAACCACTTCCTGCTGTGTAACCGCATCTGAAAAACATAAGCCTCCCCCTCCCACGACTTCATGGGGTCAAGAATAAGGAGGAAGTAGGATGTTGTGCCAACCGCTCCAATGAGGGCCCCGGGCCAACAGCATCAGTATCACCTGGTTGCCAGTTAGAAATCCTGAGTCTTAGGCCCTGTCCTGGACCTGCTGACTCAGCATCTGCATTGTAACAATCTGTGCATGTGAGGTTTGAGAAACACCAGCATTGCGATGGAGAGCATGGGTTTTGGACTCCAAGAGACTGATTTCATATCCTGGTGCCAATCTTTCCTAGCTGTCTAGCCTTGGGCAAGTCAATTCACCTCTTTCAAGTGTCTTCTTTAAAATGTGTAAAATAGAGATAAAAATATTCCCTCGCTCCTAAGGTTGAAAGTGCAGATTTAATTAGATGGTGTGTGGAAATCGCTCAGCACAGCGTCTGCCACAGAGCAGACAGGCCGTCGTGTTGGCGCCTGGGCGGCCCTGCCCTCCTTTCAGACAGCTCACGCTCAGACTGGAACAATTGCTAAGCCCGGGCTCCCAGCGGGGGCCATAAAGATGTGGACGCTCCCTCCATACAGTTTTGTGATCTTCCTTTTGATGGAGTCTAAAATTATATCAGCCACTTGGCCACTCACGGTCCATTTATTCATTTATTGACCCAGCAGGAAAGAAAAACAACTGGTAAGCGGTGTGCGCGGTCTCCTTTCCCTCCGCATCTCAAGGTTACGGCCCGGTCGCGCACGGCTCTCGGATGAACAACCTCATCAAATCCACCTCACAGCTGGGGCCCAACGGCTCTCGCCAGGTCCATCGATCCTGCCCTCCCAAGCCCGCGGGATCACCTGCTCCTGATGGAGTCTCTCAGCTCACGGGGCCAGCACTTGGAAAGCAAGATGCCGATTCCAATGGCCTCTGACTAGTTTTCCTCAGTTCAAGGACACAGCTCTGGCTCCCTCCCAGAGCTGGGGAGCATGTTAGCAACAGCCCCCAGGGCTCTTTCTTCCCCTTGTTACCTCTCTGGAGGCCAGATGCTGTCCTGGGAGAGACAGTGGTCTGAAACAGGCAAACCGTCCTTCAAATGGGTCCACGTTGGAATGCGGCCCTTCGGAACCCCTGGAAATAGGTCTGTGAGTTTCCTGCGCAAATCCAAGCACTTGATGAAACTCTTTCAGCTTTGATGCTCCAAAACAGGGCTGGCAAACTATGGCCCGTGGGTCAAATTTGACCTGTGCCTGTTTTTGTAAATAAAGTTTTATTGGAACACAACCACGCTCATTCATTTATATATTGTCTATGGCTGCTTTCAGAGTTCAGAGGTTGAGACAGAGAGATGCTGTGGTCCACAGGGCTGAAAATATTTACTATCTGGCCCTTAGCCAAAAAACAAAGCTTAATGGCCTGTGTTCTAAAGTCCTAAGCTCCTAAAATCTTGTAGCATTGGGAGTTAATTCTAAGAAGGTATGGATTTCAATGCTCCATACTTTTTTAGGTTGTGCCACATGAAATCAACTATATTCAACCATTTTTGAACGATGCAATTGGCAAATGCATACAGCTCAATCTAATAAGATTTTAATATTATGTATATCTAATGATTCAAGATTCTGTGAGTCCTAAGGTTTTCTGGCTTGAAGATTCTAAGGTCTTATACATCCTGGTTCTAGGATGCTATCATTCCACATGCTGAGATTCCGTGGGTCTAAATGTCGAGCAGCCATATTGATAATTAGGAAGTGCTGTTGTATTAGAGGAGGTACGAAAGTTAATTAGCAGACATAAAAGAGTTTAGCTAGTAAATTCATTTTTCAAAAAATGCAGGTCAGTGGTACCTTGTGACAAAACGGATGAAATATAGAGAGCAGGTGACAATGTTTGTGACCTTGCCATCCCAAGACAAGAGTGGCATAAAACACAAATGGGATTTAACCTAAAGGAACTCGGGGTCCAAATGAGGCTCTGCTGAGCATGTCCTATTCTTGGTTGCTTCAAAAACAAGTCCCCCTTCCTATGGCAATGAGAAAAGCCATATGTGTGTAAAAAAAGGATTGGAAATGAAATGAAGCAAATGAAGCAGCATGTGGCATGCCTAGCTCCACCCCAGGGAGAAGTCTGGGAGGGAATTGTGAATAAGATGGAAACAAAGGAGAAGAATTCGGATTACGCACAAAACAATTATGCCTGTTTGAGATTATCCCTGCTGTCGCAGGTGGCTGTGGAGCACTTGGTGTGTGGCCAGGGCAATGGAGCAAATGAATTTCCTATTTAATTGGAATTAACCTAAATTTAACGGCACCATGAGGCCAGTGACTTCCGCGTTGGACACCACCATTCTAGGGGATTCATATACGTTATAGTGAGGTGGAAAATCATCTAAATATCTGGGAAACCGCTGTCCTTCACCTGTCCTGTCTGCTGAAACCATCACTCCAAGGGAAAAGCTGGAGGAACGCCGACTTTCTGGGAGCGCACGGGTTCTATGCTTCCGTGTCCAATGTTCCCATGGTTCTAACACATTCTCAAAGCACTGAGGCGCAGATGTGCCCGGGAAACCCCACTGAGTGGTCCTGACAGCCACTGCTCCTTTCTCTTAACAGCAGGCTCTCTGTTTTGCATTTGCAAATGCTTCAAGGGGTTGCTCAGGCAGTTGATATGTGCACACCTACTGGGTATGCGGTTAACATTTCAGCCCCACGTTGGAAGGGTCAAGAAGAAAGTGATGCCTAACAAGAGGAAGCGGATGGTGTAGTTGGGGAAAAAGATACAGAAGCAAAGCAACCAAATCACTAACCCAGAGGCAGGAACCATAAGCTAAATTGGGTAGTAGACTGCAGGGCTGGGTCTGGATGGGAGAAAGCCCTGTCTCTAACCTCTCTCTGTCCCCGTCTCCTCATCTGTAACACAGTCGTGATGAAGTATCTCCATCAGGGCCCTCTTGTCCATAGGAGGCACCTGAGGGTCTTATGAAAATGCAGATTCAGAGGGGCAGGGCGGGGCCTGGGACTCTGCATTTCTGCAGCCAAGGCTGCTGGTCTGCGAATCACACTTGGAAAAGCAAAGTGGTAGGTGACAGGGAATTTGGGAGAATTAGATGACATCAGGCATAAAACATGCTTAGCCCTGGCACAAATGATAGGCCGTTACATAAATAATCATAATAAAACAACAGCAATAAGTAAATACCAACTATACATAAACCCAACCTAAAATCAACCGCCAGCTGACATCCACAGTAGAAAATAAATAAATAAGCCCATAGAATCACAAATCAAGGTTCTGTTTGCACTTTCCCTATGAAGAGCAATCTGTTTTTTCTTCCTTCTGGTTAAGTGAATCTGACCCATAAGGATTGTCACACCAAAGTCTGAATGGTCCCCAAGACCCTGTCCAAAACTCACACCAGTTACAAGGCAAACATCCTCGTTAGATTTGAAACACAGCATCCTTGACTTGCAGACACAGTCGTTAATGATGGCCCCACATAAACCACAACAGAAACTGCTCGCTCTCCACAGCAGACGTGTGGACACAGAATCTTGATTTGTGAACTTGGGGTTTTGCAGCCAAGGCAGCCCCTCTGTGATGACAGTGGGGTCGGCTGAGCCAGGGGAGGCGTCCTGGTGTGGCGGGGCGCTGGCAGAAACGGACAAGAAAAGGATCAGCCTTGAGAAACTCAAAGCCGCTAGACTTTCAAATGAGCTACATAAAGATCTTTGTCACTGAACCTGTCACGGGAGCTGGGGCCAACAGAAAGGCACTCACATGGCCTTCTTTCATCCCTCATGATTTTCAGCAAGGGTGAGAAGCTTAGTACTAGAGAGGGTTACAATTTATTGACCTTTTAATACGTGCAAGACGCTCCTTCACTCTCCTGACTACCTTATAACCCATTTAACAGATGAGGAAACTGAGACTGAGAGAAGACAGGTGGCTTGCCCAGGTGTATGACCAGGACATACGTCTGGAAGGGCTAGAGCCAGGATTGAAACCTAGCTCAGCTATCGATCCCCTACTCCACTTTTCCTTCCAATAGAGAGTCCAGCAGGAATTGGTAAACCACAGACCGTGGGCCAAATCTGGCCCACCACCTGTTTTTGTAAATAAAGTTTTATTGGAACACACACACTCATTCATTCCCGTATTGTTTATGGCTGCTTTTGTGCCGCAATGACAGACGTTTTTGTGATAAAGACAGTGTGGCCCACAAAATCTATTTACTAGCTGGCCGTTTACAGAAAATATTTGCCGATCCCTGGCACAGAACATCCAGTTACTAGCTGGGTGCCACCCTGGGAAGTTCTGCCGGGTTCTCGGGAAGAAGGGAAAACCGTCTTATTTCTCGAGTTCTTCTCCTTTTGTTTGCTGAGAAGCAACATCCGTCTTCCTTTTTTCTCCCCACCCACCAAGCAATTCGTTCACAAAGGCAGGAGGCTGAAGGACTCCCCCTGAGAGTTTGTTTATAAGCTTCCCTCCAGCAGGACGCTTTGTGTCTAAGCCGCTGCCAGACTCGAATGACAGCATCAACGACACCATCTCCCACCCAAAGCAGACAGGAAGCCTCGCTCTGCCACCCAGCCGGGTGGATGTCAGCTGTGGACAGCTGCAAATTGCCTGAACAAGGCCAGATGTAGCTTGTTTTTGCCTTTCTTTTTCCCTTTTAAAACTTTTCAGGGGGAAGATGAGAAGGCTGTTAGGGAAACGAATGTGTTGATTCTAATTATCCGAGCGGGCGGCAGAGGTGACATGTGGCAGGATGGGCTCCGCGTCATTTACCTGGAATTCAGCCAAGGCAAGTCTGGGGAAAGAGCAGAATTCCAATGAAGCCGACGCCCAGGGCACTGAGCACAAATAAGGAGGCAGCTATGAACCCACGGGTCACAAGGGGAGATGCAGCACATGGGGGACAGAATTCCCAGAATTGTCAAACTGGAAATGATCCAACCACTGGCCTAGACTTGTACCCGTTTTGAAGCTCAGAGTTTGCCTGCACTTGAAGGGGCTCTGTGGTGCTCTCTGCTCTGGGTCTCACTTTTGTGGTGATGATGGTGATAGTGACGATGACGGTGATGGTGGTGATGCTCATGGCGGGGATGGTGATGAGGATGAGGCGACGGTAGTGATGATAGTAGTGGTGATGTTGATGATGATGATGGGGATGGTAGTAATGGTGAGGATGATGAGCTTGTGGTGGTAGTCATAATAACAGTGATGAACATGATGACAGCGATGATGATGACAGTGGTAGTCATGGTGACGATGGTGATAAGGATGATGATGGTGACGGCAGTGACGGTGGTCATGGTGACATTGATGATGATGGTGGTGGGGATGGAGGTAATGGCAATGATGATGAGGTGGTGCTGGTAGTGATAATGATGGTGATGATGATTGTGATGATGCTGGAGTAACGATGATTATGATGATAATAATGATGGTGATGGTGGTAGTGTGATGACGGTGGTGGTGATGGTGATGATGATGAAGATTACTATAGTCTGAATGCTTGTGTCCCCCACATCCAAATTCATACGTTGAAATCTTAATCCCCAAGGTGATGGTATTAGTGGGTGGGGCCTTTCTAGGTGATTAGGTCATGAGGGTGGAGCCCCCGTAAATGAGATTAGCACTCCCATAAAAATGGCCAGAGAGATCCTTAGCTCATTCCACCATCTGAGGATACAGTAAGAAGGCACCAGCCATGAACCAGGGAGAGGATCTTCATCAAAATATGAGCATGCTGATGCGTTGATTTTGGACTTCCAGCCTCCAGAACTGAGAGCACTAAATTTCCGTTGTTTGTAAGCCACCCAGTCTGTGGTATTTTGTGACAGCAGCCGGCATGGACTGAGACAATGATGGTGATGATGATGATGACAGTGAGCTTCCCTTGTGTTAGGCACTGCGGTAAGCATTTAAGTGCATTTCTCATTAAACCGTCCCCACAGTGCTGCGGGGGCGTTGCACTGACTGTCCCCATTTTATAAGAAAACAGAGACACAGAGAAGGTGAGTGTCTTGAGCAAAGTCACACAGTAGGGAAGTTAGGGAACTGAGATCGACATCTAGGTCTGCTTATTCCCGGTTCTTTGCCCTTTCTGTCAAGCCCTTTCTTCAACATGCATTTTTTGAATGCCTACTATGTGCCAAGCAATATTCTAGGGCAAAAGCAAACAATCTTTTTCTATAAAATATTTTAGATTTTATGGCTCAAATGGTCTCTGTCACACACTCATCTCTGCCATTGTAGTGTGAGAGCAGCCAGGGACAATACATAACTTATTGTCATTGTGTTCCAATAAAGCTTTATTTATAAAAAAACCAGAAGGCAGGCCAGATTTGTCCCACTTACTGCAGATGGCCGAGCCCCAGTCCAGCCGTGTTTTGTGGCACTGCTTCAAGGGGACAGGGTGAGAGCAGGTGAGACCCGACGGAGAGCTCTGCTTCTATTTATCACAGATGTGCATTAGCTGTGGATTTTAAAGAGGGTCTAGCTACTCAAAAAAATAAATAAATAAAGCAGGGGCCGGCCCGGTGGCATAGTGGTTTAAGTTCGTGCACTCCCCTTTGGCAGCCCAGAGTTTGTGGATTCAGATCCCTGGGGCGGACCTGCACACCGCTCGTCAAGCCATGCTGTAGTGGCATCCCACATAAAACAGAGGAAGATTGGCATCGCTGTTAGCTCAGGGCCAATCTTCTTCACCAAAAAAAATAAATAAATAAAAATAAAGCAAAACTAGGCAGTCTCTGGATAATGCCTTGTCTCCCAGGTGAGAGAAGCGAGGAGGTGTCCCTCTACCCTCTGAAACCAAATCCCCAGAGATAAAGTGACACATCTGGAGTCCAGCTGTGGGGTTGGTATAGAAACAGTCTGGGATGCTCTGGAGAGAGGAAGGTGTCTACAGGGATGTGGCTGCCCACGGAGGTAGGGATTTCTCCAACTCTGCAGCTGCATAACCAGAGGTGGCCTTTCCACGAGACTGAGCCTGGAAAGCATTGGATGAGACAAAACCTTCAGGTCTGAGATTCTGTAACTGTGTGCAGAGGTCTTGGGGTGCAGGGATGTGCTCGTTCCAGAGGAGGCTGTCACCATGACTTACCAGCCTTCTGAGACACTCCCAAGGCCTGCAGCTCCATGACCAACTAGCTCTAGACTTGCCCAGTGTCTCAGCAGGAAGAGCCCTAGAGATCAGCCGGTCCATTTCACAAAGAGAAAAAGTGAGTCCAGCACAGGGAGAGGCAGGCCTAAGGTCACACAGTCGGTGGGAGGCAGAAGTGGGGCAAATCCAGGACCTGGCTTCAAGGCAGGCCCCTCCCACTCTGAGAGCCACTCCCTTGAGGAGACACAAAGGAACATCAGGCCGCCTCTTCCAGCCTCCTCTTCCTCTCTTGGCTCCATCCTACTTTTGGGAGCTCCCAGCCCCGGGAATAACAGAAAATAAGTAAAACAGAGGATGAGAACATCAAGTGGGAAGCAAGAGATCGAGAAGAGAAGAGAAAACCTAAAAGGGACCTGGGGCGGAGCAGAGAGAAGTCAGCGAGGCTCAGGCTCACAGATACGACCTCCTTCTAGGGGGAGTCTAGACCCCTTCCTCTGGTACCCACAGTCCAGTTGTCCTTGGGGTAACTCCTCTTCCCCTACTCTCCATCCACGTGGGTAGCATGGGGCTGACTCTACTCCTGGATTCAAGGCTGAGCGTGTATCCCAGAACCGTCCAACCCGAGACGGCATCCTTCCAGCACTGGTGCTTGGTTTAGGGATGGGCACGTGACCCAAACCAGACCAATCAGAATCCGTGAGATTCCATTTCTGGACCTTTGTTTGAGCTGTTGGGTACAAGAGACCTTCTTATCACTGAGGTTGAGCAGCTGGTCATTTTTCAGCCTGACTGTTGTCGCTGGGAAGGGAACGCTTACCTGAGAATGGATGGAAAGAAGAATTCAGCCAATGATGTGCTGGGAAATGTTTAAAATTGCCTCTGAGGGAAAAGAAAATCCCTGGTCTATAGCACTTGCCAATTTCCATGGAGTAAATCCTGCGTCAATGGCTAATGTCAGTCTACCAACATGATGTCAGTGAGAACAAAGTTACAGAGTTGGGAAGAGATGTGCACAGTTAGCTCTGGCAAGCTGGTACCCGTTGGCCCCAGGACACTGGATACAGCCTGTTGACATCATTTCAGTCCTTGAATTCCACTGGGCCTAAAACCAGAGGTCACTAGACTTTTTCACTAGATGACCCAGTAAGTTCCCTTTGCTTAAGCCAATTTGAATTTTGTTTCTGTCACTTATCACCATCACTCAGACCAGTTCACTCATCCTTGCCCACAACATACACTTGCAATTCCAAACCAGCCAATTCTCCCAGTAAAACCATTTTCTTTCCCACTGCTTGGTCCTTCCTCCAGGTCCGAGGTCTCCTGCCTTCTCATTGTTTAAGCTCAGCCAAAAAAATAAAAGAGCACCCAAAAAAGAGACGAATTACCCTTCAAACCAAATTACAGTTTGGAAATAAAATCAGAACCTTAAAAGTCTGATTTGAGGCCTCCTGGATTTCCTAGGGACCACCACCTTCTGAAGATGTCCAATTGTAACAACAATCGTGCTTCCGATTGTGAAGATTAACCTTCCCCAGCCTCTCTGACATGCAATTAAGTGAAGCATAATCTCCTCTAAACAATTTCAGTTGGATATATTTGAATAATTTAATGTACACCTGCAACATTCCATCAATATTACTCCCCCTGTTTTTTTTAAGTAATTAACATGGCAGACTTAAGTTACTCCTAATTTCCAGCAAATCTAGAGTGACAAAAGTTCAATTGATGAAGTCTCAGGGGACAAGATTAGTATCTGCTCTTCTGTTTGCCATCTCAAGACTCCACATATTATTTGTAATTGGTATTAGCAACTTTAAATTCTGATTAATTACGAGAGAGACTGTTTTCAATGCAGAAACAAAGCCAGGAGTCGGGGAGTAATAGACCCAATTATTCCTAGGTAGGCTTTCAGTAATAGATTTTATTATCAAGATATTTCATCTGAGAGGCAGGCGCAAAGAAACTCATTTCATTAGATGATAACACCTCTCGAATTGAGACAAGCACATCTGGCATTTGGGATCAAAACAGCTTGGAAGAACTCCGTTTCAGAAACGCGTCTGGGGCTGGCGACCCCGGGTCCTAAATCCTTTTTAGGATTGAGTTTCTTTTGTACAGAAACCTTTGTGGGGGTACAAACAGGAGACCACGATGCCTAGAAAGAGGAGAATGACAGAAACACCCCCCATTTCCCTGGCCAGCTCTCCGAAAATGCGGGAGGCAATTAAGAGCGGGGAGTGCAGCCGGCTGTGAAGAGGGAGTTTATAAACGTGTTGGGTCTTTCTGGATCACGCTGAGCTAACGGGCCGTAATTAGGAGAGCTCTCTCTGTGTCGGGAGAACCGTAGAAGATGTTATTTACACCCTGTTCGTGGCCCCGTGCGCCCTCCATATGGAATGCCTTTTTAAACACTCCAGTTCCCAGCCAGAATAATTCATCTTTATGCTCTGAGGTTCATAGCCATTTGCAGGAGGAAAGCACTGAGAGCGTTTTAAAAGGAAACCCTTAACTGGGTTTGGTGAATGCCTCTGGGCCAGGGGTGGGAGGGGCTGTGCTCTGACCGAGGGTTTGGAAACTTGGGTCTTTGGGTGGCTGAAAACCAAAACAAGAAAAAACAATAACAAACATGAAAACGACTGAATCTCGCTTTGGGCTTCCTACGGCCCTTACCAGATGTGGCCAGATTCTCAGAAAACAGGAGAACATGGACAAGAGGGAAAGATGGAGAGCCAGCGTGCCCTCAGAGGTACTGATGCGACAGGCAGAGCCAGAAGCGTGGCGTGAATTATCTATCTGAGCTGACGTAATTGTCCCCATTTTATACACGAGTGGACAGAACACCCTGAAGATGACAGGGTCGGTCCTAAAGGTGAAGTAATTTTGCTTAAAAACAAGACAGGCAGTGAGCAGTGGGATCTGACTGGGGAGCCTTGTGACTCCAGGTTCCTTGCTCACCACCAAGGCCTCCTAACCGGGGCACAGAGACCCCATCAAGGAGACGCCAAGCCAGTGGGATGCTGGAACCAGCTCCCACCAGCCTGCGAGAGTAGATTGCTCGATTTTCAGGAATATTGCGAGCCAGTTGTTAAACATAACTATTCTTAAGAATTAAAGGGTATAGACTCACAATTAAATAAATCGTATTAAAAAGAAAGGTGACACCCACTCCAAACTCATTGCTTCTTAATTATTTTACTGACATCTGACTATTATCTACGCTTTTGAAGTTATTTCTGTTTTTCATATCTGTACGGTGGAAATGCTATGTAAGGGGGTGCTACAAGCGGCCGGCCAGGTGGCGCAGCAGTTAAGTTCGCACGTTCCACTTCAGTGGCCCGGGGTTTGCGGGTTCGGATCCTGGGTGCGGACATGGCACTGCTTGGCAAGCCATGCTGTGGTAGGCGTCCCACATATAGAGGAGAGCAAGATGGGCACGGATGTTAGCTCAGGGCCAGTCTTCCTCAGCAAAAAGAGGAGGATTGGCAGCAGATGTTAGCTCAGGGCTAATCTTCCTCAAAAAAAAAAACCCAAAAAACAAAAAAGGGTGTGCTACTGTACGTGGCTTCCCGGTTCCACATCCAGTGACATCATGTCGTTAGCCTGAAATCAGTCCTGGGGCTGGGGGGTGATTTATACCGCAAAGATGGGTAAACACTAAACCAGGAGGCTGTCGGCCCTGGAGAACCGGTTGTTAAACATCTACAAGCACACCACAAGCTTTGCTCCCAGTGGTCTGGCCGAGTCCTCTGGGATCCCAATTCATGCTGACCTGTCAATCACACCAGGAGGAGGCTTTCTCCTTCCAGGGAAATTCACCCTCCCAGAAGGGAGCCGAGGCTCTCTCGGGGCTGGCCCCTCATCTGTTTTAGGCCTCACCTTCTTTTCATTTGCCCCCCCGAAGGTGGCAAATATACCCCAAAGTAACACCAACTAAATAATTCATGGACCATATATAATTGATGCTGGGTTTAACAGAAGTAGAGCCATAAGTGGTTGTCTTTTAACTATTTATGACTTTGCCCGGGTGGCTGACAAGCCAGGCTCAGCGAGGAGATCACACCCAGGCTCCCATGTTTTATTTAAACATTATTAAAAGTACACAGTCTGCGGCGAGGCCTTCGATTCCACTCAGAATTAGATTCTGCTGTGAAGTCGCCTCTGGGGCTCAGAAGGGCTGGGATTAGATTTGGCTGGAACCGCTACTGTCTTTTTCCTGCGTGTGGAGGGAGTTAAGCTGCCTCCTCCTCCATCCTTGAATTTCTCTCTTCCTAATGTGCCCCCAGCTCCAGTTTTTCTGTGACCTTGGACACATCCTGTCACCCCTCCCCTCCCCAGAGCCTCAGTTTGATCATCTGGAAAATGGGGCGTACCATAGGCATTGCCTTAAGAGTTATTGTGAGGATGGGAGCAGAGCAGGATTGTTAACTGGGGGTGGCTGTGCCCCCAGGGGACATTTGGCAAAGTCTGGAGATATTCTTGACTGTGATGACTTGGCAGGGGATGGGGGAGGGGGGTGATGCCACTTGCGTCCAGTCCTTAGAGGCCAGGGCTGCTGCTAAGGATCCTACAAGGCACAGGACAGCCCCACAACAGACAATTATCCGACCCAAAATGTCAATAATGCCAAGGTTGAGAAACCCTATATTACAGAATCAGAAGCAGTGTTAATTTATATGATTCACTTTATAAAAAACATACGTGAATGAGTAAATGCCACGAGTCTACAACTTATGAGGAAGAGAATGGGTTTGAGTGGCTCAGATCTGGGTTCCAATTCTGACTATGCCACTTGCTAGGAACGTGACTCTGGAGAAGTCGCTTCAGCTCTCTGGCTCTTAGTATCTTTGTTAGTAAAATAGGGATAATTAGCTTAAAGGGAGAAGGTTAAATGAGAGAACCCACGCAAAGTACTTAACGTGCTGACCAGCACACAGTAAGTGGTAAACAAATCCTAGCTCGCATCAGCATCAGCATCCACCATCGTGGACAGTGTACGGGATGCAGAAGTGGAGCTGGCAGACGGATGGTGAAGTTTGAGCAGAGGAAGAAAGAGAGCTAGAGGAGGAGCAAAAGGAGAAAGAAGACAAAGTAGCATCTATTAAGTGCCTACTGTGTGCTATCAGTGGGCACTTTTATACACATCATCTCATTTAATCCTCACAGCCACCCAGTGACATTGGCCGCATTTTACCCTCTTGATTTATGATGATGGAGAAACTGAAGTTCTGCAACAGTAACTCAGCTGCCTAAGGTCTCAGACTCCAACTCCAGTGCTCTTTCCACCACCTGGTAGTGGGCTGAAGTGTCCCCCCAAAACTCATGTCCACTTGGAACCTCAGAATGTGACCTTCCTGGAAATAGGGTCTTTGCAGGAGTAATGAGTTAAGGTGAGGTCCTATTGGATTAGCGGGGCCTTAAATCCAATGACTAGTGTTCTTACAAGAAGAAGAGATGATATGGAGATAGAGAAGACGGTCACATGAACATGGAGCCAGAGACTAAAGTTATGTTGCCACTGCCAAGGAATGCCCAGAGCCAGCAGAAGCTGGAGGAGGAAGGAAGGATTCTCCCCTGGGGCCTTCAGAGGGAGCATGGCCCTGCCGACATCTTGCTTATTAGTCTCTGGCCTCCAGAACTGTAAAAGGATACATTTCTACTGTTTTAAGAAAACCAGTTTTTGGTAATTTGTTATGACAGCCCTAAGAAACAAATACACACCCTCCCCCTCAACATGAGTCAGGGCAATTCTGTGAGGGAATCAAAGAGAGAGAAATAACATGTCCATGCCTAGACAAGTGATAGCTGAAGAGGAGCATGGGAAACAGCAGAAAAGAGGGGATTGGGAGACAGAGAAAGGACCTTTGCAGTTGGCATTCAATGGGGGAGCTGCAATGAGAAGGAAGAGAAGGAAGGAAGAAAGGAAGGAAGGAAGGAAGGAGGAGCTGAGGAGTCTGTGTTTATATCCGATACGTGGTTTCTCTGCATTTCTGGAGACGTGAACATTGCCTGACACACAGCAGGCATTCACTAGACATTTGCTGAATGCAAGTATGAGGAGGTCACGATGACCATGGTGGGACCACTGCTCCCCCAAACCTGCCAGCCAATATTGCCCCATCACTGAGGAAACTCATGATGCATTTCCCGTGCTATCTTCGCTGGGTCTCATGGCTGCTCCAAACCACTTCCTCCTGTGCCCACACATCCCATCTTATATCAGAATTATTTAGGGACACATGCATCTGCCCTTGATCTCGAGCTCTCCAAGAGCACAGTCCCTGACCCATTCACGTTTGCATCACTCCTAATATCAAGCACAGGGACAGGCACATATGACTCAAACAAAACTTTATTGATCTGAAAGTTCTAATTTTTAAGATATACTTTTCAAACTGTTCTCTTAGGAGGCAAAACCTCCAAATGTTGAGGAGACGTCAGCAAACAATTACCGAGAATCTACCCTATGTCTGACCTTGAACTGGAGGCTGGAGACCCAGAGTCAAACCAAACCCAATCCCTCTCTCAGGGGCTCTCCGTCTAGGAAGGCAAAAATGCAAGCAATTGCAACAACTGAGTGATACAGGCATGGATGGGGGAACACAGGACCAAAGGAGATGCTTAACCTAGTGAAGGGTGGGGATAATTCTGAGGCCTTCCTGGAGATGAGACCCGATCTGAATTTTGAAGGTTGAACAGGCAGGCAGAGGAATGCATGAGAACAAAGGTGAGGAGTCAAGAAAGAACATGGCATTGTGTCCGGCACACTTGCTTAACATGCAAGGTGATAAGCAGCAGACAAGCAACAGCAGAAAAATCTACAGAGGCCAGATGTCAGAGGCCCTGGGAAGGAATTGGGTCTTTGTTCTGAAGGCCACGGAGAGCCATGGAAGATTTCTTAGCAGGAGAATAGCATGGTAAAATGCAACCCTTCTGGAAAGTTCTGCAAGGAGGAGCAAGAGTGGAGGAACAGTGGGGAAACAAGTTAGAAAGCAACTGTAGAGGCCCGGACCGGAGGGGTTGGAGATTCAATAAAGATGGAGGAAGCTGGGATGGAACAGGAGGGAAAGGATTGGAAAAATACCTAAATAAATTAAAACGAGCGGGCCTGACCATTCATCTGTGTGAGGCAGGGGGAGGCAGGCCACTGCGATTCCTACTGCAGGTCACTGGGGGGATGCACAATAGTGAGCGGAAGCCCCATCTGAGGTTTTCAAGACCAGGAAGCCTGTGATAAGGACGTCTGACCCAGGGGAAAGTTGAGACCAGAGGCCAAGGTGACATGAAGGGTAAACGCAACGGCTGCAGCCTCCACAACGGGCGCGTTGGCCAAAAGGAGGCAGAGGGCAGGCCTTCCTGTCACCTTCGGCTCTTCCAGCTGCCCTTGACCTCCCTTGAATACCCCGTCCTGGGGCCAAGGTGCTTTCCCCTGGGCTCTGTAACTACTGAAAACCAACAGGATATAAATCCACGGATGAGCTGTGTCGTCGCTCCAGTGACAAACGGACTTGAATGATTTAGAGCCAGAAGATTCTTTTCTCCATAATGGCTCTGGGAGTCGCCAGGAATAGTACATTTACTAAAATTAATGGCAAAACCTCATTTTTCTTTTTTCCGGGAAGAGAAGTTCCATGGGCAGGGTAATTGATCCTGATCTGGACGTGCCGGTGTGCCAGCTAGAGGTGTAAATCATTTACACGAAACAACTCGCAGCCCTTTAAACCAACACCAACAGTGACAAATGGTACAGGCCGGGGACAGGAGGGAAGGTACACGGAGAGGAGATCCATCAACATCCTTCTCGCTTCTCAGCGGGGCCCAGAGTGTGGGATCCCTTTTCTGGCAGTCCCCCAGAGCAGAGCCATTTTTCAGCAGGGTTGGGCGAAAGGACAGCATGGTTTCCCATTGGTAGCACTCGAGTTGGACACACAGGGCCACCAAGACCAGCTCTGCCACTCTGAACTCTGTACTCCCAGGCAAGCCACCTCACACATCTGCACCTCCACATTCTCCTCCTGCTAAGGTCGACATAAGTGTGAAAGGAGACAACACGTGCAAAGAGCTTGAGCATAGAGCGACTCAAGGAATGTTTGTCCAGGGAATGAATGAATGAATGAATGAATGCTTGGACTACGGAGACAGGAAATTCATTCTATCCCTCCCAGGGAGATTGGAATTTCATACATGAAAGGTGAAGAGGGCAATGCTTTACCCAAAGAAATGACTTGTGGTGGTGAGCGTGGGTCATCTGAGAACCCCCCACATCCCAGAACACAGACGCCGGGTTTTGCCCGTGGAAGCCCTGGGCGTCCCTTACAGAGAATTGTACAAAATACACTCGCGACGGCCTTAGGCATCTCTCTCCGTTCAGCATGGGCTCCTTGAAGGCAAGAGCGTGTCTTGTTCCCCGCTGGATCCCAACATCTAGCACAGGGCTTGGCGCACAGGAAACACTAGAGACACATCTCGCAGGAATGAAAGAAGCAGAACCCGGACTGCCTTGCAAGCTTTTGGTGAAGTTTATAGAGAACACATGACACAGAGCAGCTGCCCCCGTCTTACAGGGATGGGATGGGGGAAGGCAAACTCGTGACTTGACATGGACCTGGAGAGGGGAGATGAGAAGCCTGCAAAGTACCAGGATGCCACGTCAGTGGGAGGGGCCTCGGCAACAGCGTTTGTCTTAAAATGACACTGCTCATTGAACTCTCCCACTGAGCTGTGTTTCATCCGCATTGTGAGCTTCTACAAAGCAGGGACCTTAGGCCTCCTTGCCCCTCTCCACCAATCCCCATCCCTGTGACACGGCCATAGTGGTGGTGAATAGATAAATGTTGGATAAATAAATGTAACGATACAAGAAAACATGACTTCCTCCCTTCTCCCAGTGGAAATATGCCAGGGCCCAAAGGCAAGGGGCATATTTGAGGGTGAATAGGTTGGTGAATCTGGGACATCCACTATTAGGAAGGATCGGCCAGCCCGACATTGTCCCTTTCAGCCTGGCTCATCCACAGAATCACCGAGGAAACAAGCCGTGGGGATCACGGCAGAATGCCAGATGAATAGCACCTGCCCTTCCCTCCTGTGTGGGCTGAAGGGAGTTCAAAAGTCATGTCCACCGGACCCTATCCATGCGGCCTTATTTGGGAAAAGGGTCTTTATAGATATAATTAAGGTAAGGATCTGAGATGAAATCAACCTGGATTTAGGGTGGGCCCCAAATCCAATTACAGGCACCCTTCGAAGAAAAAGGCAGAGGGATATTTGAGACACACAAACACAGGGATGAGGACCATGTGAAGATGGAGGCAGAGACTGGAGTGATGCGGCCACAGCCGAGGATCCTCCCCGAGAGTCTCAGAGGGAGTGTGGCTCTGCCAACACCCGATTGCAGACTTCTGGCCTCCAGAACTGAGAGAACAAGTTGCTGTTGTCTTAAGCTACCCCGTTTTTGGTAATTTATTACAGTGGCCCAAGGAAATGGATACGCTGCCCAATCACAGCAAAGAGAAAAGTTTAGCCCCGGGAAACTGAGCCAGAATCTTGCAATGGGAAAACAGAGACAGACGCAGGTCTGATTTCAGCATACACGCAAGCTTTGTGTCTTACGGTTTTGTGTTTGTTTCTACTTTGATTCATGTCTGGGGGTTGCCCTAAAATCTTTTCAGTATTTTAGGGCTTTTAAAGATCTTAATCCATCCCTAGAAATGGGGACAGAGAAAGGGAAGTGGGAAGAGAGGGAAGGAGAAGAGAGAAGCCAGAGGAAGAAAAAGAGAACAAAAGAGAGAGGAATGAAATCTCTGTTTGATCTGGCCGGAATGTCCAGGTGTCGGGTCAGTTAAAGAAGACATCAGAGCAGAAAGACGACGGATGTTCTGTCACTCCCAGCCGGAGCTGGCAGGAGGAGAACTCAGCTGCATGAGAAGCAGGGCTGGCTAATGAGGAAGGTTTCCTGTCAGTTGGGGGAAACAGCCTTTCTCTCTCCCAGAGCCACGGAGGGTGGAGGAACCGACAGTCACTGGGCTCCGACTGTGTCTGGGGACCTGGGTCTCTGCGCCGGGCCTCACCTCCCTGCCCCCCGTGCCCCCCCCCCCCACATACCAGCCAGGCTGCTGCCTTGTCAAGGGTAAAACTGATGGGGATGACACTGGCCATGAGAGGCAGTGGCCTGAGAAATATACTTGCTGCAGGAGGACAAGTCGGTGAGACCTGTCACAAAACCAGGGTGGACAGGGCCGGAATGAGATAATGACTGACTTATAGACCTCTGCCCCAAGCCTCAGCATGTTGTGGGTTGTCTCAGTGAAGACTTCATGGGGTACCAGATGCCTCCCCGTCACAGAAGCAAATATCTGGAGTCAGAGATATCTGGCCTCGCAGGGAAAAGGAGAAGCAGGCTCTCTCTGATGCTCTGCGATCCCTGCAGGAAACTGTTCTCAGAGAAATACACTGAATCATGGAGAAACCTTCCCAGTGGGCAGGAAGCAAATTTTAAAACGTTCTTTGGACCACACCAGGGAGCAAAGCACGGCTTAGTGAATAAAAGCAGAGAGTACAGAGTTGGGCAGATCTGGCTTCAAATTCTTACTAGCAAGTGGATGTACCATTTTGAGCCTCAGTTTGGCCTGTCGATGTCCCCGTGCCTCAGTTTGCCCACCTGTAAAGTGGAGATAAGAATAGTACCGACCTCACAGTACTGACAGGAGGATTTAAACGAGAAATATTTGACCCAGAAGCTGGCACACACCAAGTGCTTAATAAATGGTGGCTGTAACATTATTGCTTTTACCTTCGATCTTTGTTGTTGCTGTTAATAGCCCAGAAATCGCACTCACACTTACTTGGTGTGACCTTACGTAAGCTATCTCATCTCTTTGAAGCCTCAGTTTCCACATCTGTAAAATGGGACAATAATCCGGGCTCCACAGGGTTGTTACGACGATTACATGATATTATGGATGTTAAGACTCAATGCAAGGCAGACATTTAATAAACGTGGACGCCCTCCTCTCCGCCTGAGGCCGCCCTGCCTCTGGAGCGGAAAGAGGGAGGCGGAAAAGAAAGTCTGGAGTCTGAGATGGAAAGGCGCTGGGCCGTCATCCAGCAGCAGGGAATGCCATTGGTCCACTTTGGGCCCGCCCCCTCGGCTTGCAGCCAATGGCAGCGTCGTCTCTCCATTCATCCTCTTTCAGGTTCTCCCAGCTTCCCGCCCACCCAAAGGTCCCAGAGGCATGCAGGAGTCTCCCATTCAAAAAGAGGGAGAACTCTCCCCAGTCCCAAGCTGTCAATCACAGGAGAGCCGGCGCTGGGGACAGCACTCACCAGCTCCATGCACCTGCGGCTGGCCTCCGCCTCCCGCTGCACCAGCTCCTCCATGTCCGCCTTCAGCTCCTCCAGGCGCCGCTGGTAGTACTGGCTGCTCTCTCGCTGCTGGGACTCGGACGTGGTCGCCTGCGAGAGCTCCTCGCCCATCTTGATCAGGCTGTCCCGGAGCCGGATCACGAGGACCTGGAGCGGGTCAGAGAGCACACGCCCACCTCGGAGTTAAGAGGCCAGGGGCATGGAACAGTGGGCTGCAGGAAGAGAAATCCTTTGCCGAATCTCTGTGTGTTTTTATAATCAGGATACTAATCCTGACTACTGACACAAAAATGAGGAATGTACTTTAAAAGCCTCGACAGTGATAAGTGCTGTTCTGAGGGGCAGTGTAGCATGCTGTTGGGAACCCTGACTGTGAATATGCTCTGGGTTCAAATCCCACCTCTTCCTCTTCCTGGCTGTGTGACCTTGGGCAAGTTATTCAACCTCTCTGATTGACACGGATGTTAACAGTACCGTTGTCCCAGGGATGCCGTCAGGACTGCACACGTTAACTTATGCAGAAGGCTTAACTCAATGCCTGGCACATTAGTGGATGACGTTGGGAATTATTAATATTTATAGCAGCCTTCATTCATCTCAAGATCTGGGAGGTGGAGTGGTGCAGTGGGGAAAGCATCACGCTGGGAGATTAAAATCCCTTCCCCAACATGGGTTCCGGTTTCCCCAATTTGTAAAATGAGGAGATTGAACAAATGATCTCCCATGAGCCCCAGCTCTAAGACTTTACGGCATTTCCCCTTTACTCGGGAGGAAATCCTTGCGGACACAGCGTAACAACAGAGAGCAAAGAGCTGTGGGCATCGCCAGTGCTACAGAAAACAAACCCGACGGCTGGCTGTTCTGCAGAATTCATTAGTCAGCCAACAAGCCTGGAACCGATCGATCCTGATGGGCAAATACTCAAGTGTTGACACAGAGCGGAGCCCGCATGAATGTTTCAGGCCCTTCCTGAGGACTCTGAGCCCCTTTGCAGATCAGAGACTGAATAATGGCATGAAAGAAAAAAAAGCTTTACTATTCATACCCCCCTCGCCTTGCAAATGGAGTTTAGCAACAAGTTCAAAGGGCAGCAGGAGGGTCAGAAGGAGGAAGAGTAGTTCTCGAACTGTGTCCTGCGGCACCCCGTCTCAAGGACCTGGAATTCCACCAAATTCAAATAATGATGACAAGGCGGAAAAATGAATCTGAAGATAGAATCTGCTATTTAATGTTTTTCTACCATCAGTTTCTTTTCTTCTCGGCTATCACTTGACTCTGCTAGACTCAAGTGAAAAAATGTTCTGTGATGTGGCCCAACGTTATGTATCGAATCATTTAAAATATAGTAGATCAAAGCTTCAGGGTGATCTGCAGAGACAATGATGCCTTGAGCGATCCTGTGAGCAATTCCGAGAACCACTGACAGTTAAGGCGAACAGGAACTTTTCTCTGTTCCTCAGCCATGGCAGCCTTCTGAGAGACCAAAGGCGCAACAGAGCATTGGGAGAAAATGTCTCAGAATGCAAAGTGCGGCCTCCCACTGTCCAGATGTGCTGCCATACTGTGGGCAAGCCAGCTGGCCGCAGAGAAGTTACAGCCTGGGACCAGGACGGAGTGAAGGGCAAGTGTCAACCTACTCTTGTCACTGACACTACCCGGCTTTATCTTGAATAAGTCACTTGACCTCTCTGGGCTCATCTCATTCTATCCTACCAGCCCCATGGGGCTGTGGTGAAGGTCAAGTGGAACGGCTGATGAGGAAGGATTTTGACAATGGTCATGTCCTCTGTAAATGTCTCATGTCATTAGCCTATAGAGCTAAATTGAATATAATCATTGGACCTCACCTGACCCATCTGTGTCTTAATCTGTCCTTCAAGGTCCAGCATCAATGCCACCTCCTCCTGGAGGCCTCCCTGATTCCCCAGCCTGAAAAGACCTCTGTCCTCCAGACCTCACAGCCCTCTCTCCCCGTGATGGGTATTTATGTACATATCTTACCCACGCCTCCTACAAAGCTCTATGCTTCTGGAAAGCAGAATCTGTTTTATACATCTGTCTTTCATGCGGTTAAAACAGCCTAGCACACTCTAAGTGCAAAATAAAGGTCTGCTCATAATGAGTGTTGGGCACATTCATGGAGGAGTAGGTGGATGGAGATGGGCAGAAGTGGATCAATGGATAAAAACATGGGCAGACAGAGAGGTCAAGGTCTGAAGAGAAAAAGAATAGACGAAGAGGAAGAAGAATGAAGAAATAAAGGTAGGACAAATGGAAGGCGGTGATGAATGGACCGATGAAGGTAGATGGAGATGGAAAGAGATAGATGGGGGTGGATAGGGTGATGGATAGGCGGTCTGTGGGGCAGTGTGGTTGAAGAAAGGAGGAAGGGAGCGAGGGAAGGAGGGGACCCCTGTGGGAGTCGGGTGAGCAATATACATCCAGGTGGAGGCATGTGAGTGGATAGATGGATGATGGAAGGATGGACAGAGCTTACACAAAAGCCCGCACCGCTCCAGCCCTGAGCAACATTGACACGTCCACAAGTACCTCGAATCTCTTAATCTGCACTTTCTGGAACTCTGTCTTGTTCTCCAGGTCACAGATGATTGCCTCCTGCCTGCTGACAATGGCTCGATCCACAGTGGACTGTTCCAGGTACTCGATGCGCATCTGAGCCACCTGCAGCTGGGGGCAAACCCAAGAGGGCCATTGGCCACCTGATGGCCCTGAGTCCCAGGATGGAGACTCATGCAGGGCCCGGCCCCAGACCCATTCACACCGCCTCCTTCTCGGCTCAGGTGCTGTCTGTTGAATGCTCAAGCAAGAATTGCTGGGTACAATCTGGATCTTCATGCCAGACCCTGCCCTTGGGTCTCAGGTGCTGGGAGGTGACATTTCCTGGGCCTTCAGCCTCAGCTGTAAGATTTGCAATCAGGTAAGGCTTCTCTTACCTTCTTTCCCTGCTCTGCTAAGGGAGCAAAGCCAGTCTGTGAGCAGCAAGCTTCAGCATCAAAGGACACAACCAAGACTGGGTTTGGGAGCCAAGCACACAGATCAGGGTTCAAAACCAGGCCCCGCCACTTTCCAGCTGGATGAGCCTGGGCAAGTCAGTCCTCTTCCTTGAGCCCCATTTCTTCCTTTTTTGTGTGAGGACTGAAGGAGCTCAGTGCCTGGTACATAATAAGTACCCAGCAATGGCCACTGGGGCTCTTATTTCTCTTGTGCTTGTTGTTACTCAGTGCCCAGGGACGTTTGCTGGACACTCAGTCATTCTGACAGCCACCGTCAGCAGCCACGTGCAACAATTCTAGAAGAACTTTGAGAATTTCCCGGATAATAGCAACCCACTAGCTAATGAGGGAAATTCAGGGGTGTTAGGAGGAAGCGTGACTTCAAAGGAAGATTTCACAGAGAAGGATGATCCTGTCTTGCACAGACCGTCCCCTTTTCCTTGGAGCCATTTCTCAGAGGGAGAAAATCCTGCGCTGAATGGCTGATGAGTCTCATTGCACGGGGCACATTTGGATGCTGAACAGACACGGGCAGGAGTTAGTGTGTGTGTGTGTGTGTGTGTCTGTGTGCACCTGCTGGGATTGTTCTCAACTCATTTGTCACAAGACTGAAGTTGAGCGAATGAGTGAATGAATGAATGACAGTTTCTGGGGGGGTCCCAGAGGGAGCCCTTCCCCTCCTCCCCAAACAATATGGCAGCTCTGAGCACGTACTTGTTCTTGAAGCTTGTGCTTCTCCTTCTTGGCTTCCTCCAGCTGCAGCTGCAATTGTTGGATCTGCCCAATGTCAGTCGCAGACTGGGGAGACAAAAAAAGGTCACCCTGAGAACACAGGCTTTGCTGGAAAACCACCTCTGTCCATCCCTTCTCCCCGCATCCACAGATGTCTAACTCTCTCAGATCCTCTGTGACAGGAGCTGCTTCCAGAACGTCACCTCTCACATCCTCCCCACCATCCTTCATCTCAAGGTTCGCTGAGTCATTCCCACTGTAAAAACCTATAGCTTTGGTCAACTGTCTAGTTCTTTATTATATGCCCTTGAGAGCCCAGATGGAAATGGGCTGGCCACAGCACTGGGACCAGATTCCAAGGGAAGAGAACTATCCTGAGTGTCAGATAACTGGGATTCTAGAGCTGGATACCGGCCTCGACAAGCCACAGAACCCCTCTGCACCTCAGCATCCCCATCTGTACAATGGGCTGAGAATCTGCTCAGCCCCTCTGCACACGGTTTGTTGAGAGATTAAATGAGGCCGTGGACAGTAAATGTCCTTAAAAAAGAGGAAAACCAAGCTGTTAAGCCTGATTATGTCCAAAGAGAGGGATTCCAGGGGGCAAGCGGTCTCTCACTTTCTACTTCCCACACGTATTTATTATTTAAATTATGTATAATGGGCATGTGAATATACTGCCTTTGTAATTGAAGAAATAAAGAAATTTCCACTTCGAACAAAAATAAGTGTGATTTGCAAAGGCAGAAGATGGCACAGGCTATTTTTGTGGTGGTTGTTATAACGTTAATGATAGCATTGATTATTTTTGTTATTATGATTCCCTGTTTAGGGGAAATTCCCTCAGATGGAATCTCTGTAGGATGCCTTTGAAGCCTGGCAGGCATTCCACCATGGATCTCCTCTGGGGGGTCTAATGTGGGGAAGATGCTCACTGCTTGGGGGGGCTGTTCTCCCCAGTTATGCAGATCAGAAACCTGCAGGGGATCCTCATCGCAGCCCTCAGCTCCACTCCAATGCCCCTGATCCTCCCCGTCCTGCCATCCTGGCTCCTCATTGTCTCCTGGGTCCAGCCACTCCTGTGATCTCCACTCCATCTTCTGACACAAGCACCATTGTCGCTCCCCTGGCTGACCGCCACTTTCAGTTATTCAGCAGCTAGTTACCGAGCATCTACTCCGTGCCAGGCGCCCTTCTAGGCTCTGGGATACAGCGTTGGATGAGACAGGAGAACTCTGTCATTGTAGAGCTGACCCTCTCCTCCTGCTCTTTCCCCTAAAAAGCTTGCCAGGGTTTCCCATCACATGTAAAATAGAATCCAAACTCATCACAGCTTACGAGACCTTGATCTGGCCCTCCTCTGCTGGCCTCACTGAGCTCATCTCATGCCACGCTCCCCTCACTGACCTCCTTTCAGCCTCTCAGATGCACCATCATAGGCCCTTTGTGCGTGCTGTTCCCTCTGCCTGGAATACTCCCCTGTTCACTCACCATCCCACTTCAGTGTAATTAACTCCTGCTCCTCGTTCAGATCTCCAGCCAAGTGCCACCTCCTCAGGGAAGTCTTCCCTGACCGCCAACTAGGCCAAGGTTTGCAGAACCATTTTAATTTCCTTTCTGGACTCTTAGCTCACTTTTCAAGTCTTCCCTCTGCTCTGGGGTCTATGTGATAAGGTCTGCCCAGCCCATGAAGCTAAGAGCCACAAGAAGGCAGGAGTGGGATGTGCTTTTGCTCAACACAGTATCCTTGGCATTTCACACAGTACCTGACACATAGTGGGCGCTCAGTAAATACTGAATGAATGAATGAATGGGTAGATGGAGAAGTTGATGGATAGGTAGAAGGAAGGATGGATGGATGGATGGATGGATGGATAGATGGGCGGATGGATAGATGGATGGGTGGGTGGATGGATGGATAGATGGGTGGATGGATGGATGGATGGATAGATGGGTGGATGGATGGATGGATGGGTGGGTGGATGAATGGATGGATGCATGGATGCATGGATGGATGCATGGATGCACGGATGGATACATGGATAGGTGGATGGGTGGATGGATGGGTAAGTGGGTAGAAGGATGGATGGATGAATGGGTGAATGGATAGATGAATGGATAGGTGGGTGGGTGGATAAAAGATTGGATAGGTGCGTGGGTACATTGATAAGCAGATAGATAGTGGATACAGAATATTTCCATGTATAGATGGATGGATATGTGGGCGGGTAGATGGGTATATTGACATATGAATAAGTCAAAGTCTTTCTTGGTGGAGATGACCTCCAGAGATGCACACACCATCTGAAGGTGACATTCTCCTCCCTTAGGGCCACGTGAACTTCCATCACTTCTGTTTATCTTTGTGACATTTATCTCCAAGGTCCTGAGATCAGGGAGTGGCCCAACCACATCACCTTCTCAATATCCCCCACCTACCCAGCCTGAGGCCACCAAGGCTTCTTCCACTTGAGGCCATTACCTGAGCAATGAGGTCCTTGTGCTTCTGCATGAGGTCATTCAGGTCATCCTGGTCCTCATCGATGCGCTTCAGGAGATCCGCTCTCTCAAACTGTAGCCGGTACAGCTGCTCATCCACCTGGTGGGAGGCAGGACAGTGGCTGGGGTCAGTGGGGGGAGGGGGACAACAGGGTGCTGATGAAGACCAAAGGGGGCTTGCCCGTGGGTGTGTCAGGTGAGTGAACCGCTACCTGGAAGGGTGGCCATGGGTGTGTCAACGCATGCTGTGGGTGTGACAGCTCTGTGAGTGTGTGTGTGTGCATGTGTGTACTGGGCATGCATGGGACTGTGTAATTGTTGCCTGTGTGCATGGGAATGGATGCATGTCTGTGCAAGCCCACCTGGGATCTGCACACACATTTTAAATGTGCATGGTACATATTTGTGAGTGCAAACCCTGTAATCTCCCTGAACGCAGGGACTTATTTATGTTCACAGGTAGATCCCCAGTGCTTGGCCTGCAGGTGCTCAATAAATATGGCGACATTTAGATGTATATTTTCCCCTCGAGGGCATTTATTTTGTACGTGTGTCTGGTGATTTTATATGTGAGTGGGTACATTCATCCCTGCGTGTGTGTGTGTGTGTGTATGTGTGTGAATGTTTGGGGGCACGTTCCCCTTAATCTAGTGCAAACAAAATCTGCGACAAAAGGGCCAATAGAGATCTTAAGGCAAACTTTTCCCTATAAATCTCTAGCTATACCTAAACTTTAGGATTTTACACGTCAAGTATAAATTTAAGCCAACCCTGTATGCCCAGCCAGGGGACTTGGAAACCCACACCCAGTTTTCACCAACATAATAGATCCATAATGTGTGTTCCTTTGTCCCTGTTCAGTGGTGAGCGCATAGTAGGCCCATATAAATGACTGGGTCCTTTTTAGGAGTGAGCCTAAGTGGGACATAAGGGCTGCCCTTGTCTCCACTTATAAGAACGGACATGCAGTAGCCCAACAATAATGACTATGGTGATGAGCACACAGTAGGACTACAACAGATGACTGAGAACCACTTACAGTGGTGAGTGGGTGTGGGCACACAATAGATAGTGGTGTTCCCACTTAGGGTGCTAAGCAAACGGTAGGCTCCTATGAGATGCATCCCACACTGCTGAGCACACACTAGGTCCACACAGGTTTCCTAGCCTCCCTGTGCAGAGGCATAGTCGATGCTCATAGATGTCCTTATACCTTTCTAATGCTCAGCTATAGTAGGATGTCTATACTCAGTGTGGAACACCCAGTAGGTCTACAATGGGTCTCTGTACCTCCAACTACAGTACACTGAGTGCCCTAGTCCCTCTTATCATGCTGAGCACACAGTAGGCCCATGCTAGCTCAGAGCCCGTGCTGGCCGAGTCCCCACAGCCCCAGGAATGGACAGGTACCAGGGTCTTGCTCCGGGTCATCTTTTCCAGCTCGCTGTGCATGCTCTCCAGGTCGGCAGTCAGCGCCTTCTGGGTCTTCAAGGCGTCCTCGCACTTGGCTTCACTCTGCTCCAGCTGGACCAGGCGGGAGGTGAGGAGAAATGAGAAGTCCCGATGCTGCCCCCTTGCATGTCCTTCCGTCCAGCCCCGCCCGCCCCCCTCACGTGGCGGTATAATTCCCAGGCGGCCCCCGTGTCTTCACAACTGTTCATCAGCCCACAGTCGGGGAAGCAAGTGTGCCTGCATCCGAGGCTGCCAGGTCTGAGCGCGCTCACAATTGAACGGGCCCTGCCCCATGAAATAAGGCCAGGCCACCCCGGCCTCAGTGCCAGGAGCTGGCCCCAGTTCCATTCAGCAAACATCTGCTGATGCCCACTGAGGGCCAGTCACAGGCACGCAGGAAACAGTGAGGCAGGGCCCTGGCCTCCCGTGGGGGAGAGCGGCAAGGACAGGTAATGACAGCCACTCAGAAGGAGTACAGGGAGGGGGGCAGGCACGGGGACCCTGGGGACCGGGATGGGGTCAGGGAAGGCTGCCTGGAGGAGGTGCTTGGAGGTCACTGGGGACTTGCCAAGTAGACATTTCTAACCTGGTTCCAGAGTTGGGAAGACCCTACAAACGGAATGCAAAATATTCTGCATGTGAGCATTTCCTGGTCGCAATTCACGACTTCCACTGGATTCTCCAAGGTTAAGGGTCACTGACTTAAACAGTCTCTCTTTCTCATCCTTCCGCCCACCTGCACACAGTAGGCCTCCCATCTTAGCCAAGGGGGGCCATCAAGATAGATACAATTACCTACATGGCCCCAGAAGGCAGACAGAAAAAAAGCACGTCTGTGCATAAATCTTAAGTCCGTCTTCCCCTTAAGGCAGCTTCCCCTTGATTCCTGAACTCTAGAATCTTTGAGCAGAAAACACCCTTAGAAGTCACTTAAGGAAAACACTTGAAGCCCAGAGAGGGCCAGGGCCTTGCCCAGAGTCACACAGCTGCAAGGAGCAAAGATATCACTTATATAGTCCAGACCAGCGTACTTTTACCTTCTCAACTGCCAGGCTGATAGCACCCCCCAAAACAGTTAATGCCATTAAAGTTGGTGCAAAAAGGCAGCAAAAAAAAAAGGGTGTCCTTGGGGCTGACCCAGTGGCACAGTGGTTAAGTGCACACATTCCGCTTCGGCGGCCCAGCGTTTGCTGGTTCGATCCCAGGTGCAGACATGGAACCACTTGGCAAGCCATGTGGTGGTAGGCATCCCAGATACGAAGTAGAGGAAGATAGGCACGGATGTTAGCTCAGGGCCAGTCTTCCTCAGCAAAAAAAAAAAAAAAAAAAAAAAAAAAAATGGTGTCCAGGAATTCAGCCCCAGATGTTAGAATAATGATAATGTGAATGGAAGGCAGAGAGGGAGAAGGGAGGCTTCATCCATTCGAAGGTCAAGGCCCTGGCCCACTCCCACAGCTTCCCACACGAGCATCTCTAGCTCCAGTCCCACCCAAATGCCAGCAACCGAAATCCACAAAAGCCCCCTTTTCGAGACCCTGAGAACAGTCTATTCCTGCAGCAGGCTCAGCACAGGGCCTGGAGGAGGAGGACTTGGTGGCCCGTCTTCCTCAGCGACTGGGAGGAATAGAAACACACCGAGAAAAATGATGTGGAGCAAGGGGAGGTGATCGGCATCATTACAGCATAATCGACAGAGGAAGCTTGAAGTCAGGCACAGTCTCACCTTCCCGCAGGCAGCTCCAGGGCCTCTGGCAAGGTGGGGAGAGGGGAAGGAGGGCTCCCCTGCCAGCAGGCAGGGCAAAGGCAGCCCCTGATTCCTGCAGAAGCCAGAGGCCTCACTAAGGAGAGGCGTTTCAGCTAAGACCTAAGATGCACAGGAGACGGCCATGTGCAGATTTAGGAGGAAGAGTGCCCTGAGTAGAGGCAATAGCCAGTGCAAAGGACCTGGGGCAGGAACAAGAACAAACTTGGTGCTGAGAAATGGAAAGATGGCCGGTGTGGCTGGACAACTGGACAGAGAGAGAGAGGAGGAGGTGATGCAGAAGAAGTGAATGGGGGTCACTTCAGTGAGGTTTGTGAGCCAGCATGCAAAGCTGCGGTTTATTTTCAGTCTGTGAGGAAACCATTGGCGGTTTCTAAGGAGGGTGGCATGACCTTCCTCTGGCTGCTGTGGGGAGGACGGGCTTTCGTGGACAAGATCAGTAACACAGCGGCCAGCAAGGATGCCTCTGCGGTCCTCCAGGAAGCAGGTGCTCCAATCAGAGAGGAAGTAGACAGAAAGGGAAGACTGCACAGTGGGTGTGCACAGAACAAAAGGTCTGAGCAGACGGGAGCAGATGGGCCATCACGGAGGTGATGTCAGACAACTAATGGTGGACGGAGGCACCACGCAGGGCCCCGCTCCAGCCCAAGTTGCTCGGCCCAGGGCCAGGAGGCGAGCGAGAGCCACTGTAAGGAGCTCAACAGGGCAGAGCCGCAGAGGACGACAGCAGCGCCCGCCTGCTCCGCTCCTCCCGTGGCTGAGGGTCGCATCTGCGTGATGCTGCTGGTCCTCGGAGCCACCGGAGAAAGGAGGCCCTATTTTGATCCCCATTTTACAGGTGGTATATGGCGCACGATCCAGAAATGCTCCGTCCTTTCCCTGTTGATGGAGACGGCTGCTGGCGGTGTTCTCCACTCACACTGGGTTAGAGGCAGGATTATCCTGGCCCTGAGGGTTTGGGCATGAACACCACACCTGCTGCTGTTGCTTGGGGACCGTTTCCAGTGCTCTGTGCTTCGTCTGCCTTGCTCCAGAACCTCCCACAACAGCTCTAGGACAAAGGTGCCACCAGGAAGACTAATGGATAGAGGAGGAAACTGAGGCTCAGAGAGGGGAAGTGACTTGCCCACAGTCACACAGCTGGTCAGTGGATACAATAGGTTGGTCCAACTCAAGACCCCAAGCTTTTAACCACTGGGCTCCACAGCCCCTCATGGCAAGTCTGACCACATGGGTAGGAGGGATTAAAATAAAGGGAGAGCTCGGTTGCAGAGAAAGCAGTCAGCTCAGAGACTTGGTGCCGTAATAGAAGCCACTCAGACAGTGTCATGAGGGCCTGTCCCAGGGTGGGGCCTGTAGAAGGAGAGGTAATTAAACAAACCGGAGAGAACAGACAGAGTTCAGGGTTTGAATCAATGTGGGGGCAGTGACATGCATCGTTACTAGAAACTTCCAGAGATGAACAAGTTCACCCCGCAGGGAAGAGGAAGGAAACCAACATTTGGTGGCACTGAAGTGCCAGATCCCACGGTGTGTGGAGGTCGGAGCTGGGGCCCTGGATCCAGCCCCGCGGGATCTGCCTCTCCAGCCAGTCCTCGAAGGTGGCCATGCCTCGCTTTCCTCATCTGTGCCATGGGGACAGTTCCATCACAGGGTCCTCCCAGGATGAATGACTGAAAACACGACAGTGCGTAGCACACGCCTGGCACTGAGAGCACCCTACAAAAGGGCCGGCGGGTGTGGCTGTGGTTCATCCCTTTCATCCCCTTCACGGCCTGAGACGTGGCAGTTTTTATCCCCATTTTAGAGGGGAAGAAAATGAAGCAGAGGCCACAGGGGCTGTCAAGGTCACGCTGCCGGGATGCCGCAGGGCCTGGGCACCCACGATCTCAAGGAGGAATTTTAGGCTTCCCGGCAGACTGGGATGGGCGGACAGGGTGCCGAGCCCAGAGCACACACGTCCAGCAGGCCCGCGTTTTAGTAGCATCTGGATGGACGAGACGGGAAATTCTCCAGCCCAAAGCCTCCCTCACTGGGCAGCCTCCGGGCTGCTGCTGACAAGCCATCTTAACGCCGAGCTTTAAAAATTTCAATTTATTACTCTTTAGGGAGCAGGAAGAAATACAGGGCCATCTTGGGCTGATTTCCTGTTATGGATGAGCTGGGGTAGGAATATCTCACTGCACATTACTTCCAGATTGGGGCTGTTTGACGGACATTTTTATGAAGTCGGGTGGCAAGTCACCTTCGGGCCGGGATGGCATCCTCCGGCAGTGCGACACTGTCCACCAGGGCTTTCAAAATGCCTTCCCGGGAGGGGATCCTGGCAGAACAGGGGTTCGAGCAGAGGGGGACGGGGCAGCCAGGTGACACGCAGCTCCGGGGGAAGGCTTATGGGGGTCCATTCTGCAGCCCTGGCAACCGGCGCGCCAATGAGAAGCCCCAGGGGGGACAGCCGCCACCTCACACCTCTGAGCTCCAGGTCACCGTCATGATCCCATGGACAAGCCCCCCTGGGTTTGCACTGGGGGGAGGGAGAGACCCAGTGGCTTTCATCCCTGTCTAGACCTCGCGTGGGAGTGGACCCACAAGAGACTCTCACCGAGGCCACAGGTATGGATTTCCTGCTTTTCTTTCTCTCCCAAATCTTGTGTCTTGTAAAACCAACACAATAATGCCACACATATGGGGGGACAAAGCATCAAAACACCTCTGAAAGCCAGAAAACTCTCTCACCCTGGCACGTTCCGTCATTCTATCATCCACTCATTAAATCTGTCACTGTCCCCAGAGTCTGCTCCCGCTCTGAGGGGCACGTGTCCCAGGAGGGCGTCGTTGGTTGCCCAGCCCCGGGAGCCCGGAGCCTCCACTTGTGAGCATGCGCCCATTCCCAGGCCCCCAAGACTGCAACTGCGGGTGGGAACGTGCCTCCCAACCTTGTGGGTGAGTTAAGGGTCTCTCAGGTTTGGTGTGGGGATGTTCGGGGAGGTCCCGACTCTTCGGGGATTGTGGGAGGATGCTAAAGGTCCTGGAAGCCTGGTGTCCTCAGGGGCAAGAGGAGATGAGCGCCATCTAGGATGAAAGTGTCGCAGGAGCGTGGGGGACGCCACGCACATGGGGTGTGAGAACGAGCTCTTCCTCTGTGCCAGGCACTGCTCCAAACACCTGTCACCAAAGGATGGGGGTAGGGGTACATTCTCCCAATACGGCCTCTCATCTCCCGCAAGGGGGACATTCAACATCACACAGCATCACACAGTCGTTAAGCGCAGACCCAGTGGTCAGGCAGAATTGGGTTCCAGCCCCAGCTCCTCTTATCTACGAGCCTGTGACCTTGAGCAGCTTCCTTAGCCTCTCTGAGCTTCGGTATTCACCATCCATAACATGGGGGAGAAAATGGTTCATATTCATTAAACAGGACTGCTGAGCATAGTTGTATTCGTTGTGTACTGCACAAGTCTAGGGGATGCTACGCACATAGGTCACGAAGATGAGTTCTTACTCCATACCACGCACTGCTCTCAAGACTTTTCCGTGTTAACTCATTTAACCGTCACAGCAACACACTGAGGTAGCGTCAACAGCCATGCCTGTTGTTACGGTTGAGGAAACCGAAGGGAAGAGAGGTCAAGCGACTTGCTGGAGGTCACACAAGTACTAAGTGGCAGATCTGGGTGATGAACCTAGGCCATCTGGCCACCAAGTCCCCACTCTGAGGCATTACCCTGCACTCCATCTGCAACAGGGGTGCCCACCGCACACGCTCTGTAGGGGAAATCTTATGACGTGGCTGCACAGCATCTACTCTCCCTTCCTTTGAAAGCAACACCCCATCTTCCCTGCAAAAAATGTGCACCCCCCAAATGTCCATGTGGTTCTGGTGGGGCTTCCCCTGCCCTCTCAGGCCCAGAGAAGATGACGTGACTCAGCCTAGCCAATCAGAGCACCACCTCCCATTGCCATAGAGGTTGCTTGTGGGAAAACAGCATGGCTGACGCAAGGATTCTTGCTGGGGCCGTGGAAACAAAGTTGGTTCTTTCTAATGCAGAACACAAGCTTGGAGTGTCTGAGGGTCCTCTTCCCACCAAGAAGGAAGTGCCTTCCTAAGACTACAAGGTTATATCAAGGTTGAGGAGGCAGGAGACACATTCTTAATGACATTGTTAAGCACCTAGATCCAGCCAAACCTGAAGGCAGTCCTAGCCTCAGAACTCCAGATATCTTGGCCAATAAATTCCCTTTTTCTGCTCCAGCCAATTTGAGCTGGGTTGCCGTCACCTGGAACCCAGATACAGAATGAGCGAGCAAGTTAGAGGAAACAATACATACAGTGTCAGCCCCAGAGTAAACACTCAAAACCACTGGAGATAGTGTTTGTTGATGCTGTTCTGCCAAAGCTGGATCAAAGTAGCCCTACCCAAAACCCTGTGATAGAATAACATCGTTTATGGCTTACCTACCCTGTGGATGATCCCTCCCCATGAAGGGATAAATGCTCTCCCTTCCTGATTATTCACTGAGGGACAGAGGATGGAAGATTTCTTCATCACCTACTGCATCAAGCACCGCGTGGGCCACCTGACGGTCGTTACCCCTATAGCCCACACCAGCCCTGCAAGGACGGAAACAGCCCTCATCAGTTTACAAAGGAGGAAACGCAGCCCGGGCAGTGGAAGTGACTTGCCCAAGGCCAGACTCAAGAGGAGGAGACTCCAAACCCAGGCAATTTCTGGGCCCCCACACACACCCCCTGCGCACATGAGTCCTTCTCTGAGTTCATCGCAGCCCTTCTGTCCCCAACACCCACCTCCTTTCACTCAGGGCACCGGCCATTGAGATTCCCATCGCATTTCCATCAGCCACAAGCCCATGAATAGCGTCACTTTCCTCCGCGAAGCCATCTGCCTGCTTTAAATACCCGAGTAAAATGTTTCCTCTGGACTTATTAAAGCTCCTCGATGGGTTGGCTAGACAGACGGAACGAGGCGGGGAGAGCAGAAATTCTGATATTTCAGCAGAACAGTTAGAACCTGGATTTCTGAGTCTGGTTTGAACAACTCAGAGGATTTAAAAATATTGCATCACAAATGCCCTGGGGAAGCATTCTGTCTAAGAAATGGTGTCTTTGGCGGGCTAATGGCAGCCCTTTCCAGGCCTCGACATCCCGTCAAGACTCTCAGGAGAATGAACCTCCAACAGAAAGGCTCTCCCTGAAGGGGCTCACCAGCACCTCACACCACAGGAGCCCTGAGATCCAGCAAATTTATGAAATGGAGACATTAAAAGTGTCAGGCCAGGGGCCGGCCCGGTGGCGCAGTGGTTAAGTTCCCACATTCCGCTTCAGCGGCCCAGGGATCGTCGGTTTGGATCCCAGGTGCGGACATGGCACTGCTTGGCAAGCCATGCTGTGGTAGGTGTCCCACATATAAAGTAGAGGAAGATGGGCATGGATGTGAGCTCAGGGCCAGTCTTCCTCAACAAAAAGAGGAGGATTGGCAGCAGATGTTAGCTCAGGGCTGATCTTCCTCAAAAAAAAAAAAAAAAAAAGAGCCAGGTCCACCAATGGTCTATGAGACTCAGAAGTTGGATGACAGTGGCCCCAAGGGGACGTTTCCTAAGACCATTTTGTGGTTCCATTCTGTGTCCTTGATCTCAAGCTATTTGGGCACACATGAAACATTCCATAATTTCCCCTACATTGTGCTACAGGACCATCATTTATTGATATCAAGGAGAATGAACCAACTAGAACATAGAATAATAGCAATAAGTCTCATGTGCATAAATGAGCAAGAAAAGCAAGACACAAGGCTAGACCCGGCCAGTCAGTGGGGCTGCCTGAGTCTGCAGCCTGAGCTGCCCACCCCTCGACGTGGGTTGCCCACTCGAGCCCCACTCCCCCCAGGGAAGCCACCCGCTGCCCATCTGCTCCCCGGGGCCCCCCAAGCACAGGTCTCTGACCCAGACGCTGGCTGGTGTCCAGACAGTGGGCTCCCTAGGAAGGACGAGGGGCGGGCCGTGTGGGCAGGACCCTCCCCTGCAGGAGGAAATGACCTGGACGGGGACAGTGACCACAGACTTGTTCACCAAACTCCGGGTCCCCAAGGGGGTCCCTTTATTCCAAGCTGGAAGGAGGTCACTTCGGGATAAATGAGGGGAGCCCAGTCAAGCGCTGGCCCGGGGATGCTCAAGGCAGAGGGCCCTCTAATGAGATTTCCCTTCAACAAGGGGGCTGCTTCTGCTAAAAAGTAAACAGACACATACACGCTTGAAAAGCCCCGGGATAGCTCAAATCTTCCTCACTTTACAAAGAAAGCTCTGCCGTTCCTGGAGTAGAACAACTCAGGAGAGCCTGACAGCGCAGAGGGGCACAGGACCACGAGGCCCAGCCGGACCCCCAAGTAGGGCGGTGGGCTTCCCACCATCCTGCACCACAAGACTCACTTACCCACAGCATTCAGCTAACCAGACACCCTCTGCCTAACCAAGTGATTTTAAATTTGGGTTCCAAGATATCTACGATTGATCAGTCGGGTGACCTTAAAATGAAGCACTTCTAGTCATGAAATGACACCACTAAGAGAATCTAACAGCAAGCCCCAAAGTGGGGTGAAATATTTGCCATACACCCAGCAAAGAGCTTACACTCAGCATATCCCACAAATCAGTAAGAAAACCACCCAAGAAAGATGAGCAGACGGCTTGAACAGCAGAAGCAGCTCTCCAGGTGGCCGATGACTTTGAAAAGCTGATCCACCTCATTACTCATCAAAGAAACGCAATATAGAACTGCAAAAACACGTCCTCCTCAGAATGGCTAAAATGCAAATAACTGACAATACCAAGTGCTGACAAGGATGGGACGCCTGTGGCATCTCGTATCTGCTGTTGGGAGTGCCCATGCCCACAGATGCTTTGGGGAACCATTTGACAGTATCTACTACAGTTGAAGAAACACGTGTACCATGAGCCAGAGACATCATGCGGCTGGGTGTACACACTCTACAGAAATGCACACGCTTGTGCCCCAGCACAAGTAAAATAACGTAGGAAAAATGTTCACAGTGGCTGTATTCCTAATAACCAAAATCTAGACACAACTTACATGTCCATAAATGTCAAAATGGATAAACTGTGCTGTCATCTCATAAAATAGCAAGGAGAATGAACCAACTAGAATATAGAATAATAGCAATGAGTCTCACGTGCATAAATGAGCAAGAAAAGCAAGACACAAGGCTGGAACAAGTGGATGGTGAGAATTCACCGAAGCAGCCACATGAGCAGATAATCGAGAAAAGACTCTTAAACTGGCTTCTGGTCCATTCACGCTCTCCCCTAAACCTACGGGTACCCCTTGAGAACAGGCCATACTGAAAGGCCAGGGGCCCTTTTCTCCTCCCCAGGCTTACTCAGTGCCTCAGACGCTGGCTATAGGATGGCAGCTCATCCCTGTTTGCTTAAGACTTTTCTGGTTTTCGCATTGGAAGTCCTGTGCCCCAGGAACACCCTCAGACCTGCACAAATCCAAATGGCTCTGAAATAAAAAAGAAGGAGGCTCGAACTCCAGCTCACCCAAATGGAAGAATATTCTACAATATAGCTGGCCCGAGCTCTCCGAGAAGGTCAGCGTCATTAAATACAAAGAAACGCCGAGGACCTATGACATCATGAAGACTGATGCAAGCCGTTTTGCATCCAGGTTGGATCCTAAACAGGGAGAAAAATTTCTATAAAGAACATTCATGGGGCAATGGGAAAAACTCGAATAGTCAGCAAATAAGATGAAACTTTTTCTTCAAGGTTCACATAGTAAATTTTAGGCTTTGCAGGCCAAGGGGCAAAATTGAAAGATATATGTAGATAGTCATCTAAACACTTTAAATGCAGCCATTTAAAAACATGAAAACCGTTCTCGGCTCTGAGGCAGTAATAAAAAAACAAAAAACAAAATAACAACAGAAAAAACAGGCCGTACCCTGAATGTGGCATGTGGGCCACAGCTCGCTGACCCTCGGATTAGAAAACAGTATTTTATCAACGTTAAATCTTCTGATTTTGATTAGAGCAAAGGAGTCTCGTGTCTGTAACGTGTTTTCAAAAAATGCAGAAAATATAATTTAGAGAATGAGAAAGCAAATGTGGCAAAATGTTAAAAATTAATGAATTGAGGGGGAGGAGACACAGGAGTCCTTTGAACTATTCTTGCCACTTTTCTGTAAGTTTGAAATGCTGTCAAAAGTTGTTATTTTTTTTAAAATCTCAGTTCCTCCCAAACTCTGTGACTTTGGGCGAGTTTCCTGTCTGCTGAGTTTCCTCCTACGTCAGGTGGACATCGTATGAGCTGCTTCCGGTGAAGTCACAGGCCATCCCGTCAGTCCCTCCTCGTTCACTGAGCGCCTGCTAGATGCAGACACACTGCTACGCTCAGGCCCCCAAACTGAAGAGGCCCTGCCCTCCCGGAATTCACTGTGTTCAAGTGAGATGGGGGGACAGAATGAGATCATGACATCCAAGTGCTCGGCCCTGTGCCCAGCACGATGTAAACCACAGATGCTCGCTATCAATATCGAGATGGTTATTATTACACCGGTGGCCGGCTGAGCTGCTCCGGGGGCCTGGCCCTCCACGGCTAACGGTCCCAGGCCCTTTGGGGGAGATGCATAAATGGCACGCCCTGCCTATAACGAACCCAGCCTTTCCCACCTCATCCATCACCGTATTCGAAGTGTCAATATTTGTGGGGTGAACTGGCCCATGATAACCATGTTTTTAACCAATTACAATTCAGCCTTTATCTCCTCTGACAGGAGGTTATGTTAATATTGAATCAACTCATTCCAACATAATCTTTAAAAAAAAAAAGTCTCTTCAAATAAAACATTCCAGCCGCCTGTCCTGTGGTCCCTGGCTGGGGAGAAGTGTCCCAAAGGCATTCAGTGGCACAAAAAACTCCCCTCAGGGTCATCTTCCCAGAGCTTATGAGCTGTTTACAACGTCTCATGGGAGCATGCGTGATACACGGTGACAAATGTCCCAACGAAGGGCGCTTGGGAGGAATCAAGAGTTACAGGTCTCGCGTGCGCTCACAGGAGGACCTCAGACTGTGACCTGACCACCCCTGGGAGGTCATTGTGCAGCAGACGCACCAGGCCCAACGGGCCCCCTGAAGCTGAGCCAGAATCCCCCAGCGGAAGGGCCGACAGGAGCACTCGGGGCTTCCAGAAGGGATGTGAGCGCCCAGAGACGGCAGCGGGCCAACAGGAGGCGCATTGGTACTTCGGGCTAGTGGTTACTGAGTTCCCAGGTGTTGAAGTCACACTCCATGGGTTCAAACCCCACCTCAATCTCTTACTACCTTTGTGACTTTGGACAAGTTTTGTAACATGTTCACTCATTCTACTCCTGCCTTTAAGACGTTGGAAGGTGAATGAGGAGACGGGTGCACAAAGGGGGCAAGTGGGAGGGCATCCTGTGTCCTATCCCAGGGGCAAACCCAGGAGACCGTGAGAGAAGAGAGGTGGGGTGACAGCTTTGTTCTCGGCAGGAAGGGGTGAATACAGCCCCTGGCATGAATGAAGCAAACAAATAAAGTGCAACTCAGTGCAAACTCTTCTCCATTTAACAAAAAGCAAATCACGTAGTCCCTTTGGGGAGGAGACAAAAGTCAAGAGCATGAATCCAATGAAGAAAAAGGAGGAACCACTGTCCTGGAGAAGACGTCTTCAGCTCTCTCCTCAGAGCCAGGTGGCAGCATCTGCTCCTCACGGTGTTATTTATGCACAGCAATTATCTCAATTATGTGTCTTGGTTGTTGGAGTTGCTGGTGTCTCCAGATGAGTTTGTTTCCAGTGGAAACATTCCATGGGAATTATTTAGTAATTGGCTCCTGAGGAGGAGGTGTCGTTAGAGTCACTCCACACCTCACCTGTCTGCCTGTTCCACGAGGTCTTGTAAAATCGTGTGCCCAGAAACCAAAGGCTTCCAACAGCCGACACCAGCGTGGGGGACCAGGGAGCCGGAGGGGAGCTCTACATTTTGAAATCATCGTCTCATAGTTTTCAGTTTCAAGAATTCTTTCAAATCCATGGTCTCGTGTTTTTTATGTCAACCCAAGGAGCCGGGAATACCACGGCCCCTTTTTAAGTGGGAAAGTGAGAGTGGCTTGCCCCAAATCCTATAGCTAATTAGGTAGCAGAGGGAGGATCTGAATCGAAAGAAAAGGTTCTACCTCACTCCAGAACCTTCCATGTTTTATCAGCAGAGTCTTAAACCTCAGACATGATCTGAGATCTATCCAAGGCTCCCAATGGAGAGAAAGTGGGTGGAAAGAGATTAACAATTCGCTTGGGATTCTGGACAGCGGGGCAATGGGCAGAGGGGGTGCCTGTCCATTTGGGAAGAACCCAGGGACTCTAGAAGATGCTCTGTCTGAGGGAGCCCTCTCCCAGGCTGCTGATGGAGCCTGGCATGTCACACATTAGTGCTTCAGCTGGACCTGGAACCCTGCCATTTTTCACGAGCACTTCTGACCACGTCCTTCTCTGCTCTGTAGCTCTTCATGGCTCCCTATTACCTTAGGGATAAAGCACAACCTCCTTAGCCGGGTTCACTAAACCATTCGTGAGCTGGCTGCAGCCTCAATTACTGATATTATCCTCTCTGCTCTGACTCTTGGGCACTTTCTACTCCAGCAACACGGTGCCAAGGGGAACACGCTTCCCATCTCCACATGCCTCAGCCCTTTATGCTCCTAGAATGGCCACGTGCATCTTACCTAACCAGCAAGTCATTTCCATCTTTAAAGAGACCGCTGAAGCCGCTAGCTCCTCTCCCACCGCTAAATCAAGGGCATCCTCTCTAGCTAAATGCCAGCATCACCCCAATAAAGAGCTCACCACGTTGCTTGTCACTAGTCTGCTCCTAGTTCTGGCCATTGCCTAGACCAGGGGACCCTCGAGGGCAGGGACCTTGTTGTCTCCTCCATCTCCCTGCAGGCTGGCCTCGAATTCATCCCCCAGTGGAGACAAATGAATCCATAGTTGCCGAATGCGTGCAGTTCTCTCATAGCTGCCTCAGGACCCCTGCCCTCCCCGTGCACTTCCAGAGCAAACCTTCCTCTGGGTGATCCCGCCATGGGCAGCGAGCTGTGAAGGCTGCAGGGTGTCCGAGTTTCTGAAGCCCTGGCTGGCTCCACCTCATCAGCCCCCTGCAACCTCCTGGGACATCAAGCGATGAGGACGCTCCACTGTAGGCAAAGGGCTCAGGGAGGTCATGTCGCTTGTCAAAGGTCACAAAACTAGCAGGCGCTGCATCCAGTTCACTTGACTCGAAATTCAATTAATTTTAAAATCAGTTGAACTAAGATCTGTCGCACTAATATAACCTCGCCATCATTTGTCTCATCTGCAAAACGGATGTATTGCCACTGAACTTGAAAAGGGAGGATAAATGAGGTCCATGATACCCAAATGCTGGTCCTGGGACCAGTATCAGAAGCCCCTGATGCGACCATTAAAATAATAAGTCCTGGGTCCCAACCCAGACTTAAAAAAGACTCTGAGGGTGGGATCCAGAAATCCGTGATTTTTAAATGGTACTTAAGTTATCTGGTGTGCAGCCAAGTTTGGGGACCCTGAGACACCAGGGAAAATCCTAGAACATAGTAGGTGCTTGACAAAGGTTAACAGACCCATATTATGCAAACCTAGTTGCCTAAGTCTGAAACCGTTGGCACACACAGCTTTCCGACACATACTGCTGTGTGCTCTTGGGTAAATTACTCAACCTCTCAGAACATGTTTCCTTATTAGTAAAATGGGTCAAAAAGTAGAAATATCCACCTCTTAGGGGTATGGCGAGGATTACCTAAATAATGTACTTATTGCTGCCACCCCGACCATCTGCAAGTCCCGTCTACTTGAACCCCAAGCTTGACCCCTCTCGCCATCTCCATCACCACTTGCCCAGGCAGCCAGTTCCTCTGGCCCAGAACAGTGCCCTAGCCTCCTAACGGCACCCGCTCCTTCCCTCCACAATCCATTCTCTGCACGGAAGAGCGACCTCTAACTGCGAATCGGATTATGCCCCCTCTGCTCAAAACCTCCCAGTGGCTTCTCTGCGCCCTTGGAATAAAATCCAGACTTCCAGGCTGTGCACGTCCTGGTCCCTGCCCACTTCACCTTCTCAGGGTAGTTTAGCTGACCATCCAAGCTAAACGGGACCCCTTACGACTCCCTGCTCCAGACCCCGCTTATTTCCTTTATCACCTGAATTCAGCTGGGATGTAACCGTTTATTTGAATCATCATTTGATTGTCTTCTGTTCCATCAGATGTAAGTTTCAGGGGGGAGGGTACCACACCTGTCTTACGGCTGTCCACGTAGACCTTGCACATTGCCTGACACATAGTAGGTGCTGCATAATACTGAATGAATGAATGGATGGATGGATGAAGGAACAGGATTGTTCGGCAGCATACCCAACACTTGAGAGGCAGTCAGCAGCAAAGCTAGCTCCCCACCCCCTCCCGTCTGCTCCCCCGCCTCCGTCAGTCCCTGGAGCCTTCAGGTAGAGGATAAACACCGTCCATCGGGGAGGAGATGCAGCGACGCCCAATGTCATCGCCACTTTATTTGATTATCTCCGACTCCAGCATCCGGGCCACGTGTGCTGGGAGCCGAAGCAACTGTACCCCGACCTCTGGTCCACGCCATCCCATCCTTATAATGATTTCCATGACAACAGTGACAGAAAGCCAAGGCTGTGAATTCCCTTTGATAGGAGGCGGATGCAGAAACGGGGAGAAGGACTTTCAGAAGAATGAGGCTCTTTGATTCAGCTCAAGGCGCCTCCATGAAACACCGCTATTTTCTGAGAACACACATTTTAACCCTGCAGAGGGAGATTTCTCATGGATGCTAAAAAAAGAAAGAAAAAGAAAAGGAAACAAACCCACCGTGGTTCCTTTTCGAGAACATTCATCTGTGGGGACGGGGAAGGTGTGGATGCTGTGGTATCAGGAATGTTCCAGTGGGAGACAGGAGGAGCAAGTGGTCCCTGCCAAGGGGGCTGCATGAACCCTGGGTGCCTGGCCCCTGACCGAGGGCTCAGACATCCCTGCCCACTTGAAGCAAGTCAAGAGGCTCAGGGTCCCCAGCCCACCTGGCTAGCCAGACAGACAGGAAGAAGCAGGGTGAGGCAAAGGAACCCCCAGATCCTGCACTGAAGAATCATGAGCCCTGGGTCTGAATCCCAGCTCGGCCACTCACCTGCTGTGTTACCTTGGGCGCATTGCTTCCCCTCTCTGGACAAAATTTCTCCATCTGTAAAATGGGCACAATACCACTTCCCCTCTCCCCAGGGGAATCGTGAGGATTGAGTGAGGGGATGCATTCAAGACAGATGATTCTAGTTTTCGGACATGGCCATAAGGAGAAGAGAGTGGCCAACTGCCCCGGTTTGCCTGGCGCTGAGGACTCAGCCGAGACACAGGACTGTCAGTGCCAAAACCAGGACAGTTGGGGACAAGCCAGGATGGTTGGTCACCCTAGAGGAGAGTGTCTGGATGACGAAGACTGCTAAGAATCATAGAATTATCAAGAGAAAAGGGCCCTGATGTGCCTTCTGGTTTAACAGCTCTGCCCTTCTGGTCTTGTCGTGAGAAAAACATCAGACAAACCCAGCTTGGGGACATTTTACAGGTTACCTGGCCAGTACTCTGTCAAGGTCATGACAAACAAGGTAAGACTGAGAAACTGTCCCAGACCAGAGGGTACCAGGCAGGTGTGACAGCTAAACACAGTGTGGCGCCCGGGGTGAGATTCTGGAACAGGAAAAGGACATTAACAGAGAAACAGAAATCAAGTCTGCTATTTAGGTCTCTGTTTCTTTTTTCTAACACAGGTCTACTTTAGCTAATAATCTGTATCTGAAACCTTTCATTTTACAGATGGGAAAGTGATGCTAGAGGCAGAAAGCAGTGGAAGTCTGGATCCAGTTTCTAACACCTGGAGCTAGACCCTGCTGCCCCCCGCAGACTTCCTGGGGACTGCTGACTCTCAGAAGCTTCTCCAGAAGGAAGAGAGATGAGCACTGGGCTTGGAGTCACAGAATGTGGCTTGAGGCCCGGCTCTGCCTTTAACTGGCTGTGTGACCTCAGGCAAATCCCTCACCCTCTCTGTTCTTTGGTTTCCTCATTTGTCAAAAGAGGAGGATGCGCCAATTGAATTCCACAGGAAGGCATTTATTCAGTATTCCTGATGTGCAATGGACTGGATGGGCGTCATCAGAGGTGAACAAAACAGAGTCCTGCCCTCAGGAAGCATAGAGTCTTGTTCAAGAGTCAGTCCAATGTGACCCATGTGAGTTTCTGGGGATGTTCTGTGAAGATAAAGAAGCCCCCGGCCATGTGGCATGACAGAAGCCCAGAGGAGGAGGAAGACACGATGGCAACACTCAGAGAAGGAGAGACGGTGAAGGCAGACGGAAATGCTCGTCTCCCCACACTTGGATTCAAACGGTGGTTTATCCGAGGGTGGGGTGTGCGTACGTTAGAAGGACACCAAATGCATGGATGCAACACCCCCAGCAGGGTCCCGAGCCTCTGTGTGTGTGTCCAGCTCCCCGGGGGACAGCCAGCACATCCTGAGTGTCATTCTGCTCCAGGCCGTCTCTCCCCAAGGCTCCCCTCACACTGTGGGATCTGCCCATCACGATTCTGCACACCCACCGCCCCGGCCACCATGGCCACACCTGGCACATCTCCTGAGGTCCCCAGCTTCTGCCTGGTCTCATTTCCATCCTCCCTCAGACTCACTGCTCTGGTCCTCCTCTGAGGCAGCCAGGGATGGTGGGCCCAAGCCCTGAGTTCGAATTCTGGCTCGGCCACCTTCTAGCCGTGTGACTTTGGGGGGTCACCTCCCCTCTCTGCCACCCAGTCACCTCACTTGTGAAATGGAGGTGATGATCCTCACGTCCCTCAGTTCTCCTGAGAACTCAGTGCAACATTCTGTACAGAGTACCCGGTACATGGTGGGGGCTCCAGAAGGGAGCAGCTGCGGATCAGCATCCCGTCGTGGTCGGTATCACTAGCCTCCCAATAGGCAGGCACGTGGCTATTTTTGTTATTGTTGTCTTTAGGGATAAGCTTTGCATTATTAGCATTATTCCCATTTGTTTCATGCCCAGCCCGGGTGGTCACCAAACACACACACACACACGCACACACGCATGTGAGCTGCACTCAGCCATTCTGCCCCACGGCCCTGTTCTGCCCAAGCCCTCAAGACAGTTGACCTCAGCCCTGAGAAAGAAACAGGACCCCTCAGTCATTTGTAAACACCTCCCCCTCACCTACCACCTCCAGGGGACCTACCGAGCCCCCGGGGGCCCTCATCGCCCTGCAGGTCTGTGAAGGTCGGAGGTCAGCACTGTGGCCATGTCCCTTCACGGGATGGGGAGCCATTCTTCCCCCACTGCTGGCTGCAGCTTCCTCTGCAGCCCAGCAGCACCCACCTGGCTGTGTACTTTCTCCAGCTCCTCCTTGCTGACCGACGTCTTGCTGTCCTCCATGGTCCCCAGAAGGAGCTGTACGTCCGACAACAGCGCATGGGTCCTTCTGAGGTCCCTCCGAAGACGCTTCTCGACGTCAAAGTCCCGATGGCCGATCTGGAAGCCAAGGGAGGGCTCTTGTGAGCTAAGACAGCAAAGCAGTGGCCCAAATCCTAGTTCTCTGGAACCAGGCCCCTTGGATTTGAATCCTGCCTCCACCACTCACACTGGGAGACCTTGAACAAGACCCTTCTCCTCCCTGAGCCTCAGTTTCCTCATCTGAATGTGGGAACGGCATCAACCACACAGGGCTGCTGCGAAAATTAAATACGGGCTCAGCTTTGTGCCCAACTCATAGGAAAGGCACGAGGAAGATGAGTTGCCGTCATTGCTGTGATGGCAGCCTGTGAGGACCCAAAGTCATTCTGTCTCATCTTTAATTGCATGAAAGTCCTCAGTGGGACCTCTCCTCACCTCGCAGGAGCCCATCTGCCCGGTGAGGACCTCTGCTGGCAGAAGCGAGGACCACAGTCACCCTGGAGGTAAGGGACTGGCTAGTCCAGGAGGGGGCCGTTATTCGCGCTATTAGTCTGGGTGCTGGTTTGAGGAGTTTATGAAAATTCATTGAGCTGTACAGTGGGATACGGCGTGCTTCTCTGCGTGTGTGTTACACTTCAGTAAAGAGTAGTAAAAATCGCTTGCTGTGTTTGAACGTCTCAATCAAGCTTTTTTGTCCCTCGAGCTGGTCCCTTGTGCCAGTTTAAGGACGGGCAGATGCGGTCATTTTCAGCAGAGGGAGCTTACCCAGAGGAGAGCACATTCCTTCCCCTAGAATCCTGAATTTGAAGGCCCTGTACTCCAAGCAAACAGTTGTCAGGTGGCTCTTAAGGAAGCCACATTCTGGACTTGGCACCAGGAGGGTGACCACTCTCAAAGGTCAACAACACAGGCAGAGACAACCAAGGGAGACACAGAGTCACAACAGGGGCCTGCCGTGAAACCCCGACAGCCTACGGTCTCCCCTAGAAATAGGGCATTGACTTAAAAACATTGGGCTTGCGTCTCTAAAAGAGCCTGACAGTCCCCTTCTCTTCAGGGGACCGGAGGAAAGAACACGGCGTCATCAGTCAGGTGGGGAGCTTCCAAGAAAATAGGATATAGGTGTCTCAACCGTGGGACCCAGTTTCTACACACCTGGATATCTGTGTCTCTACACCAAGTACAAACACTTCCTGGGAGGCTCAGAAGGCCCCAGAATATTCTAGAAAGAATGTGGGATTTGGAAGGAGGTTACCCAGGCTTTACATCCTGGCTCGCCATTGGCTGGCGGGAACTGTGGCTGAGTCATGCGACCTTTCTGAACCTGAGTTTCCATTTCTCCAAAAAAACAAAAAGAAAAAAATTCTCTATCCTCCATGTCGAGACAAGACAAGGATCAGGTGTGATAATGGATTGAAAGCATTTTGTACGCTGTCAAGTGCTTTACAAATATAAAGGATTATGAGTATTATTTGATGACCCAGAATGTACATCTCTAGATTTTGCCTTATTATTTCTCTAGCACGAGTTTTGAATTCTTTGAAAAATGAGTTGGTTCTTAGAATACGGCCTCTTTATGCTCTGATGTACGGCTTTGCTCAGTTTAAAATGCTGGTCTAATATATATATACACACACACATATTCTCACCTGCTGAGCGGAAGACTGGGCATCGTGCCAGGCCCTTTGTCACGTGTTATTGCATTTAACTCCTGTGACAGTCTCTTAAAAATAGACATTATTGTTATTGCCTTTATAAAAGTAGTAATAGCTTACATTTATGGAGGGCTTTCTAAGTGTCAGACACTGTTCTAAACACTTTACGGATATTAACATATTTAGTCCTCCCGATGAATGTATGGGGTGCGTAGTATTATGATTCTCATCCCACAGATGACGAAACGGAAGCTCACAGAGGTGAAATAGTTTTGCCCAAGATCACACAGTTAGTAATAAGTGGCAGAGTTAGGATATGAACCCAGCTTTTCTGACAGCAGAGAGGTAATTTGAGTAAAATAGATGATGAGAGAAAACAGCGTTATGAAGACACAGGGGAGCATCACCCAGCTCAGGCTGGGAAGGGTCAGGAAGGGTCTGAGATAAGCAGGAGCTGGGTGAGGTTCAGGAAGAGCACTGCAGGTGGAAGGCACTGCATGGGCGAGATAGAGGGCCAGGAAACTGTCTTGTACATGCAATTCTGGGTGATTAGCATCAGGGTATGAACCACGAGGGTGGGCCAGGTCACAGAGCGAGACAAGTTGCCCGGAACCAGCTCCTGCCTTCTGAGCTGTGTGGGGCTCTTAAGCAGGTGCTGTCCTGGGGAAATGGAGGTACAGCTGAAAAAAACGAATACAGAGAGGGTAAGTGATCTGCCCAAGGTCACACTGCTACTAAGGGGCTGACCAGGGATTTGAACCCAGGAAGCTCAGCATTAGAATGCAAGTCTCTAACCACTGCACCACAGCACCTGGTGGAACCTGAATCCCACTTTATTAACTTGAGCCCAGGGTCTTTACCGTGATTGCATTCAAACAGTGTGCTTTGAATCTTTCTTATTTTTGTGTGTGTTCTTGCTCTGCATATATTCTAAAGTGCCTTTAATCCTGCTGTGGGGCAAGTTGGCATGAGGGACATTCCTTGATGTTGTCACTGACCATGCAGTAGGGATGGCTCAGATCCTACCGTCTTCACTGCCAGAGAGCCCCTAAAAATGCTGGCACCATCTCCTTTCCAGAGGAGTTATTGCAAACAAAATTCACAACAAAATCTCAGACAAGTCATCCTCCCCATCATAATGAATTACTACGGGAGAGGAGGGCAAAAAAAAAAAACCTCATTAGCTTAATGGGAAATAAATGTCATTCTGCAAGTTCACATTTTGCAGCATGAAGATTCAAATTTGGATAAATCTGGTGAATAATTAACCAATAAATCTAAATGATGTTTAGTGTTCTTGTGGGAAACTGTATTCAAACCTCAAATGTTTCACCATTTATCATGAAGGCAAATTGTTTGGGGCAGGAGTTAAATGTCTGTTGTCAAAGATCTCTCCAAATACTTTTAAAATACGACCTGGAAATGTTGTTAGGGATAACCAAGTCCCTTTACAGATGGGGAAATTGAGGTTTGGAGGGCAATGCGTGTTGCTGAAGGTCGCACAGTAAATTAGTGGCAGAGCTGGACCTCTCGATAACATTATGAAAAAATCAACACAGTCAACAAAAGTTGATTCTAGTTAACTGGACTTTAATTGCTTTTAAGCAGCAAGGTGCTAAATTAAAAAAATAAATAGGCTTTCAAATAATATAGACCTCATTTCAAATCTACATAGACCGCTAACAAGCTATATGATCTTGGGCAATTTGCAATACATTTTGAGCCTCACTTCTCTCATATGAAGAAACTAATAATAACTATCCCATAGCACTGCAGTAAAAATTAAATAAAGTCTGTTAGAAAAAATTAAGATTAAATACTTATCTACTAACAGAATAAAAACACGGTTTGTAGCTTTAGAGCGAACAGTAGAACAAAAGGGATCACAGAAAATGTTATCAATCTGTCTAAAAGCAGGAAAGGAATAAAGAAAGAAGCAAAGAAAAAGGACAATAAACCAGCAAATACTAAATGCAAAAATAAGAGACTAGAAATAATTTCAAATATATCAGTCATTATAATAAATGTAAATGAACTAGATTCTCTTATGAAAAGTTAGAGACTAAAATATGGGATTAAAAAGTATCCAGCTGTTTAAATGAAACACACACACACACATTTGCAAAGGTTGGACATGAAGGGATAAAAAAAAGTCCTGCAGGCATCTTAAAAAAACAAGCAAAATAAAATAAGGCAAAAGCCATTTGTGGAGAAAAAGGGACACTATACAATAATCAAAGAAACAATCTACAATCTGCCAAGGAAATAAGGCAATGATAAATTTAGATGCACCTAAAAATATAACCTCAAAATACATAAAGAGAAAACTAAAACAGAATTATAAGCAAAACTTGGCAAAACCACAATAACAGTGGGAATATAACAGGACTCTTCCAGAAACAGTTCAAGCAGACAAAATCAAAGTTAATAGGAAGTGATTTTTTTAATATATTTTTAACTTTTCCTTTGTGGTTTGTGCTTTTATATTTGAGTATAATATTTAAATCACAAAATTAACAAGCTGATCCATTTGTCATGTATAGAACCCTATTCCTCAGAACAGCTAGGATTCACTCATTGAATCAACTTTTTTCAAAATGCATAGTGAGCACCTATTTGTCCAGGCCTGGCTGCCCTAGATGAGCGTTTGAAGGAGGCCCACATTCCTTTGTGAACAAAACTAATGACTCTTGGGGAAGGTCTTTGATGGCAGGATCATTGCTAATTAAAAGACAATGAACGCATGTTAAGCAAATACATTAAAATACACTCCTATGCTATTTTAAAGGAGATCATAGAAGCCACAGGCATATCCCTCCAACCTTGGGGTTTCATGTAGCAGAAGAACAGGCAGAGAAAGGAATAGTTAGGGGCCGAGGGAGCATTTCCTCCCAACTCTGAAACTACGAGCTGGCCCTGTGCTCTGACGGCTGCCTTATTTACGGCAGCGGTTCTCTGTAACAGGGAAGGTCGATTTTGTTCTCCAGGGACATTTGGCAACGTCTGTAGACATTTCTGGCTGTCACATCCGGGGGGGTACAGCTGGCATCTAATGGGTGGAGGCCAGGGATGCTGCTCCACATGCTACAAAGCCTGGGATAGCCCCTCACCACAAAGAATGATGTGGCTCGAAATGTCCACAGAGCTGCAGCTGAGAACCCTGCTATTCAGCAATGGCAACAACCCCACAGGCCCTGCCCTGCAGAGGCTCAGAGCGGTTAACCTGCTCGCCCAAAGCTGTGTAGACAGAAGTGGCCTGGGGAGTGCTTAAAGCCACATTTGCCTGACTTGGAGCCTCTAGCAAAAGTCTTGTTCTCACGAGGCCACTTGTGAGTGCCCTGGCCATTCACATCCACCCCAGTAAAGCAAGGGCTGTCTACACTCTCACCCCGACAGCAGCTGAAGTGAGGCGGCCTCATCCGCCACTTCTGGCCCCCTCTGTTTAGACTCACAGGCTCTCCCAAGACCCTGCTGTGTGCAGACACTGGAAGGTCCCCTTAGAAGAGCCGGTGAGTGTGGGCAGGGACAGAAGTGATGGAGAAGAGGGCGCTGGAGAGAAGCAGGTGGAAGCCAGGTGAGGGGACTGGCCCCGGTTAGTCCTGAGACCCCTCCAGCTGGCCTCCCCATGAACCCGCCTCTCAAATAGGGCCCAGAGGCAGGGAATGTGTTCTCCCAAGTGTCTGCTGGTGTCCCTGCCTTACCTGATCACAGAGGGTCCCGATCAAGCCTTCCAAATCCTGCTTCTCATGGAGGACCATCTGCTTCTCCTCATATTCCTGCTCCAGCTGCATTTCCAGCTGGCGGAGCTGCGGGCACAAAGGGCAGAGGCATGCATGGGATAAATGAGCTCCACTGGGACAAATACCACCAGGCAGGGACCCTCGGAGGAGCGAGATGACATGGAGCTCATGGCCGCTTGTCCAGCTCCAGAAAGGCTGCCCTAGAGATTGGGAAGGGGTGTCTCTGTCAGAGAACTCAGGAGCCTTAAAGCTTGGGAGCCAGACAACTATGGGGAGAGCCGGCCAATTGTGGGGAGCCCCCTGCCCTTCACTGTGAAGCCCCCTCCCCCAGCTCCCTACCCGTTCCCTAACGGATGTTGCCTGCCTATGCCAAGATCTATTGACTATTTACAACTCTTGCCACTCTGACTTTTTAAGGTTCTGCACAACATTATGTGCAACAGAGCAAAATGCATCCATCTCCATTGATAAATATACAATGATGCAGTAAAAAAAAAAGAAGAAAAGTTGCATATGAGATTATTCTGTGTTATGGACTGCATGTTCGGTCCCTCCAAAATTCCTGTGTTGAGGCCCTAACCCCAGTGTGACAGTATCTGGAGGTGGGGCCTTCGGGTGGTAATTAGGTGAGGTCATGTGGGTGGGGCCCCTGGGCTGGGCTGAGTGCCCCTCACACAGGAAGAGACTCCACAGAGCTGGCTTCCTCTCTCTCCACCTACAACGAGAAGGCGGCCACCCACAAGCCAGGAAGAGAGCCCTCACCAGACCCCCAATCTGCCACCACCTTGGTCTTGAACTTCTCAGCCTCCAGAACTGTGAGAAATAAGTGTTCATGGTTTAAGCCCCCGATCTGTGATATTCTGTTATAGCAGCCAGAACCAGCTAAGACATCAGGATGAGCATCTCATTTAGTTTACGGTCACTCTGATTGCTCAGTAATCCCGCAGCAAAGGCAGGCACTCCCCCGGAGGGAATACCCCGCGTTAGCAGTGCTTTTCACACCCTCTTCCCCTCCACCCGCCTCCCCCGTATATGTTACCTCACCCCTTCCTCCTCCCTCTCCATCTTGCACTATCAAGAACCCTATTTCACAGGCGGGTAAAGTGAGTCAGAGAGGGGTTCTGAAGCACACACGCCTAAGTCAGTTGCTGCTGAGAGCAGTTAGCGTTCTCTCTCCTGGCCCCAGCTCCTCTGCCACCCCAGACGGCCATCCGCATTCCCACCCAGGTCACTCACAATTGATTTCCTGCCACCGTGAGAGACGGACTGAGCAGGGCAGTCGGCAGATGTGAAGTCGATGTGAGAGTCTGTCATAAGGAGAAAAACACCTTTCTCTGACCTCACTCTCTCTCTCTATAAATCTGTCCACGGAAAAGCCTCAGGAAGGTCTGGGTCACATCCCCACCTCGCCGGGGCCCTGGCTCGGGGCGCTCATCATGCTGTGATGCACTCTTGGAATGCACCAGAAATTGTGCAACCCTCACCCGAGAGCACAGCGGCAGGGACTGGGGGCCTCCATCTCCTGACACACAGGGGGAAATTATAATGATTGATGGCGACGTATGGAGAAAGCAAGTTCATTTCAAAACTCTCTTTTCAGAGTAAGAGATTCAAGGCCCTCTGCTCACGTCTGCTTTTAGAATGAAGACCGGAATAGCCAAAACTCATTTTGAAACATATACAAAATAATAAAAACTATCCATTAAGCAAGGCAAAGTTTTCTGGAGCGTGTTCCATAGAATATTTCCACATGGTGTTCACAGGTATGATGTGGGGGGGTGCAGAGGGATGTCTGCGCTAGAATAAGTGTGGGAACCACTGAGTTAATGGGTTCTTCAGTGATGGACTTATCAGAGCCTTTGGGAAGCTCACATGCAGGAAGTGCTAAAGGATACAGCGTTGCCCAAGGCTGACGTCTATCAAGTGCTTCCTAAATTGTCTTCTGTGGTCTAAACATTTGCAATCTGTATATTGCAATACATATATTGCATGTATATATGTATATACATATATAGTGTTTTGGTTAAGACACTGGGCTTTGGGTCAGACAGGACTGAGATCAAGTTCTGGCTCAGCTACTTCCCAGCTGGGTGGCCTTGGGTGAGTCACTTCACCTTTTTGAGCTCCAGTTTCCTCATCTGTAGAAGCAGGGCAATAAACCTTACAGAGTTCTTGTGAGGATTATGTAAGCTGACAGACATAAAGAATCCAGCCTGGTGCATGGCGCCCACTGGGAGTTCAAAGAATGCCACTCGTGTCCCCCAAATATGGAATAACAGAAAATAAGCAGGAACTGGCTGCTCAGTGATAACTCCAAGAACTTTCCAGTTTACAAGGCACTTCTCATTCATCTATTTCGTCCTGACAATAGCGAAAGGAAGGGAGAACAGTTTCTATCATGGCTCCCATTTCACAGATCAGAAAACTGAGTCTTGGGAGGTTACGGGACTTTCTCGAGGGCACACAGGTCAGGCTGAGCCCCAAATCATTGACTTTCTCTCCAACCCTGGGGACCTCTGGGGGGATGCACTTGGGCCCTGAGGATGATCCATGTGAACCCCCAGAGGAAATGAGCCTTAAAGGGGCCCCAAAAGGAGTATATGAGGAGCACGACTGACAGCAGATGCGGCAGCATCCACCACTGGGGGTGAAGAACGGGCTCAGTTCTTACACTCCCCTGGAGCAGGGACAGGGTACAGGGCAGTCCCATCTGCCCGAGGACGTGCCCAGCTAGCTTCCCATCCCACAACGAGGTCTGACGATCACCAAAGCCCCCTCCAGCCCCACCCAGGATCATGCAGCACTGGGGGCTCCGCAGGGCACCCAGTCTTCTCTTGAGTGGGTTAATCAGGCCTAAGAACAAGCCAACCACCAGGCCGGGTCCCTGGCTCATCTGGAAGGGCCGGCTGCCTGGAAATCCACACACATTGGCGCTGCTTGTTAGTTTCCAACATCCGGGGATTCTATTAGGAAACTCTGTGCAACGTTTCCCCATCGGTGATCTGCTTGAATCTGCGCTGTGACCCTGCCAGGGAGCCGTTATTACCCTATTGTACAGATGAAAAAAGCGAGGCTTATGAGCAAGGTTACGGGATTTCTCCAATGTCCCACATTGGGTAGTTAATGGGGTTGGGACCTGATCCAACTCTCCACGACTCCAAATAATATAGCAACGCTGGCTTTCTCGTGTGTCTTACAAACTGTCTCTGACTGACCAGCCCTGGATACAGAGCAAGGAGCCAGGGAGCAGACGGGATTTGGGTGGAATTTGAGGGTTTAAAATCACTTCTCCGAGATCACACAGTGGTTAAGTTGAAGGGCAGGAGTCTATGGACCCCAACGCCCCAGTTCTCACCCCTACAGCCTAATGTCTCCACAGAGATACTGTATAGGGAGCGAATAATCGCGGTCAACTTTGGGAAATGGTCTCAGCCCCTTCCTGGAGATTCAGAATGCGCACCAGGCTAGGAAAGACCCGGAGAAGTCCTGCAGAGACGAAACCTGGCACATGAGGCCAAACCCTAAGCGTGCCCGCGATCCCGCTGTAAAGATTCATCTTACACTCACATCAGTCAAAGCATCGATAAAGATGTTTGTCCCAGCACCGAGTATAGTAACAGAAAGTCAGAAACATCCTAAATGTCCGACAACAGGAGACTTGAGTAAGTTAGCGCACGCTCCTCCAGTGGACTCCTTGTAAGCCATTAAACATACGTTTGCTCTGTATTTACCGACATGGAAGCAGGCCCAGGACAGACCTCTGAGTGTAAACAGCGGGCTTCAAAACAGCATGACCCATTTAGGCAAAATGATATCTCTACGAATACACAGGTGTGTGGATACGATGAAAGAGAGAGACAAGGCAATATTTAAAAATAGTAATAACGATGATTTCTAGGTGGTGAGATTTCAAGGACTTAGCGCTTTTTTATACACTGTTTTAAACGTCTGCAAAGAGCTTGGATAAATGCAAGAAATTATGTGAGTTAGAAGGGAAATAGCCAGAAGGGACGGTCCCCTTCTTGAAACATCTATGATACACGTCCTCGCCCAAGGCATCAGCCGCATGGCATCATGGGCTCCTGGGAGAAATCGTGGGGTGATTATGCTGGACAGTTCCAGAGGCTTCTGGAAGTTCCAGGACCATATTTAAGATAGATACCTCTGCGCAAGCACCCCTTCAAAGCACCTAGGGAGCTAAGTCGCAGGTGGTTGCAGAAAGCGCCCCGTCCCCAGACCCCGGCCTCCCCTTCACTCTAGGGAAGAGAAACAAGGCTGGACCCATCAGGGCCCAAGGGCGTGGCTGGCCTCGCCGCTCACATACCCGCTTCTGGCAGGACTGGCGGATGTCCTCCAGCTCCTCCTCCTGGTCCTCACGGTCCTTCTGGTGCATCTGCTTCATCCTCTCGATCTCCAGCTCGAACCGCTGGCGGAGCTGAGGGGCAGCAAGGACAGAGTGTGAGGGTGACCCTCACTGACTCCCCAGGCCCTCCACATCATCCTTGGCATCCCAATTGCATTGTCCATGTTTGGAGTGCATGGATGAGGGTCAAGTTATCCTCCCAGGCCCCCAGGAAGGTCAGAAATGGTAAACAAACAGCCCCAAGGCTGCCTGTATCCCTTCCTGTGCTCGTAACAGACATCACCAGTCAATCACACTCTTTCCCACTGAGTTTAAATGTAGCCTCAGAATCACTCTTATCGTTCTTAAAAATTTGTTATTCCTGGATGAGACATCAGTGATGGTTTTTAGATGGGTGGATAGGTGAGTGGACGGATGGTGGAACAAAATTTTATTTATGAAGATATGAGAGCCCGGAACGGGAGATAACTCGCCCAGGATGTTATGGACAATTCACCTCGACTCTGCCTGGTTCCCTTTCTCTGTAAAAACAACCATCTTTGAGTTCTGAGAACTCAATGAGATGATCCATGTAAAGGATCTAGCCAGTGCCTGGCATATAAACATTACTCGCTCTTTCCCCATTATCTTGAAAATAGAGAGAAAGGCCCATCCTCTCCCTTCCTGGCAGCCTGACATAATTAGCTGTGCTCCCAGGAAGGAGATGAGCCTTTTAAATGAGAGCCCCCAAAACTTGCTCTGAGCAAAGAGTTGTGTGTGATGTTTAAACTGTGTGACATTGTATGAAAGGTTTTAGAACTGGTGACAGAAGTCATGGGTTCCAATTCCAGTTCAAGACGTCACTTTCTCGATCTGCATAACTGAGAAACCGCTCCAAGCTCTTGCTTCTCACATTTTGTGACACATTAGAATTACCTAAATGCATTTTTTAAAACTTTAAATTTCAGGGTTTCATCCTAGACCTAATGAATCAGAATCTCTGGGATGCAGGTCCCATGAAACTATACCTTCAAGCTTTCATTAGTCTGCACTCTTGAATGGGGTTGGTCCATGAAGCACCATTTGGAACCGAAGCGTGTAGATGGGTTACATTGTAGAAACTACAACCTTCTGATTATTTATTGCTCTGCCTGGCGTCTCTCACCAAGCTTCAGAAGGTTACAACTGCTGGCCCTAACATGGAAATTAAGTTGAGAAAAAACAATCTTGGTCTTTGAAAATGTTGATAATATTCTCTGCTGTGTACACAGGACTGTGGCAAAGCGTCTAAAGCAAAGAGGACGTCAGAGCTCCTATTACAGTTGCTGGCATGAAGCGGGCTCCCTTTAAATGTCAACTCCCTTCCTCGCCTCCTTTAAAATGACAGAGGTTATGGGAAGATAATCCAAAATGAGGAGCTTAAGCAAGTAAATATAGTATTTCTTTTTCCTTTTTCTCTAGCCTCTTGGACACTCCTGACGGCTGCAATACCATTTATGTCAAGCGTATATGAGTTAACATAAGATTCCCTGGAAAAAGTGCTATATTGTAACCAATAAATATCTCCTGGATGTCTACAAGGACACAATGAACGCAGGATGAGGTTACGGGTGAGGCTAGAGACCGATGAAAGTGTTGAGTCAGCCTTGCCTCCCGAGTAAGTTGAGGGTGGAAACTTAGGAAGCCGCATTAACTTTCGGGTCCCTGAGGTCACAGGAGAACTTTCCTGCTTCGGAGCACCGAGTGGCTCCCTGGCGGTATCTTAAAGAGTTAACACCATTTTCCCAGGCGCTTGCTTTGTTCTTGACTCTGGGCTGCTATATGACGTTGCGCCGTCCTCCATGTCCCTGAATGACCCACACAGATATTCCCCTCCCTTCCTGAACATTCACAGATTCACAGCCGGGGTGGAGGGGGACCAGGGGATTGACAAGGCTCTGACTTCATCTACCTCATCCTTCAGATGAGGAGACTGAGTCCAGAGAAAACAGGCGGCCTGCCTAACGTCATACAGACCATGAGCTGCCTCAAGGACCCTGTCTGGATGGGACCATGTTACAGCTCCTTAATGTCCCATGACCTTCCCACCTCCAGGTTGTTCCTCCTGCCCGGAATTCTCTTGGTCAGCCAACTCAGACCCATTTTTCAGCTTCAGTAAATGGCACTTCCTCCAGGAAGTCTTTCTTGGTTGTCTCCCCAACCCTGCTCCTCAGACCAGATCTGCAAGTTAAACTTGCCCATGACCTTCAGCATCAGCATCGCTATGCTGGGAGGGCGGGGACCACGTCTGCCTTGTTTACAGCTGCATGCTTAGCATCTACACGGTACCCGACACAAAGTAGCTGCTTGATAAATACAGGTTGACTGCGTGAGGAAAGGAACAGTGTTTTCTGAACTGCTCAAGACTCTGGCCGTCCATGCCCACCATCCCCATGTCTCAATACTGAGCAGGCCGTGCCAAGGGAGTAGGGGTAAGTGAGAAGCAAGGGTTGGCACCCCAGTTTTCCCCCCGCATCCCTCACCCTCACCCCTACCCCCGACTTCATCACTGCTGCTCAGAGGTCCCCACTTTACCCATTCACACTGCCTGGTGAGATTTTCTTGAAAAAGGGGCCCTAGCCTTAAAACCACTTCAAGATAATTGTGTCTTATGAAATCCTACATAAGAAGTTTATTCAGAGCTAAGCCTCAGGAAAAGTCTTATTTACCCTTGAAGAACTGGTTTGTTTTCATCTAGGGGACAATAAAAAACATGTGTGTAACACATTTCCTTTTTCTCTCTGGCCACCAGGAACCTCAGAGCTAAAACTATAAAGTATGTAAGATCGTATGTTTTGTGCCCCTGTGTGTTAATTCACCATCCCCACTCCTCCTTAGCATCTAACTTATCTTGTGTTTTTCTGGTTCAGATTTTTATTTCTAATTTTTCTGTTTTATTATGCATGCATCTTATAAGCTGCCTCGAATTCTTTGTTGAACAAGGTGGGCATATAAACAAACAAGCAGATAAGTACTCCTGTGGTACCTCATTGAGGGTGCTGGTACTGGAGTATTTGATACCCCTACCTATTCCCCTTAGTTATTTTGCATTTCCCAGAGACGGTGCTCCAATCTTCCTCGAGGCCGTGCACATAGTAGGTATTCAAGGCCCTGTGGAGTCAGACGGTGCAGGCTCCAAGCCCATCCCTGCTACTTTCTCCACGTCTCTGAGCCTCAACTTTCACATCTGTAGAGTGGGGATCAGGCTACTCTCTCACCATATAAGGTGCTTGTGGAGATTCACGGGATGATATGTGGGGAGAGCTTAGGGCTGAGTCTGGTACACAGACAGTACTCAATAAATGTCAGATATTGGGTCAACATTTATCGAGCACCAGTGATGTACCAGGCCTCATTCTAGGCTCTGTGGGTTCCTGATAAGTAAGACCAACAAAAATCCTTGGCTTCCTGAAACTTATACCCGAATGGGAGAGAGAAGCATTGCACAAATTTTTAAAAAATATGATGGCAGGTACTATGAAGGAGGACAAACCAGCTCTGGAGACAGGAAGCAAATGTGGCATGGGGGTGGGGCTATTTTTGAGAAGGCGATCAGGCAAGCTTCCGTGAGGGGACATTGATGCTTTTAGGACCGTAGGGGAGGGCTGGATCATGAAGGATCCGAATGTCAGCCTTATGGGTTGAGAGATTCTCTGGGGCAATAGGGAGCCACAGAAGGATGCGGAGCAGCTGAGTGAGGTGCCTATGTCATGCTTTAATAACACCCCTCTGCACTGGGGTCAGCGTGGGGCAGGGCATGGCTCCTGGACAGGGCTTCCCTACCTGCTCCAGCTGCTTGATGGTGTTTTCCTGCTGGTTCTGGATTTTCTGCTGCTCGAGGGCGCTGGATTCCAGCTTCCAGAGCCTCTCTTTCAAGCCCGCGACGCAATTTTCCCCCAGAGAAGACGACCCCAGCAGCTCCCGCTTATGGGCCTGCAGCATCTCCACCTCCTGCCTCAGCTTCACGGCTTCCTGGTCCTTTTGCTACAGCGACAAAGGGGACAGAGATGTGGAGTCACATGACCAGGTGCCCCTTCCTCACTGTCTACCGCCTGCTGGAAGGGCGCTCACCACTTCTCAAGGCATGCCACCTCGACCTCCACCTCCCTTGCAGCCCCTCACGGCACCCCCTGTGGGACACCAAGGGCTGCTCTCTGGGACAGATCACCTAGGCAGGATGGTGGCCTTTGTGGGAGAGCAATGCATCAGAGCCCAAACACCTCCAGGAAGTGTTTGCCCCATTTGTGAGCTGTGCACCTGCCAAGGCTAAGATTGAGCTGCTGGAGCAGGGAGGCAAAGTGTACAGAAATGACTCTTCCAGGTTAGCAAGTTGGCTCCAGGGTCAAAGAACTTAGGCTAGATCATGAAGGAGCTGCACACCAGGCTAAGATGTTAGAGGTTCTCCCGGGGGTAATAGGGAGCCACCGAAGAGTAAGGGGTGAGGTGCCCATGTCATATTTTACAAACTCCCTCTGCATTGGAGCCTGCATGGGATAGGGCACTGCCCCTGGATGGGGCTACAGCTGACTCATTCTTTGCCGAACCTCTCAGACCTCACAGATAGCACCTTAGAACGCATACAGGTGACCAAAGCAATTTCACTACATGACACTAGGGAGGTCTGACGATCAATCTGCCACCCACTATTTGTTTTATTCAGGCATGTTGGGATCCACGACCCCAGTTGGCTGGCAGACCAGGTACCCACACAGAGTTCTCTCCCCATCACCATTGACAGCAGGTGCCCAGCGGGGTTTCCTGAGACCCTGCCCCCAAGGGTGCAGAGGGCTCCGTGCCTCCCATCCCTTACCTTCAACTGTTGCTGAAGCTGGCCTAGCTCCCACCGGATGCTGGTGTTTTCCTGGGCCACTTTCTCTCGGAGGCCCTTCTCAAACACCGACTCACCCAGGGCCTGGGCCAGCTGCGTGTCAAACCTGTCCAAGCAGAACACGGGTCATGGCACCATGCTTGGGGTGGGGGAGGAGAGGGGCTGGCGAGAGCAGTTTGCTGGGAACCACTCAAGAGAGAGAGAAGGAAAGGATGGAGCGTTTGCTCGATGCTTTTATATAAGATGGTGGATGCAGGGTAGGAACCTGGAATACCAGAGAGCAACTTTTAGGGTTTATATTTCCACAAAAGTCCTGGATACTTACTTAAAATGTGATAAAAACATATAGATAAAAATAAAAATAGCATAAAACTATATACAAATAGAAAATAAGAATAAAACACCTGTAGATATATAGGAAAAGCTAATCTATCCGGTTTGCTCATATGTGCCAAGAACCATTAACTCTGCAAGGCCCAGGTTTGGTATCTAATATTCATCGAGCGTGCATGAATGAATGCATATATTTGCCTAAATAAGGGATGGTCTACATTTCATATTTCACACTATATGGTCCGGCTTACGCATTCCTCAGTCTTGTGGGAGCGCAGTAATTAGCAACAAAATGTGGGATATTTATAAATTCAGTCTGGTCTTCATTTGTCTCCCCAGCAGAAAACACAAAGACAAGACAGTCCTACTGGGGGCCATCTCGAGAATTAGGAAACGCCTCGACGGGGCCCACCTGCCCCTCCACGGTGGAGACTGCGGGTGAGAAGTGTTTCCTGGACTTCACGCCGTGCCAGGCAGTTGTCTCGGCCTTCAGTGCTGATCACAGAGGAGAAAACCAGCAGAGGAGGCTCCGCCAAGCCTCAGTAAGATGGGACTTCGGTCGCTTGCCCTCGGCCCACAGCTCCGGGGAACTTGGTGCGGCCAGATGGAAGAAGTGGGCGTGAGGTTTGGGCCTTGGTGAGAAGAAGCTCTCCCTTGCTACAAGATTATCCAAAGTCCCTTAAGACTAGATGGTCATTCAAAGCCTCAGACTCCTGGGAAAGCCAATCACGGCTCACAGATGGAGCCCCACTGTTGGAACAGCCCAGGAGCCTTCTGATTGGCTGCTGGTGACATCATTCAAGAGGCGCTAGGAACATTGTGATGATCATAATGCTCCAGCAGCCCCAAAGTGCCAGGCTCCGGATTGGGGTCCATACAGTCCTTGTAACAATTCAGCAAGAAACATGTCATTGCATCCATTTTACAGAGGAGGAAGCTGAAGATCAGAGACATGGAGCAGTTGAGCCCCAAGTTCTACAGTGGTGCAGGTGGGCTTCAGCCCAGCTTCTCCCCTGTCTCAGCTAGTCTCCATCTACCTGCTCATGCCCTGGGACAGGGAGGGGAAGACAGCGGGGGCCAGACAGTGACTGAGGTTTCAAAGGAGCCCTTGACTTAGCAGGTCACTTGATGCCAAAGAATGGCTCCTACAGATTTTAACTTCTGGCACACACTGACCCACCCACTGCCTGAGGCCAGACGGATTTGCACACACCCTTCAGCCCACTGGGAGTGGGCCTGGGGTCCGGCCGCCGGTGAGTGTGGGAGTCCATGAGCCCAGCACAGGGCTTACCCCGAGGAAGCAGGCTGGGGTTCCATCAGCCCTCAGAACTGAGCTTGGCGGGCCATGGGGTAACCATGGCAACCAGGAGCCGACGCCAATGGAACCATTGCGGCCCACTCTGAACTTAAAAGTCAAGGTGGGAGCAGGGAGCTCTAGCAGCGTGAAGACGTCCCTTCATCGCCCACAAGCTAAGGAGGCAGCTGGATATACAATCTGACTAAACTTAGAGAAAGATAAGGAAGTACTGCTAACTTCTAGATCTTTCCCTCACTAGAGTCATTCAGCCCAAATTTCCACCATTGGACTGAGACTTCTACTGACCCCGAAGGCTCCCTGCTGGAAAGCTAGTCCAGCTAGAAAGATAATGGCTGCTACTTGCCATTAGCATAAGAACATAAGTTAACGTGTTCTGTCAAGAGATGGTAGCAGAGCGGAGGGCATCACGGGACAGGTAAGTCTTGAGAGGAGGAAATGTGAGTATAAGAAATGGGGACTTTCCCAGGGGGCCTCACGGGGGAGGTTCTTGAGTACCTGGAATGAGAGATTCTGCCCAAAGGGGTCACGGAAAGACCCAAGAGATGGAATTATCTAGCTGCATAAACTCCAGGGGCAGGCCCCCCTCCCCCCATCAGAGGGCTTAAACCCTCCATACAGCCTCTCAGAACAGGAGCAAAACCCACAGAGGAGGACCAAGATCCTCACAGCTCCATGACCCCCGGAAACCTCAGGGATGACGGAGTCCGTGCCTCTCGATTGACAGATGGGTCTGTTGGAGCCATTCTCCAGCGCCAGGTGACCTGCTTAAGTCCAAGGACTCCTCTGAAACCTCGGTCACTCTCTGGCCCACAGGGATGGTACCATTTGACAAGGTCACCCAAGAAATGGCCAAGACGGGCCTAAGCCATTTTTCCCACTGTAAGGACAAGGTTTAGCCAGAGCACCCACGGGAAGGTGGAAAAGGAAACGGAGTCAAACATCCATAGGAAGAGAATAAACCTCTCCTTTTGGGGAGCATGCTAACAACTCCTAAAAGATCTTTTTTTTTTTTTCCAGATGAAGAAGCCAGCTCAGGAAAGCTCAAGGATAAATGAGAGAAATAGTATTGAATTCAGATCAAGTTCAAAATCAATGCCATTGCCATGGAAATCAAATTCGGCTGACCAAGTATTGGAACAGAGACGTCCTCAGTGAAACCAGGTCCTGGCACACACCGGAATGTTTTTCTGTATTTTCATCCTGGACCTTCTAAAAGAGGCTGCATTTCACCTATTTCCCTCATAAAGTCTCCATCAGGGCTCCTCTGGCTCAAAACAGGACCTCTGCTCAGGACCCACCCTCACCGAGTGAGCTGAAGACCTTCAGACACAGCCAGGGTGGCCAGGAACCAGGGCATCACAGGGCTGAGGTTTTGTATAAGGAAGCCCGTGAGTGTGGACCTGGGCTCCAGGCTAGGCTCCACCACTGGCGAGCTGTGACAGCATCCCCACGGGAAGCAGACACGGGAACCCGTGTGCAGACTCAAGATGGGCATCTTCTTGGTGCACAAGGTCCAGCCTCCAGCAGAATTGCTCACGTGATCCGAGCATCCAAACCCTAAATGCAAAGGGCAGCGACTCCACTTCTTGGTCATCTCCTCATTCTCTTTGCCCATTTTCAACAATGGGGATGGGAACCCAAATTTTGTCTGTTTGTAGATGCCAATTGTATCATTTAGTCCTCACCACAAGGAGGCATCCTCACCCGCCACCTAAAGACAAGACTCTGAGGCTGAGAAGGGTTGAATGACTTGTCCAAGGTCACACAGCTAGAAAGAGCCACAGCTGGGACTTGGGGGGTGGGGTGACATCAGCATTTGCGCTAACCGCCAAGCTAGACTGTCTTCGCCCTCCATAACAAATTCTTCACTTGATAAATGGGGAAGTTGAGGCCCAGAGAAGCCGAGAAAGTTCCTCAGGGTCACATAGTCCATTGGTAGGAGAGCTGAGACTGGGTAACAGAAAAGAATAGTTTCTTGCTGAATTCTTGGGAGAACCAAGAATAAGATGTGAGGGGACCGGGCACTTAGGGCAGGATGACGCGGTTACACCCCATGAACGAGGAGCCCTGAACAGAAGTGAGGGGGCTTAGGAGGAGAACCCAGGGACCCCAGAAGACCCCAGCACCGAGGCAGCCCCCGCCCTGGCCCCAAGGGAGGATGCAGAACATGACTCACTTTTTCTGCTTCTTCTCGAGCTCGTGGTTGCGACTTTGCTGGTTCTCCAGCAGGAGGCGGGTGTCCTCCAGGTCGCAGGTCAGACCGTGGCACTTCCTCCTCAGCTGGTGAGCCGTCTTCTTGGCACCTTCGTAAGCGCTCTGCAGCTCCCCAAGCTGTGGGGGGGATGGCAGGAATCACTCACTCTGGTGGCGCTCAACGAGCTTTCTACTTTTTGTTGCAAGCGGCTGCCATTCCCAAGGTGAGCGTGATGGAGAAAGAACAGCCTGGAGCTGGAGAGACCCCGTCTTGACCACTTTCTACCTGTGTCTCCTTGAGAAGCTATTTCTCTGAGCCTCAGTTTGATCAGGGGTATAATGGGAACAATTCCATCAATCTCCTGGGGTTGTTTTTCATTTTCCTCAATAACCCTCCTGTCAACATGCCACAGATTCTTTCCATGCCCTGCCTCCACTCGACAGCTCCTTGAGTTTGTTGTTAGTGTTGTCGAGTGGATTCTGACTCCTAACGTCCCTGTGGACAGCAGAGCAGACCCCTGCCTGGTCTCTTTGCACCATCCTCTCACCCTCCAGCACTGTATCAGACGATGCTCTGCTGCTGTTCACAGGGTTGTCATGGCCAATTTTTCCAGAAGTGGGTGGCCAGGTCCATCTTCCTAGTCTGTCTTAGTCTGGAAGCTCTGCTGAAACCTGTCCACCATGGGTGACCCTGCAGGTATTTGAAATACCCGTGACATAGCTTTCAGCATCACAGCGACATGCAGCCGCCACAGTTGACAACCTATAGATAGGTGACGTGGTTCCCTGACTGGAAAATGAACCCGGGCTATAGCGGTGAGAGCACCAGATCTTAATCACTGGCCTCCGGGACTGGAAACGCCTTGAGTATTGTATAATTGACATCCCCATCGGCTGGATAATCTGTGGTGCTATATGAGGATTAGCCATGAAGCAGCCAAAATGGCACACCTGGAAATCTGCCCAGGAAACCCAACAGCCGGGCTGGAAAGGTGAGAGCAGCAAGTGGCACTTTGGATGGGCTGAATTACCCAGGAATGCACACGGCCGTAAACAAACAGAAGAGGCCGAGCTCCAGCATCTTCTCCGGGAAGCACCCTCCCAAATGTCCTACTTTAGATCTGGGAGCAAGCGCAACTCAGCACACTCGCTTTGAAGAAATGGCCTCATTAAAGAATTGCTTTAAATAAGCAAAATGCTGAGTTAATGAAGCCTGTAATTCTAAATTCCGTATTCGAAGGCAAATGGGATGTTTTCTTAGATTCTACTGCTCAGAAAAGGTTGCAGCTTTATTACTTTTTAATGTAGCATGAATACCACCGCCCTTCCTAGGGGAAACTGACCTGACTTTATAATTTGTTATTAAAGAACTGGGCCTTGCCCTTCTCCTCCTGCATATGGGAACCTACAGCTCGGGGTGTCTCCTGAGGATCACAGTATCCTGTCCATCTTGGAAGGAACCACTAAAACCATCACTACCACCGAGGACGTGAGCCTCACCTCCACTGTTTATATAATCCCATGTGGTCTCACCCTGGGCCACTCTGCAAGGTGACCACAGGATACTACCCCCTCACAATGGGGAGATATATATAATAGTGGGACAGGCAAAGACAACCTCAGCTTTCATGGTGCTCCCCTCTAATTGGGGAGACCACTACAGTGCAGCATGAGGAGGCTTATACTTGGGAAAACAATTCAGGGGAACCCAATCTGTGTCAAGCAAGCCTTTCTGGAGGGAACAACATTTAAGCTGAGATCTTAAGGATAGTTGGAGATACCTAGGTAAAGAAGAGAAAGAGTGTTCTAGGAAGAGAAACAGCATATGCAAAGGCCCAGGGATGAGAAAGAATAAGGCACTTTTGGAAGGAAGGAAAAAACAGTGCAATGGAACAGAATAGACAGCCCAGAAATAGACCCACAGAAATCTAATCAATTGATATTTCACAAAGGGGCAAAGGCAATTCAATAAAGGAAAGACAGTCTTTTTAGCAAATGGTGCTTGAACAATTGGACATCAGCATGCAAAAAGATGAATTGGACTTTACGCCCTTCACAAAAACTAACTCAAAATGGATCGCAGACCTAAATGTAAAATCCAAAACCTTAAAGCTCCTGGATGATAACAGAGGAGCAAGCCTAGATGACCTTGGGTCTGGCAATGACTTTCCAGATGTGACACCAAAGGTATGACCCACGACAGAAAGAATTTATAAGCAGGGCTTTATTAAAATTAAAAATTTCTGCTCTGCAAAAGACACTATCACGAGAATGAAATGACACCAACTGGGAGAAAATACTTGCAAAAGACACAACTGATAAAGGACTGTTATCCAGAATATGCAAAGAACTCTTAAAACTCAATAATAAGAAAACAACTCAATTAAAAAATGGGCCAAAGACCTTAACAGACACTTCGCCAAAGAAGGAAGACGGATGGCAAATAAGTTTATGAAAAGATGCCCTGCATCATACACCATCAGGGACATGAAGTTAACACTACACTGAGATACCACTACACACCTATTCGACGGCTAAAATCCAGAACACTGACAACATCAAATGCTGGTGAGGACGTGGAGCAACAGGAACTCTCATTCATTGCTGGCAGGAATGCAGAATGGGACAGCCACGTTGGGAGATGGTTTGACAGCTTCTCACAAAACTAGACACACTCTTACCACTTGATCCAGCAATCATGCCTCTTGGTATTTACCCATAGGAGCTGAAAATTTATGTCTGCATAAAAACCTGGACATGGAGATGTATTGCAGGTTTATTCCTTATTGCCAAAACATGGAAGCAACCAAGATGTCCTTGAGTAGGTGAGTGGATAAATAAACTCTGGTACCCCAAGACAATAGAATATTATTCGGCACTAAAAAGAAACGAGCCATCCAGCCATGAAAAGACATGGAAGAAACTTAAAAGCATACTACCAAGTGAAAAAAGCCAATCTGAAAAGGTTGTGTACTGTGTGATTCCAACTATATGACGTTCTGGAAAAGGCAAAACTATGGAGACAGTAAAAAGATCAGTGGTTGCCTGGGGTTAGTGAGAGGGGTGAATTGGTAGAGCATGGAAGATTTTTAGGGCAGTGAAACTACTTTGAATAAAACTATAATGGTGGATATATGTCATTATACATTTGTCCAAACCCATAGAATGGACAACACCAAGAGTGAACCCTAATGTAAACTATGGACTTTGGGTGATCATAAAGTGTCAGTGTAGGTTCATCCACCGTAACTAATGTCCCCCTGCGGTGGAGGACGTTGATAATGGGGGAGACTACGCATGTTTGGGGGCAGGGGGCTTATGGGAAATCTCCATACCTTCCTCTCAATTTTGTTGTGAGCCTTAAGCAACTGGGTGTGGTTGGACTCAATGGAGTGCTGGAGCGGGCTTATACCAACTTACAAGAGTTGATTCTGCGAATCTCATCCCAATTCCACATTCAGAGACCTCAGAACGGTAGCTTCAAACTGGCCATGGTGGGACTATTTACACCCCAGAAACTGGCAATTGGAAAATACTACACATCAGGGTGTCTGTTGGTCTGTTTTCGGAGAGCCGGTTTACCAGCACATCACCGGTTAAAGTGGAGACTGGTTGGAATGCAGACTAGAGGTGATGGAGAGAACGCAAAACAGGTAAAGAGCCCAAACCATCAAAACGTCCATCCAGAAACACTAGGTAAAATGATGTTATATTTTTCGTATCCAGCTGCACTTTCAAGAAAGAAAAGGAAATTTCAGAATGTAGGAAATGCAGAGGACACAAAAGAAGAGCAATATGGGTAGATGCTGACACTATGGCAGCCAGGGTAAGGGAGAAGAGGAGCAGCTGAAAGATCTAGAACATCCCTAAGGATAGAGGTTGTGTTTTAATTCCCTGACAGAGACAGGAGACAAGGCCTTGGACGCATGGAAGGTGGGGAGCTGGAATGAAGACACTGGCCTTAAGTCAGGCCCCTCAGGAGCTTCCCCTCGGTGAGAGGGGGCAGGAAAGCTCCCCACACTGGCCGGGAAGGTGCTAAGAAAGCTTGCTGCCACTCTGGCTCTGAGTGGGGAGAAAGGAGTCCCGTAAGATATCAAAACCTGAGGTCTGTGCCTCATGCAGGTTCAGAGCTCAAATTGACACTTTGCACATGTTGCAAAGATCTGAAATGGAGAATTTAGCATAACCTCAGGGGCTGCTGCAGAAGAAAGTGCAAAAATGCTTCTTCTCGAAGAGCACACCCACAACCTTGTAAATACGGGACTCATTAAAACTGATAAAAACTTTTTAAAATTTAAAAATAAGATTAACTCACAATAAAAAATGGCTAAATACACACACAAGAAATTTACCATGAGGGAAGGGAAAACAAGGAGTATTTCACAAAGCAAACTACTTGGGGCCACTACAGTGGGAGTTGAGGGACGTGTTGAAGATGAGCTCACAATCAAAATGTACAAAACACGCAAGGAAACACTCCACCACGAGAGCCAGCATAACTCGCGATAACAGAACAATGTGAAAGAGAATCTGAAAGACCCCTTGGCTGCAGTGTGCCAGGCGGTTGAGGGAAGAGGCTGCAGGCAAGGAGACCAGTTAGAAGGCTCTTGCTCGGGTCTGGATGGGAGATGGAGGTGGAAGATTAGAATGGACAAAATTTGACTGTTTTAAGAGCATATCAACCATTTTATAGATGAGAAATCCGAGACCCAAAAGGTAAAGTGATTTCCACAAGGTCAAAGCAGAAATGGGACTGGAACTCAGGTACCCTGAGTTAACGTTCAAGTTTTTTATGCCACAGAGTATTCTTCCCCAGTGTAGAAGACCCACGTGTAGAGACAATATTTTCCACCTCCCACGGTGACCAGCATTTGTAGTATCAGTGGAGGTGGAAAAACACGAAATTGTTGGCACCCTCCTTCTACCCCCCCAGGGCCGGCCAACAGCTGGATCATCCACAGTAGGGGTGAGAACCCGCCCACTCGGACACTTTTGTGACCCAGACTGTCTCCTGCCTCTTACCTTCTGCTCCAGCTCTTTCCTGGATGTCAGCTCTGAGTCCAACCTCTCTTCAAATTGCTGTAGCCGCTTTCTGAGGAACTCATTCTCCATCTGGGCACAGTCAAAGCGCATCTGCCACTCGTCCGCTGCTTAACAAAGGGAGGCCAAGACGGAAGGCTGGGTGAATGAGCGAGCTTCTTCTCCACTTTCTGAGCTCTTTGTCCACAACTTCACAACATTAATAGAGTTCCTGAGGCTCGACCTTGGACTTCAGGTTAGGAAATCCTGTTTTAAGTCTAAGCTTAAAGAAAAACACTTCCTACAGGTGATCTCTCCTGACCGTCTCCAGTTGTCTGGTTATTACTCGTTTTTCTAGTTTGGTTGCTTTATACTGTTCAATTTCTCTATACAAGTGCACACATATCTTTATATTTCCAAGAAAATTCCACAATCCTTGAGGGCAAGGGAGATGTTTTAGTTCTTGGTGGATCCTCAACACCCTCTAGAAGAATTCCCTACACACAGGAGATTCCCCATATTTGTACAAGTTCACCGACTGCAGTCATCCTACTGGCCAACCACACTGGGTGACACAGAGCGTGTAATCGGTGACTCTTGGTTGAATTAGTTAACAAATCAATGAGCAATAATTAAAAAGTCTACTGAATGCATAACAACAGAGACATTGGTCACAAGATGTCTCTATGAGATAAGAGAACAATTCCTTGATTTGATAAAAATCTAAAAAAATCATTTGCTGGTGTGATGAAAACTGGCTGAAAAGAGTGGGCTAGACTAGGTTATGATGTCTTAACTTTTGACTCTCTGAGTAATAGAGTGATGTCCCTTAAGGTAATGGAGCTGTGGAAAACATTACACAAGTGGAGAGCTTAAGATAGAGACCATCCATTTCATCCATCTCTCCATCCATTCATCCATGCATCCTTCAATCCATCCACCATCTCTCCATCCATCCATCTCTTCATCCATCCATTCATCCATCCATCCATCCATCCATCTCTCCATTGATCCATCCTTTCATCCGTCCATCCACCCACCCATCCCTCCATACATCCATCCATCTATCCATCCATCCATCTCTCCATTCATCCACCCATTCATCCATCCATCATATATTCTTCCATCTACCTACCATCCATCCAAGCATTCATTGAGCACAGTACTCCATATCAGGCACAAGAAATAATGGAATAAATAAGAAACCATTCTATTTTCCAAGAGAATCTTGTGGCAGAGACAAACATGTGGAAAGATAGCTGCAACCTGGCATGATCAAGGCTCTTATAAAGGAAGCTTATGGAAATCCAGAAGAGGATTCAAAAGTAAAAGGGCAGCAAACCTTTTTTTTGTTGTTGTTGTTAATTGTTGTGTCCCCAGAACTTACTACAATGCCTATCATATCATAAATGCTCCATAAGTTTCACTGGAATAGTGGATGTATAGGTGAGTATATAGATGGATACATGGATGGAAGGATGGATGGATGGATGGATGGGTGGGTGGATGGATGGATGGTTGGGTGGATGGATGGATGGATGGGTGGGTGGGTGGATGGGTGGATGGATGGATGTATGGATGGATGGGTGGGTGGATGGATGGATAGGTGGGTGGATGGTAGGACTGAGTCTTGAAGGAGGTGACCACAACAGGGAAACCCAGATAACTAACCCAAACAGAAGGATGATCTAATTGTGAGGAGTTAGAGCTTTTTCATGTTTCCACTAAGGTAAATAATATTATGACGGGAAAAGAATTCTGCCTCCCCACCAGGAAAAACAAAATCTCAAGTAGCAAACAGCATAGCCTGGAAAAAGAAGAGGAAGTAGAAAGCATTTCTCTGGCTGACTGCGTACTCTGTGCTATGATGTGCCAGGAGCAGGTGGAATGAGGGGGCAACATGAGCAGATGAGGAAACTGTTCTCCAGTCTTCAAGGCTGATTTCCACCTCTACCCTCCCTTCCCACGGTGCCATTCTCAATCAGTGCATACAGCTCAGCCCTTCATTCTCCAGTCACATTTTTCCTGGGTTTATCTGACTTCCCCACTTATATTGCAAGTTTCTTGACAGCAGGGCCCAACTATAATTCTTCTGTGACCTCCCCCCGGCTCCCAGTGTCCAGCTCAGTGCTGGATGCATACCATAAACGGTTGTCTTTAAATACTTAACCCTGCATCGAGGAAAAACATATATTTTTGATAATTTATACTCCAGCTTGATCCATAGAGGGGGTTGTGGGGGCACTGCAGCAGTGGGATTAAATTGCTATATTGCTTCTTTCAACTTTCCTGCATTTTAGAAATTTTCTATCAGGAGTATGTATTCCTTTCATAATGAAAAACAAAATATTTGTGGATTGGCTTCCTAAAATGAGCATCTGGAGCTGAGAGCCTATATAGCATTGTGACTAATGTGCCTATCTCCCCCTCTCATTCAACTCCCACGCTTTTCCATAGGAAAACACACAGGGGCGTACCACTGAAACATAAGCCACAGTCAGGACGGAAATGGGGCTCATGATGTTCTGGGGAGACTGTGCTGTTCCTCTCCGCCGGTTCTGTGCAAACTCGTTTCCCTGACCTTGTATGTACCCACCTTGTTAGGTCTTCTTACAACCTCAAAGTCCTCTGCATTAACCTCCCTGGGAAATGCCTGCCCTGGGGGCAGCCAGGATGAGAGCAGGACAAGAGCAGAGTAGAAAGCAAACGCGCCTTGTCTCTTCTCCACCGCCTCCTGATCTCCGTTCCTCTGAGTGTCCCTGACATTTCTGGGGCATGAATTCTCTAGGGGCACCGAAGGAATGATGTCAACATTTGATAAAGGCTGACAAGCACCCTGGGCATCCTTCTCACCTGACTCATTTAGACCAGGGAGCGGAGTTGACAAAGATGTCACCATGCCCATCCCACCATGGGATGTGAGTCTGCAGGCAACTGTGTAAGACGGGCACCACCAGAAACGCTTGGCTCTGCTGAGCACATCGATCATTGGGCAATTCAGGGGTCCCCTCACTTCCTCTCCATTCATTCAGCAACTGCTCAGTGCCCGACATCACTTTTAAATGGGGACAGTAGTAGTTTCTGCTCCGTGGGTGGTTACGAGCATGGATTACGATCCCACTATTAGAAGTATTGGTAATCAGGGTAAAGCAGCTAACAGCTATTCAGCCCTTGGTGCCATGTAAGTGGCTAAACCCTTTCTATTAATCATCTGTGACTACCTCCATTGAAAGATGAGAAAATCGAGGCCCAATAATTTCTATGCCCAAAGCCACTCATCTAATAAAAGATGGAGTCTGGATTCAAATCCAGAATCGTGACGTCATAGGTTTCACTTTTAAGCAGTCAACTGCCTTCCCCAAAATTTATACTAAAAATACTCATATAAATATAAAGGTGCCTTGCCCATCGAGATACTACTTTATTATCATTCTTTGCATTATTACTACCCAGCACCTGTCACATGGATAATTCATTGTTTGGGATATTTATTGTGGGATTATCTGCTCAATGTCTGTCTGTTCCACTAGACTGTAGGCTCTGCCAAGGTCTCAGCCCCCCACGCAGGGTCTAGCGCAGAGTAAGCGCTCAGTGTGTATGAGTGAATGAATTATGAATGAATGAATGACATGAAAGGTAGCTTTTCCCACCAGCATCCAACCCCAAGGGTCCCAGCCTGCTCACCTCTTCCAGTGTGACTCCTCTCCAAGTCATTCAACTGAATTTTCTGCTGAGCTTCTTCCAACTGCTTCTGCACTTCTCCCAAATTCTTCTGGACTTGCTCATACTTGCTCTGGAAGAAAGGCCTCGAGGTCCCCACTGGGGCTGGACAGAGGCCTGAGCTGGCCATCTCCCCCTCGGTGCCTCCCAAACCAGGACTCGCCACCCATGCATGGTCCTCACCCAGGGTGCCTCCCTAGCCAGGGACTGTCCACCCTCTGCACAGTCTTCACCCAGGGCATCTCCAAGGCCAATCCTTAAGAAGATCCAAGTGTCCTCCAGGACCTTGAGCATGGGGTTCAGTAAGCCTGTGCATCTTGCTTGGGTTTACTGGTCCCAGATGTAAGCAGAGGAGGGCAGGCCCAACCACTCCCAGCCACCCTGTTCAGCCACCCACCACCACCCCAGACCCCTCACCTTCAGCTCCTGGACCTCCCGGAAGGCCCTCAGCCTCTCGGCCCGCTCACTCTCCAGCACCTGGCAGGCCACGTCCCCTTTGAAGCGCTCATCAGCGAGCTCTGTGGTCAAGTCAGCAATCTGGGATGGGAAGGGTTCAAGGAAAGTCACTCACTAGGGCCGCCAACCCTTCTCCCTTAGGCACACTCCACATGACCACCCTTGGACAGATCACTGGCTCTCATGGCAAGGCGACCCTTCAGTGTAATGAGGTGATCGAGAGCACGGGCATCAGGATTTTACTGGTCTTGGTGTGTTAGAATTCTTGGCCCGACACCCACCAACTGTGTGACTTTAAACCAGATAGGACGTCCATCTGATGCTCAGTTTTCTCATCTTCAGAGAGCAAGGGATAACTTACAGCATTGTTTTGAGAATTAAGTGAGATAATCCACATAAAGCTTAACACAGTACCTGGCACATGGTAACTGCTCAATAAAAAATAGCTATTCTAGTACAAACTCTGCTTAACCATCCTTGAGGGAGTCCTCTTGCTGGACCAACCAACTGGCTCCCTCAGGAAGACACACCCACAGACGCCCCCACATAGGAACGCTCTCAGCCAGGGAAGCTCTCCTCTACCATCTGCCTCTACCAGGCGTGGCCATAGTCATGCACACCTAATGTCAATTGTGTGTGTTCCTCACCTGTTTATGCCTGTTCCATTTTTACTGTAATTACCTATTCAATTAGCTATTACATAACCATAAAATGTGGCTGGGCAAAGAATTTCCAGGAAAACTAGGGTGAATGCTTTGAAAAGAATAAATACAGGTGAGTTGCTTTTTAAAATCCTGTCAAATGGGTGTAGGTGCAAGAACTATAAAAAAAGCAAAAGTAAAAGATTAGGTTTCTACACTCACGTTACTTTGCCACTGGCTCTGCTTGAAATCAAAACTGGAAATCAGATAGTCGTGTGTTAGGGGCGTGGTTTAAGGAAGAAAGAAGTGGATCTTGAGTGAGATGCTCGTTCTCAAAGGGCTTAGGTCCTACCTCAATGAGGTAAGATAGACAGGTTTAAAATTAAAAAGACAAATGTTTATTTTTCAATGAATTCCCATTAGCACTGACTTTTCTTTTTCACCAAAATAACTGACCAGTAAATAACAAATGGTATAATTGTTCCAAAATGCAGCCTTCCAGGCTCAAGGATATGCTGAAGAAAGTGGGGAGAGAAATATACGAGTGGAGTCTTTACGCCCAAGAGGCTCAGAAATGACCTTGCACAGGGGCTGGCCCCGTGGCCGAGTGGTTAAGTTCACGCGCTCCGCTGCAGGCGGCCCAGTGTTTCGTTGGTTCGAATCCTGGGCGCGGACATGGCACTGCTCATCAAACCACGCTGAGGCAGCGTCCCACGTGCCACAACTAGAAGGACCCACAACGAAGAATATACAACTATGTACCGGGGGGCTTTGGGGAGAAAAAGAAAAAAAATAAAATCTTAAAAAAAAAAGAAATGACCTTGCACAGAACGAGGGTGGCTCATGAAACAGGTGACCTCTTAGGTGAGGCTGTGGTTAAAGTCAAGGGTCAGAGAAGGAAAAGAAAAAGAAATAGAGGCAAGTACAGGGTTCAAGTCCCAACAGAACGACTAACATATTGTGTGACCGTGGACTGGCGTCTTCCTGTACGGGGCTTTGGTCCCCTGCGCTGTAAATGCATTGAATTAGGCAATGCCCATTGTCTTCCCGGGATTCCCATTCTATGCCACTAATGTCACGTACAAAGATGTCAAAACACCTCACTCTCCCATCAGACCCTCCGAGTGGTACTGAGGGGCGCCGGTGGGGTGTTATCACACAGGTGCTAAGCGGCCCTTCCAGTATGGAATCTGGCTGCCCTTCCGAGCGAGTTCCCATCAAAGCTATCAGCTCACAGGCTGTCTCAATAATCATTCAGCTGCCCCACGAAGGGAGAGGATGCAAATCTATATTTTCTGCCATTAAAAACTCCCCAAGGTACATTGCCAAGGCGGAAAAAAAAAGCAAAGTTGCAGAATAGAATCTTCAACATGTTCCCATTTTTATTTGTACTTGCACAAAAAAAGGCATTCCCAAACTGTTACTAGGGATTTTTTTTTTTCTGGAAGGGTGGGCCCACAAGGGACTCCAACTGCCTTCTGACGCATTTCTATACTGTTGATTTTTTTTAACCACTTGCACAATCAGAAAAACACACAACAGTATCTTTTAAAGAGTCCAAAAAAAAGTTGAGCTGGGCTGCCTGTAGATTCTCTGCTCCCCAGCTTTTTCTCTCCTCCAGCCCATCCGCTTCCCATCCTGCTGGCCACACCAGTGACGGCTCAGACCACAATGCAGATTTCAATAGAAACAGAGCAAAAACGAGGTTTACGGGGCGTGCTGTGACATCACAAAGCAAGGAAGTGGCAGAACAGGGACTTGAACCCAGATCCGTCACAGCCCCCAGTCCATGAAGGAGGGGCTCTACCAGAGTGTTCCTGGCTGTCGTTGGGCTGGGGCCATCTTTTGCTATTCCTTACACTGTTGTCCTTAAAGTGTTCTGGGGAAACACTTGCATTGCACTGACCTGGGATGGATGTTAAAATGCAAATTCCAGGACCCTCAGATGCCCCCAACCACCACCTCTGAGGCTGGACCCACAGATCTGAATTTCAACACTCTAGGGTGATTCTTAAGCACAACAAAGTTTAAAAGGCAAAACTGCGCCATTTGCAACAACAGGGATGGACCTCGAGGGTATTACGCGGAGCGAAATAAGTCAGACAGAGAAAGACAAACACAAATGAGTGATTTCATTCATGTGTGGAAGATAAACAAACACATAGAAGTGGAGACTAGATTGGTGGTTACTACAGGGGAAGAGGGTGGAAGAAGGGTGAGACGGATAAAGGGGCACAGGCGTTCGTTGACGGACAAAACTAAACTATTGGGGGTGAATACAATACAGTCTACACCGAAACTGATCCATGATGATGTACACCTGAAATTTACAGAATGTTATAAACCAAGTGACCTCAACAAAATAATTTAAATAGAAAGAATTACTGCCATAGAAATTGCTAGGATCTCTTCCTAATCTTGGCCTCACGCTTGGCTTTAGATGGGTTAATTTGCTTGTGGACACACACAAGCCCCCGAGCTGGAGAGGTGATCATCTGCAATGGGCACTGAATACAGGCTGGTCAATCCAGGAACGCCCCAGGTCACGCCCCTCACCTCCACCCCCCACCCCCACCATCAGCATCCATCCCACACACTGGGCTCCTGCTCTCTCTGCCTTAGCCAATTAGTGTGAAATTTGATTTGCGCTAATCAGCTTGAGCAAAGGGAGCACAAAATTAATTTAATGCGTTAATTTTGAGTTCCTACAGAACCCAAGTCAGGAGCCCAAAAGACGACCAGTCTTTTCAAACTGGGGAAATGACCGACGATTTTCACAGAGACAAGCAGCCCCTGAACTTCCCCTGTCCCCACAAATCCCTCTCTTCCCACATCTCGGGGCCCAGGGGCTTTGTCCACAGAGGTGAGGGGCGGGCACCACGCCCAAGGCTGTTAGGTGAATGCCAGCAGAAAGCCAGCTTAATGAGGGGGAGAGCCCGGTGTGCAAAGCCAGAAGTGTCCTTGCAGATTACTCAAGGACGAATTAACAGGAAATCATCGGAAAACCTCCCTGGATCCACCACTTGGCCAAACCATTACTTAGGGACAATGACTCCAAGGGTCCGTTAGAGAGACGCAGACAGGCATGAATGAATTTGCTGTACGTTTTGCATCGACCCAAACAGAAATCATCTATCCTGCGCCCTGGCATCACGTGCAGTTTGGGGAGCAGAGGGTGACGGGGATTTGGTAGATGTCAAATTCCAAGCACACCTGGGCTCCCTTGGGCTGTCACTGTCACTTGTCATTCACTATGTGAGCACCTACTGTGTACCCGGCCCCGCCTTCAAGGACCCAGCATCGAGTTGGGGAGATAAAGGCAAATATGGGGCCCCACATGCCTCAGCCTACCCCTGCCCCTGGCTCTTGTACTCAAAGCCTCTTGAGACGCCCCAGATGCCCTTTGCTACGAGAGCACAAGGCGAGCATGCTCCCACTCTCTTCTAGCGCTTTCCAGTGGAACCGAAAGGATCTGTTCGTGCTAAGCCCTTGTATGGGAAACAGCTCTCAGTCCTCAAATGCTGAGGATAGACACGGGTGGAGCACTGGCACATGCCATCTTCTTCAAGCCCCTCAAATGCCTAATGAGGAGGGCATTTTTGTTACTCCTTTTCAACAGAATGGGAAACTGAGGCACTGAACTTTGAAATGATTAGCCCAAGATCATAGCTTGTAAATCGCAGAGGGAGTCCAGCCCAGGAAGCCCAAGTCCCGCGTCCTGGCTCATAACTACAGCACTTTCTTCTGTCCCAAATCTGCCGTCCAGCACAATTGCCCACCCCCAGGCCCCTGGGGTCAGCGGAGCAGGCGTCACTGTTCACCTGGAGCAGAGCAGGAGGCAGCGGCTCAGGGCTGTCAGCTTGGACAGCCAGAGGGGTGCAGAGCAAAGGTCAGCTAAGACCTGGACCTCAACCACCCTGTGGGGCCACGGACAAAGGGAGCCTGTGCGGGGCCCCATCCCCATAAACCTGAGCAACTCAAAGAGAAAAGGAAAAACCAAATCGGGAAAAAAGAAAAAGAGAATGGGAGAGAAAATGAATCCACAGGGGAAGGGCCAGCCCAACTGCAGAGCCAGCCAGCTGGTGCACTGTTTGTTTGTCAAGGAGATTAAGCCGTGGCTTCAGTCTCGAGGTACCTGTGCCCAAAGCTGTCATTAGGGGAAATTCAGAACAAATCTCCAGCTTAGTGGCGAGCTCCAGGGCTCCCCAGAGACGCACACCGGGCACAAGTTCAGGCACCACGCTGTGTATTTCTCTTCCCAGCAGGGAATAGCACCCACTACCAAGTAACAGCAAGAGTTATCTTCATAATATCCAGACCCAAGACCATGCTTCCTGCGTGCCCAGCACAGGTTCACCCCCAGAGTCCTCACAGCAACATGGAGAGGGAGGTCCTGATCTCTCCAGATTGCAGAGGGGGAAACTGAGTCACCAGCGTGTACATAGTCACCCAAGGATGCCCAGCCAGCCAGCGGCAGAGCTGGATGTGAATCAAGGCTGGCTCCAGAACCTTCACCCCCAACCACAACATCAAATCGCCTCTTGGGGGCTCAAAATACACACGCCGGGTGAGGTAGTAAAGGTTTGAGTGAGCCAAGGAGTAGAGGAGGACGCCAAGCGCCGGCACACCCGTGTCAGTGGAAATGGGGCCACTTCTGGAAGAACGCCCAGAGAAGGGGCACCTTTGAGCGGGGCACGTGGGGATGACATCACCGCCCCGCCGTGGCGGGAGGAGGGGCGGTTAGGGGCTTTCATGAGCTTCAGGAGGGGCCTTCGAGGTTCCCTAGAGACCCCAAAAGAGGAAATGACCCCCAGGATGTCATCACCTACACGACCCTTATTGAAAATGTAGTTGGTCCCTCCCTCATCTTTAGGATGGAGTGTAGACCGCCAACACGACTCTCATAGCCCTACGATCTGGCCCAGCTTCATGGCCTGATCCCCACCCCATAACCACTCCCCCCCCATACATGAGACACTCAAACAACCAGGAATGCATGTGCCAGACCAGGTCCCCACTCTCCGTCTCACTCGCGCTGTTTCCTCCACCTGGGATGCTCCCCTACCTCATCACCTGGCCAGCTCCTACTCATCCTTCAAGACCCATCCTCCAAGAAGCCCTCCCCAACCTCATTCCCATCTATGTGGATGCTCCTTCTCTATCACCGGCTGTTTGGAATCAGCCAGACCTGGGTTCCAATCCAGGCTCTGCTACTCCTCAGCTGTGTGATGTTGGACAAATTGCTTCCCCTCTCTGGTCTTTACTTTCCTCATCTGGAACATGGGAGTACTAACACCTTCCTGGGAGTTTGAGTGGAAGGTAAAATTAGATAATGCAGGTAGAGGATTTATCACAGCACCCGGCATAGACACACCGCTCATTAAATGTTCCTTTAATGATTAAATTCAGCATTATTCCACTCATTCATTCAATCCAAATTGAATGATTTGAGGGGTAAGAAATAGCTAAGATGTATCATTATCTCTGAGGAACACAGTCTACCGCAGGGTGGATGAAAAAAATTTAAATATACATCAGCGATAGTGGAGATGTGTGAAGGTTTGCTTTGTAAGAGGCTACAGTGCGATGACTATCTTATATGCACCTCCTCATTGCAACCCCGTGGAGAAGAATATGGAACTATTACTGTCACCATTTCGCTGATGATGACACAAAGGCTCAGAGACTTGAAGAATTTGCCCCCAATCTCGTAGCAATAAGGGTACAAAGCCAGCCGTCCTGACGGACCCTCCGCTCCTGTACCAAACATGCCAGGTCAGTCATCATACCCATCGCTGACCTTGGACAGTTCCCAGCTTCTTCATTCGTGTCGCAAGAGAAGAGACTGTGGCCCTGATTGTTATATGGAGAAACTGAGACAGACAGAAAGGACATTCCAGCTGTGCCCACCTCTGCGGGGCCTCAGCTAACCCCACTGTGGTCCTCGATGAACCTGCACACACTCTGGCCACAGAGCCGCTGCAGCCAGCCGTCCGCAGGAAGGAGACCCTCCCCGCAGGCTCCAGCAGGTGAGGCCCACGAGGCCCTAATATCCTGAGTCAGACAGGAAGCTGGCTGTCGCATTCTCCTGGGGACGAGGGAGCTTCCACCTCCAGGCCCCACAGAGGCACAGGGCTGTGGCGAGCACAGGGCTGGGAGTCAGGAGACCTGGATGCGACCTTGACCCGTCCCTATGTGACTACAGGACCTCCGGCAAGTCGGTTCCCCTCCCCTCCCGGAGGTAACCTGCCGGGCACACTCATGAACCGAACCCCGCCCCCCTGGTGCTTTGCAAATGGACTTTCTGACCTAAATCTCCAGCCCCGACTGTATCCTGGTGGGTTCTCTCAGCCATTCCGTACCCAAAAGTGAAATTTCTCAGGCTGACCAGAGCAGACAACCGAGCGCACGGGCCTCCGTCTTTTGCCATAAATAACGTCTTGGGGGGAAAACCCAGAAGATATTCCAAAGAGAAGAAAGCACCCCCCTCTCACGTAGCCCCGTGTGCTCTCAAAGCCTTACAGGTACTTCCTACGAGACGGGGCTGCTTTCTTGTGAAAATATGAAACCCCACTTTGCATCGAGGCAGATTTTGCACGCTTGAAGAATATTGACAGCCGGCTTCTCCGAGGCTCCTGATCTCTTTCGCTCCTTCGCAAATGAAGCCCTTAAATCATCTTGCAGTAATGTTGTCTCCTTAATAGGCCTAGTCAAATGGCGTTTCCACTGACGAGGCACAACGTTTCAGCAAAGTTTCTATCCGTTGTTTTCCCCCATGCTGAGACAAGGGGGTGGGGCGCAGAGGCCGTGAAAGGGGGCAGGGTGTCTTGGTGACCCACGGCCCTGGAGGAGTGTCTACGCCCCGGCGTTTCATAGAAACTCTCTTCTGAGAAAGAGAAGCGCATGCAAGGAGCTCCCTTCTCTAGGTCCTCAGGCCTAAGGTTTCTCAGAGTGTGGTCCAGGGACCAGCAGGTTCCGCCTCACCTGAGAACTTTTTAGAAATCCAGAAGCTCCAGGGCCACCCCAAGCCCACTGACGCAGAACCTCTAAGGTGGGGTTCCAGCATCCTCTATTCTAACACATCCTCCGGGGGATTCTGGCGCACTTTCGAGGATGAGCACCGCTGCTCTAATGCAGCATGACCTCCTGCATCAGGACCACCTCAGGCTTGTTAAAGAAGCAGAGAAGAACCCCCCCACCCCCCATCAAGATTACCTCCTGGGTCAGACCCTTGGGAGCTGGGACTGGGGGACTGCAGGGTTAGCAGCTCCTCCCAGGTGATTCGGATGCTCTTTATAGTGCAAAAACAACCAATATAAATCCATAGCATTTGGGGGGGGAGGGAAGGAAATTAGAGCCCTTTCTTCAAATAAAATCCTACTTGGACCCCAATATGATAGCATTTACAGCCACAGCTTGTGGGACGCCGGGAGAAGGAAGGGAGGGAGCCAGGCTTCTGAGCGCTGAACCAAGCAACTACAGAATATTCTACCGAGGTTCTCGGCATCTTTGCATCACAAATGTTTATACAAAGGTGTATGGAGCCTTGATCTTTTCACCAAATCTGAACTGCCATGGATGATAAGATGCAAGTGTAAGACAAAAAAGTGCCCCCAATGTCCAGTGTAAGATGTCGTTGATCATGAAGATGGATCCCGACTCCGGAGATGTACAAAGGTGGAAGATAACGCACCTCTGAGAATCGACAAAATACAGAATGAAACCAAAGAAGTGCATCTACAGTGATTGGTGCACGTTTGGGAGTTCTGGAACCCTTTGACCTCTTCCTTGCCCTTTGGCAAGTAAGAAGAGACTCAGGGCTTCAGAAAATACTTCAAATTACTGCATCCGAAAAGGCAAGCCACAGAGTGAAAAAAGATATTTGTACTACTTATATCCAATGACTGACCTTATATCCACAATATATACAGAATTGCTACAATCAATAAGAAAAGCAATAGGCAAGACTTGACAGACTGATTTCCCAAAGAGGATAACCAAATAGCCAAAAACAGGTGAAAAGGTGCAAATTAAAATCACAGTGTGGGACCACTGCACACCCACAAAAACCACTAACTGAAAAGGACAGACAATACCAAGTGCTGGCAAGGATGTGGAGCAACTGAACGCTCACCCATTGCCAGGGGAGTGAAAATTGACACAAACACCTTGGCAAACTATCTGGCAGTAGCTATTAAAACTGAACACCGAAATCACTTAAAATTTCATTCTTAGGTCGTGTGTGCCAGAAGACGTGTAAGAATGTTCACAGCAGCCTTACTCATGATCGGTCAAAACTGGAAAGACCCGAGTCTTCCTTTAGAGTAGAATGGATAACAGTGGTCTATACACATCATGGAACACTCTACAGCAACAAGAATGAGTAACACACAACCCCCACAATAACTCGGATGCATGTCCAAGCATAATGTCAAGTGAAAGAAAGCAGGGGGCCAGCCCGGTGGTGTAGAGGTTAAGTTCATGCACTCTGCTTCAGTGGCCCAGGCTTCATGGGTTCAGATCCCAGGCATGGACCTATACACTGCTCATCGAGCCATGCTGTGGCAGCATCCCACATACAAAATGGAGGAAGATTGGCATATATGTTAGTTCACGGACAATCTTCCTCAAGTAAAAAGAGGAAGATTGGCAACAGATGTTAGCTCAGGGCCAATCATCCTCAGAGAAAAAAAAAATGAAGGAAGGAAGAAAAAATGAAAGGAAGCAGACACAAATGAGTACACACGTTTGATTGCATTTAGTAAAGTTCAAAAATGGGGGAAAACTAACCCTTAGTGTTAGAAGTCAGTTCGGTGGTTACCCTTGGAAGGTAGTGGCTGAAAGGGGGCATGGGGGGGATTTGGGAGGAGCTGGGAATGATCTCTGTCTCAGTCTGGGTGCTGGTTGCATTGGTGTGTTCACTTTGTGAAAATTCGTTGAGCTGTGTGCACTTTTTTGCATGTTGGACCTTAATATAAAGTTTAAAAAGATGGCGGTAAAGGAGAAAGAGGAGGAAGCCGAGGGAGGGAGAGGATTTGGGAAGGGGGAGGAAGAAATCCTAAGCTCAGTCGCCTAAATGTGCTTCCTGGATAACGAACCGCTCTGACTCCCAGCTGAATCCTTTTTTAGGGAATTGACCTCACTCTATGAACGTTGCTGAGGTCGCACCTCGCCATATCCGTTAGTGTCCTTTTTATGAAGACTCATGGGAGAAACTTCTGTAATATCTCACTGCCCTGCAAAGTTATTCTTATCTCAAGCAACAGGGGGGTGTGTGTCTAACCTAGGTACACTGTGTTTATGGAATATCTTGGTTTGCTCTTTGCTTTGGTTGCTAGGAAGCTCAGTGTCAAAATTCCAGCCCACCTTTAGTGGTTCCATTCGCCCATTCTGTGTCTGCTCTGCACAGGGGCTGGGCCAAGGTGATGAGCAAGACACATCCCTGCCCTTGGGTCTCACCGTCTGGCTGGGACACAGGTCTGCAGGAGGTAGTTAGAATGCACCCATCAATGCCATGAGGGGAAGCACAGGGCCAGTGGTTGCATATAGTGGGGGCCTAACCCACCCTTAGAGAATCAAGGAAGGCTTCCTGGAGGAAGTGCCACTTGACTTAAGTGAGAAGGGATGACCAGGCATTAACCAGGTGAAGAGGGTGGAGGGCAGTGTTCCAGGCAGAGGGAACAGCATGTTCAAAGGCCATGAAACAAAAGTGAGTCTGAGGCCAATGGTAAAGTTCTATTTTCTCTTTCCCTGGTTGGTATACTTGTCAACTCTTATTTCCCTTTGCTCTGATTTTCTCTTAAATTTTGTCTTACTTTTTCAAGGCCCCATACATCTTACATGACCATGTGTGATACAAAGACACAAAGAACCCGGCAGAATTTTCTGTAGGTGCCGGCACTGGTTGGTCTGGTCCAGGGCTCAGAAGCCTGGCTCCCTCCCTCCCTTCTCCCAGTTCCCCAGACGCTGTGGCTCTAGATGCTAAAGATGCGCATCTCATCCCTCCCTCTCGCCACATCTCCCCCAGCAGGGCAGCCACTGCAGCGCAAGCCCCCACATCCCACCTGACAGCTCGTGATGCATTACCGCATCGCATGTCAGCTCCGCGGGAAGGAATTTCCGCAGGGAAGTCACTGATGTTCCCCGCCAGCCCACAGCTCTCCGATCTTTTGCTTCTGCTTCTCCACTCATTGCTGCTTCCAGCAAGAGGGGTCAGGCTCTTGTTCTCTAGAGCCTCGAGCCAGAACATGAGGTGCATGGGCGCCACCTCCTCTGCTCCTTACAGTCTTTCCCCTAAGAGGGCACAGGCTCCTGGTGCAGCAGCTCAGCCCAGCTCCTAACTATGTGCAGACGGGACTGACTTCCAAGCTCCTGCTTCTTCCTCGTGCATGGCCCACTCAACAGTGGATGCTTTACTGTTGCGGTGGGAGAGGGCATGAGTTACGCAGGCTGAGAATCCTTGGTGGGGAGAGTGAACACAATCATGAAGAGGATGAGAAGGGGAGAAAAGAGCCCCCTCCTCAACTTCATTCCACATCCCCATGTGAGCCAGCCATGCTCAGCTGGGGCTGGCAACGTAAGAAAAAGAATGTGCTCTGTTGCCTTGATCGTGAATCTAATTAAAGTCATCTCTATGCATCAACCAAACCAAGCACTATTATCAGTAATAATAACCCCATAGCCTCACAGGCGTAGAAAGCTCTAGTTTTGCTCTGGACTGACAGATATTATCCCACATTGCCTCAGGACCTTTGCACATGCCATATCTACTCTTCCCCCAGATCTGCACATAGATGGGACATTGAATCATTCAGATCTAGAATCAAGGCCTTCTCTGACCACTTGGGCAAAAATAGCTCCTACTCGACCTCCCTTTGTTGCCACCTCCCTCTACTTAATATCTGCAGCCCCGCACAATCTGAAACTCCTTCACTTGTTTATGTGCTTCTAATCTGTCGGGGACTTTGCCTTGTCCCTAACCTTAACCAAGATGTCCAGTCACATGCCTGACACACAGGAGGTGCTCATACATATTTGCTGAATAAATGAGGTACACAGGGCTTCATGGAAAAAGATAGCTGAGACTAAGGACGAGGCGTGCGAAACACCCACCTGGGCTGCAAAATTTAAGGGAGTGCCAAATAATTCAGAAATTAAGATAAACAAAATTTGAATGCAATCTTCAAGAAAACCAAAATCAGTGCCAGAAATCTGTGATGAATAAAATATCAAACTTTTAAATGAAGACGGGATCCCATCCCATAGACTGTCTCACTTGTTTCACCCTAATCCTCCCCCACGGATCCTGCGTTTATTTAAGTTTGATATTTGGCTCATTATGGGGTTTTTTTGCATGAATTAACATTTTCACAGGTACTGCATTAAAATAGTATTTATCGTGCTGAGTCTTTTGGCGCCCCTTGAAGTTTTGCGGCCCGGATGAGCGCCTCGCTCTCCTCTCCTTATCGTAGTCCTGGCCCTGAGGGGTACGTGGAACAGCAAACTGTCCTTGAACCTTGAACGGCTCTTCTTTGCTCTCCCCACAGCTCACTGACCACGCCCCACCTTACCTTGTCTGGATTTGTTGAGAAAGCCATGGTTGACGCTAGTCTCCCTGGGGACAGGGACAGTCTGGCTCGCGTTCCCACCCTCACCCCCAAACTCAACATCCAACTACAGAAAGAAGACCCCAGCCCGGAGTCCCACACAATCTCGTCCAGTCACAAGTCCGTTTCCACCCCTCGGAGGGGACCACTACTCCGGATTTGGGGTTACTGCTCCTGCGCTGTAAACGCCCCAAGCAATAGAGAGCATCCTTCTGCACGTTTAAAAAATTAATATGTGCGACATCACAGTTTAGTATTCTTTTGTAACTTAGTCATTTTCCTTCAGAGTTATGTCTGCGAGGGCAATCGTGTTGATTCGTGGGTGTGTAGCTGAAGGGTCAGGAAACTTTTTCTCTAAAGAGCCGGAGGGGAACTAGTTTTAGTCCTCGCAGGTCCTACCGTCTCCATCACGACTGAACTCTGCCCCCACGGCACGAGAGCAGAGACTGCACACGGAGGAATGGGCGTGGCCGTGTGCCAATAAAGCTTTATTGACAAAGACCGGGGGGACAACTGGACTGGACCCGCGGGCCACGGGTGGCTCGCCTCTTGACTCGTTTTCACTTTTGGTAACTCAAATTCGAATATAACATAAATGTGTTCATGCATTCTATCAACAGACTCCCACTGGATGTCTACACTTCTTTAACACGGCAAACGCTGCTGCTATATACTACCTGCCTTTTCATATATGCACGGGGGCAAGACTCTAGCACAATACCTAGACGCGGACTCACTGGGGCACAGGGAACGGCCAGCTTCAGCTTTCAGAGATGATGCTAAGCTGGTTAAGAGCCATGGGATCCATTTACACTGTCACCCCCAGCACGGGAGTCCCTGTTGCTACAAAGCCCTGCCAACGCTCGGCTATATCAGACTTTTCCATTTTGCCCGTCTGAAGTGTGAAACAGCATTTATCATGTGTGGTGTTAATTTGCACGCCCCGATTGCTAGTGAGGCTGAGCATCTTTTCGTGAGTTTATTGGCCATCGGAATTCCTGAACCTCTGAACCCTTGAAACAAGAGTTTGCCACCTGGGAATTGCCAATTCCTATTTTTTTTTTTTTTGCCTATTTTTTGTTTCTATTGGAGTGTTTGCCTTCTTCAACTGATCTGAGGAAATTCTTTACAGATTCTAGATGCCTTTGCCAGTTACATGTGTTGCAAATTTTGTCTACGAGTCTGTGGTGTGTCTTCATTTTACACTTTGTTAACAGAAGCTGATGACTTTAAAATAGTCACATTTATTTTTCCCCTGTGATTTGTGCTTTTGTGATTTATTTAAGAAATTCTTCCCTTCAGAGCTGGATGACACGGGTGCGAATCTCAGCTCTCTGCTTGCTGGTCGTGCGGCCTCGGGAAGATATCTAACGTTCCGGGCCTCATCCTCCTCCGTTGCAAAATGGGGACAATAAGAGCATGCACCTCACAGGGTTGTTTTGAGAAGGCTTGTAAAGCGCTGAGCGCAACACCAGGCTCATTGCCATCTTCCCCATGAACAGACCTCACCCCGCACGGGGACCCCCACAGGAGGGACGCGGCTACCTTGCTCTCCAGCAGGTCTGTGCTCTGCCGGAGTTCATTCCGAGACTTCTCCGATCTTTCTAGCTTCTTTCTCAGCATTGTAAGCTCCTCCTACAAAAACAAACACTTTAATAGAAGTCTTTCGGGACCACAGGTGTTAAGAGTGACCAGGGAACAGAGTGGGTGATTCGACCAGCCTCTCTGTGAGGATGCCCAGATGCCAAGTGCCTACAAGGGACCTTTTCTTTCACCATTTCCAAACACCAACATCTCTGCTCATGCAAGCCTGGTTCACATCAGCCCGGTCTAGGGGCCGAATGCGGGTTCTCGAAATGGACCCATTGCTTAACCTGAGACCAGGCACGCCTGGGTGAGGTGGTGGCTCAGCCCTGCATCCTCCCTGAATATCACTTTACTGCCAGTGGCTCAGCACGATGCTTGTGCTACCACCACTAGGGGCAACTTAAACCCCCACGCACAGCAGGCTGGCAATTGGAACTCTGGAACGCACACACAAAGGAGTACTATGCAGCCATGAAAAGAGAACAAGGCAGATTTCTAAAAAAATGGCAACCATATTACAATATACAAATGCATCAAATTAACATGTTGTATTCCTTAATTTAGGCAACCTTAAATGTCAAATATATTTCAATAAAAAAAATTTTAAAAGAAAATCCCCAAAAGAAGGGATATGGCATGATTCTCTAAATGTACTTTTAAGTGAAAAATGCAAATTTCAGAAGAATAAATATAGTATGCTAGCTTTTGTGTAAGAAAGAAGGGAACGAAGAGTGTGTGTATTTGCTGTATTTTGCAAAAAGAAACAACAGGAGGGATAAACCAGAAATCAGTCAAAACGGTTACCTATCAAAGGTGGACGGAAACGGGGTGGAAGGGACAGTCAGGGGAGAGTTCTCTGAGAGGTAAGAGGATAAAGGACTCAAAGGTCCACCAGGGGGTCTCATGGGATGAGCAGTAAGTGATCATGTTCCCTGGGGGGTCGTGCTGCATCTGACCAGCCCCCATGAGCCTAGAAGGGAGCTGGGCACGGGATGGTGGGTGGTCTGTGTTCAGGGGAGAAGAGATATTTAGAAATGGCAGGGAGAGCTGCTGGGCAGAGCATTCTCAGATCAAGAATTTTCAGGGGTGGGGGCACTGGGTGTGGACACAAGGGCTAAGATGGGGTCGGGGGGGAGGGAGAAGCACGCAGCACCCTGCCTGCCACATAGACCAACCTCCTTGGCATGGAGCTGCTCATCCCCGATGGCGGTACTCAGCTGGGGCCTCAGGGAACCCAGCAGCTTCCACCACGGCCAGTCCTTGACCGCCAGGAACACAGCCATGTTCTTCTGGATGCGCTGTGCGGCCAGTCGGTGAATCTGCAGGGGAAGGAGAGTGGAGATTTGAGGGGTCCTTCCCAACCCAGGTGAAGAGAAAGGAAAGACAGGAGGCAGACGGTGGCCAAAAGGATGGGGGAAATGGGTTTATATCCTAGTGGAAGGGACTGGGTAACTTTAAAAAAAAAAGCTTCCTTTCATGGAGTCAGGTTCTTAGGATCAGGAATTAAGCCACAATTGAATCTCGCATGACCTAATAATAATAACAGGACAAGGAGTGTAAAATATTACGCAAGAGGGTCACAGCTTATAGAGGGATTACATTCAAAAGTCACTGTGCCAGGCAGAATCTATCTTTGAAAATCCCTGAAATTGCCCACAACAATCGATGGCCATGATTGCGTTGTGAGTTGATATTTAAGGATAGATATCATTTTAGGTGTGTTTAAACAGGAATTCCGTGCTTCTCACACTTGTGTGCATCAGAATTACCTGGAGACTTGTTAAAACACAGAGGGCCGGGCTCCACCCCCTGAGGGTCCGATTCAGCAAGGCCGGGGCGGGGCCCGAGAATTTGCGCTACTAACAAGTCCCCAGTTGATGCGAAGGCTGCTGGTCCGGGGACCACACTTGGGGAGCCGCTGACCTAATTCATTCTTTTGTAGGTGAGACTCTTGCTGACTTACGCGCCAGAAGATCCTTTCCCGTCATCACCGTTACAATGGCCAATACTTGTACAGCTGGTGTGGTGCTTCCCACGGGCCAGGAACTGCCCCGAGCATCTCACCCACTTTAGCTCAATCCTCACGACAACCCGTGAAGGGGGTTGTTATTATTATCTCCATTTTACCAATGGGGAAACTGAGGCACAGAGAGGTTAAAGTCACGTGCCTAGTGTCACACAGGTTCTCAGCGGCAGAGTTGGGATTTGAGCCCACGCAGTCCAGCTGCAGACAGAGCCCAGGCTCATAATTACCCTCTACTCCAAGGGCATAAGGTCCTCGAGGGCAGGGCCAGTGGGATTGCCCACAATACTTGAATTATCCAGGCTCTTGCTTTTTTCTGCTTTGCCAAGCACATGTACTTGACTTTACAAATTCACATAAGCTGGAGGCCCATGTAATGAGACTTCAGGCTAGTAGTACTAATTAACAGTGACAATACTAAGGTAATAGTACTGAGTATTTATTGAGCAGTTACTATGTGCCTCATTGCATACTAAGTGCCCTTTATCTCATTTCCCCTTCGCCTAGCTTCTAAGCAGTGGGGGTGGGATTCGAGCACAGGTCTTGTTTGTCTCCAAACCTGCGCTGCCTTCTCTCCATTTTCAGGCTACAGAGAGGAAATTCAGTCTCCAGAGAGCTCCGAGGATGGTGGCCCAGGATGGGTCACAACTGTAGACGCTAAGCTTGCCCTTTAGTCCCAAAGGCCTCTGTGGCCGGGTCCTGACCATCCCCCATCTGCTGACCCCTGAAAGCCAAGTTTTCCAGAGATGGGACAGGTTGAAACCATGAACCGACCCAGGAGGGCTTGGACAAGCTCCTGGATATCTAGATCGAGGTCAACATCATTGGTAACTTGCTGTCAACGTCCTGGAAACAATCACAGCATCTTGCAAAGCATCACTTGAGTCTCACCGCTCAGAGTGGCTCGTGGACCAGCATCACTGGCACCGTCATGGGACACACGCAAACTCCCGTGCCCGCCCTGGATCCATCAGATCAGAATCTGCGCGTTAACATTATCCCGCAGCAGATTCACGCACGAGAGTGAGAAGCGCGGGATTCCAGCCCCTGGACCAGCAAGAGAGCTGCTTTCCCAGGATCTCACTCCTCTGCTGGGCTCACGAGGCAGGCCGGCCTCCATACCTTCAGCTTCTTGAATTCCTGGCGAGACAGAAAGCCCTTGCAAGTCGCCTGGAAAAAAACGATGCTATGAATCAGCATCTTCTCTCGCTGTTTCTCAAGCCTGGAGACCACGCCCGCCTTGAGGAAGACCTGGAAGGAGAGAAGGCTGCAGGTGACTTCGCCTCCGCATCAGACTGTCTGAAGTGGGAGGCGGTTGCCACTCAGACCCTAGTTTTCTTGTATCCGCCTGAAATGTTTGTTAGGAGATGCCCTTAACTGAGGGTCTGAATTATCAAAGCATCTTGTCTCTGACTGCTCCTCCCTCCCTTCTTCCAGCCCCTGGATATGCACGGTGTGGTCCACACGCCAGCAGCATCGTGGCCACCCAGAGATGCAGAAGCTGGGACCCTACCCCAGACCTGCCGGATCAGAGCCAGCATTTCAACACGATCCCCAGGGGATCCACACACATTCCTTTGAGAACCACTGCTAGGACAGACCTGTCGAAACTGCTCTGTGTACTAGAATCACCTGGGGGGGGGGGGGGTGTCGTCAATGCAGATTCCGAGGCCTCACGCCAGGAAAGTATGAGCCAGTGGGCTTTTGTGTCAGGCCTGAGATGTGCATTCTCTTTGATATGTGTCACCCGCCATCTGAGGGAAGCTGTGCCCCAGAAATACTGGGTCTTGCCTTAGAAGGAGAGGCAGAGAATGTGGGGAGGTGAGGGCAGCCCTCCTCAGTCAGGAGAGGACGGGGCCAGGCTCATGCCACCCACAGAAGGGGCTCAGGCATCTAGCAGAAAACAGCTTGAGGTCCACAATTTCCAGGCCTTGGCTCGTCAATAATGGATGAGGCCTCTGCAGCAGAGTGATCAATGCCTCCTTGGGCACCCCGCAGGGCTGCCTTCGAACAGACTGCAGGGCAGACAGGAGGGTTTTCCGAGAGCCCGTGAAGCTTTGGGGTCTGGCCTCCTCCCACCAACGTGGTCGGGGAGCTGTGTTGTTCTCGCCTCCCCAGAGGCAAAGGAAAGATGCTCTAGCCGTGGGATCCGAGTCAGTGATAGGAGAAGCGATGCTTTTCAGAAGACTTTATGCTGCTTATTTCTATAAACAGCCCTGGGAGTCTCTTTGCCAGATGTGGCTTATAACCCCAAAGATGCCTCTCTCTGGAGGCACTGGGTAGCTCCATCTTAATCAGTGATGTTATCAAGGAATCGCTGACATTATCGATTAATGGCCAACATTTTACGGAGGCCTTACTGCGTTTTGGATCTGAACTAACCACCTGATACACAGCTAAAGCCCTTTACATGCACAGTCCTCTGTGGTCGCTATTAAGATGCCCCCATTTTACAGCAGGATAAACCAAGGCTAAAAAAAGGCATTTCCCACAATCCTCCACTAGCAAATGGCAATACCAGGATTTATCTCCTTCTACCTGACTCCAGACAAGACTGTAATTATCACCAAAGGTAATTGACATTTGTATGCCAGCTGCATTTTTCAAAGCTCTTCCTCCTGTGTCTCACTTTAAAACTCCAAACAACCCTCTGGGGAATCCACTGGCGCTGGGAGGCTGTGTAAGTGACTCCAGTTCATATGCCTGGGGATTGACAAACCTAAGACTTGAACCCAAAACCGTGAGTTCATGTCCTGCCCCCATTCTCCGTGTCAACATGTGGCTTCATTTCCTGGTTCATTATGATACAGATGCATGAAGTTTGCGGTTGAATTGCAATTTGATTCTAGGTGAGACAAAAGGTCTATTCTCCATGCCCCTAAACCGATTTTCTGTAATGGAGACCACTGCACTGGTCCCACAGTAAACCCTTTCTCGATGGGAAAATGAAAATTAGCACACCCAATCGGTGCTAATTCTGTTTCGTAACCCTCCATCACTTTACAGAACACTTCCTATGAGCCAGGGCCACCAAGACAATTAGCCTCATTGAAATAATGACACGATTGACTCATTACCTATCAGATGGCCTCAATAATGACTATATTAATTTCACAAGCTGGTGAGTCCCAAAAGCTGCCATGAAAAAAAAAAATCAATGATCAAAGTGATGACAGCGCTAGTTCATACATTACAAAAGGCGGTGGGGGCTGCCCAAACCGCTATTGATTAAGTATGAAGCTTTCATTAAAAAGATAATTGGAAACGACCATACACAGAACTGGAATAAGTCATCGCCTCTGCGGAGTCTTATCCTGCTTTTTTTCCCCCCCTTTTAAGAGCGTATTGCTGATCAGAAGGCCGACCGTGTGTGGAATCCCACTTTTTTCATAAATGTCATGGCCCTAGTCACAGGCCTAGATAAGGCACTGAGAATCACAAAGGAAAATCTAAATTAGTCGCTTTTCATGGGTCCAGCTGCTTATCGAACCCAAGCAGAGTGTAACACCCCGACACCCCCATCTTTCAGGAATCTAGGGGGCCCACTGCTATGCAAGCTCTTTTTCCACTAAAAAATGCCGAAGGCAAAGGTTTAAAACTCTGATACAGTGACAGCTCCTATATCTGGTCCTGCTGAGGAATTAGCTCTCTCCTCTTAGTAATTTTCCAGATTAAAGGAGTTCAATTCTTTAGACACTAAAATGTTATCGGATTTGATAAGCATCTTGCCCCACTGACAAATGTTTTCGACAAGTAATGACAGCCAACCCCGGTTAAATGGCAAGTTACTGATTCCCACGGCCAATGTGGGAGGTAGAAAGCAGTGGCCCCATTTTACAGATGAGAAAACTGAGGTTCAGAGAGGCTAAATCACTCACTCAGGATGCACTCAGTTAGGAAGTTCTGGAGCCTGGGTGTGGACCAGGGCAGCCTTTTCTCTTCTCTACTTTGTAACCTTCCCACCTATTAAGGGTTAAATCCTGTGAGAGAGATATATATATATATATATATATATATATATACATGTTGCATTTGCCCTTAGAGATCTCAGTCTAGCCTGGCTTCCAAAAGGATACATTGACCTTAATTTGCTCTTAACGGTTTCTTAGTGAACACCAAGTATTACTCAATAAAAACACTGTTTTACTATTGGGATGTTTGTGCTTATAGACTTCTTGGCCTGCCACTGTGAAACTGTGCCTAGCGATTTCTTGTCTTCCTCTGTTTTTTTCCTTGCTCTCCAATAGCTCCCGGGACAATAGCTCCTGGGATCATAAGCACTGACTTTTGCATTCATGAACTAACTGAGTACTTATCTAGACCAGTGGTTCTCAAACTTGAGCGTGCCCTGGAATCCCCTAAGGGCTTGTTACAGCCCAGACTGCTGGGTCCCTCCCCCAGAATGTCAGATTCACCAGGTCTGGGGTGGTGCCTGAGAGTTTATTTTTCTAGCAAGCTCTCCAGGGATGCAGATGCTGCTGGTCCAGGGACCATACTTTGAGAACCGCTAGTCTAGAAGGATGAAGCTCTTGGAGCCGAAGAATAATTTCTCTGATTCTGGATCATAACAACCCATGCGTAAAGAACGTATCATATGTTTCCATTAATAAATAATAGAACCCACAGTGTATTGAAAAGATCCCTGGATCGATACCGGTTTTCATAGGAGCTGTACCTGTACCTAGCTACCTATAAGACCTTGAAAGGGAGCTTACTTCCCAGAGGCACAGCTTCCTCATCTGTAGAGAAGGAATATACTAATTATCTCCCAGGAGATTGTGAGGGGAGAAAGAGAACCAATGTATGAAGTTGCCTAGCGTAGCCCTGGCTCCTGGTGGGAGCCCAGTAACCAACAGGTTTATTCTCTCTACTGGAAAGGTCTGCAAAGGCCCAGTTGCTGACAACTCCCAGCTGGATAAATCAGGTTGAAATCCCAGCAGGCTAACAGCTTCAACCATATGCTTCAGCAGGACCAAGAAGTCTGCAGGGAGAGCCCAGTGTGTCTATGGGGCAGCGATGAGTGTAAATGGTTGTGAGCCCTCCAGAGATGGAAGTGTGATGGGGCAGGCTCCTTGGGGTTCCAAGAGGTACTAATGGACAATAATGTCACTACAGTGGGCTTCTGGAGACCAGAGCCCTTCCCCAGCACCTTTCACAGCACCCGGAGGTAGAAGGCAATCAACAAAGGTTTATTGGTTGACGTTAATCACTATATAATTATGTGGGGAGACGGATGGAGCTGTTTTTCCTTTGGTCTATTCTCTCTCCAGTTTGCATTTCTAAACTTTGTCCCTTCTCCCCTGTCCACCATCTGGTCCTTGAGTTTACAATCTCTGTACCCCACTTCCCAAACTCTAACCTGTGGAACACTCGTTCTGGGAGGCAGTAAAGCATCTTCCACAAAAGCAAAAGGGTGAGAGTCCCATGGTCAAATAGTTTGGCAAGCCCTAAAAACTGTATTTTCCCTCTTGAAAACTTTAAATGTGAGCATATGAGGGCTCTGTGGAACTCTTCTCTAAATGTTTAAACATTTTTGGAAGAGCTTTTGGCTCAACACCAGTTTGTCAAAAGCTATTTCTTTCAACTCTAAAGTCCTGTATTTTCTTCCCAAGCCCTTTCTTTCCACTCACTGCCGCAAATCAGCTAGGCCTGCAGTTGCGTTACAGTTGGTTGCAAAGTAAAAGTTACAAGGCTCTGAGAGAGGACGAGCGTTTCTTCTCAGGTTTTATGGCAGCTCTTTCTGAGGCTCAGAAAGTCCTACTGAGGTCCAGAAGGTTAACTCTTGCAGAACACTGAGGTCCTGGGAGGGGGCCTCTAAAAAATGATATTTCCCGATGTTATTTCCTCCCACATTATAACATTTTATCTTCACGACCTTGTTGAGATACATGGGGCAGAAAATCGTTAGCCCTGATTTCAGTTTCATGATAAGGAGATTCTCAGAGGTAACAGACACTGAGGTAGGACACAAATCGCGTCTCATCTGGGTCCCTGGTGTGGTGGGCAGAACAGCCTAAGAAAGAAGCACTACATGGGGGCCGCCCCGGTGGTGTAGTGGTTAAGTTCGTGTACTTCACTTCAGCAGCCCGGGGTTTGCTGGTTCGGATCCCAGACATGGACCTACACACCGCTCATCAAGTCATGCTGTCGTGGGATCCCACACAAAATAGAGGAAGATGGGCACAGGTGTTAACTCGGGGCCAATCTTCCTCACCAAAAGAAAAAAAAAAGGAAAAAAAAGTGCACTACATACTTGGCTGTGCCCCACGGCCACTGCCTTCTTCTCCAGATCCAGGGTCTGCAGGAGCTCCTCCACAGCCTGGGAAGAAAAGAAAAGTCAGAGGAGAAGAGAGATTAAAGGTGGGAGATTCTCAAAGAGGAAGGTCAGGTTGGCTGGATGGCTGGTGCATCACGAGAGAGAGGACAATCCCATGTGTCTGTGAGCTTTGGATAACAGAGCCCTGGCTCACCCAGGTGAGTGCAGAAGATGAGCATATATTGAGCACCTAATGTGTGCCATCCACTTGCTGGGACCTTCAGAGACGCCACCTTATTTAACCCTCATAGCAACCATACTACCACGCCCATTTTATAAAAGAGAAAACCAAAGATACAAAACTAAATGAAGGATGTGTCTGCTCTGGAAAACAGTATAGTGGTCCCTAAAAAAATTAAACATACAACTACCATATGATCCTGCAATTCCACTCCTGGGTATAAACCCAAAAGAAGTGAAAGTAGGGGCTTGAACAGGTGTTTGCACAGCCACGTTCATCGCAGCACTATTCACAACAGCCAGAAGGTGGAAGCAACCCAACCATTCAACTGATGAGTGGATAAACAAAATGTGGTGTATATATGCATGACACATTAATCAGCTTTAAAAGGGAGGGAAATTCTGACACGTGCTATGACATGGATGAGCCTTGCGGACACCATGTTAAGTGCAATAAGCCAGGTACAAAAGGAACAATACTGTATGATTCCACTTTTATGAGGTCCCTAAAGGAGTCAGATTCATAGAGAAGAAAGCAGAATGGTGGTGGCCAGGAGCTGAGGGGAAGGGAAGGGGCAGTTAGTGTCTATTGGGGGCAGAGTTTCAATTTTGCAAGATGAAAAGAGTTCTGGAGATGAATGGCGGTGATGGTTGCACAACAACGTGAATGTGCTTAATACCACTTAATTGCGTACTTAAAAATGGTTAAAATGGTAAATTTTATGTTATATATATTTACCACAATTAAAAAAAAATAAGTGAAGACGTTGTTCCAAGGTTATAAGTTGCACATGGGCAGAGCCCGGTTCGAATCAAGGTCTGCTGGGCCACATCGCAACATCGATATCTTGAACTGCTTCCCACGCCCAGGATGGCTCCAGAGGACCCTAGGGCATGAGGCAATTCACCCAGTGTGTCACTAAAGTCCTCTGGGACAGCTTCCCCAGTACTCTGTCCTTCTCTCATTGTACTTGCCAGCGACTACCTCCCTCTCTCAAATATTTGCTGAATAAATGACATGGCCATTAACCTTGTGTGCCTGACCTAGATGATGAAGCAAGAGCCTGTGTTTAACTCATCTCTTATTTCCTCTGCTGCACCTGGTACTATTTTGTGCATACAGTAGGAGCTCAATAAATAGAATGACTAAATAAATGACTACCCGAACAAGAGACATCCAATGGGGGTAAAGGGTAGAGAGGAGAAAGGCAGCTCCATGCAGAAGGAACAAATTCACTCAGAGAGACTCCTGGATGCAGCACTGGCCAAACCATCAGCCATTTAATGGAATTTTCCTCTTTTCATATCGCCCTGCAGCTCAGCTCTAAAACAACCCTGCCAGAGACTTGTACCCTCAGATAAATGCAGGTCGCCCAGTTCCTTTGTGACTGCCAATTCCTCTCCTTCCACCTCCACACCACCCCTCGTGGACCTTCCATTCACTGAAAATCACAAAGTCTATTTTCAGAATAAACTGTCAGAAAAGTAATTGCAACACTGAAGAAGCAAAAGGTATTGAGGTTGGAGTAATTTCGTAGATGAGTTTCAATTCCATGGGTCATCAGTATCACAGAAAACTTCCTAAGATACAAAAAAAGAAGAAGAAAAAAGAAAAAAAGAAGAAGAAGAAAAAAAGCTTATTAAAAGTCTAGTCCAAGACTGTAATGTGGGAGGAAGTCTCCTCCTCTGGCCTCTTGGAAGAACATTCCACAACACCCTCCAAAGATTCAATGGTTTTGCTTATTACATTTTAGCCAAAAGTGTTCCCAGGGAGCTGCAGGCAGCAGAATGCACAAAACCAATATATCCAAAATACAACATCTTTTCTCTCTGAACAAGAGGGAAACAAAATAAAAATTGGCTGAAAATAAGATAGATGGATGAAAAATAAGTGAAACCTACAGCCTAAGAAATTTTCCTAAGTCTACCTAGGAGTTAACACCCAGAGTCGAGGTTTGGGGAGGAAATTTAGGATGTGGAGTTAGATGCCTACGGGTTGAGATCCTGGTTTTACCACTCATGAACTCTGCAACCTTGGACAAGCATTTTGCATGGAGCTGCAGGCTCCTCTTCGGAATAACAGCACCTATTTCAGAAGATTCTGTGTTTGTGCTTGTGAAGTGCTTCACATAGGACCTGGCATACCGTAATGACCGAACAAACATTATGAGCTAGTCCTAATGTCCTGGAGTGACTCCTACCGCTCGGTCGTGGTCAGAGCCTAGTAGAGGTGGTACAAAACACAGACCATTCCATTTCTCAGGTACATTCTGAACGTGGCCAAAACACACATCGAACCTCCACAATATCTGAGACTTCGTTTCCATCTCCTTGTTTTCTTAAAGCCTTTAAATGTCTGTGTAGCCAAGAACACTAGTCCTAACAGAGACATTCTGTTCTGTTGACCTCATTTTGCAGATCAGAAAGCTGAGGTCCAAAGGATAGAGTGAGTGAGTGGCTACGGGCATTGAACTAGACTTCTGACCCTCATTTTCTTCACCTGCAAAATGGTGATTCTATGCCCTACCCAGACCGTACAGGTGTCAGGCAGTTAATTGAGAATTTGTGAAAAAGCCTTTGTAAGTGACTTTGCACTTAACTACCGTTACCATTATCATCATCAATATTACTCTTAGATCGAACTACATAAAATTGTCACTTGCTTAGGTCAAATATGTGACTTAATTTGCTTCTACATAATGTATTCATTGTCCCACAGCTGGTTGATGGAAGACAGGGCAAGAATCCAGGTGACTATGAGAAACATTGTCCTTGTCCCACGTCTTTATGGAATCGGCTATTCCGTCTGAATTGTCTGGATAATTGATGCCTCTCCCTACTCAGCATGGGACGCTGAGTAAAATGTTGGCCACTTTGCTCCAAGGAAACAATTTTCTCTTGTGTTTTTGAGTCTGAGCATCTCAGTACTTTACCCATAACTCATTTTATTTTCAAGCCTCTCCAAAAAGTACTATTTTATGCCTACGTTACTGAGAAGGAAAGTGAGGTCCAGTGTGATGAAATGACTTGTCAAAGGTCACATGCTAAGAAGTGATGGAGGAGGAAACAAGTCTTAAGGAATCAGATTCTTGAGCTTGTCCTCAGCCCTCTGATGCTTAGATCCAGTCCGGCTCCACCACTCACCAGCTGTGTGACCCTGAGCAAGCCACTCTTCCTCTCTGATCCTCATATTCTAGAATATGGGGTAATCCTGCCTATCCTACAAGGACATATTGGGGATTGAATGAGGTCACAAAAGTAGCGTGTAGGAGTGAGACTTTTAGATGGTGGAACAAGGAACTTGATAAATCCCCTCCCCAAGAAAAAAAATGATGAAAGTGGAAAAAAATTTCAAAAGCAACAAATTTAATACTCTGGAAACTGAAAGTGGGCTACAACAAATTGAGAAGCACTTATTCAAGAAAAGTATTGAGAGGATGCGGAGAAAAAGGAACCCTCATACACTGCTGGTGGGAATGCAAACTGGTGCAGCCACTACAGAAAACAGTATGGTGATTCCTCAAAAAATTAAAAATAGAACTACCATGTGATCCAGCTATTCCACCTCTGGATATTTATCCAAAGAACGCAAAAATGTTAATTCAAAAGATACATGCACACCTATGTTCATTGCAGTGTTATTCACAATAGCCAAGACTTAGAAGCAACCCAAGTACCCATCAGTGGATGAATGGGTAAAGAAGATATGGTGTATATATAAATGGAATACTACTCAGCCATAAAAAAGATGAAATCGTGCCATTTGCAACAACATGGGTGGACCTTGAAGGTATTATGCTGAGTGGAATAATTCAGATGGAAAAAGACAATTACCGTATTGCTTCATGGATATGTGCAAGATAAACAAACAAACAAACACAGGTCTGGAGAACAGATTGGTGGTTACCAGAGGGGAAGCAGGTGGGGGAGGGTGAAAGGGGTAAAGGGGCACATATGTAGAGTGGTGGATAAAAACTAGACTTTTGGTACTGAGCACAATGCAGTCTATACAGAAGCCAAAAATATAATGATGTACACCTGAAACTTACATAGTGTTATAAATCAATGTGACCTCAGTAAGAGAAAGAAAGGAAGGAAGGAAGGAGGGAGGGAAGAAAGAAAGGAAAGAAAAGAGGAAAGAAAGAAAAGAGGAAAGGAGGAAAGAAAGAAGGGAAAAAAACTATTGAACTTTAGGCAAAAAACAGTGGGAGTTTATGGCAGTCTTGACTAGGATTCTTCCAGTCCCCACCGAGCTCTGTTACTGCCACAGTGCTACCAGGGTGAGGCAAGCTGTGAAAACCAGCAACATTGCTGCCAGAAGGAGCTCACTTATACAGAGTGAAGCACAGAAAAACCCCACACCCAGGATCACTGTCAGAAACCATAGTGATCTTGGAAACAAACAAATGCAGAAGGTCAATGGCACTGCTAGTTTAAGGTTGTTATCCTGATTGGGGCAAGCCAAGGACCAGGGACTAGCTTGAAAGTTAGCAAGGAGATACAAGTTAGCAAGGGACAGCCACAGCGGGTCTTGACAATCTGGAAGACTTCACACACACTCAAGGACACACGCACGCACAGGAGAGAGGGAGAGGGCCCTAGCTATCCACATCTCCCTATTTAAACATAAGGCCATGTGCCCAGGCAGAAAACATGTGAAAGAGCCAAACAGAAAGCAAAAAGTGGGGCCCAACTGTAAATGCCTGGACGTTGAACACATTTCCCAACCCACTCACGGCTCCATGAGAATCAGGTCTCACAGATCCAATGTGTTTGATCACTACTCCTGCTGACCACTAAGCTATGCTGACACAGGGGCAACCCCTGAGAATCCACAATTTGGAATAAAAACAAGAATAAAAAACTGAGCAGAGGGATCAGCAGTCGCACACCACGGGGGAGACAGACTCCATAAATCCAGTCCAGATAAGTTATTAAATAAGTGGGAAATGATCAGAATCAAGAGATGTTGTTACATATTATCTAAAATGTCCAGTTGTTGAAAAAAGACTACAAGACGTGCAAAGAAAGTGGAATTGCGATCTATACTCAAGGAAACAAGAAAAAGCAGTCAATAGAAACCCTCTGCGGCTTAGATCTTGGACTTAATAGTCAAAGACTTCCAAGAAGCTATTATAATGCACATGGAGTGCTTACATCATGCCTGGCACATGCTGAGTTTCAATAAACACTAAGAAGTGTTGCAGGTTCTGAGGTGATAAGCCCCTTTTCGACACTATCAAGTGATGACACGCCCTTCGCCTCCACCATTCCAGACTCAAATGATGAGCCCTTGAATGTACCTGGGAGAAACCCAGCTCATGCCTCCACTAACAGAGCCCCTTTGTGTCCTAGAACTGTGCAAAGAGCTGTCTCTCCAATGTTCGACAAGGACATACCCAAAAATCGTATGGTCTGACATCCCATAGTATGCTAAACACGGCAGACAAGCGGTGAGAGACCCCAGAAATAATGAAGAGCCATGGCTGAGAAATGCTTCCAAAACTCACTCCTCAATGAGCTGTGCGATATGGAGAATCTGTGTCTGTGGAATTGGATGATGACCCAACACAGCACTTCCTCCATGAAACCCACACCATGGCCCAACTGCTGCCATCTGTTGGGTACCTACTATGTGCCAGGCACTTTGTTATGTCCTATTACATGTTGCCCATGGTCATACAGTTATCAGGTATCAAGGGGCATGGACGAATGGAAAGAGGGGTAGCAGAAACCAGGATTTGAACTCAAGTCTGTCTGACTCTAAATCACATGCTTTTAATCACTGAACCTCTCACTTATACTCTGATCAAAACATTCCATAAGGGTGGGGACTAGGCGTCTGTTATTGAACTTGATATGCTCAAGACTGTAAACAGAATGCCCAGCACAGGGCAGAAACTGTATAAACAAACAAACAAATAAGCACGCGTGTGCACACACACATACACACGCATAATTGGGTTGGTTAACAGTGAATGGAAAACAGGTAAAATTATTAAAACAATAGACTCAAAATGGAGGACAGCAAGGTGAGCAAGAAAATGATAATGAAAAAATTCCAGAGGGCTAAGGCCATGGGAGACTCTGAATAGTCGTTCAGCACCCTGAGAGCGGACAGCTCCCTCTCCCGGCCATGGGCTTACAGGGGCTTCTTCCCAGCAGAAAGGGACTCGGCCAAAATTCAGAGAAAACTGGGAGTGTCCACCAGGGTTTGAGACACAACAAGAATGGCTGCCTTTGAGAAGATGAATTGACAGCCCTTAATTGTGTTCTTCAGCTCAAGTCCCCAGGGACACAGATTTTGTTGACTAAAATCAATCAATCTACACTGTAGACATTCTGAGGAGAAGAGGGCGAGGTGAGCCCAAGGTTCCCTCACACTGCTGAGAGCAGCCTCAGCAGTAGAGAGACTGAAGGGGAAGAATCTGGGACATATGCAAGATGAGCTGAAAGAGCTCCTCCACGGGCCTGTCTGAGATGCCACGATTAGTCACTCTGGGTGGGTTTCACTGTAGGTTAAGGCATACTCTTAACTACATGGGATAACCTGGGAGAGAGGAATGGACCCAAGATGATTAAAGGGGGAAGATAGTGTCCTTCCGGAGACCTGAGCATGTGCCTGGGTGTCTAGAAGAGACAGGAGCATCCTGAATAGCTGGAGGTCAGCATGAGGACACTGCTCTCCAGAGAGGAGCAGAGAATGGGCAGAGTGCACTTGACTTCCTTCATAACTTTGCTTAAGCCAGCTCAAGTAATAAAGGTCAGGTCTTCTATGCCATGTTTCTGAAGATAACATTTCAATGGACCATCACTGACGGCCTGATAGAACCCAACTCTTTGTCCCCGCTAACAAGGAGCCCTGGTCCGGCCCCTGACAACATCCTCAGCCCCTTTTCTTGGCACTTGGCATCAGCTATACTAAACTAGCCATGTGACCTCGTGACTCCAGGTCTCTGGAGTGCTGTAGCCTGAGTGAGAACGCCTGTGCTCTTTCTCTTACCTGATTCTTCCAAATTGTCCCCCAGTCTCAACTCAATCGTCACTGCTCTGAGGTGTCTTCCCTGACTGCCCCACCCTCACCCTTGCTGCAAATATCAAAAGTTTTAGGGGTGTTCTCTGGGTCCCAAAGCCATCCCTCGGTACGGGAATTGCTTGTGTTAGTCTTTCTCCCCCCATGAGATTATGTTCTGTCCATTCTTGTGTCTCTGGCACCTAGCACAGCAGACGCACAGCAGGCACTTGGTTAAAGTTGGGTGAATTCAATAATTATTTTAAATTAATATCATGGGTGGCACGTCCTGTACAGAACCTCACCAACACCCTGCCTGTCCTCAAAGGGCTTCCATTCAACAGTGCTGTGTGGGCATTAAAGCTGCTCAACATCATGATCATCAGGGAAACGCGAGTCAAAACTACCATGAGATGCCGCCTCGCACCCATCAGGGTGGCTACCATCAAAAAAAAAAAAAAAAACCAGAGAATAAAAAATGTTGGCAAGGATGTGGAGAAATTAGAACCTTTGAACATTGTTGGTGGGAATGTAAAATAGTGCAGCCACTCTGGAAAACGTTTGGCAGTTCCTCAAAAAATTAGATATAGAATTACTGTATGATTCTGCCATTCCGCTTCTGGGTGTACACCCAAAAGAATGGAAAGCGGAGCATTGAAAATATATTTATACACCCACGTTCATGGCAGCATCATTCATTATTATAACTAACAATAGACAAATTGTAACAAGAGGCAAAAGCTGGAAGCAACCCAAGTCCATTGATGGATGGATGGATAAACAAAATGAGGTATATGCATACAATGGAATATTATGCAGCCTTAAAAAGGAAGGAGATTCTGACACCTGCTACAACATGGATGAACCTTGAGCACATTATGTTAAGTGAAATAAGCCAGTCACAAAGGGGCAAACGCTATATGATTCTACTTACATGAAGAGACCTAGAGGAGTCAAATCCATGGAGGAGACAGCAGAATGGTGGCTGCCAGGAGCTGGGGGTGGGGGAAGGGACAGGGAGCTGGTGTTGAATGGGGACAGAGTTTCAGTTTTGTGACATGAAAAGAGTTCTGGAGAGGGCTGGTGGTAATGGTTGCACAACAACGTGAATGTGCCTAAGGCGACTGATCTGCACATGTAAAAATGGTAAAGATGGGAAATTTTACGTTCTGTGTATTTTACCAGAATAAAAAGTAAAAAGCCCTGTTTGAGGGATCTGAGAGCCTGAGTTCACATCCCAGCCCCACCACGACCCAGCTGGGTGGTGACAGCCTCAGTGGCCTCTGCTGTGAAATGGGGGTAATCCCCAGACGGAGGGGGCTTTCTCTTTTGGTGGCTGTTTCAGATCAACGACCTGTAACCTTTATCACAACGTGCATGATATGCTGTGATGGGAGTTTGTACGCATGTGCTAAAAGCCTAAAAGTTGCTAAAAATAGCGGTATTTTTATTTCGGGAACACAAAATATCCAGCAGGTACCACCAAAGGAGAATACTGTCTTGAGAAATAGTCTTGATATGAAAAACCAATGTTTAGACGCCACATGTTAGGCACACAGGGGACCTCACCGTGGCCCATTTTACACCCTGACAATGAATTCCCTCTGCTGCCGTCTAGTGTCTAATGACAATATTGACCTTTTCTAGCTGTCACACTTGTCTTATTAAATCCTGAGGTCTTAACTGCTTTGCACACAGAGGCTGACAGTTTGCCCCCCGAGCACGTGTTCATGTATAATTCATGGCATATCACGTTGCCTAGCAAATGAATATTTATCAGCTTTTTCATAAGAGGCAGGATGACGTTTCCTTTTGTCGCCACCAAAATCCTCTGCTGCAGCAAATGAAATTTGTGAGCAAATAAAAAAAAAAAGAATAATAAGAAGCAAAAACGCCCAACCAAGGCTCTTCCCCTTGTAATTTTCCATTTTCTGAGGCCTCCAGCGTGGGGACGGAGGTGGCTTCGGTTTGGCTACAACAGAGAACTGCTGAGTCGTCCAGAATAGAAATGCGTCCATATGCTACACCCGTTTTCCCCACAGAAAACTCCCCCACAGCTCACTTTGGTGCTGTTTTCAGCTACAGAGGATCCAAGACCCTTACAGCGGCTCCATTCCAGATGCTCCAAACAGAGATCAAGTTTCGGGGGACCAAGGATGCTAAGGAACGCTAAATGAAGATCGGTATAGAGTGGTTGGCGGCACCAAGCCAGGCAGAGTTTCACGGCTTCCAAAATGGGCTTCCACCCAGGGAGGGGGAAGCCCAGCACCACACTAGCTGGGTCTGACGCCCCCTCCCCATGGTGAGGTAGGAGGGCCGCATAGAAGATGCCCCCCCGTCTGCAGGAGGTGACCTATGCTGTGTCCCTTACTGCAGAGAAGACTCAAGAAGGACCTAATTATTGTGACTCTGTTTGCTTCTCTAGCCTCATGACTCACTGAGGATTCCAGTGCTGATGTCTCAGGCACACACGGGCACTCTCACCTGGAGGTCAGGTTTCAACATGGTTGTGAATATAGAGTCTGGCCTTGAAAGACGATGATGATGCTGGTGCTGACGTTGATGCTGATGATGCTGATGACAGTAGTGCGTACGTACTGAGCCCTTCCTAAGCACCAGGTCCTGTGTCAAGCACATCCACTATACTATTACATTTCATCCCCAAACACCCCATTGAGGTAGGAGTTATTGTTGTTCCCTCTTTCCAGATGAGGAAACTGAGGCAGAAAGATAAATTAACTTGCTTAAGTTCACACGTCCCTAGAAGGGAATCATCTACAGGTCTGTTAGACTCTGGAGCCTGCGTTATTTCAACTACCCTCCCTGGAATCAAGAAATTTGAGTTCAAGGCCAAAACCCACCCATGCCTCCCTGGGTGGCCTCAGGGGAGTCAATCGACCCCCAGATGCCTCCCTTTCCTCATTTGTAAAAGGCATGTAACAGCTCTTGTTGTGCAGGGCTGTTTTGAGGACGCAATAGGGTTTTGCAAATTCTAAAGATCTCTGTAATCATTGATCATTTGTGGTCATTCTCATAGACACATTTATTGATGGTTTGGCACCAGGAGTAAAGATGAGCTTACAGCCCTAGGAGCCTAGAGTTGGAGAAAGGAGACACACAGGGGCAGAAATACAAGGTTAGGTATACGTATTCATTCATTCATTTGTTTGACATAAAATTATGAGCCAGAAAACACATAGGGGGTCTACGTAATTTCAGACAAGGATAAGTGCTACACAAACATTAAAACAAGACGATGTGATGGAGAGTAGCGTATGAGCCAAGATCTGAATAGCAGGATGGCACTGGCCATGCAAAGATTGGAGGATAGAGTGCTGAGGCAGAGGGAACAGCTGGTGCAAAGGCCCTGGGGAGGTGTTCACTGTAATTCTCTACGATGCGGGCTCTCATTGTAGAGAAAACGCTCCCCAGACATTTCAAACGGTGAAGCCCTCTTTGCCTAGCCTAGCTCAGGGTGCTGTGTGCTGAGGGGAACTCTCTTTGGAAAGGACGGTCTTCATCTTGCTGAGGGCCCTGCTCACTGGGTTGCACTCTTCTCATCTGATTCTTTCCCTGCGCTTCCTCATGCAGGGTTTCAGAAGGGCCACTCTGGGACGGGTAGTGTCCTAAGTGACATTGCAGGAGGTATAGTCCGGAGCAGGGATCTGGGCCAAAACTCACGCCACCCTCATCTTTGTCCCCAAGGCCTGGCTCTCCGATCCCAGTGGGTCCAGATGCCCCCTGGGGTCATGTCCTAAGGAACAGAAGCATCCAAGGCTTCCAGCCCCCGTCACCCCCCACTCCACGTACCTTCCTCTCGTCAATCCTCTCGGCGGCCAACATGAGCTTCTTCATGAGCAGAGGGTCCAGCGCCTGGAATCGTCGGCGGAACCGGGTGAGCCCCATGTGGTCAGCATAGCCTGGGGAGGTGGGAGCGGGTAAGAGAGGAACAAGGAGTCCAAATGAGAAGACCAGCCGGGGGCCCCGCATGCAGGACTTCAGGGTCCTGCTCCCAGCCTGGCTACCAACTTGCTGTGCAGACTCCGCTCTCTGGGCCTCAGTTTCCCCACTGACTGATTTAAGAGCTTGGGTCCAATCAGCGTTTCCCAAATGCCTTCCCCAGGGCATGAACCCTATGAAACGCTCCACTGAAAGTTTGCAAAAGCTGCACTCTCCACCTGCCTCTTGGAAGGTCACAATGCCTGTCAGCATTGGTGTCAAAGGCTCTGAGAAGGTCTGCAGGGAAGAGGCCTGGCTAGCTCCGCTCAGCCCAGAGTTTTCCAAGCCTGTTTGATCATGGGGAAAAAAAACACTTATTCCATCCCACAGATGCACGTGGAAACGCCACAGCAGATAATATGTAAGGGTTCTTTTAAGTCTAACACACAGGGTGGACACAGCTGCATCCTTCTGTGTGGGAAGCCAGGAAGAGGCACGTGGAAAGCTACCAAGAAGTGACACCAGAGCCGGCCTCTGAAGGAGCCGTAAGAGTTTGCCGCGGGTTTGGTGTGGAAGAGAAGTCTAGGCAGGGGGAGCTGGGGCGGAGAAATCTAAGATTTGTTCCACAGTCAGAGCAACGGCCAGCATCTACTGAGCACTCACGTGTGCAAGACGCTAGGATGACAACTTCCTTGTGTCGTAGACACTCTGGGACCTGTATTATTGTCCCCATTTCATAGATGTGGAAATCGAGGCCCCAAGAGTTCAAGTCACACAGATAGTTACTCTCCCAGTGGGGGCTCAAACCCAGTCAGGGACAGTAACTCACCCAGCGGAGAGGAGCCCATAATGGGCTCAAAGATGACCAGGGACTGGATCCCAAAGGAACCCGGACTCAAATTCCAAGCCTCAAGGTTCAGACTGTGTCCTGATACAAGAAGAACGGCAGAGCCTCAGTTGCCTCAAAAAGAGCCCTCAAGTGGCCGGATGAGAGAATGTCTGGTGAAACCTCACTTCATCTTGGAGCCTTCACATCACAATAAGACAAACGCATAAACCATGAGGAAGAGTGAGGAAGAGTGGGTGCGTGCGACAAATCCAGGAAGCCTTCCTGGGGGAGGAGGAGGGCCTCAGGCCAGGTTCACAGGATGCCGACCGCACAGAGACAGGGGAGCCGGGAGGTTTCAAGCCTGCCCTTTTGAGTCAGCCTTATTAGGGCAGGTGACAAATGACCCAAGCTCTTTGCGACTCAATTTCTTCACTCATCAGAGGAGAATAATAAGATCTATTGTCACAAGGTCGTGATGAGGCTGAAATCCAATGCTGATGATAGTAAGAGAGGCTGGCGTGGATTGAGCGGGTTCCTACATCCAGGCACTCTTCAAAGTGTCATTTCCTTATTAACTCATCAACCCGCTCAACAGCTCTCTGAGATCTGAGCTGTTGTCAGGGAAGAGAAGGAGGCACCATGTAAGGCCCTGCCCGCTGTCGGCCAGAGTCAGGGCCGGCCGACTCACTCCAGGGTCTGCGCCAGGCTGTACGATACGTAATATCTAATGAGCATTCGCTACGCCAGGCACTATGCTAAGAGTGGGAGCCATGCTGTGTGAGAACAACGTCAGGGAGCACGAGCAATGACACAGTGCTCAATAAGTAGCATACATGTGTATGCATGTGTGCATATGCATCTGCGCGTCACAGATGCACAAATTCAGAATTATAAATATCTGATACGTGTGTTTGTATCTACGGATGCGTGTAGATATTTCTTACAGGGTGTGAGACAGACAGAAGCAACTTAGAGCAGAAAAAACATGAGGAGATGAGCCAGGACTGGGAGGCCGAAATTGGAAAGACCTACTATGAGACATCAACCCTTTACTTAGCTGGAAAACTCGTCCTGACCAAGTTGGGCCGTGCTGAGAACGTGGAGGGCGGACGCCGCAGTGAGGACAAGAGGCCCGAGGAAGGGGACGTGCCAACCCGGGCACGCATGCAGGGGCTCTCACAGGTGCTTCAAGACACCTGCAAAGGCCCGGCGCTTTCCGCCAGCCAGCCAGGCAGAACCGATCAGCCGCTGGCTGTGACTATCCTGTTCTTCTCCTGTGACACACTCTCTCCTTCCGCCCGTGGTTGTGCGGGCAGGAGAGAAAATCAATGAGACCCTTAGAGGAGTGAGGGTCTCATCTTTGCTTCTGGCTGCTCCCAGCTTCTCCAGCAAGCACCTCGTGCCCAGGGTTCCATTATGAACGCGGTGGGAGGAGATGGGGACTGTGACCACAGAGACATTAAACACCAGGTGCCCACCTAGACTGCCCCCCAGCCCCAGCCACCCCACCCTCTGCGGAGAAGGAGCCTGAGTCGTTTCTAATTGCCAGGAGGGGAATCCACATGGTGGCCTCCGGGGTCTGAGAGGCAGGAAAATATGGGAAGGATTCAGACCAAACTCAGTTCATAAGATGAGCGAAGGGTGGAAACCTCGGTGCATGCTTGCTTTCTAAAATACAAGGCAGAGGCTTCGCTCCTGTAATGAAAACACTTTTCTCTCCCCTCACCGCCCCATCATCTCCTCAGCTGGACCTGCAGAAGCCAAACTCCGAAAGGCGGCTCTCACAGCCTTCCTACTGCATCCCCCAGCCTCCTCTCCCACAATTGCCGTACGCATTCTGAACCCCGTTCCCCGGACACCCAGGCTCTTCCATGCCTCCTGCCTCTGTAGAAGCTGATCTCACTGCCAGCATCCCCTCTCCCCTCAGCCCCCAGAGGTGAGCTGCTTGCTTTGTTTCAAGACCCGACAAAGATGTTATACCCTCTAGGAGGTTTTTCCAATCTCCCCAGTGAGAGCACAGAGCTTCCTCCTCGAGGTCTCCAGGTGCCTCCTGCATCCCCACGTGCTGCAGGCCCTCAGCACATCGTATTATCATTGCCTGTTTCCACACGGATCTCCCAAACCAGGCTGAGCATCTCGACAACCAAAAAATGACTCATTGTGGGGATGCCACTCTATCCCAAGCTAGACGCTCCTTAGACGAAAGGAAGATGAGTAAGACACAGCCCTAGCCTTCCAGGAGTGCAATACTAATTCAGGAAATATGATGGGCTGTGGACTCCAAGAGAGGCAGGTCCAGATCCAGGCTCTGCCAGATCCTAGTGGTGTGCCCTTCAGGAAGTCCTTTGCCCTCTCTGAGCTTCGGTTTCTTCATCTGTAAAATGGGGGTAATCCTAGCTCCCCTCTCACAGGGCTGCTGGGAAGCGTCCATAGGATGCCGCATGGAAAGCTCCAGGCACATGGCTGGTGCTCTTGTCCCGTGGCTGCATTTTCTGACGGGCATATCCCAGGAGTCGGAGCCAAGTGCTCGCTCCCCGGCTGCCTCTTACCTGCCCTGTGCAGACGCAGCGCCTCCAGGATGCAGGACCCTGCAAGCTGCACCCTCAGGGCCGGGATGTCCAAGGGCAGGGGCCCGCCAGCCCCGGGCTGGTCTCCACCAGGCTGTAGTGACGTCGAAGACCCCTGCCTGCCCCTGCCCTCCACCACTGGACCCGGGAGCAGGCAGTGGATGAAGTGTAGCTGAGACCGTCTGATGACGCTGGTCAACGCGTCCTAGGACAGAGAGGAGAGGGGGTCAGGGCCAGCCGTCTTGGGGTGAGACAGACAGGGGTCTGGACACTCCCCAAACAAACATTCAGCCTGGCCTGGGCATCTTTGGGGGCACCTGTGTCTTCCACCAAGGACCTCGTATCTACAGCCTGCTTGGTACTCATGAGAAATAAGAGGCCATTATTCCTTGTAACAGATGGGGAAACTGAGGCACGGAAAGGGCAAACAAATAGCCCCAGGGTCACACAGACCACTAGCACAAGGGGTGGACTGGAACCCGGGATCTAGTCTGAGGGCTTTTCTTGTATAATATGCTATAAGGTTGTTTTGCAAAATGTAACCTTCCCAGGTCTCACCCTTCTGGGCTCAGCCTGCGCCAACCAACCCAAGCGCCCTCCTTTGTTATTAGATTAATGTGTCTGGGTAATGTATTTACGTCCAGTGCTGGATCCTGCTGCCTCCCCCCAGGAGAGCCCAGTGGTGAAAATGGAGGCATTTGAGAGGAGAGGAAGGCAGGCGGGGCTGGTCTGGCTGTGACAGTGTCACCGGGGTTCCTGAGACCTGCCGAAGCCACTCAAGTCAGTAACGAGCAGCCGAGGCTTAAGCCTCAGACTCGGGTCTATCGCCTCCCAGCAGTGTGACGAGGCCAAGTTTCTGTGCTGCCCGGAGCCTTAGTTTCCCCCACTGTGGAGCGTGGGATGAGGCCCGCCCCTCCAGGCTCGCTGGGGAGCTCAGAGAGGATGCAGGGAGCTAAGCCATCCTGGAGGGGGGAGGGCCACATGGAGATGAAGGCCAGGGTGCCACAGAGACGGGGCCCCCACTCACCATCTGCAGCTTGATCTGCGAGCACGGGGCTCTCCTCTTCACTGCCGCGAAGCTGCTGGCAAAGGTCCTCCTGACGACGCAGCTCCTCTGCAGCGCCTGTGGGGAGGCGCCCTCCAGGCCTGCCACGGCCCGGCACACAGGCGGCAGCTTGGCCCGGGCCTGGAACAGACTCCTCAGCTCCTCCCTGGCAGACAGGAGGGGAAAGAGAGGGGGGCTTCAGGGTGCTCCCGGGGAATGCGTCCACCTGGCTTCCGCCTGATCTGCTGACTGAATGCTCCCCTCGCATCACACGTCCTGGCTGCTTCCCGCTCATCCACAGGCCCTTCGCTTCCCGCCCAGCGCCAGCTCCTTCCTCAGGCCTCTCTCCCTCCCGGACCTAAGAACATCCTTCTTCCTACTGGGTACACACCTCCTAAGCCTGCACTTTCTCAGAGGGCAAAATCATCTCAGTTACCCCCAGAACAGATCCAGTATGTAAGAGCTGCCTACTACGTGCCTCATGCAGGAATGAAGGACTGCAGGTCCCACAGACAGGTCTCAACCCATCCATGAAATGCCCGGCCTGATGCCAAGCGTGGACAGTGTCATCCCAGGGCACTCCTGTAGTGTCCAGGTTCTGAGACTAGTCGGCGAGGGCTCTGATAGACCTGAGCGGGCCTGCCCTCTTGTTTGGGCAAAGAGGACTAATAAGGCCGGGCAGACCCTACTGTGCCACCCGGGGCCTGATTGCCCCATTGCCTCCGGTGGAAGCAGGCAGGCATCGTCCATCACTCCCGCAAGGCCAGGCCGCACCCCCGGCCCCAGCCCTGGAGACACGTTCTCCATCACCCTCTATGCCCAAGCTGACTGTCCAGACGTGCAAGAAAATGAGTCGTGCCCAAACGTGCCAACGGCGTATAAAGTCGTTAAATGCACGGCAGAGCACAAAGATGAACAACGGCTTGAATACGCTCGCGTTGAAATAAAAATCTAGGGAGGAGCCGGGAGGAGACCCCTGGGCGCAGGAGCCCTGAGAGGAGAGGACAGGGTTCTCTGGTACAGGGCAGGGAGGTCGCATCCACAGCCCTGACTCCCACATGTGGATCGCCCTATCGCGGGTTTGGGAGACCTGTCTTCAATTGACTGCGTGACCTTGGGCAAGTCACGTGTCCCCTTTGGGCCCCAGCTCCCTATACGTAAAGCAAAAGTCCTTGACCAAAACTTGAGTGTGCATGAGAACTTCCTGGGACGCCTTCCCAGCAAGGTCAGTCCCCAAAACTCTCCCCAAGAGAGACCAGATGGGCCCGGGAACCGGAATGTTAACGAGCGGTCCTGCAGAATCTGGGCTCCTGGGTGCAGAAGCCCAGGCTAGGAAACAGCACGGTTTGCTCTCAGAAATCACCGCAGCTTGGCTCTCAAGCATGAAAGGCATCCTAACAGGCTTCGCTCCCAGACCTGCCATGCTCTCTCGCCCCCGTGAGCCGAGACTTTGCACAAGCTGTTCCGTCCTCCCAGAAGGCCCCTCACTCGCCGGCCACCTGCTCAACAAAGTGTCGCCTGGCCCTTTCCTAGGCCCACACCCCTCCCTCAGCTTGAGCCGCAGGGTTTGAAAGCAGGAGGGGGATTCACGGGGCCGGCACGTGTGATGCGGGCCTGTTGTGACCCAGGCTCCTTCGTAAGCCATCCGCTAGGTCGAGTCACCAAAGCATGACACCAAATGCGTAAGCTTGGCGTCATTGCTCCCACTTCGCAGATCAGGAAACTGAGGCCCAGGTCGTGCAGCTTGAAAGGGGCCGAGCAGGACGTGAACACCTGCCTGACTCGAAGGCTGTGCAGGAGCCACGGCGTCTTACAGCCCAGCCCTGGGAACACCTATTTTACGGTGGAGGAAGAAAAAAGCCCGGGGGAGGGAAAGGGACTGTTTGCAGGCACCCGGTGACAAGGGCAGGGCTAGGACTTGACCCAGGCCCCCCGGCTCTCCACGCAGTCCTCTGTGCACTCGATAACCTTCCTTGTGCCCATCCCCTGACTTGATCTCTCTTCCAGAGCTGTGTGCCCGTCAGCCCCTCTGGACGCGGTTTCTAATCAACTCTGACCATAACGTCCTGAGAACTTCTGCCAGGACCACGTAGACCCAAGCTGAACTCCGGCTCTGCCCCACTTTTACTGTGTGGTCAAAGGCGAGCCACTTCACTTCCTGGGCCTCAGTTTTCTCATCCATAAAATGGGGCTAAGGATACAGCGCTGTTGTCAGGATTAATAAGATACTCATAAAGCATTTCCCCGGATGCCGGGTACACAGTGGGCGGTCGGTAAATGTCGTTCCTTCCCCATTCTCACACCCCCAACACCTCCCTGGCGGCCTCTGATTCTGTTCTTGTCCCCAAGCTCTGCCCCTGCGGGATTCCAGCAATGAATTTGGGAGGATCACCATGCACGTGCCACACGCATCGGGCATTTCCCAATAACTCGGAACTGAAGGCAGCGTTGCCGCCAGCCCTCAGCCAGCCCTTCTGAGAAGAGCAGTTAGGGAAGGGAGTGAGCTCTTTTTAATGCTCCAAAATGTGATCACTTCGGATTTACGACCCCTTAGTTCTAGGATGTCCATAAAAGTCGCTGCAGTCACATGATCTCTCAGAGACTTAATGAAAGGCAAAAAGCCAAAGAAGAAGTCACAGCTTTTGAGGTTTTGTTCCACCTTCCCCGGAAGGCCAGCTTCTCTCCTCGGCTGGACTCACGCTGGCCTCAGGGAGACGCTGCACCGCTCCGACTCCAGTTACGGTTCTTTGCGTCCTTAGGGAGGGGCTCCCAGGCTGGCCCTCACTCCCTGAGCGGTTGTGACCGCACAGCCCCGGTGGGGAGGGAACCACAGCATCTCAGACGCCCCTGACCCGTCCCCAGCCCTGGGGACTCACCTTTTGGACTCTTGCAGGACTTGGGGGGCGCCCAGGGCTGAGAGGTTGGGCTTGGCTCTGTGGAGCCAGCCCGTGAGGTCATAGCGCACGGGGTCCCGTCCCAGCTGGTGGGAAATCTCACACTGGAGGGGCTGCTCACAGGTCCGAAGGGCCGACATCCCTGAAAACAGACACAGCACATGAGCACGGGGGCCCGGTGGGGACATTGCAATCGCGTGGCATCAGCAAGAACACGCTTTGTCCATTTTCATATGTTTCTAGACCGCTAAAGCTGCCAGCTCTGGGCACCCACATTTCCCCGGCTTTGTGCGTTTGTGCGCATTATTTCCAGAGTGGATCATGCTCCCCCGCGCTTTCTTGAGTCCAGGATACCTGCTTCCCCAAACATCACCAGGGCGGACGATCTTCACGATTATTGCCATACCCAGCTAACCCTTGGGCTGTCATTGACTTAATGTTTTCTTTAAATCAACACATACTTTTACAAGTAAATCCATTAAAAAGAAGAAATATATTGCAGGTTTGGTGTGCCACCTAGATTTATTTTCTAATATTCATGGAGGTAAATACATAATCATTACATATTTTGAAAATATTTATTCATGTGCCACCTAAAATCGTCTTGAATACCATCAACCAAATTAATGCACAGGATACTCTCGGGAGCTGCTGGCAGACACTTGGCTGCACAGGATGGAACGGGAGAAACAAATGCGCCAGGAGTCAGACAAGACTTGGTTTCAAATTCTGAATCTATCACCTATTGCGGTGTGACAGGGACCAAGCCACTGAAATCTCTGAGCCTCAGTCTCCCCCTCTGTAAAATGTGGATTCAATAATGCATCCCTCCCAGGGCGGCATAAGGCTGAAGGGGAGAATGTGTGTGAAATATTTTAGCGCAGGGCCTGGCACATAGCCGTCACTCAAAGAGCCATAGTGGGCATCACTCCTTTTCCTGCATTTAACCTTCTGCTGGTGTTCTAGAGTCACAAAGGGCTTATCTCCACATTCTCAGTGTTCAGCATCATGCCTGACTCACAAATGGCATCCAGAAGGGCTTGTGGAATGAATGAATGAACAAACGAATGAATGAATTGTTGAGTATGTATTATAATCCTCTAATTGCAGTGATGCTCCCAGTAGAGCAGTGGCCGCTGACCAATTATTATCAGGAGCGCCAGCATTGATTCAGTTCTTGCATCTATTCTGAAGGATCTTTCCATGCTTTCCAAGCCCGCTATTACCAACGCACCTGCGCGGACTGGGGTCTCGAGCCCCTCCCCCAAGTCCTGATTTGCTCCCTCTACACTGCAGGGCACTAGGAAACGAGGCACCAGCATTTCTTGGAATTCCATACAAAAGAAACGCAGTCTGAGAGCCTGCAGGCCTCCTGTGAGAAAGGGCGTGGATTCTGCTGCGTGATTGGCTGGTTGGGGGGTCCTTGTGCTCACTTCCGGGATCACCTCTGTGTTCTGGATAACTGAAGTCACCAGCAAGGAGCACTTCTAGTTGAGTGAAGGGTCGTTGCATCAGAAGGCTGCCAGGAGCCCGTCACAGCCGTACAGCCCCTGCCCTCAAGGAGACCCCTTCCGACGGGAGAGAAAGCACCCCACAGGGAGCACGGTGACAAAGCGCGTGCCAGGCTCTGGCACCCACGCCCACGTTGCCCGGACAACGCTGCAGGCTTCCGTCTCGGGGCTGCCTCCCTGTGCTGGACTGGAAGCAGCTTGAGGGCAGGGGCTGTGTCCCCTCATCGTTGTGTCCAGCAGCTAGCACAGGGCTGGGCTCTGAATTGAATGAGGACCCCTACAGCATTGGAGGGGGACCAAGGACAGAGAGAGGAAAGGGCGTTCGTGTTTGCTGAGCCCCCACCAGCCTCTGCCGGACACGCATGATGTCATTCAGTCCTCACTCTGGTCCGTGGCATGAGCGTCTCCAGGCTGGTTTCCAGAAGGTGACACTGAGGTTCAGAGACATGAGATGGCTTGGTTAAAGTTGCACAGCACATTGGGGCAGAGCCAGGATGAGGACACAGGTCTGCCGGCCCCAAAGCCTGTCCCCTCCAGGGTGGTGGCCCAGTACATGGAGATGCCACGTTTCCCAGGAACCGTCCTGGGAAAGAGTCCCCGGGAGGCAGGCCTCCCCACCCCCTCCTCCCTCCTTCCTCCTGGAGGGGGTTTCACACCCGTTTTGTTCATCCAAGCACTTCACAGGCTGCTTTTGCCGTCAGGAGCTCCCAGGAACGTCTGTAAGACAGAGCCTCACCCAGCATCTCTCTTGTGGCTTCAGCGCCATCACCTCCCCCAGGAGCCTGACCCCCAGACTGGGGCTCCTCCACCCCCCTCTGCCCCGGGCATTCACCCGCCACGGCTGCGTTGCGAATGCCTGTCACCTGACCGTCCACTGGGCCTGGGCTCCGTGAGGGCGGCCCCAGCCCCCTGCTCGGCCCACCGCCCAGCAAACGCACCTTAGGTGCCAGGGGACAGTCAGTGCTGGGTTACCCAGAAACCCCACGCGCTCTGCTTGATGGAACGTCCTCATTAACTCAGAGCTCATCAGAAAACCCTAGAGGCAAAACACCTTTTTATTTTTTACCCAGAATGTCTGAGTTAATGTGTGTGTCTCCGTCAGCAGCAAAAGAGATATACTAGCATCTCTCCGCTGGGGACGGAGAGCCTCCGAGCTCGGGGTGTCTGGGGCGAGCACCTCACGGGAAAAGAAGAGGGGGCCCCAAATCTACCCGGACCCCCTCCTGCCCCAGCTACACCCCGCAAGACGCCTTCTGCCTCTGCCTCCGCTCTTTGTCTCTTTTGCCTAAAAGTCAGGATCCAGACGCATTCCCTCTGAGACGTGCGTTCATGCGATTCTGGGTCACTGGGTTTTCCCATATCCGTCTATGCTGCATCAGGCATGCGCTGCACCCCTCATCGTGCCGGGGGCTGTGGACACAGAGGGGACCAGACAGCCCCCCGCCGTCACGGAGCCCACCTTCCCGTGAGGGTGAAGGCGTGACGTCCGAGGGGGTGGCTGCAGCGGGGAAGAGAAAGCGAGTGGGGAAGGGAGACGGGCAGGGGGACGGAGGGGGCGGTTTATTCTTTTACGCAGGGTGGTCGGCAGGCCCCCCAGGAGGCGAGGGAGTGAGTGGTGCTGAAACGTGGCGGAAGAGCGTCCCAGGCAGAAGGAACTGCCAGTGCAAGGGCCCTGAGGTGGGAGCGTGCTTGGGGTGTTCAAGGGGCACCAAAGAGAGCTGTGTGGTTGGGACGGAGCAAGGGAGGAGCAGGGCGGGGCAAGTGGCAGATACCCACAGAGGCCGTGCCGTGTCCCAGGCCCCGGGAGACAGCAGGGGACAACAGCAGGTGCGCCCTGCACCCTCGGGGGCTACAGGGTCATCGGGGAACCGGAGCAAGTAAAGCACAGAGATAACGGAACATTCCAGAGCCCAGAAAGGGCCTTGAAGGACAGACCAGGGAGCTGTGGGGGGACAGCTGCAGACAGGGGTCAGGAAGGGCTCTAAGGGGGAGCAATGGACAATCACTCTGCCTGAGGAGGATGTGCTAAGGCTTCTTGGCACCCATTAGCTCTTCTGTTCTCGCACGAGTCCCGGAGGTGGGTGTGGCCATTTTACAGACAGAGGCCGCGGCTTCCCAGAAGTCACACACATCACAGCGCAGCCATGGAGGAGGGATCCCAGGCAGGTCTCTGGGGTCTGAGGCCTGGGCTTGTGGATCTGGGTGAGCTCCCTCTTCCATCACCACCCCCCCAAATCCCTCCCTTGCTGGGCCCTGGTGTCATTCCCTGAGGAGGGGGACCCTCTCACAGCCTGGAGAGGGGCCAGGGGTCTGCCTGGCCTTTGGAGGGAGGCCTCCCAGGGGCACCGTCCCCTCTGTTCTCAGTGCCTACAGGGCCCTGATCAGTCGTTGGCCGCTCCGAGGCCTCAGTGACCCCACTGTAGAGGGGAAGTGGAGCCCACAATGCTTGGCTTGGGCTAAGAGCTCCTCTATCTTCATTCACCGGCTGGTAAAGGGGCAGACATACTGCAGAGAACAGAGGTGACCTTCAGAGGACAGAAGTATCATTGCCAGAGTCCAGATGAGCCCCAGGACCCTTGGGGGTGAGGGACGCCCAGGCTGCATTATGACTTTCCTGGGCCCTAGACACTTGCATTCATGGGCCCCTTCCTCCATAAAAAAAAAATATTAAAAATTACATTTCATGACTGTGCTGATATAAAAACAGATTCATATTAATCATACATAAAGACTTTGTCTTAGTTTGCACCCATAACAAACTACCTTGAGGGTTTAAACAACAGAAATTTATTCTCTCACAGCTCTGGAGGCTGGAAGTCCAAGATCGGGGGGTCCCAGGGTTGGTTTCATTCCCAGGCCTCGCTCCTTAGCTTGCAGACGGCCGCCGGACCCCTGTGTCTTTCCTCTGTGCATGTCCGTGTCCTAACCTCTTCTTATATGGACAGTAGTCACATTAAATTAGGACCCACCCCAAGGACCTCAGCTAACCTTATGACCTCTTTAAAGACCCTGTCTTCGAATGCAGTGACATTCTGAAGTACTGGGGGTCAGGACGTCAACATATAAATTGGGAGGGGGAGGGGGCAATTTGGCCCATAGCATATATATATGAAAACACTGTATTTGACCTCAAAGTTCATTTTTTGTCCTGCTTTGAACAGAAATGAAAATATTTTTATGGGCCCCTAACAGCACGGGGAGCCCCAAACCCTGCCCCTCCTGTGCCTGGCAGAGAGGCTCGCCCTGGGCCAGTCGCTCGCACAGCCAAGCTCTCTGGAAATAATCCGGGCAGCAGAGCTCTGAGCTGGGTCCAAGGAGAGCTGCTGGAACCAGCAGATGATGCTGTTGCTTAGAAAATCTCATCCCGATTCGAGCACAGGAACGCTCCTTGAATGTCCCAGACAGAGGACTCAGTGGGTCCCTCCCCAGGGTGGAGGACGCTGCCATCGCCAGCCCGGTGGACAGCAGCACTGAGCTGTCATACATCTTTCTCCAACTTTTCTCCCAATTTTTATAAACCACTCCAGTCACACGTTCACCCGGATGCGCCACTGAAATTGCACCTGTCTTGATCTCCAATGACCTCCACGAAGCCACATCAATGACCATTCTTCAGCCACGCCTCACCTGACCCCACGGCAGCACTGAAATCACTTGGTCCCTCCCTTCTCCTACGGCGTCCAGGATGCCACACACCCCCGGCATCCCTCCTCCCTCCCTGGCCACTCCTCCTTAGTCTCCTTTGCTGGTCACTCGCCTTGTCCTTGACCCCTTGACATTGGAATGTCCTGGGGCTGAGTCCTTGCCCATCTTCTCTGCCGACCCTCAATAGCGACCTCAACCAGAATCGTGGTCCTCAATCTCCTTCTTCCAGATCCACTTGTCTTATCATCCATCTCCCCTGCCAGAACATCAGTTCCCCGGGTTGGGGGGAAATATTTGTTTTGTTCCGGGACGTATCTCCCGGCCTACGACAGTGGCGGCTCCATATTAGGTGGTCCATAAATATTTGTTGAATGAATGGGCCCAGGTCCTGACGGCCAAGCCGTAAGATCTCGGTGTATCTACCTTCGTAAATGTCTTAGGGCACCCGTTGGGGTTGGGATCACAAGAGGTTTAGATCCAGACCCAGCGTGTTGTGAATCTGACACTGACACACCCCCTCAGGGTGATCTTGGACAAGCACGTCCAGAAGCATCTCTCTGGAGCTCCGTTTCCTCCTCTTGGGGGGTAAGAATATCGACCTCCGAATGTGTGACAGAATTCGTCTAGACGATATACACAAAGCTCTGTGCACGGGGCCCTGCGTGGAGTACAGACAGTGTCCCTCCACCTCCTCAAATGACAAGGATAATATTCCTCTTCGCCATCAGCAGCCCCACCTCATCACCAACACTCGGCAGCCAATAGCGGAGCCCCCCATGTACATCCTCTCACCCAACCGTCGTAGCACAAATTCCGGTGAAGCGGGTCCCCACCCACGTTGTTCAAGGACACCACCTGAGACTTTGCGAGGTTCGCTCAGGGTCACGTTGATGAAGGTACGGCCGGTTGGACTTGAACTTGGGGCCGACTGATGCCAGATCCCATGGCTTCTGATCTTGATCCAGCTCGTGCCTCCATCTCCCCTCCCCTCCTCCCTCCCACCAACACAACCCATCACCACGTGCCGTGGATCCTACCCCCTAAATCCCTCCCGAGTCAGCCCACCATCCCAGGACCAGGCCAGCTCCTCCCTCACCCCGCTGGTCACCTTCCTGCCATGTCTCCACACTGGAGGCCGGGTGAACTTTCCAGAACATGCATCTGGCCGTGTCTCCCGCTGCTTAGAACCCACGGCTTCTCAACGCTCTGGGATTAAGACCAATGTTTTCCGCACAGTTTGCAAAGGCCTCTGCAGCCTGAGCCCAGACAACAACTCCATCTTGTCCTGCACCGTGTTCCCCCTTCTTTGTTGGATTTACCCACGTACATCTCTGCCGAGTGCCCCCTGGTCCCCCGAGAAATTAAGTCTGCCTGATGCACACGGCCAAGCGCCACAGTCTGTCATCTCAGGCTCACTGGACACGTATGTGCTTATCTGTTAGCTTCTCCATGGCCTCATCCCCCATCCTCTCCCCTGGAGGACTCGGGCCACATCAGGTTGGTTCACCACTGCATAGCAATGTACCCAGCACACAGTAGCTGCTCCGTACGTTTGTTGAATACACGAATGAATAACAGAAATGAATAAAGGCACACAGGTACACGCACAGACGTTTTTGCACTCAGACCCTCCCCTCCTCCAGTGCAGGCCTTGTCAGGGCTTTTTCTGCAACTGACAAGGACAGATTCCAACTCCCAGGCTGGACTCAGCATCCTTCCCCCCCCCCCTATTTCGTTACCGTCAGCCCCAGCTCCTTTCTTCTCGAAGGCAGCACAGAGACGCTCGAGCACCACGCTGTCACTCGAGCCCTCCACCCGGACCTCCTCATCCAGGACCCAGAAAAGGCCCCCCGCATCCTCAGTGCTTCCTCCAGCTGGTAAGCGGACCTGGCGGGAAACCCAGGACATGTTAAGGAGCCCTGATCGCTGATGGAGGCCAGTCCCCGGCTTCTCTTCCCACCTGTGGGAGTCAGGAATCTGAGTCCCAGGCGTCACGACTCAGATGTGGCAGCCCCGATCCACATTCCTGCTCACCCCCAGATTCTCAGTGTCGAAACCACAAAACTAACAACCTCTCAGTTACAAGAGGTCCAAATCCTGCCTCTGTCCTCACTTCCTGTGTGACCTTGGGTAACTTACTGCACCTCTCTGGGCCTCATGTCCTCCTATGCAAAAGGGAGGCTGGGCACACCTTCCTCAGAGGACCATAGCGAGGATTTAACAAGAGGAAGCACTCTGTAAATTACACGTTTCTAGATACACACAGGCTGCAGGGTATATCTCTGCACAGCCAAACACAAAAGGATTCATTCTATCTGCGTTTCCTCTTAGAAGTCTTTATTTTTTAAACTAAAATCTTGAGAGGAAAAAAAAGTGCCCAAAGAACATTTTAGAGGAGAAGGTGAGCTTGGTTCAACAGCGCAGGCACGGAATTTTAAATCTAGCCACGAGCTGGGTTTCAAACAGTCAGGGACCACTGAGGAAACCTGTCGCTCTGCGGCTGGAAAGCAGAGAAGGGCCTGGAGAGTCTGAAGGGCTTATTCAAGGGCCCACAGTGAGGTGGCCCTTGAACAACCCAAAAAGGCGCCGAGTGGCCCTGGAGGAAATGAGGTGCGTCCCAGGACGCATGGGACCAGGGGCTTCCCAGGACGTGAGGATTTCCGTGCTAAAAGCAGCAAGTGCCAGGCAAACCAGGACAGCTGGTCCCCTAGCTCAGAAACATTGCTCCACCCCACTCAGAGGCCCAGAGAAGAGAAGGACACGTCCAGGGTCCCAGGAGAGGCACAGGGGCAGAACCGGAACTGGACCCCGTACCCTGAGCCTTCCACCTTGGCCCTCTTTACTGGGGTTGAAATCAACAGCCAGCCCGCCCTCAGAAGGCAGCCGTCCCCAGCCCCTGCCCAGGCGTCCTGGGGACACCAGGGCCCTTCCTTCTTCCTGCTGCCTGGGCCGTCCCTTCCAGGGAGGCGGAACCCCCCCGAGAGGTGACAACAGGAGAAGGAGCAGGTAACAGTCAGCGGGGCTTGCGGACGAGGGGGCTCTGCGGGCACAGGTGCAGCCCGCCGTGAGCCAAGGCTGGAACGCAGCCCAGCCGACAGGAGACGAGGGACGAGGAAAAGGCAGCCTGTGCTGTCGAATGCAGGAGCAAGGCCACCTGCAGGACGCGCCCGGCGCTCTCTGTGCCAGATCTCGTGGACATTCACGGCAACCCTGGGGGCTACGATTGGTCCCATTTTGGAAAGGAGAAAACTGAGGCTCTGAGAGGTGGAGTGACATACCCAAAGTCCCCAAGACTGGATGGGAGCCTGGCGAGTGAAGTGAAATGGCCCGGGGCTGTTCTGGGAGAGGGGTGAGCCGAGCTGCAGGTCGGGGGTCAGCACAGTGCATTCTCGGGATGGAGAAAATGGGTAAAGACTCAGGTAACCCCCAGACTAGCACCTGCCTGCCTCCACGGGAGGTCGGGGGCCTGGAGCCAACACTGCCCCCTTTCTCCATCCCCTAGGGACACCTGACCTTTCCCGGCAAGAGCAACTGGTGGCCGCTGGGCCGGGCTGTGGATGCCCCTCGGCTCAGGCCCCAGGCTCCTGGCATGAGTGCGTTCTCAGATGCAGACTCGGACCTGGAGCCGAGCAGGGGCTCTCAGTGGAGGGATTTCAATATTCGTCGCCCAGGCCACACCTAGAGCAATCAGTGCAGAATCTGGGAGCATCTTTAAAAACCTCTGGGTGATCCTAGGTGCAGACGGCGTCAATAGTAGCTTAAAGGCTGAAGTCTGCCCGCATTTCTATAAAAAGCCTTCTTGGTGTCTGAGAGCCTGGGTTCCCGGGGCCCCGTGTTACCTGGGAGGGACTCTGATCCACCACGGCCACCGTGGTCCCTGGGGACGGCTCCGGAAGGTCAAACTGCACAGGGACACCTTCCTGGAAAGGCAGAGAAGATCAGCATTAGCTCCTTGCTGAGCTGAGCGGGGGAGAAAACTCCTGGAGGAGGAAAGAGACGTGAGGACTTTCATCCTTGCTCAGCTTTTCGTAAATTATTTTTTAAAATTACACTAAATATACTTAGCATAAAATTTACCATTTTAACCATGTTTAAGTGTTCAGTTCGGTGGCATTAAGCACATCCACCACGTTGTGCAGCCATCACCACCATCCCCCTCCTGAACTTTTCCATCTTCCCAAACTGAAACTTGGTACCCATTAAACCAGGACTCCCCATTCCCCATCCCCCAGCCACTGCGGACCACCATTCTACTTTCTGCCTCCAGGAATTTGACTGCTCCAAGTTCTCATATGAGCGAAATCACACAGTATTTGTCCCTTTGTGACTGGCTTATTTCACTGGGCATGTCTTCAAGGTTCATCTGTGTTGTAGCATGTCTCAGAATTTCCTTCCTTTTTAAGGGCTGAATAATATTCCACTGTGTGGCTAGACTATGTTTGTTTCTCTGTTCATCTGTGATGGACACTTGGGTTGCTTCCACCTTTTGGTGATTGTGACTAATGCTGCAATGAACATGTGTGAACACATATCTCTTCGAGACCTTGCTGTCAATTCTTTTGGGGATACACCAAGAAGTGGGATTTCTACGTCATACGGTAATTCTATTTTTAACTCTGAGAAAACACATACTGTTTTCCACAGTGGCTGCACCAGTTTACATTTCCACCAGTGGTGCATAAAGGCCCCAGTTTCTCCACGTCCCCACCAACACTTGTTATTTTCTCGTTTGGGGTTTTTTAATAATAACCATTCCGATGGGTGTGAGGCAAGATTTCATTGTGGCTTTGATTTGCATCCCCCTAATGATCAGTGAAGTTGAGCATCTTTTCATGTCCTTATTGGCCATTTGTATATCTTTTGGGGGGCAATACCCATTCAAGTCCTTTGCCCATTCTTTAATCGGGTTGTTTGTTTTTATCGTCACCCTTAGCCCCTGTCAGAGAAGAAAGGCTGTACACCAACATTCCAATAAATCCTGACAGTGTTCATCCTGCGAGGCTGTCGGCAACCAGAGTCAGAGCTTTACCAGGAACCAAGAATTCAGTCTAAACCTTTCTAACATTTATTGTGTGCTGGGCCGAGTGCTGAGTGCTGTGGGAGCCGGCACAAACTATAGATGAGAACAGATGCCATAGAAAAGCAACGAGAAATGTCCAGACAATGCTCCACACAAAGATGTTCATCACAGTGTTGATTATAATGGCTTAACCGTGGAAATAGCCCAGATGGCCAAAGGAGAGACAAGATCGAATCGGACACAAGCACTGAAACGCACGTTTATGAAGAGCTGTCTAAGTGGAGGGAGAAAATGTGATGGGCAGGATGCTGCGAGGGGAACAGCAGGCAACCAAACCGGGGGGACGGAAGGATCAGAAATCTGCAGGGGAGACAATGTCTGGAAAAATGACTCATATAAAATCAGAGAGCAGGGACAGGGGTGGCCTCTCGATGGTGAGGCGAAAGGAGATGGTGTTTTCTGCTTCTTGACACTGATGGACACTTTCCAGAATTTTTAATAAAGAACAGGTATTACTTTGATGATCAGAAATAAGTGAGATATTTTGGGAAAAAAATATGGTAGCTGTTCCCATAGGTTAAATGCCTAACACAGGTGCTTTCTATTCTGCTGCATTAAACGCTCAGACAGCCCCTCCGGCAGTGGGTGAAAATGATTATAAACGTAACCCCCCCTCCACGTCCCTGGATCCACACTCTTTGCACAGAGATGCTGCAGCCTCTCCCGCCAAGAAGCGGAACCTATTTCCCACCCTGAGTCAGGACCCGGCCCTGGACTTGCTGTCACCGATCGAATACAGCAGAAGTGACGCTGCCAGTCCCCAGTCTAGATGTCAAGGGGCCCGCACGCTTCTGCCCACTCTCTTGGAACCCTGCCCAGCGCCAAGAGAACAGCCTGGCCTGGCCTGCCGGAGGAGAGAACGGCCCCGGAGCACAGACGCGGTGTCCCAGCTGAGGCCCGCCTGGACCAGATCACGGCCACCTGACCCCAAACACATGAGGGTCCAGCCCAGACCATCAGAGCCACCTACCCAACCAGCATCTGAGCACAGGCACGAGAGCTCTCCCAGCCAGGACCAGAGAGCTACCCAGGCCACCCAGAGACTTGTGAGCAATAAGAGAATGTTATTTTTTAAACCACTATGTTTTGGGGTCATTTCTTATGTAGCATTGTTGAGGCAAACGTAACTGATACAGGAGTATAGCTATTTCTGTTTCACATGTGAAGAAATCTAGGCTCAGAGAGGGTGAGTGACTTTCCTAAGGCCACACAGCCCATAACTGACAGAGTTAGGGTCAGACCCCAGGTCTCATCAAGGTCATTTGTTTGAGAACTATCCATGTGGATGCCCATGTGTTGATTGCTGTGCAGGCTGCAAACAAAGAAATGACCATAACTTCAGTACCCATTATCCTACTGATGAGCAGCATGGTCATTTCTAATATTTTGGTATTAGCACTTGCTGGAGTCAAGAGGTCCCCACTCAGGGAGGAGGGAGAAAGTAGATATGGGGGCATCTGGGGACATTAGCAATGTTCTACCTTTTACCTGGATGGTAGATGCACAGGTGTGTTTGTCTGGGTAAATTCACCGAGCTGTACGCATCTGACTTATGCCCTTTCCTGTGTAAATGTTATATTTCAATTTAAACTTGATTTTTAATGAGAAAAGAAAGGCTGGCAGGCATGTGTCCATGTTTCCCAGAGAAACACAGAGTTCCCAGAAGCAGAACTGCATCTGTGACTTTTTAGCCACGTTCTGACCCGAAAGGTGTGCAAACCTGCGGTCTTCACCCCACAACGGAGCATGAAGCGCTTCCCACGCTGGGGAAGATGCAGGCTTACGGCTGGAGGAGGCTTCAGCTGGGGGAAGCGGCGACAAGGGACAGGTCGCCCCAAAGAAGGGACGGCTGTGGGAGCAAGGCCTGGGGAGCCCCACGTCCCTGGCATCTCTGGACCGTAGGGCGCAGGGGCCGTGGGTGGGGGCTGGGCGTCCCAGGAAGATGGGGCACAGAGGGCCTGGGGGGACCAGGCCTGGAGCTAAGGTTTCGTTCGCTGTGAGCCCAACAGGAGGAAGCCAACAGTTATGGGAGGACCGGCCCCGCCGTCCCCGTCTGCCTCCCGCCCGCCGTGAGCCCCGAGGAGGCCCCACCCCGCCAGGCCGGACCTCCCGGTGTCGCTCCAGCGCCGAGACAAAGGTCCGCCGGTGGAAGAGCAGCTGCAGGCGCTCGTGGGCGTAGTTGTGGCACAGCTCCTCGAAGGTGGCCGCCCGCTCCTTGCCCTGGTGCCGGGGGTTTTGAAAGCCAGGAGGGTCCACCACCGTGATGGAGGCCATGGAGAGGTGGTGGGAGGAGAGGGACCTGGGGAGAGAGACGACATGGAATCTTAGAGCCCCGCCTGTCTCGGCCCCCCACTCGCCCATCACAGCGATGGAGAAGCAGGCTGGGCGGATTTGGGGATCCAGCAGATCAAGTCTCCAAATCAGGCTCACCACTCACAGGCTGTGTGACTTTGGGCAAGTTACTTAACCTCTCTGAGCATGGCTTTCCCCAACTGTTAAATGATGGTAGGGATGAGTAGGGTGACCCAGGGGCTGCGACAAGAATGGGAGGAGTTGAAGTATGGAAATGGCCTCCCGTGGGCACAGCAGGCCTTCAGGAAATCTCTCTGCACCGGGCCCAGAGTGGAGAAATGATTTGCTTATGGCCATACAGCAAATCAGTTATAAAGTTAGGACTAGAGCCTCCTTTTCTCTCTTGGTAACACATACGACAGAAAAACAATTTTGTTCAGTGCCTCAGTTTACAAAGTTCTTTCAAGCTGTCACCTCCTGGGATCCTCTGATGACGGTTGGTGTGGCCAGAGCAGAGATTGGTGACATCCAAATGCAGGAGTTAAGGGACAGCCCCGTGTGGGCTCCAACTCTCACTCTGCCACAGAGGGGCTGCGTGTCTCGAGATAGTTGCCTGACTTCTCTGAGCCTCAGCTGTGAAAAGGTTAAGGATGGGGCCAGCTCAAAGACTGTGGAAAGGGTTGGATGTGACAAAGCATCCACGCTCTGAACACAGACCGGCCACACGGTCAGTGCCTGCAACGCTCTCTGTGATTATCAGCAGCAGCAGGAGCCACTACAGGTTTCGACGGCCCTGAGTTCAAACGGGAGCTCTTCTCCGTTACCTGCCAGGGGTTCCCATCTATAAAATGGGGCCAAGACGATTAGCCCCACACAGACACGGGTGAAGATTAAGTCCACTAACGTCCAGGAAGCCAGACGCCTCCTGGGTGCACGTCAAAGCTGGGGTGGAACACGTTCGTTCCACGGCTGCTGGCCCCAGGACCCACACAGCGCAGCAGCCGCCCCCGTGGGCTGATGGCCTCGCCGCCAGCAGTGCACTCCCACCTCCAGCACCCCTGCCTCCGCCCACAGGGACCCCCGTGGTTTCTAGATAACGTGTCTGTTCTCTCGGATGGTCCCTGCTCCATCAGCGCCAGAGCGAGTTGATTCTGCATCCGCAGCGACCCTGGAGAACCCGGCTGCTCCGTTGCCACGTCCTGGCCTCATCCCTTTAAAAGGATGCTGGAGCCCGATTACGCCTCCTGCTCCCCAGAGGAAGGGGAGGCTGGGGAGGCGAGGTGATCGCCTTGGGTGGCCAAGGCGAATTTAAACCCCACGCCATCTGGTTTGAAAACCCACTCTCTAGCTCAAAACCCTGCCCTGTACTTGGGCTCCTGCGTCCATCTGCAAAGAGGCCGACTTTGTGCCCAAGGAAAAGGTGGCCGTTACCTGTTGATAAGCGAGACCACGACAGCAAAGAGCTCCTGGTAGAGGCCCGAGGCCATCCCCTCCACACACTCTACGCCTGTCATCTTGAGCCCTGGGCGGGAAAAAGGGAACGGTCAGCATCCTGTGGTCAGGCCCTCGCCTGGGCCCAGGGACATCACTCCAGAGGCATCCCTACCTGCCTCAGATAACTGCCCTCCTTCACACACATCCCCCCACGGCTGAAATGACGCCCTCGTGTTCTTAAGACCAAGAACAAGTGTCTTATCAGGACCTAGAGGATCCTGGGTAACCTGGCCCTAGAGTCTCTCCAACATGCTCTCCTGCTCACCCCATGGGGCCCAGCCGTGTCACCTCCTTAGGGAAGCCTGCCTTGACCACTACCCCATGAGGCCAATTCCCAGCTCTACCTTGCTTCTTTTTTTTTTTTTTTTTGGCGAGGAAGATTAACCCTGAGCTAACGTCTGTTGCCAATCTTCCTCTTTTTTGCTTGAGGAAGATTTCCCTGAGCCAACATCTGTGCCAATCTATCTCCATTTTACATGTGGGACACCGCCACAGCATGTCCCAATGAGCGCTATTCAGGTCCGCATCCAGGGTCTGAACCTGCGAACCCCATCCCGCCAAAGCAGAGCAGGAGAACTCAACCACTCCACCACCAGGCGAGCCCCCTGCTTATTTTTAAAAAAATTAATTTTTTTATTGAGGTGTGATTGACATACAAACAGCTGTACCTCCCTATGCGGCAGACACATCCTGATGGGTTTGACGATCGGCATACGTCACTATAAGCAACGGCATAAGATAACCATCACCTCCAAACGTTTCCTCTCTCCCTGTTTGTGTGTGTACGTTTGTGATTGGAACGTTGAACGAAAGATCGACCCTCTTAAGAAGTGTGGGAGTACACGGCACGGGCTTGTTAACTAGCGCCTGCTGCACGGGAGACGGATCCCCCTCCTGACTCGTCTGCTCTCTGGGACTTGCTCAACGAAACTGTGTGCCTTTGATCAGTCTCTCCCGTTTCCCCGGCCCCCGGCCCCTGGTAACCGCCATTCTCCTCTCTGTTTCTGTGAGCTTGACTGCTGTAAATTCCTAACAGAAGCAGGATCCCGTAGTTTATTTCTCAGCCATAAAAAGGAAGGAAATCCTGCCATTTGCTACAATGTGGATGAGCTTGGCGGACATTATGCTGAGCTAAAAAGGCCAGACATGGAAGGACAGATCGACTCTGTTTTCATAGCACTGACCACAGCACATCTCTCCTGGTTACTTATGGACTGTGTCTCCCCACCCGGCTGGGAGCGCCCTGGGGATGGGGACGGTCTCTGGGTTTCTGGCTTTCAAACCCCCAGAGCGTGACAGGTAGCAGATCCTCAGCAAATGTTGGTTGTTCCCTCTTTTGGGAGGGACATTTGGCAATTTTATATCAAAAGCCATCAAAGGTTCATATACTTAGACTTAATAACCTTGCTCTTGGCTTTTATTCTAATAAAATATTCAGAGGAACAAAGATTTCTGGGGACATATGTTCTCCCGATTGTTGCTTAAATTGGCGAAAATCGCTTTTTCGAGACAACTTGAATATCCAACAATAGCAAATGGGTTAGCTAATTTGCAGTGCTCCGTGCAAAGGCACGCGGAAAGTCAGGTAGAGAAGAACACCGACTGAGATGGCAAAGCTCCGCCCCTGTAATGGTGGGAGGGATGAAAACCTTCGCAAACTATTATTATAGTTGTGGGCTCAATTTTGTTTAAACACACACGCTCGCTGGTCCCCCTGAAACAGCCTGCCTTGATTAGGGTGCATTGAACGAAGTCAGGTGAGGAGCCAGGAGACCAGATCACAAATCCTGACCCTTAGGTTTTGGTTCCGTCCCCAGAATTGAAAACAGCGTCCAAATCTGCCGGCACTGGCACCTGGAGAAATCGTTGTGCTGGTACATTGCAGGCAGCCTGCTGCCCCCCAAAGCACTCCCCATCCCTCTTCTAACTCCACCCCCACCCTGGGCCGTTGCTAGGCAACCCACGGCCTCCCAGCATCTCCTGAACCCGCTGGTCCCCTGCCTGCTTAACCTCCACCCCGGAGACCTTGGCCTGAGAGGTTGACTCGGCCTCACAAAGCAGTGTGTGCTCGACTCTGTGCTTGTGTGTGTGTGGTGGCTGTGCACATTTGCCTGGGGGGAGAGTGTCTGTGTCCATGGAGGTGGTATGTGTCTTGAACGTGTTTGCGAATGTGTGTGTTGTATGCACGCGTCTGTGCATGTGTGGTGTGTATCCATGGCCACGTGTTTGGTGTTTGTGTGTGTGCATGTGCGTGCACGTAGGTGCCTGTGTGTGCATGTCTGTGTCCTTTTGTGTGGTGCCTGTATAGGTCTGTGCACATGTGTGCAAGTGTGTGGTGTGTGTCTGTGCAATTATATGTGTGTGTGTGTGTTGTGTGTGTCTGTGCACATGAGCATGCCGTGTGCGTGGTTGTGCACATGTGCGTCCCTGTATATGCACACGTGTGTGTGTGTGTGTGTCAGAGGACAGCTACATCTAGAGCTGGAAGGAAGGACACAAAAGGCCAGTGACATCAGCCATCAAGCCAAAGTCCCTGGAACATGGAGCAGCTCCAAGGACCCAAGGGGCCTCTAAGAGCTTTGCCCCAAAACCAGGACTCACCACAGTCCCGCCCACTACCCCCAGGCTGTGGTCTCCGGGAGAGCTCCCCTTAGAGTGCACTTGGAGACCCCCGGGCTCACAAGACGCCCCTGCCCCGCCTTGTGCAGCCAAGCGTCTGGCCTGCAGTGGCTGCAGACATGGGGCCCAGCAGACCCCAGGAGGTGCGGCTCCAACTCCTCCTGCCTTCCCCACGTCAGTTCAAAGCAACCGCATTCCTCCGCTGCCCAGGCCGAAATCCTGGAAGCCGACCTGGTCCCTCGCTTCCCCCAGGACCCACGCCATCCTCTGTGATTGTAAACCAGACCTTGAATGTGTCCACCTCGCCCCGTCTCTTCCACCACTTCCCTTGTCCACCCACCACCCCTCTGACCAGGGTGACTTGGTTAGGTTCCTAATGGCTCTCCCCTCTCCCACTCATTCTGCAATCTTCCTCCAGGCTGAGCTTCAGAAAGAACAAGTCAAGTCATACCATTCCCCTGCTTACACCCCTCCACGGCTTCTCATCGGTGTGAGCCTAAAAACTCCAGTTGACAGACTACTCCATGAGCTGACCCCATCTCACTCTCCAACCTCATCTCCTACTGCCCTCCTAGCCCCTCCGGCCATCCTGCCCCATTTCTGTTCCTCACACTGGAAGGCTAGTCTTCTCCCTACAGAGCAGGGGCCCAGCATATGGGAAAGTGTTGGCCCCTTGGGGCTGCCGACAATGTCCCCTCTCGGCAGCACAGTGCCCCCCGCCAGGTTTCAGTAGCCTTTGCAATCGCTGGACGGACCATGAGCACCTGTGCAGGTGGGCCCATGGCCAGTCCCACTAGCAGTGGCCTCCCTCGCTCCGACAATGTCCACTTATGGTAGAGCCTCAATACATCCCTGACGGACGGGTGAGAGAACGCTGGAGTGCCCCAGGGGCTGGCCCAGCGGGGACCCGGCCCACCCGGGGAGGTAGCAGCGTGGTACCTGAGCTGGTCTCCTCGTCCTCAAGGCCCCGCCGGTTCGGCCCACTCGTCACCTGCTCGATGATCTGTCGCAGGTGGTGCTTGAAGGTGGCCGTGTTCAGCTCCTCATACTCACAGCCCAGGGCCTCGGCTGCACGGTTCGCCCACTCGAACCGCATGAACTGCTTCCGGCCCACTGCACAGGGACAAAGCAGACGCTGGCGGTGAGGTCCCGGGGATGGGCCGGGTGGGCCTCCAAGGGGACCTCAGAGAATCTCTCCACCTCCCAACTTCGGCAGGAGCCTGAACAACTGCCCGGGCCCGGGCCTGGGCCCTGGGGGATGACCCCCGGGTGATGGCCCCAAGGCAGGGCTCAGCTTTCTGGAGCAGACACGTTTATTCCTATTCCCTGCCATTTGCATTGTCCCCTTTTTGGAAGCAATCAAAATGATCATGGGGAACACGCTAATTGTGGAATTGGGGAATGGTTAGTAAAAGTAGGATTTATCCACCCACATACCCGTTTCTCTCTCCATCCACCCATTCACCACCTGCTGCCACCCGCCCACCTACCCATTCAGCTACCTACCTAGCCACACGTCCAACCGTCTAACCCCCCATCCACTTCTTCAGTACAGAGTTACTGAGCTCCTGCTATGTGACAGGCACTGTGTTAGCCGCTGGGGAATCTGGGATGAGCAAGACAGACAGGGTGTCTGTCCTCAAGGACCTTACAGTCTATTGAGGGACTGAGACAATAAACAAGTAAACAAATAGATAAATAAGACTCTCAGGCGATAAGGAGACCCCTCCTCTAAGGAGAAAATCGAACCGGGTGACGAGATCAAGAGAAACCGATGGAGTTGCTAGGGATCTACGGTGGTCAGAGAGGGCTCTGTCTGAGGACATGATGTTGTTGGAACCGGGTTATGAAAGGTGAGAAGGAGCTGGCCACATAAAGAACCAAGGAAGAGCTTTAGCGGTAGAAGGAGGAGGCAGTGCAAAGGTCCTGTGGCAGAAATGAGCACGGTGTGTTCGAGAGATGCCAAGAAGACAAGCATGGCTAAAACATCAGGGGAAGAGGAGAGGAAACAGATGAGGCTGAAGAAGCAGTGGGGAGCCAGTCCACGGACGATTACAAGCCCATTTAAGATCAGCAACGAAGACTTTGTGCAATATGGATGACGCTTGCAGTCGAAAGTTAAATGAAAAGCAAACTGGAAACCACACCACAGTATCCTGTCAACCGTGTAAATTATTCTAAACGCTGTCAAAAACAGTAAAAAAGGAAATATACCCAAATCTGAACAATCACAGCTGGGTCTGGGGGGTTTTGGATTTTCCACATTTTCTACGGTGGTTGTGCACCAATTTTGTAATTCAAATAAAAAGTAAATAACTTGTATGAAAACAAATAGTGCCATCCTTAAATAATTTTCTCCCCTCTCTTATCTTCCTGTAAATGCATTTCCTTCTGTGAAACAAGAACCACACCTGCCGAGAGATTTCCTAATGTATCGGGGAGAGATCGCGAGGGTCCCATCCTTCATGCAGAATCTACCTGGTTTATGGCAAAATCAGAAATTTGGACAAAGCCTTTATCTGGGACTTTGACACGAGGACGAGGAGCTCTGGCCTCAGGTCACTGGGGACCATAAATAGCCACTGCTCACTGAGGTCCTCCTATGTGTCACTTAGCACCGACCATCACAAGAACGTTATTTCATTGCCTCCATTTTACAAATCACTCCCATTTTACCAATGACAAAACTGAGACTCAGAGAGGTCCTGTGGCTAATGAAAAGTCCCGCCACTTTAAAAATGATTATGGTGGCGATGATAACAGTTACCACCCATTGACCCCATTTTATCCAAGACGTCATCTTTGTTCAGCTCCTGGCTTTTGAAGTCAGGAAGCTTGCGTTAGAGCTCCAGGTGTGACAGGCAGAAAAGGCTCAATAAATGATAGTTGCAATTCATTAGTATTATTGTTAATCATCACGAGAGTCCTGGAAAGCAGGATGATCATTCCCATTTGATAGACGAGAAAACAGACTCAGAGAAGTCACCAGAAGTCAGACTAAGTGGAAGAGCTATTATTTCCCCAGAAGCAATCCTCCAAACGCCGCCTTCAGGAAATGTACACACATCCTTGGGATCCAACCTCGGATAAGACTTTTTTTCAAATGCTCTCACTTATCTTTTTCACGTAAATAAATACACCGTGAAAGGAGGTGTTATAGCATCATCTTAACCGAGAACCCATTGGCTGGAGGAGGTCATCAAAAGAAGGTGACCGCTGGTTGACCTGTGAGCTGGCCCCAGGCAATCAGAGACTCCTCGCGGGCTCCCTTGTCCTTGAAACGGACATTCCGTCCATCCTTCCTACAGTGGGAGCCGTCGTCGAGGATGCCGCCTTGAGAGACCGAGGTGTTCCTGAGACCATCTGGACCGCGCACATGACTGAGCCCAGCGGAGGCCTCCGTATAAACTCTTCAGATTCCGGCCGGCGGCCGCACAGATCCACTCGTCTCGCAAAGCTCCCCTGCTTATCAAACCTGCCGCCCACCCATCTGGAGTGGCCTGCCTCTTCTTCCATCTCTCCTTGCCCTCTGTGTATGGAGGCCGGTTTGCAAACCAACACCGTTACCACTTGTGACAAATAGAAGCAGAAAATAAATACAATATGAGCACAAAAATATCCTTAGCTTCTAAGTAGACACAGTTACGTGGGAGCCTGAGATCTGCTCTCTCTTCATTAAAAAGGCAGACTAGTGAGCGCTAGAGAGAGGCATTGAAGGCCACCAGCAATAAAGGGGACTTCCTTCACCCTGGGCGGGGGCTTGAAAGTGAATTAAATAGGAGGCAAGTTTCTAGGGGGCGATGTCCTGCCCCGTCAACCCTCCACGGCCGCTCTCTGAAATAATGTCCCACCTCCACCTGCACGGACCTTCTGTGGCCTCGCCGAGCCAGGGGGACATCATGAAGGGAAAGAGGAGCAGTGAAGGGACTCGGCCGGACTCTAAACCCTGCCTCACTTAAGGGGGATATTTCCAGGCGCAGCCGAGCAGCATCCTGCCGGGGAAATCCAGGAGGCACACGGGCAGCTGTGCCAGGAAAAGGCATTTCTGCTTCCAGCTCCCTGGAAGGCTGGCCAGCGCCCAAAATCCAACCCCGAGGGCTCCTCCTTATTTGTCCAGACACAGGTGGAGGCCAAAGCCTTCTCGATGGAGGCTGGGAACCCTGAGGGGGCATCTGAGGCAGGGAGAAAGGGAACTGGACAAGAGCGTGGACGCTGAACCAGACAGCATCTGGGTCCACGGGCATTTCTGCCATTTCCAGTTGTCAGTCTTTGGGCCAGTCACACAGCGTTTTTGAGCCTCAGTTTCCTCGTCTGTAAAATGGAGTCATAAAGCCTCAAACACCTCTTCATAGGGCTGCAAGGCTGTCTATCCGTGGCTTCACCAAGAGGATTTGTGGGATGAATAATGAATTGGTGCGCTTCTGACGCAGCTCACCCCCCAGGAATTCTGCGCCCCCTGAGGTCATTTCTCCCCCATGGAAAGGTGGACACATTGGGCTCAGCATCGCCCACCCAGCTACCGCAAATCCAGGGACAAAGCTGTCCTCTGAATGCCACCGAGGTTGGAGATTCCAGTACAAGTGAGGTTCTTGTACACGGACGGCTCCTCTCCCACAGCCATTATCTAACCAACAGGAACAGCCACGGAGCGCTGAGCGCGCACGGTGTCAGACACTGTGCTCCGTGATTCCCTGGGCTCACCCTCTTTACTCTCATAAAACCGTCTGAGATAATTCACAAATGCGGAACAGACTCGGTAAGGTCTAGTTTCTTGTTCCAGGTGGAACAGGGCGTGAGTGGCAGAGCGGGATCCCCACCTCATGCGCTGATCTCAGACCGTGCAGTAGTCGCATGCTGTTCCGCATGAGCAGACATCTGTGTGGTCACTGCTCTATCCAGAACAGAACTGGCACCAGGAAGGGCTCAACAAACAGTTGTGAAATGAGTGATTCAATGAAGGAAGGAATCGACGAAGGAATGAACGCTTCTTGCTGATGGCCAGCCCTGCCCACCCCCCAGCCCCTGTGCTCCAAGATTTGGGAGCGAGAACCTCTCTGTTCCCCTGCCCCCAAGGGACCAGCCATCGGAAACTTAGAGATGGCCTTCTCGAACAGGAAAGATCAAATAAAAGATAAAACTGAAGCGAGAGAGGCAGAGAGACACAGAGAGGGAGAGGCCACGAGACAGAGATGGAAACGGAGAGACAGGACGGAGCTGGCTCCTCCAAGGGCACTCCGTGGGGGTTTGTGCATTTTTCCTGCCCCCAGCCTGCTCCAGAGGCAATCAACACACTCTATCCAGGAGGCAAAGAGGCTGTGCCCAGAACGATCCCAAAGCTAAACGCAGAGATCATTTCCCGCGTGTGCATTTGGCCGCCAGCCATGCTGCCAGTCGCTGGCGGCAAACAGGAGCCCGTAGCCGGTGCACCCGCGGGGCGGCTCTGCAACAGGCGTCCCACGCAGGACGTCTAGGGACCCTCCGCCTCTCCTTCTGCATGCATCACTCAGGACACGAGATGCTGACTGGTAGGAAAGGCCCCCTGGCCACTCACCAGTCACCCCTCCTCTGTCTCACCCACTCAAGCAAAAACACCCGAATGCAAATGCCCAAGAGTATTACAAAGGCGACCTCAATATCACAACATCGGCCAGCAGCATGTCCTGCGCACGCGTGACATGCCAGGCACTGAGCTGAGCTCTGAACACACGCCGCCTCCTTCAACCCTCCTGCAGCATCAACATCCCCACTGGACTTACGAGAAAACAGAGCTTCCGAGAGGGCGACCCTCCAAGGGCGCGCAGCTGGTGAGCGGCAGAGGCCGGATCTGAACTCAGAACTCCTGACCCGGCACTCAACACCCTGACCACGGCGCTGGGCAGAGGGGCCTCCTCTCATAAAGGGGCATCGTCCTAGGGTCAGAGTCTAAGGAGAAACATCGCGAGCCCTTAACATTTCCCTTGAGAACCTCTTAAATTGCCCAGAACGTACGGGATGGTAGCATGCTTCCAGGAGTCCAGCACAGCAAGCTTTCCCCCATGGGACATGAGAGGAAGTGGTGGCTTGCCTTTAGGGACCACGACATAAGAAAAAATACGCGTCTGTCACTGCTAACCTCACATTGCCCTTGTGTGTGTGGTTGGACTTCTATAAATACAATCCACATAGGATGGGACCACCCACCCTTGAATCTGCTCTACATTAAAAATTATTTGCCAATACCAATTCTATTATTATTCTTAATGACCGATGGGCCGTGCATCTTGCCATGGCCTGGAGGACGCACCCCTGAGCATGTCTACACTGAGAGGGAGGATGGTTGGGCTACCCGGGCTGACCTCCCAACCACCTTGCAGGGTCTGCAGGCTGAGTGTTGCTAAGCCTGATGTTACAGCAGAGGCCATCAAGACACAGAAAGGGATATCGCCCAGCCCTAAGTCACATAGCATGCAAATAGCTGAGCTGGAACTCGAGTCCAGGTCGCCTGACCCCCCGGGCCAGGGGCACAGGGTTAGGAGTGGCTCTGGCACCCCCACATATCCCATTTAGACTTGGCTTGAGCATATGCATGGGCTGAGGTCAATCAAGAGGAAACGGCGACAGGCTTCAGATGGCAACGTGGCGGGTGGACCCGGACCGAGCTGTCACTGCTCCCCCCATGTTCCCCCGGGCCCCACTGTGCTCCCTGCTGCAGAGGGCACTCTCTCGAACTGCACTTGCTCAGACGGAGAGCAGGCTGGGAGCGCCACAGAATTCACATCCCCAGCCCTGAACCAGCGACAACGCCCTTCGAATGGGATAACTCGGGTGGGTGCTCTCTGCTGACCCCCAGAGGTCCCTGGAGGGATGGAGCCCCAGGTGACCACATAGGTCACTGGCCTGATGACACCCTCTTTGTGGCTGCCTTCCAGCCCCGCTTCCCGTCCTCAAGCCCCTCCCAGCGCTCCCCGGCATCGCCTCCCACAGGAAGGTCTTGCCCTTGAACCCTTGTCCCAGCAGCTGCTAAGGCTCAGAGAGAGCCTCACACTGAGCAAGGTTTGGCTCGGTTCTCGCTTCAATTCTAGAAGCCAAGAGAAGGTTCTCTGAAAGGGAGCCAAGGTCTCCGCACACTGCTTTCTTTCCATCTCTGTCTATTCCTCAGAAGCCACCGTCACGTCTGGGCGAGGCCCGGCTCCAGCCATGTGCTCCCAAGGACAGGGCTGAGTCAGAAGCTCTCCAGGGGGTGGAAAGGGCATGTACCATATCAATTCGGTCCCTGCTTGCTGAAACAAGTTTCTTAGCTGCAGGACTTCTCAGAGCCTTGAAAGGATATCTTACAAATCTCCAAGAAGGGAAGTTCTATTCAGACTTATTTGGCCTCCAAATGCTTTCATAGAGCAGCTTGCAGGTCTAATGTCCCGGGAGACACTAGTTTAGGAAATACCGGTTTAGATGAAAGAGCTCTCAACTAACCAGGTGACCCTGGGCAAGCCACGTCACCCAAGTCACTTTCCCAAGGTCACAGCATCAGTAAGAGGCAGGCTGGGATTTGAACAGAGAACGAACAAAGGAGAAAGGAGAGAAAGAAAAAAGGAAGGAGCAAGAGAAAGGAATGGAACTGCAGTTTCTGAGCTGCTCAAAGCCACCTGCAAAGGCAGATTTGTCCCTTTGCGCTCAATACAAAAAAAGGGAGAGAGGAGCCCATGACACGAGTGTTTTCCCCCACGGGCCATGAGCTCAACTGCCATCAACTACTGTGGGCTCCTGCGTTTATTAATAACCGAGTTGTTTCTCCTTCCAACAATAGCCGCGCCATTGTTGAATGACTGAACGTTACGTGACTTATTTAGAACGCTGGTGCGTCTGGCTCACAAGTCTTCTCGCAGACGTTCACCATTCGGAGGCCGGCAAGGAAGGAGGCCACCTGCCGGGAAGAGAGAAGCTGAAAGGGCTGGAGATGCTGCAAGAAAAGGCAGCGCTCCGGAAACACCGCCCCCGTCCAGATCTCACTTCCGCCGCTTCGAGCCCCAGGATGTCGGGAAAGTGACATCCGCTCTCGGAGTCTCAGTTTCTTCTTCTGTAAAATGGGAATCTATCCCCACAGAGTTCTGGTGAAGCATCAGTGAGGTTATTGGGCAGATCACTTAGCACAGAATCCGCTCAGTAAATGTCGACTCTTGCAGTTGTGATCGCACCCTGAGATTTCCGCCTGGGGACATCCAGTAAAGGTCTATTGTTGGGAATCATAGAAGATGCAACCCTCTTAGAGGCCAGAACTTCTAGTCCCTTCCTGCTTCTTATGGCTCCTGCCTGTCCCTGTTGTCCCCAGGTGCCATGCAGCCCCACAAACCTGAATATATTGTTTCACCTGTCTGGCTTTGGAGAAAGTTGCCATCTGCCCCAGGGCCTTTGCCCGTCTGCACAGTGAGTGCCCACTGTAAGGCCTGGCCAACAAGCCGTCTATAAATTGCTGCTGAGTTGCTCATAATCCTACATGAGTCACTGCCCGCACCCTAAGAGCTGGAACGACAACTCATAGACGCCTCCCAATGTGCCAGGGAACGTGAGCAGGTTTTCTGGAACAGAGGGCTGATTGGACAGACCAGGTGGGGCAGCATCAGGTTAGACCCAGAAGAATGGGCTGCTTTCCTGCAGGACTTCTCAGAACCTTGAGAATGCCAATGTGCGTTGGAATTTACAAGAGAAAGGGAGCAGGGGGATGGGGTCTCCTGAACTAAATCGATCAAGAGGCTGGAGGGGAAAGGCTGATGTGGCATCTTTGGGATGTGGGGGGGGAATGGTGGAAAGAACTGGAGGCTGGACATCCAGAGACACCTTCAGCCTGGCTGCAGGGCCTCGAACAGGAGATCTCACCTCTCGGAACCTCAGTTTCTGTATCTGGAAAATGGGGTGACTCTTCTCCCTGCGGTTTGCTCTAAGGATGAAATGAGACAGTGGATGCGAAGCTGCCTGGGAGTGTCCCCAGAGCGGGTGATCCGAGCCGAGGAGCAGAGTCACCAGGGAGACCTCCGCTGAAAGGCGTCCCTCAGTCCCTCAGGGGCACTGCAGAAGCAAAGCCTGGGGGTGGGGCCAACAGCAAGCCTGTGAGGGACTTGCTGAGGCCCCATAGCTAGTGAAGCAGAGCCAGGGCCCAACCCAGCCCTGGGTGGCCCCCCATCCAACGCTCCTGCCACATTCAACTGTCCCTCACCACAGCAGGCTGCACCAGAGTCACTCAACCCATCAAACTGTCCCCTTTGAGGCTGTTTCCTGGGGCCCCAGAGAAGCCCACGACAGCTGGTGCTCCAATGTGCTAAGCACTTAGTCTCATGGATGCAAGAACCACAGGAAAAGGTCCGAGGACTGATTCCATTCCTCGATGATGCCATGGACCATGCAACAGAACGTGGCATAAAGAACAGGGGGACAGGCTCCCAAGACAGAACTCCCAGGTACAGTTGGGCCCCTCCCCTGCCCTCGTCCATGACCTTGGACAGCTTGCTCTCTGAGCCTCCACTGTCTCAGCCACAGACCGGGTCAGGAGCAGTCAACGGAGTAATCCACACACACCACTTAAGTCATGCCTGGCAGAGAGCGGATCCTCAGCCAAGAGTGACAGTCAGTGATTCCATCATCATCGTGCTCGCCATCCTGTCCTCAGCAGCGTGGCTGTGCTTGGTCTCTGAGCGGTGGGTGCAGATGTTCACAGCAGAGTTCTCACGGAGCCCCGGCTGTCTGCCCTCCCACAACAGGTTAGTGTCTCTGCTGATCAAGGATAAAAGAGACCCCACAGAGCATCTGGTCCACCCGCACTGGGCAAGTCCTTTCCCCTCTCTGAGCCTCAGTTTCCTCATCTGCAAAATGGGATAACAGCACCTACCACCCCCCTACACAGGATTGCTGAGACGGCCAAAGATCTTAGAATAGTGCCTGGCATGTAAGCACTGGATAAACATTAGCTGCTGTTATGTAGGCGAAACAGAGGCCAGGAGGAGGGCAGAGGCCTTTACAGGGCCGCCCAGCAGGGCAGTGGCTTGGCCAGTCTGAACTCATCCCCCAGGTGGTCCCACCTCCCCGCCCCACCCTCCCAAGGCTCGGGGCTACCAGCGAGCCCTGGCTTCCAGCATCAGCCACTCCAGGGTTCTGTGGGTTTTTTAATATAATTGTTTACATCCCAGAGCAGCCATTCCAGCTTAATGAATGAGTTCAATATGCTCAGAAAACGCAGAACAAATCTTTGCTTGTGGCCCAGAATAGGCCTGGCCGCACCAGCTGTCAGTCAAGGAGCCAAGCCGCCATCCAGGGTGGAGGATGTGGGCCTGTGGCCTCGGGAAGCCAGGCGGTGGGACGGCGCCCAGGAGGGGACAGGCCTCAGGGGTGCTGGGTCCAAGGACAGATCAATGAAACCTCCAGGCTGTGGGGCCACGTGGTAATCCTGTCTTATCCCCACAGTGCCAGTGCACGGCCCTCAGGCTGGTGCCTTGTGGACACGAACACAGAGGCCCCAGGCCTTGCTCAAACCACCACACCTTTGCTCACGGAGGTCCCTACGCTTGCACCACCCTCCCCAATTTCCTCCCAGTTTGGGAGATTCAGCTCAAGGGTCCCAGGCCCTAAGACCCCTTAGATGAGGCTGCCCACTCTGAACTTTGGGTGTCTCCTGCTAGAATTTTCTCTTAGCATCACCAATGCACTTGTCTGGGTCAATCTTCCTTGATTGGATGGAAATTTGGTCTTAGAAAGTGAGGATGGTGTCCCAGGGCAGCCGAGGGCCTGTCCCAACAGGCATAGAGGAGACGACAAGAAAGGAGGAGAGAGAGAGAGAGAAGGAGGGAGGAAATGAAAAGGAGAGAAGGAAAGACGTGAAGGAGGAGAAAAAGGATGAAGACGGGGGGGGAGGGGAAAAAGGAAAGGCTGAGCAGAGTGGACACACAATGACCAGAGAATCGGAGACTCAGATTCCAGTCCTATATCCCCTACAGCCGTGCTGTGTGACCCTGAGCAAGTACCCTCCCCTCTCTGGGCCTCAGTCCCTGCCCTGACAAAGAGGGGCTCAGGCCTGCCCATCCCAGCCCCTCCTCAGCATGTGGATTCCCAGCCGGGCAGGGACGTTCACAGGTCAGGCAGAGGGGCCATCCTCCCAGGCATCTGCAACCACGCAGGGAGGTGTCCCCCTGGCAGCCGAGGCTGTGGGAGGCCGAGCTTGCCGTCCCTCCGAGGCCCTCTGCACAGAAAAGTCGTGGAGGCCAGGCCGCAGCTGCCTGCTCCTCCTGACTCGATGACTCTTGACGTCCCTTAACCCAGAGCCAGAAGAAACGGGCACGGCTGGTCCCAGCCAGCGGGGCCCAGCCACCAGCCCTAATCAGCACTCGTGGGAAAACTGCATACTCGGAGCCCCGAACGCCCTGTGACAAGGGAGCCGTCCGTCTCATTAGGGGCACGGAGCCGCTGGGAGTGTGGGAGAAGCCCCTCTAAGTTGGAGGAGAGCGAGGCAGGAGGCTGAGCCGCCACAGTGAGGAACCCCCGCATGGGAGCCTGGCCTCGACCCCTTGGAGCCCTGCAGGCTTCACTTCCAGAAACAGCAGTGAGCTTGGAAAAGCAAAGAGAGGGGAGGCCAAGCGTCCGTTTTGGGGTAGTGGACAGAAGTGGCAGCCCCAAAGTGGAGGCCGCAGGTCTATTTGAAAACGCCAAGCCTTCCTCAGACCCCCGGCGACCCAGTGCATGGCAGGCAGAAGGTCCAGCTTTGTGCCCCTTAGAGCTGTGTGACCCTGAGTTAGTGGCTTCACCTCTCTGAGCCTCAGCTTCCTCACCTATAAACAGAAATGGTAACAGCAGTGACTACCCCTCAGGCCTGTGAGGGTTAAATGAGCCAACTGGTGTATAAACAAACACCCAAGGGAGGCAATCTGGGCTGCCTTCATCGAGATGTTAAACATCGAACGTGCCCTCGGACCCAGCAGCCCCACATCCGGGAAACCAGGCCTCCAAAACGCTCGCTCAGGTGCACACCCTCTACATGCAAGGATGTCCCCTGGGGCGTTGTTTATAACACCAGGCAGGGAATGACCTGAACAATGACAGGCTGGAGAACTGTCACGCAGCCCGCCTACTCCTGGCACGCCCTTGCAGTCAACAATCAGGGACGTCGCCACGAACCAACGTGCAAAGAGGTCGAAGACTCTCTGTGACATAGAAAAATCAGAGAGCGTAAAAATGGCGATGGTGTGAACCCATTTGTGTAAAAACCACACCCAACCAAACAAACAACCTATAGGTTTGTTATACGCACGATGCAGCTAAATGCACAGTTTTAAAAGGCCCGTTGCTGAGGCGACAGGAACACACGGGTGTCAATTTGCTGGGTGTGACGGGTGCTGTGGCCCTACAGACGCCCCGCCCGGGGCAAGGGGGCGCGGGACTCCATGCATTGCTGTTCCATCTCCCTGTGTGTCTATAATTATTTCAGATCAAAAAGTTGAAGAGGGAAAAAAAAACCCCAGCCTGTCGGGGCAGTGAACATGTCCTGTGTGACCCTGTCGTGGTGCAACATGACATTGGACCTTTGTCCAAACCTGTCGAGTGGATGCCACCAAGGTGACTCCTGATGCCACCTGTAGACTTTAGTTAATAATAACGTGTCAACATGGGCTCATCAGTTGTAACAAATGTCACCTTAACAATGGTCACCTTTGAGGGCAGAGGATCCGGTGGGGGGGTGAGTAGGGACCATTTTTTTACTCTATATTCTTCTGTCTTGTTTTCGTTTTTCATAAGACAACTTTACAATAGTACCGTGCATTTGTTTTAAAATAATAAAAATAGTCAAAGTGTTCACCAAGTGCTTGAATGTGTGGTCCTGGCTTTGTGTTGGTAGCATCTGTGTTTTTTCCCACCGGCCTTCGGCATGCGGGGTCTCGCCCCAGCTTGGGGAGCATCGGGCCGCCCCCTCCCTTCCCTGGTGGACGGCCCTGACTGCTGGATGTTGGGGCGTCCCGGCAGAGGGCGGGCGGCTGGGCCCTTGGCATTATTGCCATCGTCTCTCCTTCCTGCGGGCCCCTCTGGGCTCCCGGACTGACGGCCCCATCCATTCAGGGACTGACATCTTTATTGCAGCAGGCGGGGACCGGCAGGCTGACGGGCAGCCTCCTTTCGTTACCCGTTACGCGGCCTCTCCTCGGGTGATAGATGGGCCTGACCGTGTCATCTATTAGGCCGTGGGGTCAGCGGCATGCAGACTGGCAAGTTTAGTGAGAGACAAATAAATTAAACCTCCTGCCGACCTCCGGGGCAGAAGGAAAGCAGAGCCACGCAGCCATCAAGGCGGGCATCGCTCATCTTTGTTGCTCTTTTGGATTCTGAACATTGTTGTCATTTTCGTGGAATAATGAGGGACGGCAGACAGGGTGACAAACAGCCTCAGATTTCCTGGCAGGGCCTCCGTCATCTCTTACAGCTACGGGCCCCCAAGGATGCAGAGGATTGAAGACCAGCCCGAGTCAGCCCTGTGGACTCGAGCTTCACTGGGGAAAACTCTGGACGGTGGACAGATTTTCCATTAATAATAGTAATGGAGGGGCCGGCTCCGTGGCCGAGTGGTTGAGTTCGCGTGCTCCACTGCGGCGGCCCAGGGTTTGGATCCTGGGCGCGGACATGGCACCACTCGTCAGGCCACGTTGAGACTGCGTCCCACATCCCACAACTAGAAGGACATGCAACTAAGATATACAACTGTGTACAGGGCGGGTTTGGGGAGATAAAGCAGAAAAAAAAAAGATTGGCCACAATTGTTAGCCCAGGTGCCAATCCTTAAAAAAAAAAAAAAATAATAGTAATGCCAATAATAGCAACGACAACACTTTACATAAATAATGTAAGCCTACCCTAGCAGGTAGGCACTGTTGTTGTCCCCAATTTACAGAGGGGGACGCTGCGTCTCAGAGGTCCGGGCATCACCACGATCATGAGGGGAACCACAACTGAACTCACATCGGCCTGGTCCCAGAGGCCAGGCCGTAAGCCTCAATTCGGAGCTCTCCTGCCTCCAGCCTGCTTAGAGGATGACCTTCCAGGTGGAGGAACGGAGAGTGGAGGCTGGAGGGGCGGATGGAGGCTAGACGGAGCTGAGAAGGACTCTTAGGAGAGAGCTGAGGTCCGGGCAGCCAGACGCACCCAAGGACCTGGCCAGGCGGGCGGCCTCGTGGAGGAGAAGGGCAGCAGCTGTGGAGGTGGACAGACACTGATTCCAACCTCGGCTCCACCGCAGGATGCTGTTTGACCTTGGCAATGTTACATAAACTCTCTGAGCCTCAGCATCCTGAACCGCAAAGTGGGATTCCTGCCCTGCCCATCAGGCGAGAATTAAGAGAGAGAACAGGTGGAGTGTCCCCCAGCCCTGGGCCGAGGGGCAGAGCAAGGAGACTCCAAGAGGATTTTGTTCACAGAGCTCATTCCTGGAAAGCGTGTTGGGTCTAATTTTAATCACGTACAGCCAAGAGGCCCTGAGACAGAGAAATGGTTTCTTGCTGCAAAGAGGGCACTGGGTTCACCCTTGATTTACTCTTCTCTGGGGACAGGGTCCTTAGGGGGCATCAGAGGATAGTGGGGGGGCACCGGTCATGAAAGCAGAGAGCTGACGTCCTGGGAGCTTCCTCTGGCCACCTCAGCAGGGGACTTGGAGGCATCAGCTGTGGGACTCCACAAGCCTTGCAGCATCGTAACGACAACAGCCAGAACTTGCCATGTGCCCGGCGCTGTGCTGCGCCCTCGACAATCTCTGTTCCCCTGCAGAGCAGGCCTGGGAAGCCACTACTCTTTTCAATCCCATTTTACAGGCCAGAAAACTGAGCCTCCGAAAGCTTAAGTTACCTGCTCGAGGCCACGATGGCAAAATGTGGCCACACCAATAGCCCCCATCCTACGTGTTCTAGAACCTTGTTGCTCCCCCACCCAGGGGTGGAGTCTAGATTCTCTGGCCCTCGAAGGTGTGACACTCTTATAACCAACAGAACATGGCAGAGGGATGCTGCGTGACAATGAGGCCAGCTCAGAAACGACGACGCAGCTTCCACGTTGCTCTCTGGAAACCTGTGTTTGGAACCCAGAAGCTGCCACGGCCACGAGGAAGCCCGGAGAAGCCCATGCAGAGAGACCCGAGACCACACGAGGACAGGGAGACGCCCGGCCAGTGCCAGCACCAGCCACCATCTGACAGCAACCACACGAGCCACCTCAGCCAGAACCGCCCAGCTGAGCCCTTCCACACCACAGACCCACAGAAGCCGCCGGAGAGAATAAAATGATTGTTGTTTAAGCTGCAGAGTTTGGGGCTGAATTGCTACACAGCCCGGTAACCGGACCAGCCACAGAGCTAGCGAGTGTTGGGACCCTCACTTCAATTAAAGCCCAGGTCTGAGTCCGTCCTGGCCGCTCTGACCACTACCCTGCACTGTCCTTGGCCCCCAGGACCTTCTGCTAAGTTGTGGGGAGAGCACTGGACTGAGAGTCCAGAACTGGATCCTGGTTCATTCATGAGCACAGAAGTTTCGTCGTGGGCCCTTAGGAAAGGAGCTTCATCTCGCAGAGGCCCAGGGTCTTCACCCACCTATGGGGCCTGATGACCCCCACCCATTAAGGGGCCAGCTTCAATGCCAATGAAGACAACCGACAGCAAAAACACTCTGCAGAGGAGACAGCTACAGCTTGCTGACCTCCTCCCTTGTGCCAGGTGTTACATGTCCATTATCTGACTATTAAACGGCCGTAGGAGGGAGGGGGGAGTTATTACCATTTTACAGACACAGACGCTGAGGTCCGGGAGGTGATATCTGTTCCCCACATTAAATCACACAGCCAGCAGGTGGGGGAACCAGCATTCCAAGCCAACTCTGCCCAACTCGAGGCCTTGGCTTTTCCCTCCTCCCTCCCTCTCTCCTTATCAAGCGAGCTCCAGAGAGCATCCATTTGCTGTCCTTTAAAACACGTGGGCGCTAGCGAATTGTTTCGTGGGCCACTTTTCGCCCAAGGAAAGAAACACGAGGCAGGATGAATGATTGCCTGATGGCTCCCGGGGGATGGCCCCAAGCCACGAGCCTGGGTTAGCAGCAAACCAGCCATGATGTCAAATCACCGGGGGTTTTCCGCCCGCCGTGTGGAGCCAGTCCCCTGGTGCCCCTGGAGATCCACTCTGGAGACACGATGCAGAGGGTGGGACGGACTCGGTCCCCAGGAGCCACCCAGCTTGTCGATGGGAGGCGGCCCAGGGTCAGAGCATTATTGGCATTGCAACCTTGGGGGAGCCCCCAGACAGCTCTGTGCGGCCCCTCCTCCATCCCACAGATGAGGCTCAGGCGAGTTCCGTAACATGGCTGATGTCACACACAGCTACTAAAAGGTCACGCTGAGATCTGAACCCAGGACCGGCTGACTTCAAAACACCCGTGTCCTTTCCCTGCCACATCCTGAGGGGAGGCGTCCCCTCTGACTTTGAGGCTGCCCAGGGCACCGCTGGTGACAGGGTGACCCAGGGCCCCTGCGGGGAGCCAGCCTCCTGGGGTGAAGGCCACCACATCACAGGGGCCGAAGGGACTGAGAAGCGGGTGGGGGAGGTCATGGCGGCAGGGACCCTCAGGGACTCAGGGGTCAACGGGGCCTGGCGGGACTTCAGGGGGAACAGGGTATGAACCCCCAACGGAGAAGGCTCAGAGGGGCCCCAAGGAGGCACATTGGGGCCACATGTGATGTCAGTGCTGAAGGCTCCCTGGGGAGAGCTGAACTGAGCAGGGGCCACGTGTGTGCTGGGACCACATGGAGACCAGAGGGCCTGGGCCCCCATCGGCCTGGGACCACCCTGCTCATGCTCAGGGGCCTTTTATGGGACAAAGAAGGGCTGGGAAAAGCACGAAAAAAGGGAAGCAAGTTTTCAGAAGAGAAGGAGGAAGTAACATTTCCACAGTGGGAGGAAGAGGACGACACTGCAAAGGAAACGTCCCTTCCGGGTCCCCGGCCTCCACCCAGCCCTCCACACGTCCGCTGCCTTGTGCCCCTTCCGGTTGACCCAAAACCCAGGGATCAAGGCTCTATGTCCCAGAGGCAGCTGGTGGAGGCACAGGGCTCAGCCTGCGATGAATACATTTTTGGTCTTTGTCCCAGTTCCCGGCGCACAGCTCCTCAAGCCCTTGGAGACTGCGAGGTGACAAGAGGGGCTTCTGTGTGCCGTTGGGTTGACTGGCGTCTGGGGACCCTAGACAGCTGCAGGAGGGGGGCTGGCCGCCAGAAAGCCCAAGGCATGATTCCAAGCTTGGAACTCTCAGCCCCGCCCCGACCCCCGGAGGGAGAGGAGTTGAGGACTGAGCTGAGCACCCACGGCCAAGGATCGAGTCAGCTGTGCCCGTGGAATGAAGCCTTCACAAATCCCTAAGTGCCGGAGTCTGGGGAGCTTCTGGACTGGTGGACACGGAGAAGGGCAGGGAGGACGGCCTGCCAGAGAGGACGCGGCCTCCCCACACGCCTCGCCCTGTGGATCTTTTCCATTTGGCTGTTCCTGAGTCGTATCTTTTATAATAACCGGTGAGAGCCAGCTAAGTGCCTTCCTGCAGTCTGTGAGCTGTTCCAGGAAATTATCGAACCTAGGGAGGGGGTGTGGGGACCCCAACTCAATAGCCAGTCCATCAGAAGCCTACGTGGCCCAGACATCTGATTGGGGTCTGAGGTCGGGCAGTTTTGGGGGACCGTCCCAGAGCCTGGGGCTCTGTGCTAACTCCAGGTAGTGTCAGAATGGGACTGAATCGTAGGACCCCCTGTGGGTGTCTGGAGAATCAGAGAATCAGTGGGTGTGGGGGGAAAACCCCCCACATTTGGTGTCAGGAGTGTGAGTAAACACGGTTCGGGGCGTCCCAGGGAACGAGTGACATCAGCAGCCCTCTTGGAGCCAGTGGGACAGAAGCAGCAGCCATGGAGCTGAGGAGGCGGCAGGTGTGGCCCCAGAGTTTGGGCTCAGAGCTCGGTGGACCTGAGTCCAAATCCCACCTGTGGCTTTAGCTGTGTGCCCTGGGAGATGTGGGTCAACCTCTCTGGGAAGCCGCAGCCTCATTATCTGTATAATGGGCATCCTAACAGTTCTCACCCTCCCCAGGCTGTTCAAGGGCTGTACAGTGACGTCCTCGTGGCTGTAAGCTCTCAGCACGGCACCCAGGAAAACAAGCCAATTCTCCAGCAGAGAATGACCCTAACAGCCCATTGCAAAGTCTAGGGCAATAGAGTCATCTTTGCAGGGAGCCCAGCCGAGGTTCCGAAGCTCACTCTGAAACATACGAGCTGTGTGATGTCAGGCCAATCACATACCCTCTCTGAGCCTCCGTTTTCTAATCTATCAAGTGGAGATGGATGAAAGCCAACACTTAGGAAGCACCCGATCATGGGCCAAGTCCTGTGTGCCACACATTTGGCATGGATGCATTTAACCCTTACAACAAGCCTACGCAGTGAGTACCATCATGAGCCCTGTGGTATAGAGGAGGAAACTGAGGCTCAGAGAAGCCAAGCCAGGATCCACACCCAGCAGGCTGACTCCTGATTCTTGCCCACGAGGCGCTCTTCTTCCTCACCAGGTTACTGCAGAAATCTAATCAGACCCAAAGGCAGAAGTGAGGTCCCGGGGCTTTGAAACCACAAAACAGTAAACTGACATTAGCGGGGGTGGTTGTTTTCGCTATCACAGCTCAGAAACCCCGAGTCCAGTTATAAGGCCCTAAATCTCCCCACTGGGGGTGATGTCGGTTTTGAAAATCAGAATCAGGGCTTTCAAATAAGCTAAGGAAGCCAGGCGCACCGGGGGAGGGAATTATTTTAATGAAAAAAAAAAAAAAGCTGATTAATGGAAATGATTCTTAATATATTTCAAAATGATCTGTTATGACACAAAGCAAAGACATTTATATACGACTCTGAAATTCTTAACCGCTGATTTTAGAGCTGCCTATTATGAAATCTTCCGAACCACAATATACAATTAGTAAATCATCAGGCAGGCCTCCCAGGCAGACTGACAGTGGCTCCTCTTAAAATAATTTATAAGGTGGGGTGGGGGAGGCTGGGAGAAATTATTGCCATAATCATGTATTAATAAAATATTTATAAATGTGACTTTCTCTTTTAGCATCACAGGCGGCCACAGGTACGGGTCAGGTTCCTGAGCCCACATCAGAGGGGGCGCCCCACGTGCCCCACGAGGAGGAACGCAGGGTGGGAAGCACACTGCTCTGGGGACAGGTCAATAGGCCAGGGGGCTTCGCTGGCCTCTGTCTTGTCACATCAAAGGCAGCGAGGGTTCACGTGTGACCATGGAAATCAGAAGGCAGCCCGCAGCCATCTGCAAGGCTCCTCTCTCCCTAGGCTTTGCAGATCCCCAGGAGGGAGCAACCTGTCTGAGTGGAGTGTGACAGAGAGGCAAGTGGCTGTGTCTCCTTGGGAGAGTCCCTTCTTCCGGGCTCAACACCACCGTCATGGAGCCACCTCCTCCAGGAGGACCACCTTGAGCTAGATGCTCTTGGTGACCCGTCCACCCCGCGTCGCCCTGGCCACCTGACACGTGCCACCCATAGGTGTCCCTGGCCTGTCACTGTGGGTACCTGTCTGTTCCTCTCTGCTTTCTCTGGTTGCAGGAGCGTGCTTAGCCCACGCACGGGGCAGGCTCAGGGTGCAGGAGGTAACGCCCTCCACCCAGGAGCCCCCGTCAAGCAGGGGGAAGCAGGAGGCGGTGTATAAACACCCCGGCTTCCTCTCCTGGGTAACTCAACCAGGAGGCATGTCCCTCAGGCTCCCTGAGGTCCGCAGGGGGACTGAGCCCCAAACACCCAGAGGTAACCCGCTCATCAACATATCCTGTCACCTCCCTCCCCTCCCTGCCTCACTTCCCCACCAGTGCCTCCTGGGGTCCCTTTGGGTGCAAATAATCTAAATGCACCCAAATCTTTGTCTTCGGGGGAACCCAGCCTAATTCAGCTGCGTTTTCCTGATCCCGTTTTTCCTCCCATCAACCCCATCCTCAGTGCATTGAAAGAGGAGGCCACGGAAGCCCAGAGAAGTTTGGGTTTGAACCCTGGCTTAATGCATCTAGACCTGCTGAGCCTCAGCTTCCCATTCTGTAAGATGGGTTTGCTTCCTTCCTCACACCCCCAGTCGGAGGGCGTCCACACCCCGACTCTGAACCTCCACAGCTTTCCCGGCCTGCACCGAGTGATCGCACCCCAAACTCGGCCCGTTTACAAAATCGGCTGATGGAGTCAAGTTCAGAAGTTTCCTCTCTCCAAATAAAATGGCAAACTCACAAGAAAGGACTCCGTCTTCACAGCCTCTCCGATCCCTCCCTCAGCCAGGTATGGGCACAAAGTCAGTGCCGGCTCATCTCAGGGACTGGGGTGTGTTATGGCTGAATTATGCCCCACCCCAAACTCCTACATTGAAGTACCGGCCCCGGGTCCCTCACACGGTGACTGTATTTGTTGACTGAGCCTTTAAAGGGGTAATTAAGGTGAAATGAGGTCATATGGGTGGACCCCAATCCCGTGTGACTGGTGTCCTTATAAGAAGAGGAAATCAGGACAGACGACACACAAATGGAGGGTGATCATGTGAAGACAGCAGGAAGGTGGCTATCTGCAAGCCGAGGAGAGAGGCCTCAGGAGAAACCCACCCTGTGACACCTTGATCCTGGCTTCCAGCCTCCAGAGCTGTCAGAAAACAGATTCCTGTTGTTTAAGCCCCCAGTTTGTGGTCCTTCGTTATAACAGCCTTAGAAAACTAACAAAGCCCTGAAACCCACACTTGAATGGGTGGCCGGGTACACGGACCCCAGATTAAGAACCTCTAATCTGGCCCAATTCCAGAATTTCGCATCCGAGAAAACTGAGACCAGAGAGACAGGTGACTTGCTCAAGGTCACACAGCAAGTTGGGGGCAGGGCCAGATTCCTGACATCCTCTCTCTAGTTTGGCTGGAGCCGAGGAGGATGGAGAAATTTCTTCAGAGCACAACCGAACAGTTAATTCAGAGGCACAGGGACCCCCGAGGGCTGAGACCTCCCAGGGGGATGGTGTGGAATAGGGTCGGCCAACTTTCTCTGTGAGGAGCCATATCGTAATTATTTTTGTCTTGGCAGGCTGTACGATCCGTGTCTCAGCTACTCCTCTCTGCCGTTGTAGCAGGAACGCAGCCGTAGACGCGTAAATGAACGAGCGTGGCTGTGTTCCAAGCAAACTTGAATTATGGACACTATAATTTGAACGCCAGATAATTTTCATAAGTCCCAAAATATTATTCATATATATGCATATTTTCATCTAGTTGAAATGGAAAAACTATTCTTAGTTTGCGGGCTGCACAAAAGCAGGCAGCAGGCTGGATGGGGCCCACAAGCCCGAATTTGCTGACCCCTGGTGTAGATGAAGCCAGACGCAGAGCTGGGGGTTTCTAACTGGCGACTAGAGTTTTGCAGGAAGAGAAATGCCCCCTAGGCTGGTGAGAGGACCGCGTTCTCACACCCTGGTGTTCATGACCCTGGGGGTCCCAGTGACCAGGAAGCTGAGCGAGAGATGTTACGTCCCGTGAACAAAACAGTGGTGACATCCCGACACCCAAGGGTCTGAGCAGGGCCCATGGCTGAGTTTCAGAAACGCAAGTGGCACCTGTTTTTTGCACATTTGTGTAGTCAGGCATGTCTGTCCTTGGCTGGTACCAACTGTGGAACGCCTATTTTACTCACGTCCGACTCAGCATAACTTCTAGAAATTTCCGAAATCAAATCAGCGGCCAACGCATGTGGCTGAAACGGATGAGACTCAAAACAATGGGCCACACGGCCCACGACTGTGGGAATGGCAGGAATGATGTGCCAGCATATTCTAGAAGCGTCTGCTGCTCCACAGGAGAATGGGCAGAGTCAGTACATCATTCCAGAGGACAGACCTCAATTCACACATGTTCATTTGACAAGTGAGTTCCAACTCCAGAACTCTATGTTCTGGGCCCAAAGGAAGCCACTCCCTCCTGGAAAGAGCTAGACAAGGACTCAATCACAATACAAGGCCCCATAAGCCCCATCAAGGCAGGAACCACATTACTCCTGATCCCTGCTGTCCCCTCAGGACCTTTTACTGTGCCAGAAGAGAGGGCAGAAGAGGCTGGTTAGGGAGGTGAGGAGCCTTGAATGCCAAGCCAAGAAATTATTTAGCAGGCAAGGGAGAGCCCCGGGAAGATTCTAAGCAGGGGAGCGGCACTAGGTGAGGAGCCCGGTGGTCACACTGAGGATAGACATAAGGAGAAGTGAAGGCAGCTGCAAAGAGGCTACTGCAACAGTCCAAGCAAAAAAAAAAAGAAAAAAAGACAAAGAGTAAGAATAGAGAAGCCAGGACAGAAATGCTGTCCCAGGGAGTATCTACAGGGCAAAGGGAATGATTAGATAGGGAGGGGTGAGGGCCCGAGGGGTGATCAGAACCACCGGAGAAACAGACAAATAAGGAGAGAGAGCAGACCCGGGAGGAAAAGGATAATGGGTCAGCTCCAGCACCTATGGTGGGGAGCATCTCCAAGATGTCCAGACAGAGACAGCCCCTTTGTTGCTTGGACCCAACCTCTCTCACATGTTTCAGGGCTTCTCTGCTCAGTACAGTAGCCAACAGCTACACATGGCTAATTAAATTTATGCTAATTAAAATGTAACACAACTGAAAATTCAATTCCTCAGTCACACTAGCTGCATGTCAAATGCCCAACAGCCACATGCGGCTGGTGGCTACTGCACTGGACAGTGGATACCGAGAGCGTCTCCATCATCGTGGAAAGTTCTGTTGGGCGGCGCCAGTCTACAAGATTTGCTAGAAACATCCAGCCCTGCTTCTTCTCACCATGCCTGGTTCAGCAGCCGCCCCGAGAGACGCCCCCGAGACACGGAAGGTGGCAGTTGGCCCTGTCCCACCTCACTGAGAGAAGGGCCTTGTGGGGCACCTGCCAACGGAGAAAGCTGGCAGCCCAGGTGAGCTCGGCAGGAAGGACGTTACCTTTGCAGGCCCCCGCGGCACCCAGGTGGTAGATGGCCGCCAACACCCGCCAAACGGCTCGCTGCTCGCTCTCCGAGATGCCCAGCGTCCCCATGGCGCCCTGGAGCTGGGCAAAGGCAGCCGCTGCCTTCTGCTTGTCTTCAGGCTGAGAGCAAAGGGAGAGAGGAGGAGAGAGAGGCCATCAGGGTGGAGAGAATGCAAACTCACCCCGCGAAGCAGGGCTCCGTCTCTGGGGAACGTGTGGTTGCTTTGTTAGCACAGTAAATTACCCACAATTAAGCTGAGGAGTGCTGACACCCAGAACTCAGGCTGCTGGGAGAGTGATGAAAACCATTTCTATCTGACGTGGGAAGGTGGTGTGATTTTTCCTCATTCATGAGTTCACTGGGTGGGTTTACTGTGGCTCTGCACCCTGCTGGGCTCCGGGAACACAAAGATGGGTGGAACCCAGAACGTGACACTGAGGGCCTCTCGAGGCAGACGTGGAAAGAGGCATGAGAGTAACCAAACACGAGACAGGCGGAGTGGTAGGCTACGGGTATAAGTGGGCACTACGGGATGTCAGGCGCGGGAATGGCCTAACCAACCCCACCCGAGAGAGTCAAAGAGCTGTCACAGACGACGAGACAAAACTGTGATTGAAGGATACACAGGCAGAGCCGACTGATTTAGTGTAATAAAGGTCCTGACAAAGGGCGCAACACAAACAAAGGAGATCTTTGGAGACACCAGGTGGCCAACCGGATGTGGACACAGAAGGAGGTATTTCTGGAGGTGGGGTGGACAGAGAAGGAGAGGAGATAGAGCACAAGAAGCTGGCAGGGGCCAACCGTGAAGGCCTCCAAGATGATCTTAAAGGGTATGGGCTCTGAGCTCCAGCCATGATTGGCAAATACGTGCCCCTGTCTACATTCCTGGACCCATGGCAGACATCACTAATCTATCAAGATCCCACCACCTGTCAGTGAGTCCAGATTCTAATCAGTGGCAGACATCATTAATCAATCAAAATCCCATAGCATGCCAGTGAGTCCAGAGTCTAACCCATCACAGACATCATTAATCGATCAAGATCCCACAGCACACCAGTGAGTCCAGATTCCAACGTGTGGCAGACATCATTAATTGATCAAGGTCCACCATCTACCAGTGAGTCCAGATTCTGACCTGTGGCAGACATCATTAATCAATCAAGGTCCACCACCTGTCAGTGAGTCCAGATTCTAACCAGTGGCAGACATCATTAACTGATCAAGATCCCATAGCACACCAGTGAGTCCAGATTCCAACCCGTGGTAGACATCATTAACCCATCAAGATCCCACACCGTGAGTCCAGAGTCCAACCCGTGGCAGACATCATAATCGATCAAGAGCCCACAGGACACCAGCAAGTCCAGATTCTTTTCAGGACATCATCAGCTGCAGCTGCCACCAATTGATCTGCCTCAGCAACAGAAATGGAACCTGTCTGCCACCCCCAGAGTCAGCCATGGGAAACTGCCAAAGATTTTTAAGCAGGAGAAAAGAGAAAATGACATGATCAGATGTTTATGGGTTGTAGGGTGTTGTTTTTTTCTTTTCCAGATTTATGATCCCAATTATGTTTGATTGAATATTAAAATTAGTCTGAAACTCTTGCACACACACCATCTGGCCAAGTACTCTCAGCCCAGAAGCCTGCTGGGTTGAGAGGAAGCGAGCTAGGGACGAGAATTCTTTTGTCTACAATCCACCAGCAGATAATGAGGAACTGATTTGCAGTTGGCCTGCCTACAGAGCTTGAGTGATGAACTAGAGGCTACTAACGCTGGCAAGTCCTTGAATGTTGTGGAGTCCAAGGCCCAGAGAGGGGACGACACTTGCCCAAGGTCACACAGCAAATTAATATCAGATACAGGACCAAAATCAGGTTCTCTGACTCCCCGTCTAGGCCATTTGTGTCTCCATTCAAGCCACTTCTTCTAACTGGGAAAGCAACCTGCAAGGATCATCCAGCAATTGGGATGCCATCAAAGCGTGCAGTGACATTGAGAGATTCGCTGTGGAAATATTTCGATTAATAGCAAAAGCATGTTCCACGGATCCATCATATTTCTGGGCCACCACAGGACCACAGAATCCCTAGCAACCAGGAGCTCAACCTAGCAACCGCAGCTGCTGCGCTGGAGCCGGGGACGAGAGGCAGGCGTCTCACCAACACGCGCTTGGTTATTTATGAGATTTCAAAGGAGCAGAGAAAGGACACGAAAAGGACAGTGGCAACACATTTATTACGGCTCCCACTGTCAGCCACGAGCATTTGACTTTAAATTACAGGCGCGCTCCATCATCTGCCACTTAGCTCACGTGAAGGGAAGAACCAGAAACTTCTGCTGGAGCATATTTGCTTCTTTTTCTCTCCCTCCCTCCGCCAAGTCTCTGTTGCAATGGAAGACATGGAGGGACAAATATATACGTTTGTGATCCAAGACAATTAGCAGCAGGAAATGGTCGCAGTTCCGTAAGATTCTAGAGAGCCAAAGACCTCTGCATAGTGCCCTGATAAAAGCCACTCCTTGCACCAATATCACAAAAATAGAAATCAGTCAAGTTAGTGGAATAAGTCAATTCATAGCCCAAATGTTTATCAACAGAAGAACGGGTAAACGATGGGTGGTCTAGCCAGGGCACAGTGGTGGAGTACTACGCAGCGAGGAAAAGGAACACGTCACCCATGCGTGCAATCACGTATATGAATCCCACAGACCCCACGTGAGTCAGAGAAGCCGGGCACCCGAGACGACATCCTATGGTTCCATGTCTGTGAAGGTCAAGTGCAGGCCAAACTCACGTGTGATAGGAGAAGTTAGGGTGACGACTCCAGGGTGGGAGGGAAACCCTTCATGGGGAGGAGCCTTGAGGGAGCCTTTGTGGGAATGAGGAATGTTCTAGATCTTGACCTGGGCCGTGTGCAGGTGTGTTTAAGAATATAATGATCATTCAGTTGTACACGTCACATTAGTGCCCTTTATATGCTTTACTGTATGGCTCACCTCATTTTAAGGAAAAATTGGTGAAAAAAAAGTCAACGCACAAGATGCCCAGGGTTTGTCTGCTGCAATCAGAGGCTCAAGATCAAGCGAAGGCTGCTGGCAATTGAGGGGAAAAACGAAATCCAAAATGTTCTTTCACAGTAAACCGGCCTGCGTTTAGCGGGCCCGGGAGAGTCCCACGTGGCACAGAGGCCAGGTTTGTGTTCGGACTCAGACAGAACTGGATGTTCTCAGTGTGACTTTGCACAGATCTCTTGCCCTTGCACGAGGCTCAGTTTCTGCTTCTGTAGGAGGGAAATGACAGCCCATCCTCCTCCTCGGGCCATTGCAAGGATTAAATGAGTTGATGTGTTTGTTTCGAAGAAGCCAGGTACACAGTGGTGCTCAGGAAATGCTGGTCTCCACTCACCACTGCATCCCACGCGCCTCACCTTTGCTCAGGCTGTTCCTCCTTCCGGAGACACTTTTCCCAATTCCTGCCCAAGTCCCTGCCCAGCCCTCCATGGAAAGTGCATCAGGCACGGTCCTCTCCTCGAGGGGCTCCCAGTCCAACAAGGGGGACAGAGGTGCAAATGGACACAGCACAGTGCGTGCTGGGGGTGGGAAGAATGGCAGGGATCGGAGGCTTCCTGGAAGAAGCGATGTAGGAAACAAACCGAATGAGTGAGGCCAACTGGGTGCTGGGGAGGCAGGAAGGGTCCCCGAGCAGAAGGGCGCGGGGCTGGGGGGACAGGGTGCGTTGGGGGCCGAGAATCTTGTCTTGCAGAGCGAAGGGTCCTGGAGCCGTGGTTTGCAGCTGGGAGCAGCTCTCCAATGGAACGCGTGGCCGAGGGACCCGGCACCTGGGCGTCCTCTCCCCAGGTTATATGCACCACGGGGGCCTCAGGCAGCCTGGTGGGGATGGAACCAGCCCCTCCTCCAGGGCCGGGGTGGGCTCCCCTGTGTCTCTACCGCCACCCAGCCCGGGGCACGCCCCTCCCTCCGCGCCTGGACCTGCAGCCTGGCTCTGGGAGGAAAATGAGAACACTGACTCTATTCGTTTGGGAAACAACATGGGTGCCGGCATGGGGAGGGCAGACCTCATGGAGACAGTGGGGAGGGCAGGGCAGGTGTGGGGCCAGAGCCAGGGGCCCCCTGTTCCCAAGCGGCTCTGCCCCACGCTCAACGTGGACTGATCCACGTCCTCTCCTGGCACCAGAGTCCACTCGAGGCGGAAGAAGAGGATGCGTTAATTGAGCACCTACTGTGTTGCACAGGCGCTTTAACCCTGTAAGGCAGGGGTAGGTGTCTCCAATTGACAGAGGAGGAAACTGAGGCTCAGAGAGGGTTAGGCACCTGTCTGAGGCCGCCCAGCTGGGGAGGGGCAGAGTCACAATATGCCAGGTATTCTAAGGGGCCCCCAATCCTAAGAGCAGACCCAGGAGTCGGGGCTGCTCTACCCACTCCACAGGTGGAAAAACTGAGGCCAAGAGAGGACACGCGGCCCAAGGGCACACAGTGGGTCAGATCCCAGGGCACACGATCTTCAGCCACAACACAGGGCTGAGATGACACAGGGGGACGGACACGAATGTCAGGCTCGGAATCAGGCCGACCCGGGTTCCATTCCTCCCTCTGCCACTTCAAAGCTCTGTGCCTTTGGGCAAATTACTCCACCTCTCTGAGCCTGCTCACTCCACCTGAGAAACAGACACGAAAATAACCCTTTGCCTCAAAGGACCGTTAGGAGGATGAAATAAGACAAAGCTCCCGGCAGAGCCCCGGACAGCAGTGCCTGGTCCCCACCCTGTCATCAGAGCCCCTTCCTCCGCAGTTGACGCCCGGTCATAAAAAATAGGTGTGCTCGGGGCCGGCCTGGTGGCGCAGCGGTTAAGTGCGCACTTTCTGCTTCTTGGTGACCTGGGGTTCGCCGGTTTGGATCCCGGATGTGGACATGGCACCGCTTGGCACGCCATGCTGTGGTAGGTGTTCCACGCATAAAATAGAGGAGGATGGGCGCGGATATTAGCGCAGGGCTAATCTCCCTCAAATAAATAAATAAATAAATAAATGTGCTCGCTCGGGCCCACGCCTGGAAGGTGACGGCGGGAAGCAGACTGCTGGGAGGCAAGGATTCCTGTTATTATTATGACCACTGCTGCTGGGTCCTTTTTTAAAACATCAGGCAAGCTTGCAGAAAAGTGAATTACAGAGAGGAAGAAAAGCATCTCAAAGCTTTGTGACTTTGTGTCCTGGCCACAGCCGACTCAGTGCCACGTGAAAGCTGAAACGTGGCAGGGAGTGCGGGCACGGTGAGGGGCCAGAGGTGGAACTGGCAGTTGGCGAGCGGAGGCGGCCACTGAGGCCAGCGCCACCCGAGGGTCCCAGCACATCCCCCAGGCCCCCAGCCCCACCCTGCGCTGTTTGGTGTCCCTCCACCAATGCCTTTGCCTCAGCAGCTTGGTGTAGCTGACCGCGCCGCACCTGTCTGACTTCACGGTTAGTTAAGGACTAGCCTGTTGTCACCTCCTCCAGGCAGGCTTCCCAGATATACCCCAGTCCCTCCCAGCCTGGCCTCAGCCTGCCCGCACCTCTATTCAGGCACCTATCTCTCTGGCTTGGAATGACCCTCTTATGTGGCAGTGGCAGCCCCCCACCTGCCTTTGGTGACAGAGACCCAGCTGGGTCATCTCTGCATGTCAGTGCCTGGTCCCTAATAAGGGCAATAAATACCCATTCTTGAGTGAATGTCACTGAGCTGCAGTTGGTGTCCCCAAATAGGAGCCGTTGACGTTGGGGTAAAGTGCATGCACCCCCTGGGCTGGGCCCGTGCGACGACTAATCCTGGGCTGGAGGACCCCGGAGGCCCAGGCTGGCTGAGGGATGAGAGCCCCCAACTGTCTAATCCCCTTCTCCAGGTCGTCTGTGACTGCCAGCAATGGCCCCAGCTCCCAGGATGCAGGTGGCGGGTCCAAAGACAGACACCAGATCCCCAAAGCCCTGGGGACACGCCTCACAGGCACAGAGGGATAAATTAGAACATCATTAACACAGCTCTGCCTACCACAGCAGCACAGTTTAGAAAGCTGAAAAGATGTGATTTTTGCCAAGTTGTGGTGGGGAACATGCTCAATCACTTATTCACTCAACAAACATTTACTGAGCACTCACATGCCTGGCTCAGTGCAAGGCCTTGTACGTTAAGCAGTGGACAGGACACAGAAGACCCCTCATCCTCTCGGAACTTAGGGCCGAGGGGAGACAGGCCATAAGTTAACAGTGTGACACATGATGACCGTCACCAAGGAAGTGGCGACATACACCACATGGGTGGCCTCTCCGTGGACAGAGGGCTGGGCAGGGGGAGGAGCTCAGGCCTGAGAAGATGCACAAAGATATTTATCACCTCACCATCAAGGACCATGGGAAGGCCCTCTACAGTTTGTGTTCCATGTAAAATCTTCAAATGAAAATTACTGAGAGGAGATCCGTGGAGACGGGACCAACGGAGGTCTCTGGAGGGTGCCGTCCGTGGAGCCTGTTTTTTGGTTTGGAATGTGTGCGTTTTGGGGTTTTTTGTATCTCTGCTTTTTTTCTGATTTTCCCACGGACGTATGGACTAATTTAATTTTTTAAATAAATGTTTCCTTAAAAATATAAACTCGAGGAGAATTGAGATAAAGCCAGAAAGAGAAAAAACATGGCATGTGCCGCGAGGAACGTGGATCGGGGACCCCGGGGGCCACTGAGGCCTGGCCCCACCTGGCTGGTCCAACGCTGCCGTCCGGGCTCAAACTGAATAATCCCAATAATAACAACAGCGATGATAATAATAAAGCCGGCATGGGGTGGATCCAGGCACTGTCCAGGGGCATCACGGGCTTCATCTCACATCACTCCGGAGCAGGGCGGACAATGACCATCCCGATTTTACACATGAGGAAACTGAGGCCCGGGGTCTGAGGCCACCGAGCTAAGTGCTGGCGGTGGAATTGGAACCCGCGTATGTCAGACTCCACAGACCGCTTCCCAACCACCATCGTCGGTGAATTTTCAGGGGACGATGGAACCGACTGTGACAGATGAAACAGAAACAGAAGTGACCAGTCAGGGGAACGGCCAGCAGGCGGGGAAAGAGGGCTCAGCGGGGGAGAAATACGGGCAGTAGAATCGCCAGATACGAGGAAGGACATCGAGTCCAATTTGAATTTCAGACCAACAACAGATCCTTTTTTTTAGCATATCTCCCTGCCATATTTGGTGTCACCGGAAAACGGACCTCACTACACTCGTCTAACTTCATTCTAAGTCCAGGACCAGCTTGTGCCTCCTCCTCCAGGCAGCCTTCTCTGATACGACTCCAGCCCTCCAGGCCTGCCCGTGTATTGTTTGCCATACGCTTACATTAAAAAACTATTAGATGTTTATCTGAAATTCAAATTTAACCAGCATCCTGTATTTTTTCCAGCTTTATTGAGTTATAATGGACAAATAAAATTTGTGAATTTTTAGGTGTACACGGTAATGATTTGATATATGCGTACCCTGTGCTGTGATCGCCACAATCAAGTATGTTACACATCTGTCACCTCACCTGGTCACCATGTGTGTGTGGTAGGAACACAGGATCCAGGCTCTCGTCACCTTTCAAGGACACGATCCGTCCAGCAGCATCAGCTGTGGTCACCGTGGTTCGATCCGTTACAGGACGAATCAGTTCTGGGCATCCTGTATTTTTATCTGCTAAATCTGACCCCTTTGGGGGTTTCTACTTAGCAACTCCCATTCTCAGGAGGCATTTTCTGACCTCAACCTCCCTTGTGAGATGGTCCCCGGACCGCCCCCTCCAGAGAACTAGCCCAGGCTCGTCTCAAAGACCGACGAGTCCTCAGACTTTATTTTTGATCTCAAAGAACAGAGAAAACACTCTCTGCGTACCTGCCAAGGAGCAGAGAGAACAAAGGGCCATCCGACCAGTTCCCACACATCCAGTGTTCTCAAAAACACCCCCGGAAACACAGGGAAAAAACAAACCACTTCAAACGCCTCCTGGACGCGGATTCCCGCAGCGACCGTCCTGCGTAAGACTGTGAACAAACGGGTCACAGGCCTGGCTCCCGCCCTTTTCCTCCTCGAAAACAACAGGAAAACAAACAACCACCTTCTTGCTGATGAAATGGATGCATTTGGCCAAAACCCATTAAATGAACGAGAAAACCCAGCGCAGGGATCGCCCCACATCCTCCGCCATCAAGATGGAGGTCTGGGTGCCCAACGGCCCCTAGTCATGGGGGCATGAAGGACGAACACCCCGCAGACGCCCCAGTGAAGGGGGACCAGCAAGGGGACCGTGGATCAGCCCCCGGAATCTAAAGACGGGGGAGCTGCATCACCCGCTCCATCCCACCCCACCCACCACGGAAAAGGGCTCTGCTCCAGGGGTTCTCAGAGTGAGGTCCTGGAACCAGCAGCATCAGCAGCCCTGGGGACTCGTGAGAAATGCAGATTCTCAGGCCCCACCCCAGACCCGCTGATTCAGTAACTCTGTGGACGGCACCCAGCGTGTGTGTAACCGCTTTATTGATGTGTAATTGACAAAGGAGAACCCACCTGTCTTTACAAACATAGAATTTGATAAACTTGGACATTTACACTCGTGAAACCATCTCCACAGTAAAGACAATGAACATATCCGTCACCCCCAAAGGCTCCCTTTTATAATTTTTTCTCCCCTCGTCTTGCCCTCACCCAATCCCCAGGCAACGATTGACCTGTTTTCTCTTCTTTTCTTTTCTTTTTTTTTTGCTGAGGAAGATTCATCCTGAGCTAACATCTGTACCAATCTTCCTCTATTTTGTATGTGGGTCACCACCACAGCATGGCTAATGAGCGGCATAGGTCTGCACCCAGGAAACCCAACCAAAGCCACCAAAGCAGAGCCACTAGGCCACCGGGCTGGCATCTGACCTGTTTCTGACCCTGCAGATCAGCTTGCACTGTCTAGAGTTTCACATACATGGAATCACAGAGTTGCACTCTCTTTCAGCTGAGATTTTTCACCCGGCTTAATTATCAGACATAACTAGACCTTCGGGTAGTTTCTAAGTTTGGGCTGTTGCAAATAAAACTGCTGTGAACTTTCTTGCAAGAGTTTTTGTATGGACGTGACAGTCTCATCCTTCTGCATAAGCACCTAGAAGGAGAACAGTGCGTCATACGGGAGGTGGATGTTTAACTGGTTTAAGAAACTGTTTTCCAAAACGGCTGTGCTATTTTGCATTCCCACCTGCAGGGTGGGAGAGCTCCAGTTACCCCAAGTTCTCGCCAGCACTTGGTACGATCGGTCTTTTTAAATGCAGACAGTCTGGTGACCCTGCAGCGGTGTCACATTGTGGCTTTCCTTTGAAGGTCTGTAATGACCAATGATGTCGAGCGTATTGTCATGTGCTTATTTGCCATCCATGTATCTTTTTTTTGTGAAGTATGCTGAAATCTTTTGCCCATTTTTTTTCCATCGGGTTGTTCTACTTGAGTTTTGAGAGTCGTTTATATATTCTGGATTCAAATATTTCATCAGATATGTGATTTGCAAATATTTTCTCCCAGTCTGTGCCTTGGATTTTCACATGAACAGCGATTTTCACAGAGCAGAAGTTCTTCACTTCATGGGAGTACAATTTATCAATTTGTTTTATTCTGGACCGTGCTTTTGGTGTCACATCTAAGAAATCTTTGCCAAATCCAAGGTTACAGAATTTTTTCTCCCGCTTTCTTCTAGAAATGTTACGGTTTTCAGTTTTACGTTTAGGACTATGATCCAATTCCTGTTAATTTTTGTATATGGTATGAGGACACAGATTGAAATTCATTTTTTTTGGCATGAAGATGTCCAATTATCCCAACACCATTTGTTTCCCAGACATATATGTTTGAAAAAGGCTTTGGAGTAGAAATTATCCACCCTTCTCCACCTGGCGAACTCCTACTCATCCTACAAAACCCAGACCGATTGTCTCCTTGGCCAAGAAGCCTTCCCTGACTGAGGCCAAGCAGGTCTTTCAACAACCCCCTGGTGCCCACAGCATCTGTGCAGCCTCCGGCATGTTCTTATCCCACATGATTGCACCAGTCCCCAAGCCCTTCTCTCCTGACAGAGGGAAATTCATGGATACGGACCATCACCCCAGCACTTAGCACAGGCCTGGCACAGCTGGTGCTGGTGGGGGCAGTAGGGGGAGGCGACTCAGAAAGCAATTGTCGACATATAAAAAAATGAATAAAAGAATGAACGAGCGAGGGAACAAGTTGCTTTTTTCATCAATTGAACTCCACCTCTCAGGCCCTGCTCCCAAGCCACAGCCTCCAGGAAGCCGGCTCTGAGGCGTCCGCCCACAGTACTCACAGTGACGTTTACTAAGAGTCCCCAACTGACGGATTTGGGCCAAGAATGTGCTAGGTGCTTTATGCACATTGTTTCCTTTCATCCCACAACGAGCCCGTGTGGCAGTCACGGCTCCTATCGTCATTTCACCAAAGAGGAAACAGACGTTCAGAGAGGCTGGCTTCCATGCCCGAGGTCACGCAGCTAACAAGTGTCAGAGCCGCGCTTTGAACAAAGATGGCCTGTCCCCAGAGCCCAGGCTCCTCCCTTTACAGATACCATCCCCTTGTTGCCTTTCTCTGCACACGTCTCCTCGCCCCGGGGAGTCCAGCCCCTGCCTCCCCAACACCAACAGCCTTTCCAGCGATGCACCCAACAGCAACGCAGACGAGTCGCACGGGCCCCTTCCTTCACCCTCCCACCCTGGGCTACACCCACACCCCCCAAAAGGACCCCCGCCTTACCTTGGGCCAAGTGCCCATGCCAAAGGAGCTGCTGTCTGCCATCTGGTGCAGGTACAGGTCCGTCCTGGAAGCGGAGATGGGGGCGGGGTCAGGAGGACACCCCACACTGGCGGCCCGGCAGGCAGGGGGCCCTCACGTGCCCCAGGCAGCCCCAGCGGTGCCCCAGCACCCCCTCCCGAATACTCCTCGCTCACCGCCCTCCCTCGGCCCTTCCTAAGCGCCAGAAAACCCTGGACGAAAGGGTCCGGGGCTCAAATCCGGAAAGCGGGTTCTAACTCGGGGTCTCCTGCCAACCCACTGGGAGAACTGGCTCAGGGATGATGTTAGAACCGCTGGGAGGAGCGAGTTCCAGGATCCGCAGCACCGCCCCACCCGACAGGTGCCAATGTCATTCCCATCTTACAGACGACAAAGCAGAGGCACCGGCAGTTAGCACGCTGCCCACACAGCCAGCAACGCGGGGCCGGGGGTCGGGCTGAGCTCCTCTGGCCCCCAGAGCACAGAGTCCCACGCTGTCCTGCCACCGCCCCTTCTCCCAGCCTCTGTCTCCCCCCACAAGGCGACAGGATGTTGAAAGCCCCTCCAGTGCTCAGACTAAAGGTGCCTTGAGAGTGGGCCCGGCAAAGGGGCTGCCCAGTCCCACCGGCCTGAGGAATGTGGGCAGACGGGGAGGTGGAAGCAGGCCAGGCCCCCACCCACCATGGGGCTCATGCTGGTCCCCGGGGCGGGGGCTCACCCACAGTCCCCAGCCACTCTCTCCAGTTCTGGGTCCCTTTGTGCCTTCTCCCCTACTTCTCTCCAGGCCCCGCCCCCCCAGCCTCAGCCTCACAGCCTGGAAGGCTCCCTGTTGGCCAGGGTTTGAGTCCAACCCCAGCCCCACGAGGGAGCGGACAAGCCAGTTCTCTTCTCTGGGTCCCCCTGTAGCTCCTCTGTTAACAGGCTTCCTACCGCTCGCCTCACAGGATTAAATGAGATGATACAGAGAAACTCCCACTGCCAGCCTGGTGCACAGTAGAACTTGATATCTGTCCCCCTGCACTTGACGGGGTCTATATTCCATTAGTCAGAAGTTCAACTTGACAAATGATTAATAGGCCCTACGCTATGTGCTGGGAAGACGGAAAGGAGGAAGGCAGGGCCCCTGATTCTGAGATCTCACAGTCTGTCGGGTGAGGGAGAGAGACCCGGATGCCCCAGGGTGCCAGGTGCTAGACCAGAGGCTCACCCCAGGCACCAAAATGGTATAAAGGGGAAGCTGAGGGAGTAGGAACCAGGCAGCACTCCTCGAAAGAAGGGATTCAGAGCAGGGTTTTGAAGGACGAATAGGAGTTTGCCGCATGAATGCATGGGAGAAAGGAAGGACGTCTGTGGAAGTGGGAACCAGTTTTGTCCTTTGGAAGCTTCACTGTGGCTGAGGGAACAGCCTGGCAGCTGCAGAGGGTGAGAAAGGGAGAGGGCCTGAGACCACCAGGGAGCCCCCAGAGAGACCACACCCCCGAGAGGTCTGAGTTGTTCTAAGCACTTTTCTCCACTCTCCCGGGGCCCCTAAAACTCCTCCGGGGCAGCCTCATCCTCTCAGACACAGCTTTGTCCTGGCTCCAAAAGATGCCACACTCGCCCAGTCAGGCCCACCGGCAAAGAGCCCCCAGGCCTGGCACCCTCTGCTGGCAGCAGCCCAGCCTTATCCTCCCTGTGCCCATCACAGGGACCCCCGACTCCCCCTCTCCAGCAGGCAGTGGCTCCAGGCCCAGGGTGGAGCCCCCCAGGGGGTACAGAAGGGATGGCCCCACTGTGGGGGTCTCAGGGGAGATGTGCATGCCCTTCGGTTTCTGAGAGATGAGGAAATGGAGCCCTGAGAGGTGAAGCCCCCCACCCGAAGCCAGGGAGCCAGAAAACAGGGTTCAGACTCCCATGTGCAGAGTCTATACAGCGTGCCCTCCCACACGGGGCCTGCTGCCTTGACATGGGATCTGGCTTAAATGCCCTCAGGGTTGGCACTAGTAGGTTCCCCTTCTACAGAAAAGGAAACTGAGGTTCAGAGAGGACCACATGTGGCAAAGCCTGGATCTAAACACATGTCCCTCTGACCAAAGTCAGTTCTTTCCAGCACAGGCCTGGTGAGGACCTGAGGGGGTGCCGGGGCAGATCAAATCCTCCAGAAGAACAACACACCCACACAAAGCATGCGGTATGCCCTGGTGCTGTAAGCATTGTACACCTACTCACTCTTGAACCCTCACTGCCACACTCAGAGGCAGGTTTTATCACACTCATTTGAAGACAGGGAAAGGGAGGCTCAGAGAGGTGAAATCACTAGCCCGAGGTCACACAGCCGACATGTGGAAAAGCCAGACGTGAATCCACGCAGCTTGGCCCCAAAGTCTGTGGGCCTAGCCACGAAACTACACCTTTCTGTCCCAAGTTCTTCGATAGGTTCAGAAGGCCTTCCAGAAGCTTCCCTACTACTCAGTTACCCTTCTCTGGAAACCGGGAGTCCCCTCGCTAACGGCCCTCTCTCCAAGGGGTACAGTTGTCCCTCGGCCTTAGCCAGGAGGCCCGGGACAGGTGGATCCTGCCCTTCACACGGAGGAGGGAGGCAGGAGACAAACAATGGGGGACACAAGGGGAGGGGACACACGGATTCTCGCCCCTCGCCAGGGAAAAGCCAGCATCTTCCCCTCCCTGGGGCTCCTCTAGAACGTTGCCCATTCATTCGACAAACCAGGGAACCGAGGCTCCGAGAGAGAGAGCCACAGGCCCAAGGAGGCCCTACAGAGCTGGGGACTCGCTGGGCCACCTCCCCCAGGAGGGCCTCCAAGATGAATCTTGTCTGGTTACCCTGCCAGCTGCTCCACCCGCGTCCCCTTGACCTAAGGTGCCCCATGCGGGCAACCCCTCATGTGCACCCAGGGCTCCTCCAGAGTTTAGAAACTTCTGGAAGACTTGGGGTCTGCTGTTCCTTGCTCTCCTCCCACGCTGCTGTCAGGCCCTGTCTTGACACACCACCGGCCCAGCCCCAGCCTCCGCCACCCCCCAGATTTGTGAAGAGCTGTATGTGACTTATCTCACATAATCCTATGAGGTCAGTCAAGGTATTGTCTCCACTTTACCGAGGAGGAAACAGAGGTTCAGAGTGGTTGACACTCGACCAAGGTCACCCAGCCTGTGAGCAGTACCAGGCAGCTGGAATCAGAGGCCGGGACCCTAACCACTGGCTTCCACCGCCTCTCGGCTCCGGGCAGAGCTAAGGCTGGGCCCCAGGAGAGCAGGTGCCCTGCGTCCCACGGCCCTCGGCTGTCCCTGCCCGGCCCAGCCGCTCACCTGAGATCCAAGTCCAGTCCTGCCAACATCTGGGAGAAAACTTCGAAATTGCCTTCGCCCTCCGGCTGCCGTGCCACACGGCTCTTCTCCAGAAGCATCGTCTGCGAGGGGAGAGGACGGCCCCCGGTCGGCACTCTGGGGACCTCCACCCCGTGCCTGGGGCCCTGCTGCCCCGTGGCCCGGAGGGACCCCACCCCAGCCCACCCTTCGAGGCAACATCTCAGGTCCAAACTCTTCCGGACGCTCATCTCAAAACTGCTGTGTCCCTTATCTCACTCATTCAGGGTCCATCCAGGGACTCCATGACGCCAGAGCCCATTCCCAGCGACGCATCCAGAGGGGAGAAGGGGAGACTTTTGTAACTGGACCCAAATGGCGAGGAATGGGGAGTCTCGGGGCTGTGGCAGACGGGGATCTGTGGCGCCCAGGAGCTTTCCTTGAGCCTGGGTGTCATCCCAGCTCCACGTACAAACAACCCTTCTAACAACCTAACACTATTTTCTGTTCCAACAGTGTGTCCGAGGGGGATGGCAGGGGCCTGGCGATGCTGGATGCACACCAAACGGCGGGGGTCCTCGTGCACCTGCGCCAAGGTGGGGGCGGGGGGGGATCCGTGGAATTCCAGCTGGCGCTTTAAGCATCAGCCACCAAGCGGCTGAATTCGATGTCTCCCCGTGAATTGCTCATCCCGCCACATTCCGGGACGCAGAGGGGCTGGCCTGCTCCAGGAGAGCCATCGGGGTCCCTGAGCAAGGCGGGGAGGGGCTGACCACGGCCTGGGGAGCCATCACCATATAGACACGTTCCAGGGCCCCAGCTGGAGGCGTGGGCTCTGCTGAGTGGGGTTGGGGACCCTGCAGCCCCGAGAAACCCCCTCTCCCATCCACGCAGAGGTCTCACCTGCAGCTGAGCGGCCGTGACCCGGCCTGTGGCATTGAAGTCCAGCGACATCAGCATGGTGAAGCGGGTGGCACTGTGGCTGTGGCCGGTGGACACGGAGCCAAAGGCCCGGAGGACGGTGAAGACAGCTCGAATCTTCTCCACTGTGGGGAAGCACGGGGCAGGGCGTCACCCTCACCTCTCCCAGGACCGCCCTTCCCCAGGGCCTGACCACATCCTGGCCCCAGGCCCCAGCGGGCTCCTTGCCACCTCCCCAGCTCAGCTCCGAACCACACACATTTCACCACTGGCCTGGCCCTGCGCCGCGAGCAGGACTGCAGTGAGAGCAAGACTGAGTCAGGAAACAGAGACACACAGATCCAGGGTTGGTAGAATCCGGGTGGCAGGGGCTGCCCTGGGGCCTCCTGGGCCTGAGGGAATCCAGGAGGAGGGCAGGGCATTAACGTGCTCAGACCCACTCTCAGGGCACTCCCCGTCACAGCAGGCTTTAAAAGCCCCGCAGTCTCCTCGCAACTATTCATCTAGTACCTACTCTGCTCCAAGCACTGGGCTAGGCACCTGGATACAGCCTAGCCTGACTCCCACCCTGTCTAACCCTGGCACCTCCCCTCAAATTAATGCAGCTCCCTGTGCCTCAGACACCCCATCTGTACAACAGGGACGATAATAGTACCTCTTTCATGTGGTTGTCATGAGAACTGGATGATTGAATAAAGTAAAGTTCTTAGGATGTGCTCCAGGTGTGGTGGTGCTCGCATTATATTTATTACGACGAGAAAAGCGCGATAGCTGGGCCGTGTCTTCTGGAAAACTGCCCCCCGAGGGCAGAAGCAGGTCCTTGGGGTGGGGGAATTTTCCCACCTTATGTAGGGGGCACAGATGCACATACGCCGCATAACAGACCGTGGCGTATCTATGGCATTAAAACTTCATCGTGGGGGGATGACTAGGGGAAAAAATGTCTAAAAAGGCTCGTTTGGGGAACAACAATGAAAAAGCATTGAGAACGCTGGCCCGGGGGTCACCGCTCTGGAGCCGGACTGCCTGAGTTTGAATCTCAGCTCAAGGATAGATTAGCTGTGTGGCCTGAGGCAAGCTGGTTACCCTCTCTGAGTCTTAATGTCCTCATCTATAAAATGTGAATAATAATAATATCTACCTTATACGGCTGTTGTAAGTAATAAATAAGGTAAGATGTTTGGAATAGGCCCTGGCACAGAAGCCCTCAGCAAGTGTTTACTAGGATTGTTATTAAAATTTTAATTATTATTATTAGTTGGCACTCTTTCTCTAAGGCCCAGGACAAACGTCACCTCCCCTGCTCCCCCCCATGCTCCCTCTGCCTCTCCCCTAACCAGCACTTTGTGCAGAGCACTCGAGTTTGGCAGATACGGGCGGTTCAGTTTCCCTTCTGGCTGTCAGCTCCTCCTGAGCACAGGCCCTGCCCTCCTGACTTGACTTGTTGGGTCCTCTGTACAGTTCAGCAGGTTGTGCACTGCACAAGGACACCGTGTCCAAAGGGCACTTCATTTCATCATACTATCATAGATTTGTATGCTGATTAGGATGATTCCCCAGCACGTGGCCGTCCAGTGTTCGGTTCTAACAATGTCAGTGGAGGATTGCCCCACAGATGGCTGTGAATGTCTTGAAGAAGGAGGACCTCTTTCTAATTCGCACAAAGGTGTCCCATGGACTAGGGGTGGCCCAGTGGCAAGCACAGTCAGCACATATGCTCAGTGACTGCCAGCTGAGTGGACATAGGGAGGGGCAGCCCAGCGCCCACTCCAATCCTCCCTCCCCCTGTCCTTCCCACCCCCAATGCATGGCACCTGGAGACCACCATACCTGAGACCGTGCCATCCACACTGCCTGCCATCCCCACCAGGTGCTCCAGGACCTGCTTGCAGCAGGTGGTCTTCCCGGCACCGCTCCGGCCCAGGGCCACGATGCTCTGGTCCTTCCGCTCGCTCAGCAGCGCCCAGTACGCCCGCTGGGCCAGGGAGCCAACATGGGCGGGCAGGCCATCCCAGCGGCCTCTAGGCACCTGCAGGAAGACCCCAGGCATCAGTGTTCCCACCCCCGCTGGTGCCCGGGGAGTACCCCAGACAGCATGCCACCCCAGCCTCGAGCCCAGCTCCATGTCCCTGCCTCCCGTCCTGCCCCCTCCTTGCTGGAGAAGTCTCGCATTTCACCAGGAAGAGCCCAGCCTGGAGTCCGGCCCTGCCCGGGGCTCACTGTGAGTCCTCGGGCAGCCTTGGCGGCCACTCTGGGCCCAGATGTCCTCTTCAGCTAACGGGAGGCTGGACCCCGGGCTGCATTAGCTCATGGGGCTCATCTCACTTGCTGCTCAAATTATTGGGAAGTACTGCCTGGAATGAGGCAGCTCGATGAAATGGCACAATCGATTAGTAATGTCTGCCGTGGAAACAAAATGGGGCTAGGGCAGCTGGCGGTACATGTGCTGTGCATTTGCCAGAACCAATTTAGGTAATGGCTGAAGTTCTTTCCACTTCATCCGGCCATCCAACCATCCGTCCATCCATTCATTCACTCCTCATCAATAAAAAAAATCCACTGAGCATGTACCATGTAGCAGGCACTGTCCAGGCAGTGGGGACACAACACCACACAACGGATAAAAGAAATCCCAGCCAACAAGGAGACACCATACCCACCTAATAGGATGGCTAAGAAATGGTTTTAATTTTTTTAACACTCACTACCAAGTTCCAGTGAAGATGGGAGCGACTGGAATTGTCACACGGTGCTGTCGGACGCTGAATGGTACAGCATCCAGAAGACAGTTTGACAGTTTCCTTTTTTTTTTTTTTTTTGAGGAAGATTAGCCCTGAGCTAACTGCTGCGAATCCTCCTCTTTTTGCTGAGGAAGACTGGCCCTGAGCTAACATCCATGCCCATCTTCCTCTACTTTCTATGTGGGATGCCTTCCACAGCATGGCGTGCCAAGTGGTGCCATGTCTGCATCCAGGATTCAAACCAACGAACCCTGGGGCTCCAAAGCGGAACGTGCGCACTTAACCACTGCGCCCCCGGGCCAGCCCCAACAGTTTCTTATACAGTGAGAAACATACAAGAAACAACTCACTGTTTCTTATACCTTGAGATGCGCCCGTCAGAAAGCCCAGCGGTCCACTCCGGGGTATTTTCCCAAGAGAAACGACCATTTATGTCCACAATAACCCTCCATGTCATTGCGTATAGTGAACATATACTCAAAATCACCAAAACCCAGAAACAGCCCAAATGTCCTTCAGCTCACGACCCATCCTGGTTTTAGCATTGACAGTCCCAGGTCCCAGGAAACCCCTGGGTCCCACGGAAACCAGGACAATTGGTGCCCCTGTGAAGGGAGAAGCAATAAAAGAGAGTAAAATAAAGAGATGAGCGGCTGGAGGTCCAGCCCTGGGGTGAAGCCCCGCGCTGGGCTAAGTGGAAGAAGTCACTTCAGAGGGCACGAGCTGTACGACTCCATTGAGATGACTTTTCAGAAAAGGCAAAATTATAGGGACAAAAAGTAAATGAGAGGCTGCTGAGGATGGGACGTGGGGGTGGGGATGGCTCGGCGAGGTCAGGAGGGCCCGCAGGGGGTCTGAGAAGGAGGGCCACGGGCCAGAGGGAACCAGGAGAGCGGCGTCCTGGAGCCCAGGAGGGAGCGATAGTGGAGGAGGGGGGGGCCGGCTCCACACACGCTGCTGAGGGTCAAGTCAGAGGAGGCCAGAGGCTGGACCGTCTGGCAGTGGGTTGGGCAGCACGGAGCTCCCTGGGGTGACGAGAGCGTGCTAGGCGTGAAGAGAAGCGGGCAACCAGGGACAGAGGGGTCAGTGGAAGGGCACCAAGGGGGCCGGGCACCGGCCTGGCTGGAGGAGGACACCAGAAGCTGGGAGGCTACATGGGAGACCACCGGGCCCAGCAAGACCCCACCCCGAGTGCCTCCACAGGACCAGGGGCACCAGCCCCAGTGTGGTGGCCCTCCCCCGAGCCTGGACCCCCAGCCTGGGGCCAAGGGGTGCCCCCAATCCACCGTTGGCCTTTCCTGCTCCAAGACTCCAGTAAAGAGTCCCTATCCTGATGCAAAACACAGGCCTCAGAGGGACCCCAAAGGTGGGACAAGCCCCATGCTGGCTGGACACAGCCTTAGGGCATGAGACGGGCAGAGGGTCCTGGGGTCTGAAGCCGCCTCCCACCCTGGAAACTCTGAAGTCCAGGGGACAGGTTATCCCATCCATCGGCCCCCATCAGAGGAAGAGACAATTCTGCAGCTCCAGGCCCCTGTGTACACACACGGGTGCATGCACACACGTGCACTGGTGCCCTTGCATGCTTGCACGCTGGTGTGCTCACAGGCACCTGCACCCAACAGTGGCAGAGGCCCCTGCACACAGAGGGGCCCCATCTACACCCCACACGATCCTGCCCACTTGCACCCCCCTCCAGGCACCCACCCAGCTCCCAGCCGCCAGGTGGGCTCAGACTCCCAGTGAGAGAGGCCCCCAGCCCTGCCCCGGACCCCCCACCCCGGCCAACTTCCAGGTGGTCCCAGTGGCAGCCTCACCGCGGGTCTGTGCTCCCACCTGGTGGCCATTTGAGGAACCAGATGCGACTCAGCCAAAGAATAGGAGGCGGCTGTGGGTTGGGGTGTGGGAGGCTGGAGGGCCTGAGGGAACGGAACGGGGGCCCTGGGCTAGGGGCTTAGGTGACCCCGAGACTCCAGCTCCTCCTTCCAGGCCGTGCTCCCGTGGCTGTCCTCCTAGGCTCTTTGGCCCCGTTCTGCAATGGATGCCGTAATCGGGGAGAGGCGGGGAGAATCTGGCTTGCCTGGAGGCCTGCACAAAATGTCCCTCCCAGGGGCTCCCAAGGAGCCAGAGGACTCGCTGTGCTTCTTGGAAGGCTCAGAGGCCCTGGGCTGCAGTAACAGGAGCACAGCCATCACAGCAAGGGAGGGGAAAATGCACGTGCCCAGCTGTCGTCCTCCAGGCCCCTGGCCATGGCCAGCAGGCTGGGGAGGGGCCTGGAGGATGACTTAGGAGGTGGGGCGGGGTATCCGGAGAAGAGAAGTCTCGGGGAGAAGGGTGCAGGGCCGCTGGACTCAGCATCACTGGGAGGCTAGGACCATATTTCTCCCATGGGACTCCAGAGGGCAAGATGTGGCTTTTCACCCACATTGACAGACGAAACACCGAGGCCAGCGAGGCACCGTGATCTTGCAAGGCCCCCGCGGTGCATCAGCGGGTGTCCTGGGGGCTGCGTCTTCCCACCGACAATCCTCAGGACGGCACACAGACAAGACGTCCGATCTGCCTCGGGTCTCCCGCCTCCACCTCTGCCCCTGCCATCTGTCCTCCACCCGGAGCCAAGGTCCTTACAATGTAAGTCAGACCACCTAGCCGCTCTGCCAAGTCTCCAGCAGCTGCCGTCAAGCTCAGAGTAAAAGCCAGATCATTAAGACCACGTCTAAGACAGGGTCCCGCTTCTCCGGACTCCTCACTGTCGCCTCCTCCACCCTCGTCTGCTCCGCCCACTGTAATCTTATTGTTGGGGGACCGTCTTCCCCACTCGAATGGAAGCTCCCGAGAGCAGCCTTCTGAGCCCGCCTTCTCCCCTGCTCCTCCCCAGCCCGTGGCTGGCTTGTAGGAGAACCCCCAGTCCATGTGTCCATCAACAGCAGTGAATGAATGAAGGGGATCCGGCTCAAATCGCTGAGCTGCGGCTGCAGCCCGTTCCTCAAGGGGGCACAGAGAGATTGGCTTTGCTTTGACCGTCCTCACCAAAGCTGCCTATTTCCACACTTCGCAGGAACAAAGCAAACCAAAGCAGAGCCGAGGCTGCTGTTTCCATGCCAACATCTATGGGCCTCCAGGACCCCCAAGAGCCCAGCGTGGGGTTCAGAGCGCAGAGGAGCTGGTGGCCTGGCCTTGATTCCGCCTCCTCTGCTTGCTGAAGATGAGCGTTTAGCCGCTGGCCCGGCCAGGTCACGTCTGTCAAATGGGGCTAGTGATGGCGCCCGTCTTTTCAGTGGGCGTGAGAATTAATTGAGATACTACGCGAAAGTCCTGAAGCAGCGCCTGGTACCCGGGTGGCACTCATTCACTATTCCTCTTCTTATCGCCGTCTTTAACGCTCCTCTGTTGTTTCCATCAGTTACTATCTGTCCTCTCCAAGGCGGGAGGATCACAGGGTCCTTGACGGCCTGCGATGTGCCCGAATCTCATGTCTGGCAGGATGCTGTTCACAGACAGGCTCGCAGGGCGCTCTGCTCTCCCTGAGATGCAGAGGGACCCCCCCGAGCCCACCCTTCCTGCACCTGTCCCCACCACCCTGCCCTCACGGTCCCCGCTCACCTTGCCTGCAGAGGGCGCCGGGGACCCCCGCGGCTGCAGGACGATCAGGTCCGGCCCGGTCCAGGTGTGCAGCAGCCCAGCTTCGTAGCGGTGCCGAAGTGTGTTCAGGACACTCGACTCGTTGACACTGACCAGGGAGGCCAGGTTGTCGGCCTGGTCCAGCTCGGGGGGGTTGGCCTGTGAACCAGCACACAGAGTGTCCTCTGGCCTCCTGGGCCCCCACACCACCCCCCTTGCACTCGCACACAGCCCTGGTGAGGCTGTCCCAGGAGAGGGGTGCCAAAGACCAGAACAGAGAGAGAGGATACCCTACAAATGAAATAGGGCAGCCCTTCTACTTTGCCCTTTGTGCAGCCTGAGAGCCACCCCTCTCTTCACACGGGTCCTTCCTTCCCACACTCCTTGGCCCCTGAGGGGAGATGCTCCCAAGACAGACACAGCGAGATGCAGAGCGCCTTCTGTGTCTCAAACACACAGAAAGAAGGGGGTGTTCCAGGGCCCACTGCCATTTCTCCCTCTTTGGGGTCTTGTGGGGGCACCCTGCATCTCTCTGTGACACTCAGGGATGGAGGCCAATGGCCAAACAGCCCCGTTTCTCTGCTGGCCCATCAGGCATCGATCCCTTGGAGATGTGCCCAACCCTTCCAGAAGTAAGGGGTTCCTGCAGCTTCCGCTTGGGGCATCCATTCTAAAAGCCTTCCCGCCATTCTTTCCACTTCTAGAAGGTCTCTGGGCCTATTGCTCTGGGGTTTGGGTCAAGCCTGGGCTCCCTTAGGGATCAGCCTTTCTTCTAAGGGCCTGGGGTGGGCACAGGAGGAGCGGAGAGGGATGAAGATGAACGAGGCCCACACGGAGCTCCTGGAGGAAACTCCTTCTCAATTAGTGGGCTGTGAGGGGTGGAAAAGGATCAGGACACCAATTTTTTTTCCGTCCTACTTCAACTTATCCTCAAATAGGTTTATGGTGCACTGTAAAATTTATACAAAACAACTGAAAAAGCAAAACCAAAATAAAGGTTGATACCCAAAACCTAGGCCGTTGGAACCTATGCTATGGGTAATGGCAAGCAGCAAATTTGGCTCTGAGTTCCCCAGCAGCCAGGGTGAAAAAGGAAACAGGCTCTGTAACGTGAGTTGCGACGTCCAGAAAATGAAAAGCAATCACTTTCTCAGGTCAAGCGGAAGAACTCCCAGGCCCAAGACCTGGCAAACCTATGTCTTCAGGCACCCTCATAAAGGGGACGCTGTGGGACAGAGTATTGACCCCCTAACAATATAGTTCCAGCAGGGCAATGAGTGCGATAGTGATCTTCCTTATCACTCCCTCCAGAGCATCAAGCCAAAGAAGTGTCCACAGTCAGGGACCAGGAGACCTCTTGCAGGGGTGAGGAAGGAAGGTGTGGAGCAGCCAGGGGAGGGGGCTCACCCGATGAACATGCTCCTCATCCACCTCGGTGATGGTTTTGTCAGCATCAATGCAAAGGCGCACCCTTCCTGCTGGCAGGTCGGCTGTTCCCTCGTCTGGCTTCAGCACCGTTGCTGGTGGACAGGCCAAAAAAAGACAGATGAGAAGGGAAGGGGAGGGGAGGGGAGGGGAGGAGAGACAGGCTCTGAGCTGCTGAGCCAGACCAGGGAGCTGGAGAGGGCTCCTGGGACAAGACCCTTCTCTGGAGGGTCCCGCCAGCCCCTCCCCACTCCCAGGGCTGCAGCCTATTCACTTGGAGGGTTCTGAATTGTGACCCCAAACGCTTTGAGGACAGAGTCTAGGTCCACCTCACTCTGGGCTTTTATCAGCTAGCACAGTGTCAGGCACAGAGTAGGCACCCAGGTGGCTGGATGCATGGGCCCATCACGTACCTAGACCTGGGATGGCAGATAATGGCACACGGGCTGCCCTCTCCCCTCTTGGTGCCCATGACAGGCATCACTAATCAATCACTTTTCCCAACCGTGTTCTGAGCGGAACTCAGAAACGCTTCTCAGTGGAGTGTGGTCACAACTAATCCACAAGAGGGGGCTCACGAGATGAAAGCTATTTGCCCACTTGCACTAGACTCCGAATTCCTGGCAGAAGGCTGTAGGAACCAAACAACATTGCTGCACCAGTGAATTAGTTAACAGTTAATCACCAAGGCTCAAACACCTTTGAAACAGCACCCTGTGGACCACTGCCAAGGGTGAGATGATGCTCAGCTATTCCCACACCCAAAACCATGTATCCCCATGCTGTTCTCAGCCGCTCCTCCTCCTCCTTTCTCCCCAAACTGTGATCAGGACCTGGCAAATGTGGCTAGCAGCAGTAGGGGGCGCAAGAGGAAAAGACTTAGACCCCCTCCCGCAGATGTGCTAACACCCCTAATTACCGAGGGTGAATCCATCCTTCTGGACCAGCCAGACTTTCTCGGCCTCGTACCATCTGTCTTCTGGAGCCTGAGGGCACAGACCACAGAATTAAACCAGGATGACGCTGCCCCCCACCCCCACCCCCATGTGAGGGTGAACCCCTTGCGTGGGAGTTCCTCCCAGTGTGGCCTAGGGGAAGTGGGGGGCTCATTCAAATGCAGATGCTGTGACCCCATCCCTGGCCTTTTGAATGACAGGCCCCAAGGAGGGCCCAGAAGGCTGCATCTTGAGCAGTCTCTCATGTGACATTGTGAGCAAGCTCGGCCGCGAGGGGACATCTCGCATTCTTGGGGACTCCTTCACTCTATGAGGAATCTCACCCCCGGGACAGGTGGCAGTGGGGGCCTCGAGATCCCTGCTTGTTCCCTCCTCTGGGCTGGCCAGCCCTCTCCAATTCCCTGTCCATCTCCTGTCCCTACCTTGTCCACCCTCAGGGGCAGGTCCTTCCCATCCCTCCTTCTCAGCAGGGTCCTGCTGCCCCTCCCCTCTCCCGGGCCGCAGCCGCTCACCTGGTCCTGGTCAGAGGCTCCACTCTGGCCTCCATTGCCCCCCTCCTGCAGGGCTGGCCCCTCTCGGGTCTCCTTCTGTGTCTGAGTCCTCTCTGCCTGGCTCTCCAGAGCGGGGGGTCTGGGTCGTGCCAGCAGTGTCTCCAAAGCTTTGGCCCCAACGTCCACCCTGGCATGGGGTTCCTCTGCCTTCTGCCCTTTCCTGTCTGGCCGGCCCGCCTTCCTAGCTGCCGCTGGGGTCTCCCCCCGTGCGTCCGCCTCCTTGGGGGCTTCCCAGCCCTTCTCAGTCTTGCTCCCAGCCCTCCCTGCCTCCCCGGCCTCACCCTGAGGCTGCCCCACCTTCCCCATCTCACCCAGGGGCTCCCCTGCCTTCTCGGTCAGTCTGGGAGCTTCCCCCACCTTGCCAACCTTCTCCTGTGCATTGCCCGTCTCCGTCTTGATCTGAGGTCCATCTGTCTTCTCTGCCTTACTTAGGAGGTCACCCTCTCTGTCCTTCTTACTCTGGGGACCATCCCACTTGCTCCTTCTGCCCAGGGAACCTCCCCACCTTCTCATCTGGATTTGGGCCCCAGCCCACCTCCCCTCCCCGCCGGCATCCTTGGAGAGTTTTCCCTTTGCCATCTTGGCTGGGGGGTCCCCTGCCCCCTTCTCCGCTGTCCGTGGTTGCCCCCCTTCACCTGGCCCCTCGTTGCCCTCACCCCCTTTCAGCCCTTTGGTCTGGGGGGCCCCGCCCCCTTTCTCCCCTGTGCCTTGTGCCTTCTGGCCTGGGTCCCCAAGACCCCCAGTCTGAATCTTCTCAGCTTTCGGGGCTGCATCTTCAGTGCTGGCCTGGGGGCCACGAGGAGGCCCTGGGGTCTCCCCTTTCTTCTCCCCTCCAGGGTCTGTGGCTGGCGGTGGGGACTTGCAGGTGGGGCCATCACGGGGCTGGGCCCTCTGCTCCGGCTTGGCGGCGTCCAGGTCCAGCTTGGCCACCATGAGCAACACGTCGCCTCTTCTTATTCCTCTCCTGAAGGGCACAGGTTTTTTGGCCGGTGTCCCGCCGGGGCCCGACTCCTGGGGTTTCTCGCCGTTGATGCTGGTCATCAGCATGGGGTCCGCGGGGCCAGCCCCCTCGCGCTCCTTGCCCGGAATGCTTGAGTCCTGGGCAGAGCTCGGCTGGCTGTCCTGGGGAATCTGTTGGCTTCCAGATTTGGCGCCACTGTTGGATTTGCTGTTGGGTTGGCTAGTGGAAATGTCTGGGATCTAGGAGAGAGACCACCATCGTACTCAGTTGCTGGTGGATCTGACAGCTTTGTCATTCACTCATTCACTCACTCACTTGTTCACCCAGCCACTGATCCATCCAAAGACCCTCGAGCACCTATGGGATCTGACAGGCACTGTGCCAGGCAATCAGTCGAACCCCAACCCCCTGGGCCTTGGCCTGGCACCTCAAGGCCAAGTGACAGAGTGGAAGGAGAGTGGACTTTGGAGCCCAACAGGCCCAAATTCAACTCTAAACTCTGCCACTCATTGGCTGTGTGGCCTTAGGTAAGTTACTTCCGCTCTCTGTTTGAGCCAGTTTCCTGATCCAGAAATGAGGATCATAATGGCCTGCCATGCAGGGTGGGTGTGAGGATTCAGGATAACACACAGAAACTGTGCCCAGCACACAGTCAGTCCTCAGTAACAGTAACTGCTGCTGTCATTGTTATTGTTGCCGTTGTGGCTGTTATTATTTTTATTATTATTATTTATGCTTTCATTTTTCCTGCTCGGCTAGAAAGGAATCATCAGGGAGAGACCCTGGGGCCTGTCATCAGAGGACCTGTTCTAGACACCTTCCAGCTGGGGGACATGGACCACCTGTCCTCTCTGACTTCAGTTTTCCCGCCGTGCCGCTCGACCATCTGGATTTTTTGTAAGACGTGACGTGAAAAGCACTTTGGAAATTGCTGAGCATGGAACAAACTGAACTGCTGCCACTTCTGGCATCCAGGCACCCATACCCACGCCCCCGTACCAGGCAAGGGCCCTGGCTCCCGTCCCGAGCCCCTCCACTCCGGCCTGACCCAGACATCGGGGCTACATCCGGCCCCCAGTCTCCACCACCCGCTCCTCTCCCAGGCCCTTTTACCACCTTGTGATGTCAGCCCCGCCCAGCCCTCCATCCTCCAGTCAGGCTGCGGCCTGCCTTGCTCTCATGGCCAGCCTTCCCTCTGCCTCTGCGGAAAGCGACCCGGTGGGCAGTTCTGCTCCGCCCTGACCTCACCACCTGCCCTCGTCTGGGTTCTGCCATCTTGGACCACACTAAGACCAGCGTCCCCCACCCCCAGGCCTGGGAATCTGCACTTCCCATCGTCCTCTTGCATCTAAACTGGCCCCAGGATCGTCTCGATTCCACTCTGCAAAGCCTCATGTCTGTCTCCTTTCTCAAATCCAGGTCCACTCTTGCTCACCCGGGCCACGGTCACAACCTCTGCTCTGGTGTCCCTTCCACTCGCTGCCCATCACTTTAAACCTGATCAAAAGACTTGGGCCGCTGCCCACAGGCTACGGGAAAACCACTCAACACCACCAGCTGCCACTCAAAGTGCTCAACGAGGAGCCCCCCACCCACCCTGGTCTCACTGTCCCCATTTATCCCGATGCCTCAGCCACACGGGGCATCTCCCACCACGTCTGATGCCTCCCTGCTTCCATGCTCCCATTCATGCTGAGCTTGCTGCCTGGAGAGCCCTGCCTGCTTCCCGCATCCGTGCTCGTCTCAGCTTTCTATACCCAGCTCAAATGCCACCTCCTTGCAAAACTTCGCCTAAGGACCTCGATCCGAAATTGTCCCCTATGCCCCCGACACCCTAGGGCACTGGGCCGGCACGCCACCTGCAGCAATGGCCACGTTCTGCTTCTGGCCTTGATTTGGGTTCCTCTCCTGTTTTAGGCGGTGGAGGCCTCAAGAGCATAGCCCTTGTCTTCATCTTCGTGACAATGACGATGATGATAATAACAGCCATAATTTATAGATCATTTGCAATGGGCCCTTCATCACCATCGGGCCACATCCTGCTTCACCCACGTGAGAACCCAAAGCAGTGGGGTCGGAACTTCCCCCGATCCGACAGATAAGGAAGCCAACACAAAAACAGTATGGCCCAAGACACAAAGCCAGAAGGTGACGTCACGCAGGCCTCTCTGAGCCAAAAGCCAGTGCCCTCAACTGCTCACATTAATGTCCTTCTTGTCTCCCTGGGGCTCACTGGAGTCTCCCGGGACCTTTAAAGGATACTCGTGCATGGGCCCCACTCCCGGAGTCTGATGTGGTTGGTCTGGGCGGTGACTCCTCTGTGATTCCGACATGCAAACAGGACCGAGAACCCCGCCCTGGGGCCCCGAGCCTGGTGGCAAAGTCTGACCTCCGGGGGCCAGAGAGGACGCAGCCCCGGAAAGGAAATAGGCCGCGCCTGGCACATCTCACCCCCGTGCACACCATTTTGAAAGTGAGTCAGCGCCTTATTTTTAACCAACCACCACGGAGGAGACGGTAACGTGGGGATGGGCCAGACAGGACAACAATCCCAGCCTCCTCCCCCGACCTCGTGAACTCTCCTCCTTTGTGTTTCTAGTCCCCAAAGCCCTGTGTCCCCCGTGCAGCCTTCTTAGGGTACCGGAGGAGCAGAGAGGAAACTCACAGCACATCCATTTCACAGATGAGCAAACTGAGGCCAAGAGCAGGGAAAGGATTTGGCCTGAACCACACAGAGTGAGGGGGCCAGAGCTGGAACCGAGCTCTCCTGACGTTCAATATGGGTCCCTTTCTACTTCAGTGCTATTCCAGCCTCTCCCTGTCCCTCACCGGCTGGGTGGCCTTGTGAAAACCAAGTCACGTCCCTGGGCCTTGTTTTCTGTTCCTACAAAATGGGGATGGATCCTGATGGCTCCCGGCGAGGATTATATGAGGGTCAAATGACGCGGCTGCACTGGGATGAGGAGAGAGTGTCTGGAGTTATTGACTGATGGGGACAAGAAAATTCAACTGGCAGGAGCCAGCCAGGGCTTGCCGCCTCACAAGAACATGTCCCCAGGCTGCCCTGCTCCGGGCCCAGGAACGTCTTGGCCCGTGGTCCAGACACCTGTCGTGGTCTGGGGCCCGTCCATCCCGCATCTTGGCTCTGAGTCTCTGTCCAGGCCCAGCGATGACAGCCTGTCCCTATGCTCTGCTCGGCTCTGCTTCTTAGCTTACGGACAGCAACGCCAGCACGGCCTGCAGCCTCAGGGCGCCCTCTCCTCCCCAGGCCCCTGGGGCCACCACGCTGGCCGCCTCACTCCCCAGACCTGCCCCTTCCACAGGCAGCTGGCGAGAGCAGAGAATGCCCAGACTCTCGCCCTGGCTCTGCCTCTGGCTGGCCTCCTGAGCTGGGGCAAGTCGCTTGACCTCTCAGAGCCTCGGTCTCCCCCTCTGAGAAGTGGGTGTAATTCCATCTCCCCCACTACTGCACAAATACACCCATGAGAGCACAGAGAGAATCGTCTAGTGACAAACGGCACACAGCAATATTTCATCATGACCTAACACCAGCCCACAGGGGGCAACTTTGGCCCCTGCCTACATGTGGGTCAGGCAGGGGTGGGGACAGCGCCTGTCCTTCCTGTCTTCTTCCCCCACAAAGACTTGGCAGGGGCTCCAGCAGCTGCTGCTATTCAGCTGCCGGAGGACTTCTCTGATGCAGCCAAGTCGTAATTGGACAGATGCAGGCACATGGAGGGCCGGCCGGGCAAACAGCTGAAGGGGAGGGGGAGGTGGAGCGAGGGTGGCCCCTGGGCTCATGACAACTCTAGATCCCACAGCCACCAGATGTCTCAGCCCAATCATTGCGGCATTTGCCCCACCTCAAGGGGGTGCTGGAGGGACACAAGGAGATGCCTGTTCTGCCTAACACAGAGGCACTATTTCCAGAGATGCACTATTTGAGCTGGGTTTTGAAGGATGCATAAGAGTTTAACAGATGTGCATGAAAAAAGGACATCCCTCAGGGTGCACTGCTCCCTAAGCCTGCCTCCCTGGTGTCCAGCCTCGTCATCCTGTCCGGGCTCCCTGGCTGAGAAGCTGGGGAAAAGGAGGGAGTGGCCACCATCAGGGACAAATTTGCAAGTTCTTAAAGACAGGGGCTGCATCTTGTCCAACTATTGCTTGATTCCAGCTGTGCTGTTCAGAATAATTGAGGGGTTTTAGTGGACATCAGCCAATCAGAAGGGACGCGAGCTGGAGCAGGTACGGAGGTCCCTACCTGCGCTAAGCAATAACCCTTTAATTACTGGCTTGTGGCCATTTGGGGGGCCTCAGGGGAGGGACCTCGGTGAGCACAGCCACTGGAGGGCACTTGGGGGGGCTGGGGTCTCAGCTGTTTACCTCCTGGAATGGAAGGGTTCCGATATTTTAATAACCAATGCAGCCATAACCACTGAGGACCAACTGAGTATCTTTTCTGCTTGAAGCGAGCTAATGACACATCCTTAGCTACTCTCTGGGTTTCCCTTTCTGCAGAAGTAGGGGTAGGATGATCCCACCATCATACATCAACTGATACCATTCATTCATTCATTCATTCATTCAACACACACTTGTTGAGCCCTCGCTATGAACCAAGTACTACAAGATCTGCTTAAGATGCAGAGTTGAAGGAGAGAGAGAGAGAGTTGTTGCTCTGAAGGGACTCCTAGTCAAACAAGTCATATGATCAAGTAATTACCATGCTGACTGCAATTAATGTAGGCACAGAGGGGTCAGTGGGAATCAGAGGAAGGAAGGCAATGAAACAGCTTTCCAGAGAGGTACGATTTGAGCTGGGTTTTGAAGGATGCATAGGAGTTCAACAGATCAAGCTGAAGAAAAGACATTCCATGAAGTGGGACAGCAGGAGCAAAGGTGGGATAGAGAAGGACTGAGCAGAGGCTCACAGGACAGGACGGTGGGTATTGACAGGTACCGGGTCCCCTTCCTGCGGGGCCACTTACCTCTCGTTCCGGAGAGGCGAGCTCTGCCTCCTTCCTCCGTCTCGCTTCCTTGGACTCTTTCTCAGTCTCTCGGACCAGTTGCCTAATGAAGCCCCCTGGGATGACAGAGAAAAGGGGAGGGGGCGAGGACGGTGGAGGGCTCTTGTCCTCTTCCCGGATCTGTTTTGCAGAAATAAGGAAGGAGAAAGCTCAGTGAGTGAACCAGTGGGGGCAAGTTGCCCTTGAAAAAGTTTGCGATGGAGCCTGGGAGGGGACCGAGGAGGACATCCATGACCAAGCCCAGGTAGGAGGCCACGGCAAGGCAGACGAGGCCTGGCGGGGCTCTGGGGGGGACCCAAGATGGTCCGTGAAAGCTGCAGAGGTTACTCCAGTCAATAAGATTTCTGCCTGGACCGAGTTTCCTCTTAAGGTATATTTGGACCATGAGGCTGCTGGTCCCTTCCTCGCGTGGGACAGACGCATCCCCAGGAGGACTTGGTCCCAAAACAGATTTTCCAGTTTCCAGGCGAGAATGGGCCACAGGGATCCACTGGGTCATCATTCTCCTGCCCATCTCAGCTTGCAATTAATATAATAGATTGATCTATTAGTTAATCGCTCACTGTGCGCCAGGAACATGGTAAAGGAGGGAGGGGCAAGAGCCACGGTTTATACAAGGATCCAACCCTCTAGCTACAGCCCACTGCACTGACCCCGTGCTTGGGCTTCCCGATAGTCCTAAAACCAGGACCTGGGCCGCCAGAGGGGCTCCCCAACACTGGGACATACAGCCGGCAGGCTGGACACGGGCATTTTACCCCAAAAACGTGGTCCAGGCCAGAGCTGGGCTAGACGTGGGTTACAACTCAGACTCCATCGTGGGCCACAGCGACCTTGGGGGCTGAGACCTGGACTGGCTGTGGCCCACTCGGGTGTGTCTTTAACCAGCATCACTGGGACTGCTCATGACTTCAAAAAAAAAAAATCTCCAGCACTTTCTATGGCAGAGCTACACACTGGTTTAAAATAGGCTCCTTATCAAGGTCCTCTGCGAGTGGCTGGCAAAGACTTCATCTTTGATAACCGGGGAATCCAGAGGAGATAGGAAAGCCGGGAGACAGAGCAGAGGCAGGGAGAGGCAGGGGACACGCGAGGCTGGGCTCACGTCTACACCATGCGTCCCCTTCTCCACGTGGACTGGAAGCCACGGGTCATAAGAGACAGGGAGACTGAGGGCTCGCTCAGCGGGGTCAACCTCTGCTCCTTCCAGCGTCATTCTCAATGCTACCCCCACATCTGTCCGGGAGTGGCAGAGGCAGCCAGGAGGGAGAGAAGCTTCGTGCTCCCCCCCAACCCTTCAGCCTCCATCTCTTCAAATCCCGAGGGTGGGATGAGGGGCGGAGAAAACACATCAAAGAAAGAGGTAGCCCTTCATGGTATCTTGCGAGGAGTACAAAAAGGAAAAGAGGGATAACTGGGGAGAAGAGTCCGTTTCCCGTTCTCCATGGTGACAGAAGGCAGGGACCACGGACACCCCTCGCCGTCGCAGAAGCCTGGCAGCCAACAGCTCTGCCTCTGCTCCCACCCCTGTGCCCCCCGACCCCTCTTCCCACAAGAACCCCAGTGCTCATCAGAGCTGCCACAAGGATGGAGACGGGACTGCTGGTCAATCCTCGCTCCCCCGCTGCCCACTGAGGGGCAGGGAAAGACCAGGCTGTCATGGGAGGGGTCCCAGGCACGGTCACCCGTGCCCAGCTGGGCTGGAGAGGCCGAGGCTAACCGAGCTGGCTGGGAGAGGATGGAAGAGGGGACCGGACATGCCCCGGGGGAGGCACTGCAGGAGGTGGGAGGGGCAGCCTGGGCCACCTGCACTGTGGCTTGTCCCCCGAGGGTGGAGCCGCCCCCCGAGCGCCACTTTCCTTCTGCTCCCACAGGGCGAGGCGCGATGAGATGGCCATGCTGAGGCAGGGCAGGGCCTGAGAGGCGACGAGACGGAGCTCTCTGCCGGACGGCACGGAACAAGGCTCTACGGGAACACGCAGCACATGAGATGGATGGACACAGCCTGCCGCAGGAGACACACGGGGGAGAGAAGAGAGAGACAGGTTAGCTCGGGGCATTGCCCGCTCCCCTCCAACGCCATCACCCAAGACCACACTGTCGGCCCAGCGCACCGCCGTTTACACCCGGGAGGAGGACGGTCAGCGTGGAGGCCGCCGCCCATGGAGGGGACAGCGCCCTGAAACCCTTCCCCCTTGACCCCACACTTCGACTTTTTATTGAGAGAGAACACACAAGCAGATAAGTATATAATCAGTGGCTCTCCCATAGAGAACATAACTATCCTACCAGCACCTCGATCAAATTAAAAATATTATTGTAAATTTTTCAAATAAAAAATATGATTTTATTTTTCAATATATTAAGTTAAATTTAAAATCATATTAATTAAAATAATAACAATTTCAATTACATTAAAATAATTTAATTAAAATTATTAAAAATTAAATTGTTTAAATAAAAATATCTTATTTATAAGAAGTTCAAGAACGACAGATCTAACGGATGGTGACGAAGGCCGGAGGAGCTGTTAGCTCTGGGCCGGGGGGGAGGCGGGAGGGGGCACGAGGAAAGCCCTGGGATGATGGAAATGTCCTGTATCTTGACGTGGGTGATGGCTGTGCCAGTATATCATCGTAAAACTTCATCCAGCTCTTCAGTTAAGGTTGAAAAGTTTACTGTATTAAATCATATCTCAATCCAAAAAATAAACAGGAGGTTAGCAGCCCACCTGACCCTCCCCCATGCCCCCTTCTAGTTACTCTTCCAGCCAGGGCCACCAGTATCCCGACTTCTAATACAGAACAGTGTGTTTCTTTTGTGAAGGAGCGGTGGGCTCCACAGGTTGGCCATGCAAATTAGGAAAGGGCAGGAAACCAAAGCTATTGATCGGCCCAGCCCTCCTGGGAAGCAATTTAGCATATTTAGCATCATATTGAAAACCTTAACAAATGTTCATAACTTTTTTTTTTACTTGAGGTCACATTGGTTTATAACATTGTGTAAATTTCAGGTGTGCATCATTCTATTTCGGCTTCTGCATAGACTGCATTGTGTTCACCACCAAAAGTCTGGTGTCCATCTGTCACCACACACACATGCCCCTTTACCCCTTTTGCCCTCCCCCCATCCCCCTCCCCTCTGGTAACCACTAATGTGTTCTCCTTATCTATGTGTTTGCTTGTTTGTTTATCTTCCACATATGGGTGAGATCATACAGAATTTGACTTTCTCCCTCTGACTTATTTCGCTCGGCGTAATACCCTCAAGGTCCATCCATGTTGTCACAAATGGCTGGATTTCATCATTTCTTATGGCTGAGTAGTATTCCATTGTGTATAAATACCACGTCTTCTTTATCCTTTCCTCCTCTGATGGGTACCTAGGTTGCTTCCACGTCTTGGCTATTGTGAATATGCTGCAGTGAACATGGGGGTGCAGGTATCTTTTCGAATTCGTGTTTTCATGTTCTTTGGATAAATACCCAGTAGTAGAATAGCTGGGTCATATATTTCCATTTTTAGTTTATTGAGAAATCTCCATTCTGTTTTCCACAGTGGCTGCACCAGTTTGCATTCCCACCAGCAGTGTATGAGGGTTCCCTTTTCTCCACATCCTTTGCAACACTTGTTCTTTCTTCTTTTTTTAAGAATAGCCATTCTGACGGGTGTGAGCTAATATCTCATGGTAGTTTCGATTTGCATTTCCCTAATGATGGGTGATGCTGAACACCTTTTCATGGGCCTGTTGGCCATCTATATATCTTCTTTGCAAAAATGTCTGTTCATATCCTCTGCCCATTTTTTGATCAGGTTGTTCATTTTTTTTTATTGTTGAGGTGTAAGCGCTCTTTATATATTTTGGAAATCAACCCCTTATTGAACATACGATTTGTGAATATTTTCTCCCAGCTGGCCTAGAAAGCCTTCTTCTGGAAAATAAGTTTGAGGAAGTAATCCTAAGGCAGAAAATGTCATCACTGTGTTGCTTGTAGCACACACACACACACACAACCACAGACCCAAGTGTCCAATAACTAGAAAATATCAAATAGATTACAGCACATCTAACTTGAAGGAATAATATAAACCCACTGAAAAGAGTACTTAGGAAACATTTTAAAACAGCTTTATTGAGGTATAATTTCTACGCCAGCCATAAGATTCAGCCATTGTAAGGCATACAATTTGATGATTTTTGATAAATCTACAGTTTTGAAAACATATTTACAGAGTTTGCAACCATCTCCACCATCTCATCATCCCCAAAAAGACCCTTCGTGCCCGTGAGCAGTGACCAGCTGTTCCCACGGTGAAAAAGAAAACCAGAGGCCCAAAATGGAGTCGCTGGTGCTGGAGCCCGTGATATCAAACCTGGATTTAAGACCTGATCTCAGGCAGTTTCAACCTCTCCCAGAAATGCAGTTTTCATGGACCAGTCACTCTAGAATGTTCTGGTCAAGCATCAGTAAGGTCATCTGTCATATGGGTCCTCCCATCCCCCTCCCAGAAGAAGTAGCGAATCTGCTGATAAAGACCCCTCCCATAGCTTTCCCCAGAGGAGAAGTCCTGGCCTAAAAATAACCCTTTCTCCTCCTTGGCTAATAGCTCCTGGTCTGCCCTTCTTCCTATAAAAACCTTCCGTTTCATACAGCCTCTCTGAGCACCCTCCTGCTTGCTCCACAGGACGCTATCTGACTCATGAGTTGTTTAATAAAGCAATTAGATCTTCAAATTTACTCGGTTGAATTCTGTTTTCTAACCCCAGGCAACCACTAATCTACTCTCGATCTCTATCGAATGCCTTTTCTGGACACTTGATACAGATGGAATCCTAGAGCGTGCGGTCTTTCACGTCTGGCTTTTGTCACTTCGCATGGCGTTTTTGAGGCTCATGCACGTTGTTGTGTGTGTCTGCGCTGCATTCCTTTCTGCTGTTAAATGGTGTCCCTTTGCGTGGATGGACCGCATCTTGCTTATCCATTCACGGGGTGGTGGACATCTGTGTTGTTTCTACCGTGGCACCATTACGCGTGACGCTGCCATGGAAACCTTTGTGTGCCCATGTTTCCACTTCTCTTATGTAGGTTCCTGGGAGTGGCGTTGCTGGGTCGCATGGTAACTTTATGTTTGATTCTTAGAAACTTCCACACTGTTCTCCAACGTGGCTACACCATTTCCCATCCCAGCTGTAGAGTACCAGGCTTGTTAGGGAAGCAGTTGCCGTCACACTGGAAATGCGACACTGCAGGTCACACTGGCTCTCGCTGGCTTGTATACTGAAGAAGGTGGAAGGCGACCTTGCACACGCTGAAACCCTCCCAAATGAGCAAAGCACAGAACGCTCCACACGGGAAACGAAGAGGGGACGGGCATGCACCGAGATCTCAGCAGAGGTGGCCACAAGTGGAGGACCGAGTCTCTTTCTTCTCCCTTTGACTCTCTCCCTTCCAACTCCCGCCTGGGCCTGCCCTCTGAGTGTGTCCCTCACGGACCCCTCCCAGCCCCTTCCTGGAGGACAGCCCCCCACCCCCGGCTGTCAGAGCTACCACCCACCAAAGGCCTCGGTGGCCTGTAAGTAGCCGCTGTCAGTGCCTTAGCCATGGAAGACGGTTCAAGGTGATCTTGCCTCCCGCGGGGGCAGCTGCACAACCAGGAAGCTGATGAGACAGGACCCGGCTGGCCCCGCACCGGGTCGAGGCCGGCTCTCATCACCTCGCGAGAGCCCAGTGTGAACATCTCCTTCGTCCTCTGCAATCGGCGACGTCACATTAGTAGCTTGAAACCAGCCATGGGGGTGTTTACACTGCAGAAATCGGCAAATGCTACAGATTTGGGCTTTTATTCCAGGAGCTGGCCAAGAAACATTGACAGGCAATGTGACTGGCTGAGACCTCAGGGAGAAAACTTCAACATCCAAAGACCCAAGAAGGGACATTCCAGCTCTGATGGAGTCACATGCCCCCGGGGAGACCCTGGAAACACGTCCCTGTGCAAACAGTCAAGTCTTTGCCTGGAGAACAAGCCCCCTATGGTGTGCGCTCTCCAGCTTGCAAAGACACGTGAAAAGCAGATGATTAGGCAGGAGGCCAGATCTCGGGGCAGAGGGACTGGAAGGAGGGGGGACAAAGGACCCCCTCCCCACTCATTCCCTTGGGAGACCCCGGAGAGGCCCCGAGTGACTCACGGACAGAATCTGCTCTGTGACACGCCTGGGGAGCCAAGCCGGGTTATGAATAGGACTGACGTGCTGGCAGTCCTGGCCGCGGCCCCCACTCTTTCCTTCCAGCCTGGGCCTGGCCCGGGCACTGGCTGCCTCCTGGGAATTGCCCTCAGCTTCAAGGCTCCCGGGGGAACCCTGGCTGACGGTCCCCGCTGTCCTCAGCTGGGGCTGCCGGCCTGCCCAGAGGGCACAGCGCTCGGGGGAACAGAGGCAGCACAGCGCGGCCTTCCTTCCACACGTCCTCCCTCAGCGGCTCCAGGCCAGCCCCACTGACCCGGGGCCGGGAGCCAACCACGCCGAGGAGGCTGTCAGGCCTTAATTTAAGCGAGTTCTTATCACCACATTCCCTTCCTGGCCTGCCCCTCACACCTGCCCCACCAGTTGCTGTTTTAAGCCCGTGAGGAGGCCCCAGATGCTTGGAACTCGTGGTATAAAGTCTCAAGTCTCCCCTTAGGGGTGAGGGAGGTTGGTGACCCCCAAGCCGGGGATGGCTCAAAACAGGTTTCCAGGCTCTAGGGTCATCCTCTTTCCCCCAGTGTCCATTCCTGACACCGCAGCCAGTCCTCAAATGATATCACCCGTCTCAAAGAACAAACTCTTAAGTCTTTATTTTTTATTTTGTGAGGAAGATTGGCCCTGAGCTGACATCTGTTGCCAATCTTCCTCTTTTTTTTTCTCCCCAAAGTCCCAGGACACAGTTGTACATCCTACTTGTAAGTCATTCTGGTTCTTCTACTTGTGACACTGCCACAGCACGGCCTGATGAGCAATGCATACGTCTGAGCCCAGGATCTGAACCGGCGAACCCTGAGCTGCCGAAACAGAGCACGTGAACTTAATCACTTGGCCATGGGGCCAGGCCCCGTCCCAAGTCTTTAGAGTGGCCTATAAGGCCCTCGTGAATATATGTCCTAACACCTCTCCCCCTTGCTCCTCCAATTCAGTGACACTGACCTCCTGGAGGCACCCTCCCACCCAGGTTCCCACCACAGGGCCTTTGCACATACTCTTCCCTGTGCTTCAAATGCTTTTCCTTCTGCATGACTCACACCTCCTTCAAGTCTTTGCTCAGAGTCGTCTTCTCAATGATCTGCCTTCACCATCCTATTTAAATTGCAGCTTAGCCCCCATCCCACCCCACACCCCCTAGCTCAGACTGCCCATCATCCTATCTTGCTCCTTTCTTCCCCCGTAGCACTTAAACACTGTCCATCATGCTGGGTACTTTTGGTTTAGTTTCTGACTCCCCCTGCAGAACGTGGCCCCTGTGAGAGCCAGAATTTCCATCTGATGTAGCCCAGAGCCTAGAGCAGTGCCTGGCGCATACTTAGCTCTCAATATGATTTGTTATCACGGCCCGAGTTCATGTCTCCATGACCCCGTGGGGCCCTGGAAAGTTCCCTGAGGCTCAGTTTTCTCAGCTGTCAAACGGGAAGAGGAAGCCCCCATTCGAAGCAGATGCTTGATCGCTCGGACCTGCTCTCAATTGCCTTTTCAGTTTCCTGTGGCTCCGTGGTTGAGGCTGTCCCGCCCAAGACCCAACTCAGGCCCCAGCACAGGATGAGTCACCCACATTTAGGGAGAACCTACCATGTGTCAAGCACCGAGGTCGGATCCCTGCACCTAAATTGTCCCCAGCCCCGTTAGATTCCTGCTGGACCTGGAGTTGAATTCTCTGAAAATCTGTTATCACATTTCGTTCCCACAACAGCACCACGTGGTTGACGTCATGCCCATAGAACAGTCATTGGCTCAGAGAGGTTGAAGCATTTACCCAAGGTCACCCAGCAAGAAGGCCAACCTCAGACCCTCCCATAGGCGTGTCTGCCTCCTCCCACATATGCTCAGCTCCCAGCACAACTCCACATTGGTGATGACAAGAGAAGACCAATCCGGGGCCTCCAGGTTGGGGCTCAGAGGTGTTGCAGGTCCTGGGGCACGTTGCGGAGCCGTAGGACGTTGGCTCTAGGAGGTCCATGCAGGGGGCGGGCCGGGCGGGCTTCAATATTTCCTTAGTGTCTGTTTGGTGTTAGTGACAGTGCTGGGCTGTTATAGTCTGGGGATGAGGGGTTAGCAAATTTCCTCAGGGTCCCACAGGAGGGCGTGGATGACCTGGGCGCCTATGTCCTTCTGCTCAACACTGAGGTCTCTGTGCTCCCACCCCGGACGGGAGCAGGGCTCTGGATGACAGTACCGCTGGGATGCAGGCACTGCTCGGTGCTGAGAACTTCCGTGGACCACAAACTTCTTCTTCCAGCCGTCCCGTTGTAAGGTGGCTTCTGCAGGTCACCCCATCTCAGGAGGCTCAGGGCCTCGCCCCTGGCCCGGGGGTGACGGAACTGACTCTTGGACCCAGATGGTCTGACCTCAGAGGCTGTGCTCACGACCACCATGGTGCATGCACCTCCCCGCATCGCGGGTCACCGTGTCTGGCCTGCAGCATCTTCCCAACAGCAGCCGCATCCTTCCTCCTTCTCGTCTCTTACACATGGCCTCCATCTTTCATATCCCTGTCGGGTCACCTCCTCCATCACTCCTTCCCTGAGAGCGCCATCAGTGCCACCCTCACAGGACCCTCTCACAGCCTCCGGCCTCCTCCACCTGATCCCCCCCATCACCTGCCCCTTTGCTCACTGGCCAGGTGACTGGTGTCCTTCTCTGGTCCTTTCTCATTTCCACTTCCATTTAGAATCTGTCTGCCCACAGTGTACCCCGTGAGTGTGTTTATTCTCCCGCTGGCTCACGAGGTCCCTGGAGGCAGGCAGAAGGCGTTGGCCACTGTGAAAACCTGCGTGGAGCGAGGATGCTCAGCGGAAACGAGCCAGCTGCCCGACACCCGGTCTCTCTGTGGGTCACCTTGGAGGCCAGGCAGGCAGGGACAGTGGGGAGAGGAGGATGCCGGGAGAGTAGAAGTCACGACCTTCGGCCCCCGAGCTGGGGGTCTTCTGTTTGCCCCCTCAGACACACCCCCCACCTCTTCTGCCCTCCCACTCCCAGGTGGGTTCAGCTATGGGGAATCACCCAACGGCAGCAAACAGAGGGCGTCTGTGCACTCCAGCGTCTGCCTGCAGGGCAGCCACGGGTCAGCCACCTGCCTCAACCAAAGGGCCCTTGGGACACCCTCTCCACCTGCGGCCCTCTCCCCCTGCCGCCCTCTCCACCTGCCGCCCTCTCCACATACTGTCCTCTCCTGTTCTGGCAGCAGCTCCCTGTCCTGCCTTTTCGGTCCCAGAGGAAACAACAGCTCCCACCATTGCTAGCCCGGCATGCTGTGCATTCCTGGGTCGAGGGCTCAGCACATCTTTTCTGTAATGGTAAGACAGTAAATCTTTCAAGCATCCAGGGACTATGGTTTCTGTTGCACCTACGCAGCTCCGCCTTTGTGTTTCTGAAGCAGCCATGGGCGATACGTAAAAGAATGGGCAGGGCTCTTCCAACACAACTTTATTTTTCAAACCAGGGGGAGAGCTGAATTTGGCAGTCATTTGCTGATCCCTGCCTTGAGGGTCACATTAAATCCTGCCCCCACTTTGATAAATAATCCCTTTCTTGGAGTGAGCAAGTGCTGGGGCCCTGAGGAGACGGCGGCCACGTCCCCGGGGGAAGGAGAGGCTGCCTGGGAGAGTGTTGGGGGAACGGGGCCCAGCTCCAGCATCCACGCGGCACGCTCTCCCTGGGGTCCTCCTGCAGGATCTCCTTTCCCCATCCCTTCTTCCCAGGAGCCAGGCCTTGGGGCTGGGGCTTCCCTTGGAAGGGCTCCAAGTCTGTGCTGGCTCCTGGGGGCTCAGTTCTTCTTTCTGTGCTTCCTAATGACCCCTTTCTCGATAGATGGGGAGTTGCCACCTGGAGTCTTAAACAGGAAGGACTCTGAGTTTATCTGGGCTCCGTGGAAAAGAACATTCTGATTGATTATTAATGTCTGCCCAGGGTGAGGTGGGAGGGAAGGATGCACGATTGCTATCTATTTGCCCTCTGTGAGCTAAGTGGACAAAGTGACTCTCATAATTCACACACGGTCCAGCCAAGCTCGTCCAGACCTTGAGCTTGGCGGCCAAAGAGCCAGACAGTAATGAAAAGGGACTTTGTCCGCTACACAGACCCCCTCCCCTAATCAAGCCAAGGGAAGCCCACAGCCGTGACTAGCTGAGGATTCAGGCCACACCCGCAACAACCCACATTATCCTAGAAGATGAGAGAGCCGAGGAGGACGAGTGAGAAACAAGGGCAGGGATGTTAACAGGAGGAAAGAGAGATAGTGAAGAGAGAAGGAGGGAGGGCAAAGCAGGTGAGGCATTGAGATGGAGAAGAACTGAGAAAAGAGGGACAGCAGGGGGTGGAGACAGCCTGTAATGCCCCATCCGCTGTCAGGGAGCCTCAGAGGCCCAGCCTCAAGAATCAATGAGTCCCTCTTGGTCACGTCCAGTGACAGGGAGCTCACTACTCAGTAAGACATTTGGGGTCTGATCTAATTGCTTTTCTTCTTTGGACCCTGAGCTGCAGGGCCCTCAGAAGTAGTTAAAGCCACCTTCCCCTTCCTGGCATCTGTAGACCAGGGAGTGACTGTTCTAGAAGGGACTCAGCTAAGGGTCCACAGCCCCTGACAGCAGCCGAACCAGGGTCCTCATCTCCCAGGGCCTGGGGTCTGCTGCTTTTTTCTCCTACCCAGAGAGCTGCCTCACCAGGACAGCCACGTGCCGGCCCCAGGTCTGCTCTCTGGAGCGGCAGATAAGGGTTTCCATGTGCCACCTGTCGGGTCCTTCCCCAATTTTCTCACCTGGTGCCTTCAACCCTTTCTCAGGTGGGAAGTTTCTCGTAGCTCCCAGGTCCTTCAGAACGCCAGCCACTGTCTCCCGGGAGTTTTTGAGACTGCTGTCTGCAGCAGAAGTGGACCCTTCACTCCGAAAGAGGGTGGCCAGGCTGAACACAGAGGCCGTCCCGCCCTTCAGGGGGCTGACCTCAACCCCGGAGTTCTCGCACCTCAGCTTGGACCCCTGTCTGCCTGGTGTTCAACATCGAGTCTGCAACTTCCCCATCTGTCAAATGGGGGCCCCGCCTCTCTCGTCTACTCCCTGGGGTCATGTGAGTCCACCCAGCAGACATCACTCACTTTATGACGACGTCCCTTCACAGCAGCCCTGTCCCCTGTGGACTCTGGTGGAGTTCCAGTCTTTTAGGTTCATGGACTCAATTCCAACGTCATGGGGCGGGGGTGGAGGGGCCTGGGGCTTCCCACACAACATCATGCATTTCTCAGACACCAGCAGGGTGTGGAGAATTTGACACAGTCAACTCGGTTCCAACATGATCTGCCCAGAGACAGCATCAGATTCCACAGGCAAAGGACTCGGTCCCACCAGGCAGCCTCCACTTCAGACGCAATCGCGAGTCTGGGTTGCCACCTGTGCTCTGACGGACCGGCTATAAACCAGAGGCTCCCACAAGCCCCTCTTTGGGTTTCATGAATTTGCTAGGACAGCTCACAGAACTCAGAGAAACATTGACTTCCTAGATCACCAGTTTGTTAGAAAAGGATATGACGCAGCCAGACGGAAGAGATGCACAGGGCAAGGCGTGGGGAAGGGCTCTGCCCTGTTCTCTCTGACTCCCTCCGAGAGTGCCACTGTCCCCACGTCTCCACGTGTTCACAACCCGGAAGCTCTCGGAACCCCGTCCTTTTGGGTTTGATGGAGGCCCCAGTATTTTGGCATCACTGATTAAGTCGTTGGCCATTGGTGATTGAACTCAGTCTCCAGCCCCTCCCCCCTCCCCGGAGGTCTGGGTGCGTCTGAAAGTTCCAACCCTCTGATCACACGGTTGGCGCCCCCTGGCCACCAGCCCCTCTCCTTAGGCGCTTTCCAAAAGTCACCTCATTCACGTAACATCAGCTTTATCGCTCGGGTTTTGGGAGCTGTGAGTCAGGAACTGTGGACGAAGACCAAATATATACGAGAAGTATATTTTGATCATCTGAATGACCAAATACATATTTCTGCTTATAAATCACACTATGGCACCCAGGTCAAGTGAAATCTCCGAATGCCTTGCTCATTGGTGGCTGACGAGCCAGCACCTCCCCTCCCCCACCCCCACCCCTGCCTCCACCCCTAGAAGGTGCTACGAGTGTTTCTTGGAGAAATGATTAGAGAGAAAAATCTTGGCTCCTCCAGCACATTGCCTCTCTCCTCTCCATCTCTGTGGTTGTGCCACTGGCCTAAGTTGACCACCCAACCATTGCCAGCTACCTCACAGCCTGATGAGATGCAGGACCTCACCAATGAGCCTTGTGGCCCAGTCCTGGATGGGCGGTAATTTCTTTCTCGCATGCCAGCATCGACTGATCTGTAGTTGGGAGCTGCCTGGGGTGCTGTACCGAGAAGGAATCTGAGCTGCCCCTGGACTAGCAGGAAGGTGTGCGGTGATTGACTAGCAATGTCTGCCGTGGACACAGGAATGGTTAGGGGTGCTGCCTGTGCCGAGTACTTGCCATTTCCAGTCTGCTGTTCCCCCTGCCACAGTGAAGCAAGAGACTGGTCGGACTTCTACTGGGAGGCTCCCCTGACTGCGTTTAGGGTTTGAGCGGTCCATCAAAGGGTTATCTTTCTACCCCTGCTGTTTTGCTACCTGGAGCTGTACTAACGCAGTAGCCACTAGCCACATGCGACTAGTTAAATTTAAATGAATGAAAATTAAATGAAATGAAAACTTCAGCTTCTCAGTCGCCCTAGCCGCATTTCAAGTGGTCACACGTGGCCAGTGGCTACCATATTGGACAGCACAGACGCAGAGCACTTCTGTCATCACAGAAGGTTCTGTTGGATGGAACTGGACTGAATCAGTGGTTCCAGTAGGTGGCGATTGTGTCCCCCATGGACATGTGGCAATGTTGGAAGACATTCTCAGAGAGAGGGGTGCCTCTAGCATCTAGTGAGTAGAGGCCAGGGATGCTGCTAAGCATCCTGCAATGCACAGGACAGTCCCACCGCAAAGAATTATCCAACCTCAAATGTCCACAGTGGGGAGACTGAGAAACCCTGGTCTGGAAAAATCACATCAAGGGGAGGGGAGCATTAAGGGGAAAAAAAAAGAGGCAAACTAATCTTGCTCTGAACAGTAAACAGATGTGACATAGAACTGAGAAAATAAGCCAACCCTCTGTTGACAGAACAAGAAGAGAAGTAACTCTTAGACTCTTCACCCTCTTAGGAGCTCTGTGGCCCCAGGCAAGTCACTAAACCTCTCTGATTCTCAGTTTCCTCCTCAATGAAGCTGGGACCGCATCACACACACACTCCCTTGATTATCAGTGGATTGAACAGGGCAGTGAGTGTGAAGGGGCTTTGGTCTCTGTTCCTGTAAGAAACAGTGTTGCAGAATTCATTATCTTAGCTCATGTTTATTAAACTAGATGAAACATACACGCCTCCGACAGAAAGGCACCGAGTCCCAGTTTCATTTCACCGATGACCTTGAATCACTTAAACCTCTAAATCCCACTTCCTGATCTGAAAAATGGGGCCAATAACTCACGCCCAAGCTCACAGGAAAATTCAGCGTGAATGAGACATTTAACCGCATTGAGCGACCGTCTGTCCCTCAACTCAACAGCTAAGCCAGTTGGCCTCCAAGAAATGGAAACTCAAACCCCAGCTGGTACCAGAGAAACAGCTGAACGTGCCCTCGGTCCTTTATGGGCGGGGATAAATTCCCCTGGGACCCTGGCCCTTGAAATTCCTCCTTCCCTGAGTGAGAGCACTGGCCGCGTATTTGGTAAACCCACGCTGCCAATCCTCCAGCGTCTTTCCTTCGTGATCAGGAATTTTGGTTCTTCAAAGGAATTGAGGGTCAGTGAGAGTCACAGTGACGAGCGGAGTGGAAGAGGAAAATGAGGGAGCGGAGAGAGTCCTGCGGGGGCGGGAGAGGTGATTCAGAAGAGGCTGATGGTGGCTCTGGATCCTTGAGACAGAATGGGGGGTGTGTGTGTGTGTAAGAATCTGCCTTGATGGTTATGAGATGCCCCCATTAGTTCTCATCTCAAGGACCTTGTTTGTGTAATAAAGTGCATTTTCATTACTTCCAACTGAAATTAAAGCTCAGATTGAACCCCTTCCTTTGAGATTTCAAAGATGATGACGGAGAAGATTTTGGGCTGAGAGTAATAGGGAAACTTGGGTTTTTATTCCTACCATGAGCCCCAGGCTGCTCCCTGAATGCCAGCCTTGAAGGCAGGGGCTATTCTAAGTCCAACGCTCTCCCTGCAGAGCTGTGTGTCCTTGAGCAGTTGCTTCCCTTCTCTGTGCCTCAGTTGCCCTATCTGTGAACACGTGGGGTCGAATTCGTCAGTACCCGGGGACCCTCCACTTGTCTCAAACTCGCCTTCTCCATTTTTCAAATAATTCAATGTCACGTAGGTTAAACGTTAAGGGTACCATGAAAAGACAAGGAGGAACCTTAAATGCACATTCCTAAGTGGAAGAAACCAATCTGAAAAGGCTACAGACTGTATGATTCCAATTCTATGACATTCTGGAAAAGGGAAAACTATGCAGCCAGTAAAAAGATCAGGGGTTGCCAGGACAGGAGGAGCAGAGAGGATGTTTAGGGCAGTGAAACTACTCTGTGTGATGCTGTGATGGCAGATCTGTGTTGTTGTCCATTTGTCCAAACCCACAGAATGTACATCACTGAGTGAACCCTAATGTCGACTGTGGACTTTGGGCAATAACGACGTGTCACCGTAGGTTCATCCATTGTAACAAATGTCCCCCTCTGGCGGGGATGTTGCCAGTGCGGGAGGCTGTGCGTGGTTGGGGGCAGGGGGTGTATGGGAACTCTCCATACTTTCTGCTCAGTCAGTTTTGCTGTAAACCTGAGTCCTCTAAAAAATAAAGTTTATTCATTAAAAAAATTAAGGCTATGCCATATGCCGCAGCAACTAACCACCCTGCTCGAACCAGACCACTCAGACAGTTGCTTTTAGGGACCAGGTAAACCAGGACCCGCTGAAGGGCCGTCTTGTCATGGCCTCGTGGAGACGCAGCAGAACCAGGAGGGTCTCTCGGGCTCTCGGGCCTCTGTTCTCATCTCAAAATGCCATCAGAAATGCCTGATCTGGGTGAGCAGGGGCCTTAGGAAATTTTGCAGACATCAGCCCTCCCAAAGCGGCGTGCGTGTTTCCCCGTTTGACACAGCGGGTCCTGAGCAGCTGCCCCCTGTGTTTTCTTGGCTCACAGCAGAGGACGGGCGGCTCCCGCCTTCCGTGGGCACCAGAACCCCCTGAGAGCTCTTAAATCCACGCGCGTCTGGGCCCCCTCCCAAGACGGGAGGGTGGTTCCAAGACGAGCCTGGGAATCTGCGTCCTGAAAGGCCCTCAGGTGAGGCTGAGGCGGGTGGTGGACACCCCGCACTGGGAGGAGCCCTGCCGGGGACAGTCAACCCTGGGAGCCGCCTCCGGGATGGCGTCACCCAACCCCCTCAGGTTTCGGAAGGGGAAACCGAAGCTCAGATTGGGGCAGGGACTTGTCTGAGGTCACAGAGTCAGCAGAGCCCAGACTAGGCCACTCAAGGTGACCAGGCCTGTGTGCCTTGGCGACACGCAGCCCCTCAAACCTCAGGAGACTCTCCTCCACCTCCTTCCCCCTCCCCTCTCTCTCTATTATTTTCTAGAACTTACCCATCACCTAAACCACACGGGCCCTCCCCTAACCCACCCTGGACTCTTTATCCACATACAGAATACAAGTCTGTTCGGTAGCAAACACAGCCCCTGAGGCACCACCGTCCTGCCTGACACGGAAGCCCGCAGGGGACCCTCAGCCTCCGAAGCTGGCGCGGTGAGCGGCCCGGCATCTCCTTGGCTGGCCACAAAGTGAAAGCAGCAGGCCAGCTTTCCGGGCCCTGTGGGATGGAAGCCCAGGCCCCCGCCGGGTCAAGGCCAGCCTGGGCGGCTTGGAACCCACCCGGCTTTTCCCTCCCAGCCGCCTCTCCCAGAGAGCCGCACGGAGGCAGCAGCCCCAGGCCCACGGCTGGGGTGGGGGCGGGGGGGGGGGGGGGGCGGGTCGTGGTGACTCCAGGGAGGGGGCTCCACGTTTAAGCACAGCCTCCTTGGTGTCCCCACCATCCCCATTGTCTCTGAGGCCTGTGGAACTGCTCCATTCAAAGAGAAACCTGGAAAGGGCACCAGAAAAAAGGCCCCCTCTGGGACGCAGCATCAAGCCAGTGCCGCGTGAAATTCAAACTTTGGTCCAGGAGCCACCATCTCTCCTCCCCGGCCGCCCACACATGCTGAGCTGGAATAAAAATACGCAAATACTTTACCATGAAGGCTTGTACTCAGCACGGTTGGAAACGTGAAAGGGAAGAGATTGGCTCCCTGACCGTAAACTGACAACCAGTTAAGCAGAAATCGCTGGTCGTTGAGGAAAAATAGGGACCCTGACGTCTGCCGGTTGAGATCCCACAGCGGAGGCGTCTCAGGCCTCTGGACATAGTTTTTTAAATGATTAGCAAACAGCTGGGTCCTGACAAGGGCGATCTTTCAAAGTGTCCACTCGCCCTCGTGCTTTGTTTTAAAACCCTTCCATGAAATACTCTCGTTTTCTGAACGAGCGACAGAGGCAGCCAGAGAAGAGAAAGGTCTCGTAGGCTCTAAATCTTACAGGCTCTAAATATTTTAGGCCAGAAAGACCTAAAATAGACACAAAGACTGGAGGCCTGGCCCCTGAAGCACCCAAAAGCACATGCTGGAAAATCAGGCCCAACAGCTCGCGAGGTGCCCGTCGCCAAACCCAGCCCGACAGTACCTGCTCCACGCGGGGCCACCCGTCTCAGGAAACACTCCCGCCCAAGAGGGCTCCCCGGGTCGCAGGGCCGAGACCCCACCAAGCCGGCCAGCAGGGGCGGAGGAGAAATGTCAGCGCTCGCCTCCCCGCACCCTCACACACATCCCTTCCCTGCCTGCTCCTCCTCGTCCTCCCCTCACCCTCCCTCCCTCTGCGCCAATGTGATCGCAGCAGCTGAGTCGACAAGTCATTTCTAAAATTAGCCGGTGAGCCCCAGGTCTGGCCAGGAGACGGCAGCCCGGGGCGGCCGGTGACCAGGCCTCAGAGAGCATGGACATATTTGGTGGCGCGGCCCAGGGGAGGGGACAGCTCCCGACGCAAGCACATTCTCACCCGTCATCCTCGTCCCAGCGGGCCGCACCCCCGCACTCGGGCCTCTGCACTGTGCGGACAACCAGAGGCCACAGGACCCGGGCGAGGTGAGCCCGGGTCTGCACTCCAGCTGGACGCTGGGAAGAAATGATTTGAACCAATGCTGGTTCCTGCTAGGAAAGAACCGATGCATGAAAACGGGCCCAAGGAATACGTGGCAGTGATCACACGCCAGACCCGCAACTGAGGACTTAAAGGGACTCGCTTACTATTCCCGACGGCCCAATGAGGTAGGGTCTATCCCCACTCCCATTTGATAGATGGGGAAACTGAGGCACAGAATGGTTAACCAACTTGCCCAAAACAATGGAGAGGCAGGATTCGAACTCAGGCAGTGCTGGCCCCAGTGGGCACAGTCTTAAACACCACACCAAACAGGATGCTCTATAGACCGCTTCATTCACTGACGGGAAGGAGAAAAGCAGAGGCTTCAAAAGATGGACTGGACCATGCAGGTCCACACTGCTGGCGAGGAGTAGAGTCGGGACTGAAATCCAGGTCTTTCTGATTCTGAAGCTCAGGGTCGTTCGAACAGGACATGCTGCTTCTCTTAAGAAGCGTTTCGACTATTAACACCTGTTGTTACTCTTCTGTCCCCGTGGCGGGTAGAGTAACATGTTCCCAGAGCACTTATGTCCTTCTGGGTCCTGAGAATTAGCATCCAATTGGAAGTTCATCAAAAGACTAAGCGAAGCCCGCTTTGGACGTGGCAGTCTACACAATCAACACAACATCGGGGAGGGTCCCAGGGGGCACCCCTCCGAGGGTGGCGTGGCACATCTCAGGCCGCTCCCCACCAGGTTGAAGAGGACAGGTCCCACAGGCTGCCTTCTCCACGTGGTGCTCCATCCTCTGCTGTTGAAACGTGAACCCACCTGCTGAGACTCGTCTCCTGGGGCTTTTCTGTCCTTCACATCTTTTCGTGACTGTGGGTCTTAACTGATGGGTGGGCATGCAGAAATGACCCCCCGGGCCCGGGCTGGGGTCTCCGTAAGCCGCCACCTGCAGTGATGGTTAGGTTGACCTTACAGAAGCCGTCTGTCCCGAGGGCACCTGGCTGGTCTGCTTTATTCCCCTGGTACCTGTGGGGGTGCATTTTCATCCCCCAGGACAATCAAGTATGGCTCTGACCCGGCTACGATTTAGGGTGGCCTTTGTAAATAACATTTTGCCCCCTGGTGAGCATTTATCTCCCAGTCTCCGGGCTTCGTTCCCCAGGTGGGAGGAAAGGACGAGAAAGTGGAGGCACTTGGAGCAAGGCCCCCAGAGAACGGGTCCCTTCTGGTGCTTCCCGTCCAGTTAGCACGGACAGTCCAAGGGGCTATAGGTCCTTTTGGGCAAAAACTGAGGGAATCATGACTGTGCACACCTGCCCTGGGGTTGTGACCCTTCTCCCTGGAGACCTGGCCTTTTCCTCAGTGAGTTCTGGGTCCACGAAATGGCAGAGTGGTTGTGACATTTTATTGGGGCAATTGACTCCAGCCGCCTGATCATCCTTAATTTCCTTTCTGAGCAGGACCCGTGAGATGCTACATTCTATTGGTCATCTCCGTCTGTCCCGCCAGCAGGAGCCCTGGGTGTCCCCCACCTCGCACACACTAGGAAGAGTGCTCACCCGCCTTCGGATGGTCACGTGCCGTCACCCGGCCTCTGGGGTTTGGGCTCCTATCATCCCCACTGCTATGGGAGAGCCATGTGCACATGCGTGTCTGTGTGAGCACGCATGCATGTGCTTGTGCGTGTGCTGATAAACTGGAGGAAAGTCCCGTGCATGTCTGTGTGTGCGACAATCACGAGAATCCTTCCACTACTGCGGGGGCCTGCGCTGTGTGTCACGGTCCCCGTGGGATGAAGGGGAGCTGTCTCTCTGTGTCTCTTTAAGTGGCAGTACACAGCAGGTGCTCCATAAATGCTTATGGAATGAAGAAGTGAATGTATGGAAACTGGGCTGGAGCAGGTGTCTGAGGACCTGGTCCCACATCATGCTTTCTTCAGATGTCTGTCTGTCTGTCCATGCCCTCCAGCCTGTGGTCCCTTGCTCATCCCAGCACAGGGCCGGGCTCTGAGGGGCTCATGGAATCACTGGTGCACAAGGCAATGAGTGAACAGAGACTCTAGTCTGGAGTGTGGAGGGGAGAGATCCCTGCAGAGGAAACCCCCCAGGGCCTGCCCTCTGACCCAGGTCCAAGGTGGTGTCTGTGCTGACCTCTGGGTATGGGGGCAGGGCATGGGCTTTGGGGCCAGGCCCAATCCCGACCTCGGGGAAGTGGCCTCCCCTCACTGGGCCCCAGGGAGCCTCTCTGTAAAATGGGAAGCCCGGTCCCACTGACTGCTCCAGTCTGCATGGTCCATGGTAGGTATTCAGTGGATGTTTGTTGAATGACTAAATGACTGAATGTAGATCTATACTAGCTTTTCCTAACATCAGCACTACCGCAGAGGAGAGCCAACACTGAGCTTCCTCATGGTGCTGGTGCCCTCTCCCCTGCTGGACTTGAGGTGTCCACCTGGCCCTGGGGGGTTTTCTGGCCTTACTTAGTATACCCCCTCAAGCCCACCCACCTCTCTGAGTCCTTTCATCCCTCTTTCACTGTTCGCCACGGGAACTCCAGCATCCCAGCCTCCCCAGCACCGGCCTTCCCAGGCTTGCAGGAGTCAGGCTGGTGGTGAGTTTGCACCACCTCCTGGTGCCCTTGCCCGGGTGTGAAGTCCTGTAGCCCACGAGAGTGACCCCGAATGCGCAGACTCTCCTTTATGCAGCCTTACCTGATGCTCCCCTTGCTCAAATGTGCACAGCATCCCATCCCATGTGTCTCAGCTCCTGCCCGTCGGTGCTGGCTGGGTCCTGCAGCGCCATCGGGGTCTAATTCCTTTCCTCCCTTATCAGGCCCAGCACATTCCCAGCTGGCCTATGACATAACTTCACCCTAGCCACAGGCCTAGTGGCAAGGAGGGGTGGAGGAGCAGGTCCTGACGGGGCCCACATGGCCACCTCCTCATCCTCAAGCAGGGGGGCTGCCATTTCTCCCTAGGAAGGAGCAGAACCTTCTGCAGCCTCGGAGAGTCCAGAGGATTCTGGAGATCCAAGGTTTTCACGGGCATCGGCTTGGATGTCCCCAGCCCATGTGACAAGGTCTCATTCTTTCCCAAGCAGAGTGCGTCTTGGCAAAGCAGACCTGCCTCGGTTGGGAGTTTAACCATCCTTGGAGCTCGTCTGGTCTGACTGTTAAGTCCTGGGTCCCGTCCTCAGTTTCCCCTCCCTCCCACTACAGCTGGGCCCCTCCTTACATACTACTGGCTTTCACACTTAGTTTTCAATGAGCAATTAATTTCTCTCTGATTTTTATTATCTTTTTCCAAAGCATCCTTTGAGCTTAGCAACAGCCACCCAATTCCATTGTCCATTATTTCTCCCATTTTCTCAAATGCTCGATGGGGCACACCAGCCAGTGCATTCTCTCCCACTGGTTTACCCTCCCAATTCACCTGTTGGAGCTTTGAATGCTGGGCCCCCCTCTGCACACCAGCGGCTATGTGTGTTCCACCTATTTCCACCTATGACCACGGCCAGCCAGGCAAGGCGTGGTCCAGCTGCCACCTCCCATCTTAGTGCCTGCTTCCTCCAACCACACCCGGGACCAACAGGTGCAGATCGGGTTCTCCGGGAAACAGACTCTGAGATAGAATTTAATGAACAGATGTTTATTAAGGAGCGCCCTTGCCACTGTGGAAGGATGGAGAAGGAATCAGGATTAGGCAGAGGAAAATGTGTAGTTCTGATGAAGACCCAAAGACAGCCTGGGCCAACCCACTGTGACCTCTGGAGCCAGGCTGGGACAAGATGGCCAGGGCTTCGTACCTCTGTGTCAACCAGCCATTGGATGTGGGCACCCTGGGTGTGGCATGACATCAGGCAAGGCAGCTCGCTGTGGCTGAGGCACCCCTGAAGGGGCTGGCGGCTGAGGACTGCACCCCAGCAGCTGAGTCAAGGAGTCCTTTGATGCAGGAGGATCTAGACAGCACGTGACAGTATCCACTACAGACTCCCTGGCCCAGGGCATCCATGACCACGACTCTGGACCATGGTCTGCAGCATCGCTGCCGCCCAGAGATCTGCGGGTGGATGCAGAGCCCTATCCTCACCCCCGCATCCACTGACCAAGGCTGTGGGCAAAGGTGATTCTGAGTTGAGCGGGAAGCTCACTGGCGCCGCATTTCACGATTTCATGTCCTCATCCCCACGGTGTCTCGCGGATCTGATCTGCTGTCTGGAAAAATCTGCCAAATATACTGACATTGAGAAGGGGGTGAAGCAGGTGTCAGAGGCAGCCCTGGGCCGCGCGGAGGGCCAGGTCCCCTCCCGCGATTTTTTTTTTTTTTAAAGATTTTATTTTTTCCTTTTTCTCCCCAAAGCCCCCCGGTACATAGTTGTGTATTCTTCGTTGTGGGTTCCTCTAGTTGTGGCATGTGGGACGCTGCCTCAGCGTGGTCTGACGAGCAGTGCCATGTCCGCGCCCAGGATTCGAACCGACGAAACACTGGGCTGCCTGCAGTGGAGCTCGCGAACTTAACCACTCGGCCACGGGGCCAGCCCCCCCTCCTGCGATTTTGACAGTAAGCCCTGCTCCCCAACCTTGGAGGCTAGCATTACCCTCAACATCACTTGGTCAAGCTCGTTTCCTGGCACAACAAGGCATTTGGCCGCAGCAACCACATGGCAGACCTCATGGTCTACGCAGACTCCCAGGAGTCAGAGCCTTGACCTCTAATGCCAGCAACAGCCTTTCACCTTTGGGGAGTCCCTGCCGCCACCATCCCCAACACACTGAGACTCTCCCATCCTCTCCCCAGGGCTTCTCAGCTGGGGGTGGTTTTGCCCCCTAAGGACATCTGGCAACGTCTGGAGCCATTTTGGGTCGTCAAGACTGGGGTGGGAGGATGCGCTGGCATCCAGCGGGTCGAGGCCGGGGATGCACAGGACAGCCCCTCCTCCCCAACTAAACATTACCTGGCCCCAAATGTGCTGAGGTTGACAAACTGTCTCCCGCACAGTTCCCACCCCGGGTTCCCGAGGACGGGGAGGGCCGTGGGCTCCTGTCACACTCCACCAGTACCGTCATAAAGTCTCTGCCAGGCAATCGGGGGCAGCATGGCGGAGGAAGGATGTGGGTATTAGTCTGGGAGTCACAGCAGAAAAGATATTCTCACGTCGGTTCATGCCAGCAGAGTTTATTAAAGAGACTGTCTACAATCATGGACAGAGGTTAGGAAAACCAACAAGGACAGTGTGGACCACAGAGGCTGGTGGCTCCCAGCTCTGGCCTGATGCAGGAGGTGTCGTGTGCCAGGACGGCTACCCGGAGGGCTGGCTGACCGCAGCTGACCCAAGGTAATGTGGGTGGAGGGAGGCTGGAAATATTACCCCAACTTCTTTCTCCCCTGCCCTCTGGGCTCCTGCAGCGGCTCCCTTTATCTGAGCCCAGCCAAAGTCAGATACTAAGGGCGCCCGCTGGTCCAATCTACGTGGGACCACATGGACCAGCCTCCTGGGGGGAAAAGTAGAAATAGAATACACAAGTAACACAAATTCATCGCGGACAAGCTAAAGAAACCCGTCATGATCACCCAGAGAATCCACCTCATTAACCCCAGGCAACCCTGTTACCAATAATTTCGCCTTCTAGACTTTCTTCAAGGCAGAGACGCATCTTCCAAAAGGGAACACACATGGTCTTCCAAAAGGGACCTATTCCGCTTAATATACTATGAACGTCTTTCCACGTCAACGTTCTTCCAGGCCCAAGACTAAAGTGTCTTAAAATAGCCTACTAAAAATGCTCTCAAGATGGTACATTCGACTTCTTTTTTTTTTTTCTTCTGCTTTTATCTCCCCAAATCCCCCCTGTACATAGTTGTATATCTTAGTTGCAGGTCCTTCTAGTTGCGGCATGTGGGACGCTGCCCCAGCATGGCCTGATGAGCGGTGCCATATCTGCACCCAGGATCCGAACCAGTGAAACCCTGGGCCGCTGCAGCGGAGCGCGCAAATTTAAACACTCGGCCACGGGGCCAGCCCCCATTCGACTTCTTGTACAGGAAAAAATGTCAAATGTCTTACACACATGTACAGGAATACATGCACAGAATTACATGTGGGCTACAAGAAATACCATATAGTACAAACGCCTTCAAACCCTTTGCTCTCCCCGAGATGTGATCGCTATTCTGAATTTTCTTTAATCAGTCATTATTCTGAATTTTCCATTAATCATTCTCTTTTCTTTCAGGTTTATCATATATATAGGTATCCTGTGATAAAATACTACTTAGTTTGTCTATTTTGAACTTCGAATATAAATGGAGTCATATTATATGTATTATTCTCTGATTTGCTCTTCTCTCACTCAGTGTAACAGTTTGACGCTGGTGCACGTCCCCGTGGTTTATAAGTTGGCACGCTGTGCGGTACTCAGTAGGAAAATGCTGCATTTATCCAGTCTACTGCGACGGGCACATTTCTGTGTGTTATTACCAAGAACGCTATGATGAACATCGGTGTACACACCCCCCGTCATACTTGTGTAAAAGTCTCTCTGAGAAGACACACACAACTAGGAGTGGAAACCACAGGTTGTAGCATATGCATGATGTTCACACTTTCTAGAAAATACCAAATGGTTTTCAAAAGGGCGGTGGCAACGTGCACAGCTCCCAGCAAAGAGAGTACAAGCCACTCCACATTTTCACCAGCACTTGCAAACGATCAGAGTTTTCATTTAAAATTTCTTTCTGCAATGGAAATTAGCAATTTGCAGTTCCCTGCTTACTAATAACGTTGTGCATTTTTTCATGTTTCTGGGCCCCTGACATTTCCTTTTCTGTGAATCGTCTTTTGCCTTCAGCCCACTTTTCCATTGGCTTAGCTGACTTTTTATTGATGTGGGAGTTCCTCATATGTCATCCACACTAGTCCTTCGGTCCTACATATTGCAAATATCTTCCCCTTGCCCTTGCTCCACGGCGTCTGAACTCTGTGTGTCTTTAAACAAACGAGAGTTAAATACTCATAATCGATCAAGACTTCTTTCTCGTTTTCAATTTTTCTCTGTCCCAGTTTGGAAGTTATTCACAATTTCTATCCTTTTAGTGATTGCCCTGGCATTTTCCTCTTGCCATTGTTTCTTAAAGCCTAAAATGATTCTAGATGTTACCCAGTTGACATTTTTTAAAAAGACTTGTCAGGCAGCCTGAACCAAGACAATAAGAAGACGCCTTGCTGTTTTCGCGGTTTCTATAACTCACATTCACTACTGGTGCTCCCGGCAGTGTTGATCTCTGGCGAAGAGGCTAAGAGCTTAAACCTTCAATTCTCAAGTTTGATGACGAGCCTTAAGACTCCTTCCCAGCGAACTGCTCGGAGCAACACTAAGAGGCCAGTGAGGGCTGCACGCCAGGCCCTTGCATCTGTGACTCCATCTTCCGGGCCCGGCCGATAGCAAGCTCACCTGATGAGTATGGAAAGGGGACCCCACAGAAACAGCAACGGAAAGTTCAAGAGCTGGATGGCTCAGGACTGAAGCGGTAAGGCCAGCTGATCCTCTGCTAGCCGGAGGGGACACAGAACCTGCTTCTCCTGGAAGAGGCACGACCGTCCAAAAGCAGCGCGATCAAAACTTCCTTCTGCACCAGAGACCCGAGCTCAAAGCTGACTGTCGAACCACGAGCACATCCCCGCGACAGGCAGTTCAAGGTTCAAGGTAGGGCGGGTGCAGATCTGCGCTTTGAAGCACATTTCAGTTACGTAAACTGAAAAGCAGCATTTTGTCGCTCAGGACCTGCACCCACACCCACGGAAGGGCACGTTTCAGAATCATCAGCCGGGGCAGCACCTCGGGTCCTTCCCCCTCCAGGAGGCTCCCAGCCCGGCGTTGAGCTCCCAAGAATGGGGAGCAGGTCCTGCCAGTGGGTGGGCTTGCAGACGAGACGGGACTCCAGAACCCGGAGCTGTGAGTTGACAATATACTGCTGTGGATCCACAAACAGTTCCAAATATTAATAAGAATAAAAGGGGGTCTGCATCGAGGAAATACTGTCACACAGCATTCCGAGCACTGTGTATGTTCCAACTGATTAAACCCTCAGAAAATCTATGATAGATTTGGGATGTGTGTGTCCATCATCCCACTGCAGAGATGAGGCGACACAGGCACTGAGAGGTTGAGGAACCCACCCACGGCCACCCTGGGAGGTAGCCGGGGAGCCCAGCTCAGCTCCCAGACAAGCTGACTCCACCACCCTCTACCACTCAGCACCTTCTAGCCAAGAAAGACGTGTTTTCTGACCATCAAGTCGACACTGTGTCTATACATCAAAGCGTAAGTGAAGAACTGGGCATTTTACTCAGAAACAAGGCTAAAGAATAAAAGTAAAAATGTAAAAACCAGTTATTTGGGGCGTCCATGTTAGGCAAAATGTCTCCTTGCCACGATTATTTGCCTCAGTCTCCCATTTTGCCTGTTACATATCCGATAATAGGAGCCACTAAATAAATGCCCCCTGGTGGACTTTATTGATTAAGTGCACTTCCGAAGCTGCGTCTGTGAGCGCAAAGTCAAGGTTCAGGGGTTTATTTGGTTAATCTGATCCCTGGACACAGCCAGCCTGAATAATTCGGACTGAAAACCTTTTTTTCAATCTCCAGCATCCAGACTGGTAAACAGGGGCCAGGAAGAGAAAGCTGTGGAGCTGTTAGATTCCCCTCCTTGAATTCAACACGTGGTTCCTGCCCCGGCAAAGCAGAAGGGACTCGCGGACCAGGGAAGGCACGGTTTACAATGGGAGAGTAACACCGTCATCCATAAGGTGACGTGGGCACAACCATGGGACAGGCAGTGGGAGCATTTCCTTTCTGCCCTCCACGCACAGCCTGAGTCCCTCACACACAGCCTCAGTCAGAAACTTGGAGGATGTTTTCGGCTGGAATGGTCCTTCAAGACCATGGAATTCCTCTCTCAACTTAGGGATGACTAAACTGAGGACCAAAGAGGATGCCCAAAGTGACCGTGCTGGGAATAGGGTCTCCAGCACTTTTTCCCCTCCTTCCGGGTGCCCAGGAGTGACTGACGTCTGCGGCTCTCAGGAGCAGCTCTTGGGAACGGAATGCAGCAGAGCGACGGCTCCATTATGGAGCTGCCGTGGGGTGGACCACCCACTCCATAGCTGGGTCTCCTGTCAACGATTTGGTTAAACGGTTTTCAAATGGGCAAACACAAATACGTTGCAGGGAAACTGGTTGGCTATACAGATCCATTGCCACTTCCTTCCTTCCTGAACGAGCAAAAGACAGGCGGTACTTCTGGCTCAAGGACAGGAAATGCCCACCACGCCCTCCACCTGTGGACCCACAGACAGACAGTTCTGCTCAGGCGGTTGTGGCGCTGGGACCACCACCTCTTTGGGTCTCTGGCTTAAAGGGACACGTACCATGGGGTCTCTCAGCACGTCTGTGTGGGAGCAGGTAAAGAGAGTGAGGGGTCTTAACTTCTGGGAAGAACTCCAAGGTCGCCCCAGGAGTACGCTGGGGAGCGTGGCGTAGCTCCTAGACAAACTGGAGATGAGCTGGACCTCCTGGCCTTCCTCAAGGCCCGGACCTTCCAGACTCTTTCCTGGCAACACGTCTTCCTGGAGGCACGAGTGGTTCTGAACCTGTGATGCTGTCCAGCTTCCAACAACGCAGGAAATCAGCAGAAACGCTCTACTGCAGCCCCCTTTCTCATTATAGTAGCAGCCCCTGCACGAATTCTCCCCAAAGTCAGGATCCTTTAAAATGAGTCACATTCTGATGTCTTAACAGCTTGACAAACAGTTTTTAAGCGGCGGGAAAACAGAACACTGAATGAAGTATCTTTGTACAGATTCGTTTTATTGAGATTTATGTAAGCAATTTATCAACACAGGAAACCAGCCTTGCTGCTCCAGAATCACTAAAAGATGTTGACACTAACCGACGGTGACACAGCACACGCGGGCGGGTGACCACAGACTCGGAACAGCATCTCATAGGTTGCTGTTTCAGACGTGCACTAGTAAACGTACACGGAGAGAGGGCCATACTCCCACTGGCACAATCGATGTGAAAAGAGATAAAAACAAATGCTAATTTTATTGGTACAATATCTAGATTTGCAATATCTAATTCACTGGCTTCACTGTGTATACCAATGCACAATAGAAAACGGATTTCTTTCTTTAAGGGTATCACACTTCACCAAGAATACAGGAAATACGGTACCACACTGATGGCGAGGCAACTAGGAAGACAGGCAGAGCAAAGGTGAGCACGTGGGGAGCAACCCCCCTCGCAGGGCCCGATCCCCATTCTATTTCACATAAATCCTGAAGGGTCCGCTCAAAAATGAGACCTCTAGTAAAGCTTTTATCACATACGAGGCCATTTGCCTTTATGACCCCATTTTCCAAACCATTTTGAAACAGCGAGGGGGAAAGAGTCACATTTAAACGTGCCACTCCTAGAATCAGTGTTCTTAAACACAGCTGGCCAGTTAGAAAGAATGGTGTCGCGTAGGAACTTTCCATCCAGCGCTTGACAAAGCAGGGGCGACAGTTGAGTCTAGAGGTGACGGGAAGAGTGATTGTGGGGATTTGGCACAATCGGAGTATCAGCTCCGAAGGCCAGCCGTCCAGAAAGGATGTATCTATCGGCCCCGCCCACTGGGGGGCCCTGGAGGAGGTGGTGCCTTTAAAAACCAATATACGTCACAAGAGAATTACACCAAAAGGTTTCATTGAAATTCTTTTATAATGTAGCCAGTCTAGCGTAGAGCATTCTGGGCACCTGTCAACAGGCAGGCGGCCTTCTGGAGAGGTAGATGGAAGCAGTATTTCATAGCCAGTTATCTGCAGATGGTACCAAAAGCAGACGCCTCTCCGCACAGACCGAAGGATGCGCTGTTGTCGAAAATAGTCACAGCCCGTGAGAAGAGCCGTTTGCCGCACATTGCTACACGCAATATTTCGATTTTATTTTGTGAAAAACAGAAAGGACGGTCATTCCTTTAAATAACAAACTATACACATAAAAAGGAGCAGAAATGATAAGGAATGTTTCTGAGGGAAACAAACTCAAGGATTCAATAAATAATATAAAAGGCTTTTGTGCTAAAATAGAACTCTTGTTTTATATATATCTGTAGTTTAGCAATTCTTTATGTTACCCAGAAAAAAAGCCAAATCTATTATAATTAGTGAAAACATAGAAAAATACAGCTTAACAACAGAACAAAAAATTGGCTAGTGTTTAGCTTGTAAACCACATATAATATATACATCATGGAACATAAAGCGACTAAGAAACAAATTTCAAGTCCTTTGTAATATGAATACATGATTAGAAATATTTCCATTCCCTACCCTTACAGCAAAGCATATTATATTAGGATAGAATAAAAAATGGAAGCATAGTTACCAGTTTTCAGAGATTTTGAGACCGTTAGGTACAAGAAGTGAGCTCTGCTATGAGTTATTTATCTCTAAAATGCAGGGTTTTTCCTATGTTTCTGATGAAATGTATACACTGTTAACCCATTTTCTGTAGTGTGTTTTTTCAAAATAAAGGCAATTTAAAATTTGGGGTGCTGCATTTACGGATCAATGGTACCCCAGCCCCATCAGGAACCCGGCCCAAGGGTTGGCGAGGGGGCGGGCCATTTGCACGTTCCAGGCCCTAGGACACTGCGGGGTCCCATCCCTGGTACTCCGCTGTTGGAACAGCTCTCTTATCTTCGGGGGCACAGGAAATCCAAAGTCCACTGACTTGAGGAAATCGAGGAGGATCATTTTAGAGTTCAACTTTCATTAATTCTACAGTACAATTTTTAAAAATGTGGCCTGGATAAAAATATTCATATTAACATGAATCTAAGCAATTAATTCAAGGCTCTCAAGCCAACCTTAGCTGGGAGGGAAAGTCATGTGAGATCTCTCAGAAAAAGAATTTTGAAAATTTAAACGATCACGGCTCCCTCTAGAAATGGGCACGGGTCCCGTTATCTTCTAGAGGTTTTATGGAAACGTCAGTGGATGTGCAAGTGTCCGAGCTGAGCAAAGGGCGATGCCCCGACAGCCACCCAGACCCCACTCTGGCCTCCACTGGCTGCAAGGTGACACGCAGACAGGGTGTCAGCTTGGGTCCCGTGAGCCCTCTCCGGCGATGCTGGATGACAAGCTGCCACGGCCTAATTTCTACAGAAAGTCCTGATGGAAAGCAATCGGTCTGTTATTAAATCCAGCAGCTCCATATTCAAAAATAAAGTGACCAAGTCTTACAATAATTACTACTCAACTCCTCTGTTAAAAGGGGAAAAAACCCAAAACATCAAGTTTAACTCAGTCATCTCCTGAGTGCTTTAGGGGATAAAGGGAATGATTTTTATCAGCAAATTAACTCCTTTCTCCCTTTGCCCCATCTCCACCACTAGCCTTCTTTCCGAGACACCCACTCCACTCACCTCCCAGCCACCACCTGTCACGGACCCAGTGAAGCCCCACACCTCTGCAGGCACCAGCACCACGGCAGGCCCTTGGGGTGGGGCGGGGTTCATCCCTCCAGCATCTCTGAGTGACCCGGAAACACTGCCCTGAACAGAACCGAGAAAAAGTTCCACACGCTCCAATCATACAAGATAAGGCTTATCTCACCTCAGCACATTGCAAAGTATTTTTTATAGATAGACATGAGGCGAAAAAAGTCCAACTTTGAGAATTTCGTTTTCTTCTCGGTTTGTGAACATTTTGAAACTGCAGAAAAATCAATTCCACTGTAGAGTCAAATGTTGTATTGAACTGACCCAACTATAAATTCCGAATGAAATGAAAACAATCATCAGGAAAAAAACCACACTTTGATCTTTTTAATCTAGACAGATCACATTGTCGGTGGGTAAACGGTATTTTTTAATGGCCACTGAGGGCCTTAAAACAATTGTTTCTAATATCTGTACGGCATATTTCAAACTGCAAATCAAGCCGAATCTTGCTTGAAAATAGATCATTGCTGTTGCTGCCCTTGTTTCCAGTTGGGTCGCTCTCTTTCTTGAGCAGAATGCTTCCTTCCCCCAACAGGACTCAGCTTTTGGCCCCTTCTTTGCAGATACAGAATTTGAGACGATAACAACAGTGAGTCGACCAATCAGAGACACGTCACAGCAGAACATCTGCATCAGCAGTGAAACGATGCTAATTTCTAGAAGTCTTGCTGAAAAGTCACACTTCAATGTGATATAGAAAGAAAACCCAGGAACCCCAATAACACAAGGGGAATAAATGCACCAAAGAGAATGTTTTAGGTTAAAAAAAATAACCTTGGATTCACAAAAGTTTTTAATTTATTCCATACACGTTGTATAGCAGCTTAAAGTAATCTATTATTTCTAGGTTTTGCTTTATTCATTTCCTTTGAATTATGAGATCAAGACTTATAACACAGTTTTATAAAAATAATATCAACTTCGCTTATCTTCTTTGACAATATTAAAATATCCCGCCCAGATAAATCTAAAATAATGAGAAGACTGTGCTGAATTTTGTCCTTTTTAATGGTCAAACACAGGAAGGGTCACATAGAAAACCAAGAACAGCCACATCTACCAAGACTTGCAAACCAACCAACTCCTGTGACCGCCTGGGCACCAGGCGCAGGCACGGAGGGGTCCCGGAAGGGTCTTGCATCCGGCAGCAGAAACACGGACCCCATCAGAACGGCTGCAGGCACCAGTTCGGGCGGAAGACTTGCCTCGCCAGGACGGCCAACCAGACCCAGCAGAGCAGAGACGCCCCACAGGCCGCCCAGCCGCATCCCCCGCAGCTCTTGTGGTCAACTGCATCCCTGTAACGAACTTCTCAGCCAGGTCATTACACATCGAACGTGAGGGGGGCATACAAGTTTACAGGAATAAGTCTGAGGCTAAAGGACTCTCAGGATATCTTCCAATTCATCTTTCTTTTCTAAAAGAGAGATGAACCTTATATTTTACTCCAGAGCAAATATCATATTTTTCAGAAATGCAAACTGGCATAGCTATCGCCCTAGGTGTGACATGGGCGACGCTGACCCTGAAGGAGGCCCCGTGCCCTCCCCATGCGCCCGTCACCCTGTCCAGCAGAGGCCTAGGGCACAGCGACTCCTCAATCTGAGTGCTGAGCACGTGGGCGCTGGCAATGGAGCCGGCGACCACGCGGTGACAGCCGTCATCAGCCACGCCTGGGAGGACGCGCCCTCTTTATAAAGAACAATTGCTTTGCTGTCTCTGGCGGTTTTTTGCTTTGGCTTTAAACAGAATTTGAATACTAGTCTTCCCTTTTAAATTGGGGGAACCCGCGTAAATAGCACGCCCTCCCCTATGTTCACACAGCAGATGGCAGAACACCTATTTTAATTTAGACTCTGACTAGTAGTTGAGACGGACAGTGACCCTCAGAGTTTCTTTTCCAAAGTAACTCCTATGAAATAAAAGACTCTATCAGCAATTATCTTCCAAATTTTCAAAATAGAATTTCACTAGAAAGTACTTATTTTCTCAGTGAACATGGCGCACGAATGTCCAAACAAGGATTTGGGACGACTGAAAATATCGAGGACGGGGAGCAGACAATCACAATGTCAAGCCATGTACACTGTTAGTGGCTCACTTAGAGACACACAACAAAATCGCACTAAGAACAGGACAAACATGTGGACTCTTAAAATTACTGTTATCATTTTTAGTCTGAGGACATGGGGGACTTCGTGGGGAAGCACTCTGGTTCTTCTAACCCAGCACTTTACTGGGACACGAGCAGGGCACGGCAAGGAGCCACTGGCATGGGCAGATGGCCTCTACGCTCAGATGGGGTCCTGTCACAGAACCCACCGGTGCAAAGTGTCATTCCCTACGGACAGACCCAGGACAAGAGTCAATAGACACAGTGAACCCTTGTTGACACATTCATTCTTCAGCATTCTTTTTTTCAATAAAACTCACTTTAAATTACACTAAAATGGCAAACAGAGCAATTCTTTCCTTCCTTTACACATCCATCACTCCTATATTTCCTGAGGGCAGGCAGAAGGGACCAGAATTACCGCGTCACACGACTGCTTATTGGTGAAACCCGAGAGACTCACCCACAAGCGTTCACACACACCCGGACCCGTGAAAGCGCTGCTGGTTTACTCGAACATTCTCAAAAATCGCTATTGTCCTAAAGGTAAGACCTCTACCGCGTCTCCTTCAGAATCACCGTCCACCTCTCTGAGGATCCACCGCTGGACGCCTTCAGTGACGAATGGCTCCATGCGCCCCGAGGTCCCCAGGCCCTGGGCCCTGGCAGAGGCGGGCCGGTACCTGTGTGGCCCCAGCGCAACCTCTTTAGAAAACATCTTCAGCTTTCAACCACAGGACAAGAAGAAGTCGGTTCTCGAGGGCACAGAAGAAACACACGGTCGATCTCCCCCTCCCTCAGCAGCATGGAACAGAGACAGAGAGAGTCAGCAGTGGCTGTTTATAGACAAAATATGACAAAAATGGACTGGGGCAGTCCATTACCGAACACTGCAGACAGGCAAATGCCATCTGGGCAAGTCTAAGATACGTTTGACATCGGCCATATAAATTGAAGTGACAAGCAGGAATCATCTGGAGTTCTAGGTTCGTATATACCAAAATATGTGTGTAGCAAAGAAAAAGAGCTTTCGTGTCCTCAGTAGTTTCGAGTGCGGACAGATGCGGTGGCGTCAGGAGGACGCAGGAGGGGAGGTGGGCCGACTCCGAGCCTGAGCGTGCTCACGGCTCCTGTTGGGAGCATCTCGGGGTCCTGGGTCTTCCCAACGGTGGAAGAAACCCGGAGATGAGGGACCCCAGCCTCGACTCCTCATGCTTCTCCAAAGGACCCATTTCCAGGGCTGGCAGCAGCCGGGGTGGACTTCCTCCAGGCACGTGGTCCCCAGAGCCCTCCCCGCCCTGAGGTCAGAGGCCATTGCTGTTCCTGTGGCAGAGGGGCGGCTTGGCGAGCTCGAGCAGCCCAGCTCGAGGTTTGTTGAGGAACTTGGGGGCGCGCCGCAAGAGCCGCTGGGCCTCCGTGAAGGTCTCGGTGAGCTCCTTCTTCCACTGCACAAACTCGGGGTCACTCTACACAGAAACACACAGGCACAAGTCGGGACAGCCTCCCCATGCGGCCACAGGCGCGGACGCCTCTGGTCACTACCAGGGTCCTCGGAAGCCCCCATGAAAGCACCCTCTATCTCTCTGCCCCACCGCGGGGCCATCAGCAGTGACTCATGCAGTGACCCACTCCAGGGTCTCTGCAGAGAGAAGGCAGGGCTGGGTTAAGCCCCTTGGACGATCCCCATGCAAGGTCCCCGGAGAACCAGTGCCTTTAGGTTCTGCAGAGACCGCCTCTGACTTCTGACTTCCAGAACAACTCAAGTCTAAAAACAAGCCGTGAGCAGGACCTCTGACAAATTAAAAAGCATCTCCCCGCATGCAGTGCAGTCCTGAAGCTCTTAATCACGTTTTTGTATCTACCATGGTTTCTCTCTCTAAATACACTCTGTACACACACGCCCGTACCCCAGCAGAAAAGTGCTCAGGAATTAAATTTGGGCTACGATAGAAATTTGGGGAGAGAAAGATGGCCTTTCTCCAAGAGGAGTCCCTTTGGTACTTCATGTTTATTTAACCATGCAAACCTCAAGCTAGAATGTGAGGAAATATAAGATCTGGGAAAATCACGTGTCAAATACAATTCTAGGCCCCTATGACACACTGCACAGAGTTTCCAGATCAAGTCATCAAGTCATTCCATGTACTTCCTCCTCACATTTTCTAATATTTGTTCCTTTAACAATAACTGTTGGGCCGGCCCCATGGCGGAGTGGTTAAAGTTAAATGTGCTCCACTTTGGCAGCCCAGGTTCACAGGTTCAGATCCTGGGCATGGATCTATTCTACTCGTCAGCCATGCCGTGGAGGTGTCCCACATACAAAAAATAGAGGAAGACTGGCACAGATGTTAGCTCATGGCAAATCTTCCTCAGCAAAAAAAAAAAAAAAGTTAATTTGCTGAGAACTTGTACCTTGGGATTTCTTGCAAAGTCTGTAAGTGATAAAGCATAGGGTAAGAAAATGTTGTCCCACCAGGCAGCCATCTTTGCTGAATATTTATTTAACTGTTCTAACCTTCGTCTAAGGAAAAACGACATGAAAACTCACCTCACATTGCAAGACAAATTGCTTCCCTCCTTTTATCCGCAACAAAATGCACTTTTTGTCTTTAATCTGAGTTTCTTCCACAGACAGAATCTGTTCCATTGTCAGTAAATTTTGCTAACCATAAAAAGAAAAAAAAAATGATTAATTACTTCACATTATTTCAGGATTTCTTAAGTTAAATGAATAAATAACACCCCAAATGATAAGCTTAGAAAAAAAAATTGGTATTTTTCTTTCTTTGACAATGTTCTAGAAGTGGGAGGAAATGGCTACAAAAGAACCTGAAGAAAAGTTCAAATTAACACATCTCAGAGAAAACCGCAAAGAAAGGAATGTCTCTCTAAGGCAGAAGAGCAAAGCTATTTCCCTCAACGCAGAATTGATTTTTGGATGGTTAGGAACCATATCGATGCTTTCCGTAAACTCGATCAACACAGCCGTGAGGGAACGGCGGAGCGCGACAGGACTTACTCGAGCAAAGGCATGGGGCTGAGTCTCAACCCCGCAGCTCAGTGAATGTCAGGGAACGCTAGCCTGAGAACATCACAATGATCTTCTCAATACCGGTGACAGCCTTAAAAGATGTCACACCAGGGCTATCGCACTATTGCCTAAGGGGATGCTAGAGTGTCGGGGGAACCTTACCATTTTATGTTTGTTTGGATAAATACGCCTGAAACCCTAAATGACAAACACCACCACCATCAACTCTCACATTTCCTTTTGTCTTATTTACACTTAGGAAGCCACCCATGCATATCATGTAGCTTCTCGAATGGAACGCTGAACGTTGACTCTTAAAGATAATTTATTGCATCCGATGTGAAACACAGGAAGACTTTTTTTTAGTTTTCAAACATCCTGAAAGTAAGACAATTTCCTTTCAACGTGCACAAGAGTGACTTACCAGCAGAGAGCACAATAAATGCAAAATATGATCAGGGCCACTCATTATCTGGAAATATTATATATTATAATATATATGGAAATATTATAGAATTATATAATAAGATCTATACAAATTATAACTCAGATCCTGGTAAGTATTATATAATATAAATTATAAAATAGTAAAATATAAATATGTAAACAAAATAATATATATAATATATAAATATATACAAAGAAAATATCTATTTTATATAATATTATATATTTTATATTATATACCACCTACCATCACCTGAGTTGTAATTCAGGACCCCCAAAGAGTCTTATTAATCGTAACTCAGATCCTAGATACAATAACTTTTAGAAAATGACTTCTGGGGCCAGCCCGGTGGCGCAGCAGTTAAGTTCACATGTTCCACTTCTCAGCGGCCCAGGGTTCACTGGTTCGGATCCCGGTTGCGGACACGGCACCGCTTGGCAAGCCATGCTGTGATAGGTGTCCCACATATAAAGCACGGATGTTAGCTCAGGGCCAATCTTCCTCAGCAAAAAAAAAAAGAGGAGGACTGGTGGTAGATGTTAGCTCAGGGCTAATCTTCCTCAATAAAAAAAAAGAAAATGACTTCTGTGGCACTAGTGACAGAAGATCTTGCTTCTCTGCAAAGAATGTGGTGACATGTAATGGCAATCACTCCTAATTAAATGGCGTCCTCACCAAGAGGGATTTAGAAAACACATTCCCAACTCAAAGATAAAGATACAGGACTCGGGCTTACAGCCGTCCACACGTCTGACCGCTGGGGCACTGAGGGGCAGCCTCCCACACATCCGGGACATCACCCTCCCTGTTAACCGCTGGGCCCGCTGTCCCGCTTCCCACTGGCCGTTCCCTCCCCAAGAGCAGAAACACGCCTTCTGCCTGGGGGGGTGCCTTCCCCGGTGACAGGCCCTGCGCTCCTCACACAGCAGGTGCTCAATAAATGCTGCTTGACTTGCCAAGAGAGACAGCGTGGACGAGAACTTTCTTGTTAGCTTGTTCACAAACACTGGCTCCTAAAGGACCTGAGCTGCATCTCCCCGTCTAATGTATGAAATCCCTTACGACACGAGCTGGACCCTCAAAGGCTGCTAAGCAAATTAAATGTGCGTTTTTTTAAACAGCATCTGGCCAAAGATAAATATTCAAAAATTGTAGTTGTTATCATTTCTATTTCTCCCATTTCACAGATGAGGAAACTGAGGCTCAGTCCACGTCATGTGCTCCGAGTCCCAGAGACACCGAGCTGTGGAGTTAAGCGCCTCTGTCTGACTCCGACGTCCCGGAGTTGCTTTCTTTTAGGATCTACCCAACTGCCCTCCAGCCTCCTGACCTCAGCGAACGGCACGGTCTATTTTCAGATATTACGAAATCCTTCCTTTGACTCAGAAGTTTAAAAATTAAAGTCTGCACATTAAAATCTGATGCACACGAGTTAAAATAGAGCGAGCATCGGAGGACGCTTTCTGCAGCCAGTCAGCCATCTGAAGTCCCCAGGTGACGGTCGGCAGAAGGAGACGGCGCACGTGGCCAGCCCGCCCCCGAGACTTACTCGGGACTCCCCCTCGCCTCTCCATTCCAGTCGGTTTGGAAAGAGGTAAAAATATCGCCGCTGCCACTGAGTCAGAAACGGGTTCCCCAGCTTCAGCATGTACCCGTGCATGATGCAGTCTCTTCCCAGAGCGTAATCTGAGGAGCAGAAAATAACCAGAAGTCACACAGGCGCTGGGACAGGATGTCCCCGTTACTCTCAGAGAAAAGGAACTACACGCTTTTTGGAAAAATCAAGTTTGCATAAATCTAACACATTACAGAAACCACGATTTCTGTTTTTAAATGCGTGTTTACTGGGACTCTGAACAACAGGCTTCTTCAACCCTCGACTGGTATAGGAAATGGCCATTGCTCAATATTCTGATAAATTCCTGATGTTCGCTTATGGTTCTGAGAGGGCGAAAGCTTGTTCCCAAGCTATATTTTTATCGGGTGTAACGAGAACTGGAGAAGAGAGAGTCGTTACATTCAAGCTATGCCCACAGCACTCCCACCTTCCTGTGGGACTGGGGATCTCCCTTCACTCTTATAAAAAAGAACAGAGTGGGGGTTTTCTCGTCCAGTAAGCCAAAGTAACACAAGGATCAGAAACTGTTCATTCCTAGATTTAAGATTATGTTTATCCTCCAAATATATGGTTACGTAGACAGACCAGGCTAATTCAGACTCATGTCGAGCCCTGATTACATTTTTATAGGGAAGTATTGTCTCTTAAAAAAAAAAAAAGAAAAGCTTAAGTTGAAGTGGCTGGCTTTGCCTTCATTAAAGGCCTTGGTGACCATGCTAACATCATTCATTCACTCCCTTACCCATTCATTCTACAACTATTACGTGGACACCTAGGTGCCGGCGTGTGCTGGGCATTCTGGATCCAGCAATGAGCAAAAGACAAACTCCTCACCCTCAGGGTCACATTCTAAGGAGGACATTCAGACTGTAAACAAACAGGCCATCCCCACGGTGCCTCCCATGAGCACGGGCAGGAGGGGAAGAACCCAGGGGCGAGGGGACGAGGCGGGGTGGAGGCGACGGGGGGAGCTCCACGGAGCTGCCATGTTAACAGCAGAAGCGTCTGCCTTTCTAAAGGGCATTTAAAGTGTCAGCCTTGGATGCTGACTTCTGAGATCTGAGCCCACGCTAGAATGTTCCGTGAGGAAAACTTCTGAGATCTGCAACCGAGACCCAGCTATGCCCAAATGACTCCCCAACAGAGGGAGACCGACTCATTCCCCCGCCAGCCATTCTAACGGCAGCTCTAACGAAAAGGAGCCACTTCAACAAGGTCATTAAGACGTGCGTTTTTTCTGGGTCCAATCTGTCAAGATTTTAGTGCCATCGTGGCTCGCCCGTGAGCAAATTACCATGGATATAAGTTCCTGTGTAAAATCTGCTGGGCAAACAGTCCAGAGCGCTCTCGATGGACCTGTTTTCTAAGGAAGAGCTTAGAAATAAGGGCCCTTTCTCTGCAGAAGGGAGGTGTGCGCGGTCAGAGGGCTGTGACGTCCCCTTGGTGTGCCCAGGTGACTCCGATGCCAGGAGTAAGGATAAAAGCTACTGGGAAACTGCTGATAAGATGATGACGCCGCAGCAAGACGCCCCACCGAGGCAATCTATTACACAGGGAAGTTCTCTCTGGTCATTCTTGTCCTATAGTCACCTCGCAAAGGTCTTTAATTAGAAGTAAAACGAAGTGATATCTTACTATCATCAACCACAATAAATTGAAGTATATAAAATTCATAAGGTCTTAGAAAAAATCAAGAGTGACGATTTGTGGTGCGTCAAGAATAAATGGTTTATTGAACACTGGATGTAATGAGTTCTGCTTTGAAAATCCTCACAGGGCACTCAAATATTGTAAATCAAAATACGGTTGTGCGATTCTTCAATGCTGTTGATAACATAAATGTATTTATAGACACTTCCATCTCTGGACAAGTGCCCTGTGATGCTAAGTTCCTGACCAGGACCAACTACAGACTGTGCGGGGCCCAGTGGAAAAGGAAAATGCAGGCCCCCTGTTTAAAAATCATTAAGAATGTCACGGTGGTGACAGCAGAGCCTTAAACCAAGAATCTGAAGGCTCCAAGATAAGAGGACACACCACAAAACACTGCTGCCTGTCTTGACATATTTTTATTTATGTCAACCGAAGACTCTGATATATTAAACTGAACTTTTCCAGCCAGAAAAAACTAAAACAGGTTATGGCATTTCCCCCTACTGGAAAGTACTTTATGACCCAAACGCCTTTTCGGCTTTACGAGAACTTTCGAAAATGCACGGCATTGGAAATACTTCGAGACACACTCGCTCTTTTACCTTCTTCGTGGCCGAGCTGCTTATTTTTAGCTCTCTTCCTGGCCTCGAGTTTATCCGTGTCGGTGTTTACTGCTTCGTAAACGGTTTCGGCAATTTCCTGCTGCCAGCGCTCAGAGATCACCAAGGGGAAATTCTTGTAGAGCTCTTGGTCGCAGTCAAGAAGCTTATTTTAAGAAATCGAGAGGTTTATGGTTTAACATACTTACGAAGGCAACAGATTCAAAAGCACCGTAACTGCATGTAGGAAGATAACTAGACGACAGCATATAATCATTCAGAGACAATGGATATTCGTTGTCACAAATCTCTATAGGGACAATCAGGCAACCGGGATCCACGAGTGGTTAGAACTGATGAGCACTTCACTTCTGTTCCTGGATCTGCCAGATTCCGCCCACTTTTCTAGGCTCTCTTCATTACATTTTTGCCAGGGAAAACTAACATATAGAGGGTTTTATTTAAAGTATTAAAAGATTCTAATGACATAAAATTTTATTTATGGCAAGGCTATTTTATTTATAAAAGTAAGAAAGTAGACTCCTAAGGTTTCAGACCCAATGACAAGGGAGAAGCCAGGAGGGCTTTCTAACCACCTCAATTAATCTGAGAAGTGAGAAAACCAAAAGATAAGCTAGGAATTTACCATCCATTCCATGAACCTCCCACTGAATTCCAGTCTAACAGCCTGATCATACGTACAAGTGGGTCTAAAGCTTAAGATACACGGAGAGTTCAGGCCGCGTGGCCTTTAAGAGCTGCTGTAATAAAAACTACACTTAAGGACAACATTTCCCTTCCAAACTATTACTCAAAATTCTTCACACTTCCCCCTAGGTGAGGCTGAACTCTGACAATGAGCAAGGAAAATGGTTTTATGCATCTGAGCCACAGTTTGGTGCCGGAAAGGCGAGCAATCCCACTGATGGAAAATAACACGTTTGCCTTTCGAAAGCCCAAATCTCTCTAGAAACATGATTTGCTCACTCTCTTGCCTCGGTACAGGATGGACAGTAGAAAGGTGCGTGATCTAGAGGGAAAAGAGCGAGCGAGCTTGAAGCACTAGGCCGCAGGCCTTCAGCCAATGAGTCGACACCGGAAGCACGTGGGCCCAGCTCCCGATCCAGGCGGCCCCTCCGGCTCATACCGACCCGTTATCATAACGTGCTGATCGAAGATTGCTTGATTCCTACAGCCTCCCCCTTCCTGCTTCCTTCAGACGCCCAAACCAAGCCCAGAGCTCAAATGCTCGGCTGTTCAGAGTGTGAACACCAGAGGCGCGTGCACACCCGTCTGTGAGTGTGTGAGTGTGTGTGTGTGGTGTGGTGCTGGAGCATCAGGCCAGAAGAGCACCCTGATCAGGGACACTGGGCCAGCCCTGAAGAGTCACAGTAAAAACACCCTCCTTTCCAAAGCAGCTGTTCTGGAAGGGTCCACTCTGCCTCACGTACAAACTGCTCCACCTCCCACGGATTCAGGAAGGCCTCATCTTTACGACCCAGCCCATGTTGTTAAAAATGAATAAAATAAACAACAAAATTTATATTTACATGAGGTGAGCTTTTTCCTTAAAGAACAATGTACGATTTGGGCCCCCTTTTCAAAGATAAAGAATAGATGGCTTCTTAAAATGCAGCTCCCACTGGACGAGGCCACCTGGGGCCAGGACCCGGGCTCCTCGTCATGCTGCCGCCCTGCCACCCCCACTTCTGACTCGAAGCGTGCTGGTTCTCGGCTGTTGCTCAGGAAAAGCCCAAACCACATAACAGCAGCTCCTCGTGTGAGCGCTGACTGTATGTCGGGGGCTTCCCCAGGTCGTCTCATTTATGCCGAGAGAAATCGTGGCGATGGAACCGCTCACGTTCCAGGTGAGACTCCCGCGGTGGCAGGAAGTGACCTGAAGGGTCCCGGTTCGCTCAGCTGAGTGTGGACTTGAGCCCAGGCTGTGACTCTGAAGCCTAGACTATGAGTGACAAAACTTAAGAGGACCTCTTTGTGAGACTCTCTTTTACCATCAAAACATTTCACAGGCTCCCACGTGACGGCCGTTTTATTTTTAGTCCCTCTGATGGACAACAGTACATCTGGTGACAGGAGTCTATGTGACAGCAGTAATCCTGTTAAGTAACTTTGGAAATGGATTGTCCACACGCCCTGCTGCAGAGAGGCGCTAACACACCTGACACGGACTGGGCGTCCAGGACACAGACGCCGCCTAGCGGGGTACACGTCTGGGCACTGGTCACACTGCTGTCCCCGGGCGAGCCACTGCTCCAGACCACAGACGTGGCCGTGGCCCTCTTGACTTCCCTCCTGCCTGAGCCCCAACTCCTGGGAAGCTGGTCCTGCAAACACCCTGATGTCCTCTGGACCCAGCGCTTCTCCTGACACCGCCAATTCTAACAGCTTCCGCTGCCTCCCAGACCCCGGCTGCACTCCTCGTGCCCCACGAGCCAGCTGCTCCCTTCCCCACCATCTTCACACCTTCCTCCAGCCACCTCTGTCCCCATATCCTACGGATGCCGGCTCTGTGTGTCTCTGGTTACACCTCCCGCTAGGACCCTGCGTTTGACGTGTCCCTCTTTTCTCTGCGCCTCGCAGGTGTGTGTGTTAACGGGGCTGCAGCCTTCTGGAGGGGAGGATCTGAGAGGAAAAATGAGGGGGGCCACCAGAAGAAGGGCATAAGCGCAGGCAGCTGAGAGGAGACAGGGAGCATCGCGGAGGGAGTGGGGAGATGCGGGGGCAGCAGTGAAAGTGGGGGCAGATGAACGCTGACACGAGTGATACACTTCGACTTAGCCTCCAGAAGCGGAGGATTCCTCTCTGACTCACCATCTGTGATGATATCTTGTCTACTTGGAAATATAATGATATGAACAAAAGTTCCCAAAATGCAGAGGATTAGAGAAAAAAAAAAAAAAGTGATTATTTCACCTTTGACTGACATGCAAAACGATTCCTGCTGTCTGCTCTTTTCATCCCAACACGGAGAGATCTAAATCCTTAGAAGAATTACGATGCCTGGCTCTTTGGCACGAGGGGACGTACAATTGCCATCACACAGTTGTTTTTCTTGCTTCACACATATTCCAGTTTCATTTCAATCACACATATATCCAAATCAATACAACTCTGACCCTTTTGCAGTTTGTCCAACATAAAATGATTAGTCCACAGAAAGCTTTCACAGCTTCTAACTCATGTAGGTCCCTGACTTCCACGTTCTTCAAATACGCAGATATTCGTTTGTAAGTTACATGCCACAAACAGGCCAACACCAAGACAATCACTCAGTTTGGTTCCCAATAAAAAATCCCCCCACCCTCCCAGAAAACCACAAGCAAACATCACCCTCGTACCTTGACGCCTTTGGTATCCTCTTCGTCAAACGAACCGATGTCAAAGGCGTCGGCAGCATTGACTTCGCCCCGGGGAGGGATCAGGGGTGGAGGATACTGGAATACCCAAAGAGGTGTGGCTCAGGGATCAGATGACCTTACGGTCCCGTCCCAACCCACCACTCCACAAAGGGGACACCGCGCAGGGTATCCACACGCCGCACCGGGCAGCACGGCGTCCGAGCTCATACAAATCAATCACACGTTTCACAGACGAGCCTGCGCACTGAAACAGCCCCAAAGGGAGCCCTGGATTTTAACAAATTTAAGTAAAAAAAGAAAAAGATTCATGCTCAAAGTCTTAAATAATTATTAAATATAGTGAAGCCTCAAAGCTGCCCATCCTCCCGGTGCAACGTTAAGAAAGCACGTTCTCTCGGATGACGGGGCCACATTCGAGCTGCTGCAGCATTCATGTACAACAGGGCCCCAGACAGAGGGCTCCACACCCACAAAGGTCCTGGGGCCGATGCTGACGGACCAGAGCTGGACCTCTAACTCGAACCAGGCGGGACTAACAGAGCATCAATCCTCCACAGTTTGAGTTCATGCAAAAACAAGTCCAAAGCTGACAAACGATGTTTTTAAAAAACTAATTTTGGGGGTTTGCCTATATCCATGAGAATATCAAAATATCTTGAAATAAAGATGATATCCAATTACGCTAATTCTTAAATTATGTGGTGCTGGGCTGGAAAGTATATGTAAGTTTATGACAAACGTTTCTCACACATTTTTACATAGATCTACATAAAAATAGTCACATATTGAGATAAGACGTCGAGAAGAGCTGAAGCTAAAAATGTCTCAATTGTGCGGACATCTGAATTAGCTACAGAACACTGCACCATGTGTTAATTTATACAGAAGACATTTTCAAAATGTTTAACCTAGGGAAATGAAGAGAGAGTGGCGGCCTCAGAGGGAATTAGCCACCTGGCCACACTTGGACAGAAGAGCAAGAACACCGCGGACAGGGGAGGCGGGGGCGGGGACCCACGGGAGCAGAGCCGGGAGGCAGAGACGGACGGAGAGACGGTGGAGGCCGTGGGAGCCGGGGCGGGGTCCCGGGGGGCATACCTTCTGCAGGTAGACATGCTGCCAGTCAACGCCCTTGAAAAAGCTGTGCCCTTTCACCTCCTGTGCGCTGCAGAAGAGAGAGAGTTGTAACAGCGGTGAGCATGCAGTTGGAACTATAAGAAATGTTTGGCAAAAATTGTCTCTCATTAAGAACACAGAAGAAACAACTACTTCCAGTTCTTTAAGAAAGCAAGGAAAATATGTGTTTTTCAAGGCAACACAGGAAACACTGTGATGTTCAGAAATATTGTATGCTGAAGCTAGGAATATTATCCTAGATGATTATTTATTTGGGATGTTTATTGCAGTTTATGACGACGTAAGAGTTTTCATAGATAAGTGTCTATTTTACAGATATATAAACAGATATATGATATATATATTAAGAAACAAGTTTTCCTCATTATAAATCAAAGAAACAAGTTTTCCTGGGGACCATCGTTAAGGCTCAGCGGGTGCAGAACAGAAGCAGTGTATTTTGAAGACTGCCTGCATCAGGCAGTTCCCAGGCCCCACAGGGGTGCTCTGCCAACCCTGAGCCCCGGGGCGGGTTCTCGGCCCCCTTCCTCTGCCATCACTCCGTGGGTGACGGCACCCTGCCCGGGCCTTCAAGTGCCCTGTCCTAGCAGATGACCCCCGAATCTACACCCCAAGCAAGGCCCCCATGTCCGAGTGCCTTCTCGACCTTTCCACTTAGAAGAGGTGAAAAAGTCTACAGCGGAACTCCTGACTTTCCCTCCCACCCCCTGCAGCCTCAGGCCAACAGGCCAAGACCATCGCGACTCTTCTCTTCCCCCAGTCAGTCCCGGGCCCAAGCCCTCCCTAGAACCTCCAATCCTCACGCGATGCTCAGGAGGGGCGGCGGCATCTCTGATCACAGAGAGGATGCTAAAGGTCCTGCACTGCATCAATGCGTCCAGCCACCACCCAAGCCACCGCCACCACTCACGGGAGCCGCCCTACCTGCCTCCTGACCCAGCCTCCACTCGCCACCGCAGCACAGCCCACCCCTCGGCACAGCGCCCAGGGTCCTGTTCAATGATCTCACCACTGCCTGGCTCCGAACTCTCCAAAGGCCCCGGCACAGGGAACCTGCGAGCCCACCAGCCCGCTGACCCGCTCCTGACCTCTCTCTCCTCTTGCTTTCTTAAATCGTGGAAGCTTGATTCCACCTCGGAGCCCTACCCTCCCTGGCCCCTGCGCCTGGAATGTCTGCCCTCCTTCACAAGGCTGGTGGCTCAGGCCCCGCCCTGCCTCGTTGACTTCTTCCTGTGCTTTCACTGTCTGTGGTCCTCTCAATCATCTGACTGTGTCCACAATGTGACCCCCCACCCCCAATGGAAGCTCCCAGAAGGCAGGGACATGTCTAGCTGGGTACTGCCTCAGCCCAGCACTAAGAAGGGTCTGGCACTCAGGGGGTTCAGCAAATATTTATGGAATGAAGGAAGGAAATCCAAGTCAGATTGTGTCCCTCTGCATTTTCACCACCAACACTTGGGTGATTTTCTTATTCTGTTCCACACTGTGCCCGTCACTGTTCCTCACGTTAAATGTGGTAAGCTAACAAGAAGTCTGCCTGCACTCATACACATCCAAGCAACTAAAAATACCCCAGGGAGAAGACTTCTGGTTCAGGTCGGTGACCGAGCACAGGCACATGACTTCACTCCTTCCCAGCAACCACCAAAATGATCCAAGGGGAACGTGGAGGCACAAATCCACCGGGAAGAGAGTGACAGAGGACCATCAGCAGACAAGATGGGAGTGGATGGAGGAGCAGACACTGACGGCAAAAAGTGCCAGAGTTGTGCTCCTCTTCAGCAGCCCGGGTTCATGGGTTAAGATCCCAGGTGTGGACCTATGCCACTCACCAACCATGCTGTGGAGGTCTCCCACATACAAAAAAAATAAAGAAAGATTGGCACAGATGTTAGCTCAGGGTGAATCTTCCTCAGCAAAAAAAAAAAAAAAAAAAAAAAAGTGGCAGACTGCTGCCCTGGGGGCAGAGATGCTGAGCTCCAGGCTCATCACAGTGTGAGGCAGGGCGAGGGGCTGGGAGTCGGGGAGGCACAGGCTGAAGACAGAATGTTGACTGGAACTCTGTACATGGAACCCTTCACACATGCACACTTATGCTCATACCTCGTCCTTTCTTCCTCTGCATCCAACCGAAGACAACTGCAGCTGGTGTTTATTCTAATGAGTGGGGGGACCTATGAAAGGTTCCACATTTTTTGTTTGTTTTTTAGTGAGGAAGATTGGCCCTGGGCTAACATCTGTGCCAATCTTCCTCTATTTTGTATGTGGGATGCTGCCACAGCATGGTTTGATGAGTAGTGTAGGTCCGCATCTGGGATCTGAACATTCGAACCCCAGGCTGCTGAGGACAAGCGCACAAACTTAACCACTATGCCACCAGGCCACCCTGAAAGGTTCTACTTTTAAGAAATTAAACCTGCTAAAGATTTTAAAAAGCAATCAATAAAAGGGTTGGAAACTTAAGCTATCAGAAAGTCAAACAGAATCAAAGCAAAGACATAGGTAATATACAAGATCAGGAGCGTGGATGACCATTCTAGAAATCCCAGCTTCCATCTAACAGGAGTTCTAGGGGCGATCCAAGGGAACGGAGGCGAGGAGGTGTCAGATAAATCAAATGAAGAGCCGTCCCAGTGGGGGGACTCGAAGTCCCGACACGACTGAGAGCCACGTTCCACACCAGCCCTGACTCTTCACGGGGGCGCAGTAAAGCGGTGTCTGCAAAGTTCGGGGGCAAGTACTCTCGGTTTAGAACTGTAGATGCAGCCAAAAGGCCAGTCAAGCTTGAGGACAGCAGGAAGACACTTGAGACATGCAGGAGCACAAAAGTTTACCCCACACGCCCTCTCTCATCTTCTCACATGAGAACATGCTCCAGCTGAAGGGTCTGGGACACAGCATGCAGACCCAGAAACGCGGAAGGCACGGGCTTAAAGTCTACGGCAGATTCAAACCAGGAGGACCAACAAAGGCAAGGGCCTGGTAGGAGGGTGCTGATGAGCAGGAAGAGAAAGGAGGCCAGCACTCTCTGGAGCCCGTAGGCTGAGTCCCCACGAAAGGAAAGAGAAAACAGAGTCCACAGCTGTGAGATCATCTTTTGAAACATAAAATAGATATTAAAAAATTTTATATATATAAAATATATATAAATACACACACATATCATATATACGCCATATATATATAAAACAAAGTGCATGACCAGGCTCTGTAGAAACTGTGTAAGGAATGACACTTACGTTGCCATATAGTATAAATACTGCTTTTTCACTGGCAACTTTTGAAATCAGCCTTTTGTGCAAAGCGCAAAGATTGATTAGGATCCCAGACGAGGGAAGAAACAGCATCAATTTGACAATGTAAAAATAAAACTTAACAATGCCAGAAACTAAGCAGTGGGAGAGAAGACCACAACGCAAGACAGGATGCCCACCTCTCCTTCTATATATTAGGGACTCGAGAGACACTATTTATAGTGGGGGAACAAGGCCCACTGGGGAAGTACATTAATTTAAAGCGTCAAAGGGTAAGCGAAAAAGGAACCAAAAACAGTGCTTCAACTCTTTTGGGAGGTGGTGGAAAGGGACAGCTATATGGAGAGTAATAACTGAGCTAAATCTTTACCTATTATTGCAGGAATAAGTAATTTCTCAAATTAATAAATAAGGAAATATGCATATAAGCACATTCTTTAGCTATCTATATAATATACATATAATATATAGATATAATATGTATACACACATATGCTACTGTAAAAACACACGCATGCACAGACATCTATGACACACATACATGAGTTAAAAGTTGTTTCTTATGCAAACCAAGCGATGGCGGAGGGAGAAAGAGGGGAAAGATCTCTCTTAAGTCTTTTTCTAGCAGCTTTCCAGGTATTACCGTCTGGGTTTTTTTTTTTTTTTTTTGGCAGAGGGAGCAGCGGGTAGAAAGCACGTATAAGATGCAGTTAGTTTTGCATGAGAGAAAATATGCGAGTACCTGATCAGAATGTGAAACTGCCAAAATCACAAACATAATCATTACTAAAACTTAACCAAATGGACTATGCAATGTCGGAATTCATTCCCATCACCCACAAGACTGACTTCTCAAGTTAAGAAGTTAGCGACCCCTCCAACTTGTTAATTACAGAACACATAGGAAAATACACATCTATTTCCCATGTAATTTTTTCCCCTTGAATTGAGATGGAAGATTTTTAAGGACAAGGCAAGACTTTTTTTTTTTTTTTTTTTGAGGAAGATTAGCCCTGAGCTAACCACTGCCAGTCCTCCTCTTTTTTGCTGAGGAAGCCTGGCCCTGAGCTAACATCCGTGCCCATCCTCCTCTACTTTATATGTGGGACGCCTACCACAGCATGGCGTGCCAAGCAGTACCATGTCCACACCCGGGATCCGAACCGGCGAATCCTGGGCCGCCAAGAAGCAGAACATGCGAACTTAACCGCTGCGCCACTGGGCCAGCCCCAAGGCAAGACTTTTGATATATGGCAAGTAACTATTTGCTTTCCGGTAAAGACAGCGAAAGGCAGAAACAATGGCCTACCCGCCGCCGTGACAGCCGAGCCGCTTACTGACGTCTCGCTGGAGCAGGCCCTGCAGGAGGGACTTCAGCTCAGGGGAGAAAGTGTCTGGAAGTTCCACATTCTGGGGGAAAAAAGAGCAGGATTTCAAAAATGCATCACGGACACAGCCTCCTCACACTCAGTCAGATTTAGAGGATAGTGTTGAAGACGGCAGATTCATCACAAATATTTACTCTAAAGAAACGAAACAGTTACTAGTCCTTTTCAGAGTCGATCGACAGGCTGGGGCCAGGCCAGAAGAATCAGAGGGCTCCTCCTCTTCTGCACCTCAGAGGTTTTCCCTCTGATTTGATCTCTTTAGCTTTGTTCCAAGTTTTCTGCACCTTTCTCTTACTATCGGTTGGCAAATCTTGATTTTTACCTTGTCATCTATTTCCATTCATTTTTCTTTCAGAAATTCTTCTAGGGATTGTATTTTCACTGATTTATTTTAAGAAAGCAAATTTTTACACTCGTTGTAACGGAATGAAACACGAAAATTAAAATGCGAATAAAAATAGAGTTTTTAATCTCCTTACCACGGTCAGCGTCATTCGGTCTATCTCGTGCTTATCTTTGGTTTTATGTTGTCTGAAAGGGCTGTGACTGTAGAAATAGAGAACATGTTATTACAAGATGCTGTCACGTAACTTAGCGCCCATCAGCGGCTACTGTATAGGTAAAGCATTGTGTTCTGTCACTGTTCATTCAAAACTACAGAAACACAAGAGCCATGAACATTTATCATTTCCAGAGAAAAACTGACAATCAGATATGTTAGATCCTGAAAGAGGAAGACTTACATCTCATTTGGACCGTCCCACCTTTAACTTCAATGAAATCACGGCACTAAAATACGCTTTAGCCAACATATTCCAAAGCATATTTTAAAATATTAGAAAAAACCTAATTAGCCAACAGGTAGCCATGAAAATGAAAGTCATTTATATAATATCTGCCACATTAGTGTCTGAGATATTAACTGTCATATAATTTTCTTTTTTGGAAAGATGCCTAATAGTCCCTCAAACCACCCACCCCAGGAGGGACAAACCAAAAACAGGACCGAGATGCACACGCTTCCCCTCGAGAAACCAGTGATTTTAAGCAACACGTTCCTCTGACGATAACAGAGATACACTAACCTGGGTCCCTGGACACCCAGAGATCTGAGAGCTCTTACTCAAGCTCCGCTCACGGGGACCCCGGGCTTAAGAGTCGGAGAACCGGGCTCAAGTTGCAACTCGTCTGTGCACTGGCTGTGAGCCAGTCACAGAAACCTTCAAAACCAATTTCTTCATCTGTATAATGGGTATAAACGCCACGTCCCTTGCAGAAACAGGGAAGGGGACAACCAAAATGATGTATATGCTAAAAGCCAAGACAATGGCAGTATATAGTAGGTATCTAATGGAGTAATCATTTGTGAAGTTAATGAAGATGAATCTCACTTTATAAAATGAACGTCTGCTTGATAAACTATATAAAACAAATTATTCTCACTCTTTACCACGTTTTTAAAACTCTGGAGAAGCTGGCTTTTAAAGGAAATCTTACCATTCAAAGAGACTATTAAATACGCAAATTAGCAAATCTCATTGCCTTATTTATTTATTTGAAAATTAAAGAAAGGATATAGATGATTGTACTTTCTTACACTGAGATATGCCTGTAGAATGATTAACCCTATAGATTTGTTTATAAGGCATAGATAATCTGAGGCAAGATATTATGTAAAATATTTGAAAGTTAACTATAAAATGGATTAGAAAGTTGAACACATAAATCAGTGTGATTTGGAAAAAATAACTAAAATTCTACGTTTCTTTGCTCTCCCAGTGATCTGGCCACCTTACTGAATTAGCTAAGTCATGCACCGAAACATTTCTTGAAGAGATGGTTACATCTCAGAGCATTTCTTGTCTTAAATATTTTCATTTTCATTTTGTACAAAAGAGGGCACTCTAACGCCTTATTCTCTTTCTTATCATGCAGTGAAACACAAGGTAATTTCCATCCCTTGAAAGCATTAATTTTGGGGAAAAAAAATCTAAACAAGGTGAATTAGTCCCAAGCAAACATACAGTGATTTTCAAAACAGATTCTGATTGGAAATATTCTTTTCACCCTGATTGTTTCCAAAGAGAAAAATGCAAAAGGAACGCCTTTAAAAAGCAAATAGGATACGACCCCAAACAGTATCTTTTTGTTATTTATAAGATATAATTTTTTAAAAGGATCATACTTATATCGCTCTGTTACGCAAAATGCACAGGGATATTAACATGCTCATGGTTTGAGAGAAGAGGAGTAAAGGTTTATGAAATCCTACTAAAAGCTTAGTCTCTCTGTTTTCCACCCCACAAAGTTCCTTACTGTACAAAAGGGGATTATGTGAAGATCCTGCGTTTGGGCAGACCCTTCTGGATCTGGCTGTCGAGTGCAATGCCAGAGGCCCCCTCACCAGCTCCCGACCCTCGCGTGCTCGCCCGTGTCTGCCCCGGAACGGAGGGCTGTGTCCTGCCTCTCTGGAGAAGGGCGGCTGTGCCCTGCCAGAAACGCTCTGTGCTAAATTTAAAAAGCCCTTCATGAGACCAGAGGGAGGCCTGCAAGGGGCCTGGAGTCAAAGTTAGGGATGCCAAAAACATTTGCAGCACATGGGCCCTGTCCCTAAAAATCCCATTTTATAAATATAGCTATTCCGTGTCCGACTCAGTAAGCAATGATCGGAAATGCTTCGCAGCTCTGCAGTTCTGTGCCATAGTGTTGAGAAAGTTTGGTCTTTCAAGTTAAAAATCTTGATGCACGTCTGTTTCCAATGTATTCTTGATTATTCTTTGTGACTGAAACCAAAGGATCTGTTTCTATTTTGGAAAATGTTAAAGAAAAGCTCCGATAGTAATAATCTCCATTCTGAGCGAGGCACGTGGTGCCCACAGCCCCTGTGTGATACAGCTGCTCCCCCAAGCAGCCGCTTTAAATAGGAGACAGTCACAGGCCTGTCGACGGCTCCCAAGGCAGGCCAAGTTCTGCCCACAGCACATGCCACATTCCGGCTGCATCAGAGAATGCTATGGGAATAGAAGTGACATGTGCAGTGGTCAGATGTGGCTTTGGAAGGACAGATAGAGCTGCAAATTTTCCTCAGATGAGTTGGGAAATTCTTCAAGACATGATAAATGATGGGGGAAAACGCACACACACACCACATCAGAGATATCATATTCACGATGAAACAATGAGTTCAAAAACAATACATCTATAATGAAGTGATTAAAAACTCTTACATCCAAACTTAATTTTAGAATACCAAAAAGATTGCACGTTACATCAAATCTGTGTTTTGAACCTAAGCCAACAGCTGCCAAAATATTTATAAACATTCCTTTTTTCCCGATGGAACAAACTGGGTAACCTCAGGCAGAGCCCAACTCTCCCTAGGCCGACACGCAGGCTCTTCCTGCGTCTGACATCTTCAGGGACAGACAATCAATGGTGACAAGCTTAAGATCAAGGCTATAGTCACATCAATTCTTTTCCTCAACAGACATCTGAAATCCAGACTGAGGACCACGACAGCAATTCCACACATCTGCAACTGGGACACATCCTCCTACGCAGATGCTCTTAAATATCTGACAACATCATTTGAAGGGGAAGGAGGGAGCCGCACCCACACACGTGGCCTCTGAACGGCTTGGTCCATCACAGCGAGACCAGGGATGCAACACGCACTCAAGCCTGGACCACTTCCCCAGACCCAGGCTCCTTGCCCTCTGGCCCGAGCTGTTCTTCTGGAGCGTCGAGACAAAACCACGGGTGCGGAGAAGTGTTTCCAGAGAAGCAGTGGGACGCATTGGTCAGTGCAAGAAGTATTCGCTCACAGAAAATAGAAGCGTAGGGACCCTTGGTGACCCGGTTCGACCCCCCTGCACCGATGTGGGAAGGAGGCAAAGAAACTCGCTCTAGAGCAGAGTTTCTCATCCTTGGCGCTGTTGACCTTCTGGGCTGGGTAATTCCTTCTGGGGGCAGCGGGGGCTGTCCTGCGCACAGTAGGTTGTGGAGAAGCATCCCTGGCCTCTCACTGCTGGATGCCAGCAGGAGCCCTTCCCCCAGCTGTGACAACCAAAAACGTCTCCAGGCATTGCCAAGCGTCCCTGGGGGGAGCACTGGGTAGCGGCTGACAGCGTCTGGTTCACCCACAAGGACTGACACTGTGGCTGCCCTGTGAGAGTGCCAGGATGCCCAGGGGACAAGCTGCTCCCCGAGCCTGCAGACAGGAGGCCCCGCAGACCGAAGCTTTGCCCCCTCACCCGCCTGCTCTACCTGTTTCCGTTTCTTAAGCCCCTGGTGCCCGAGAAAACAGCTGCTCAGGCTGTCCTCTGTGCGGCCTATGAAAACTACAGGACGCTTCTCTACAAATCTTCAAGGTTTTCCCACATGCAACCTGGTAAGGAAGCAGACAGGTGACACGATCCACTCGCCTACCACTGAGAGGAGAAGGCTCCTGGGCACAGCCCCATCGCCTGCAGACCCAACACGGGGTTTTGTTTCTAAAGGGCCCTCAACAAACATCAGTTTAATACGAACCACTGACATTTTACAACTGCTGATTTTGGTAATGATATCACCACCCTCCCAATTACCTTGAATCTAAACCAGCACCGTCTTTGACTCCGATCCTTCCACATGCAAGCATCCATTGGAAAAAAAAAGAAAAAACTCAAAATCACTGTAGTGCTGTGGACTCTAACGATAATACTAAGTCCCAGTACCGCAGTGCTAGTCCGGGTGCTCACGCCTCCTGTCTTTGTCCCTCCTTGCGCCGTGCTGCTGCCAGAATCCTCTTACTGGAAAACAACCCCACCGGGTCCCCCCTTTGCCCGAAAGCCTTCAGCCCTGGGGCCTCAAGAACAAAGCCCCACCTCCCAGCATGGAGTGCTAGGTGCTCCCCAGTCTTGACCGCATCTTCTCGCCTTCCTTTCTGAGCACACCCTCCCCTCCTGACAAACAGCTGACCCGCCACTCACAGGTCACTGATGGGGAAAGCCAGCCTGTTCTGTATTGTCCCCTCCATGTAGAAAACAGGCTTAGCCTGGCCCCAAGTCTTCATATTGCCATCCTATCTGTCTCTCAAATCTCTTCATGTTCCATCTCCACCGGGAAGTCGGTCCTCCTCTCCCAAGTTAGAGCTGGTTGCCCATTTCCGTGGTCCCCAGGACCGTGCCACCCCATGAGTCAGCACAGACCGCCTGGCTCACAGTCCTCAGTGTGTGTCTACTCTCCTGCAAGGTCCTTAAGAGCCGTATGTGGCTTCCTTCCTCCCTCCCTCTCTCCTTCTCTCCTTCCCTTCCTTCTTTCCCCCATAGCATATCACAGGGACTCCAGACATGCTTACCAGATTTAATTTAAATCACTAAGTCAAACGCTGTTTCCTCGCTCCTTGGCTTTACTGCTATATCCTTTCCTGTGCATGACTTCCGAACCAGTAACAGAAAGAACGGCACAAGACCATTCACCTTCATGGCAAAGATTCACCCAATCCTCTCTATTACACACTGGAAGGGTTCTTTCTATTTCAGGGTCAATAGACAGTCACCAGACAGTGACAGGGAGCTTGCCATCCGTGAGGCAGGACACTCCTTCACTGGGCAACTCAAATGCTTGAATGGACATTCTTGTGTCAAATGGAAAACTTCTCCTTCCTTAAAATGCCTTCCGTCTGCAGCTATACAGCGTGAATGTAAGATAACATGGGCCTTCCAATAGCTGGTGCTGATCGTTACGGCTCCCCTAAGTTCTGTGCTTTCCACAGGAGCCACGTTCTAGCCTACCGCCATCTCACCTCCTCGATCCCACCCCAGCCTCCTCGCCATCCTCCAGCCGCCTTCCCGTCGGCCAAGCTCCTCTCCACAAGAGCCACACGGAACCTAATACTTAAGCAGAGCCTCATCCAAGACTTCACAAAGGACTTCAGATCTTCCAAGTCAATACTCCAGACTTGATTTATGGCCAAATAAGACCAAATCCACTTTATCAGCCACAAATCACACTGCTGGCATATGGCTAATGGTTAAACAAATTTTCAGATGTTTTAAAAATAGCCTCACATCAGCTCACCCCCAATCCATACGCAGGGACATTACTATAAACAGACAGGATTTGCAGGGTTCCCTGTTGCATCTTACTGTTGGTTTCTGACTCTTGAGTTAACGCACTCCACAGGTGAGCTTTTGCACAGGGTTTTTATCATCTCGAAATTCTCTAGTGGGATTCTGGATGTCCCATCCTATCTCGAGCGGAGACCCCACAAAGACCTGCGGCGTCTCTCCACGTGCTCGCTGTGCAAGCAGCGACCCCACCGGCTGGAAGGGCGTCTCGGGTGGGACGTGGTTTTCTCTGGTTTGTCTCGCAGAAACGTTCTAATTAGGTGAGCTAGTCTTACGACATGAATTAAGGCCAGCCAGGCTCCACAAACACAATGATTCAATTAGGGACCAACAGGACCTGACTTTCTAAGCAATAATCCAATTTTCGTTCCCACATGAATACGGTAAGCAGAGAACCACTGGACTGTCGGGGTCCTGAGGAGGCAGCAAGGGTGCTTCGAACCCCGTTTTGGGGGAGGACATGGAATCCAGCATCTTCTCAGATGTGCAGAAGGTAAGAGGATGCAGGGGTGCTCTGTGAGGCTTTCCAACAGACACGCCAAAAGTTAACAAACTCCCAGGTCTGTGCCCACATGAGAAATATGAGAGGGGGAATCTTGACTCAGAATTTTTTTTTTTTTTGAGGAAGATTAGCCCTGAGTAACATCTGCTGCCAATCCTCCTCGTTTTGCTGAGGAAGACTGGCCCTGAGCTCACATCCAGGCACATCTTCCTCTACTTTATATGTGGAACGCCTACCACAGCATGGCTTGCCAAGCGGCGCCATGTCCACACCCAGGATCCGAACCGGGGAACCCCGGGCGACCAAAATGGAACATGCACATTTAACCACTGCGCCACTGGGCCGGCCTCTAGAAATTTTAATATCAAGTGTTTTTTGTATCTTTGTGAATGAAGAATAATCAAAAATATATTTTAAAAACTTAAGACCTCCTTTAAAATTGGCTAAAAATTCATTGAACCATTAACATAACTGTTAAGTGCTCCATATGAGAACATATTTTGAGAACGCTTTCATTTCATAGTCTTTTCACTCTATTCCCTCATCTTTGGTAGTTCAGAACAGAGGGTCAAAAAGAACACAAATTAATTAAAAACACAAAATTACACAATTTCATCTTTGCATTTTAAAAAACACAAATCAATTTTGGCATGTTTACAAACAAACGCGCGCTTCTACAATGGGTTCATTTTGAGTCTTCATCCTTTTGGGTAACCCTCAAAATGCTTTAGGCTCACAAGACAGACGTGAGTCATCGATCTCTAGGGAAAAAAATTATCCTACCTTCTTTAATTATCCACATTTTAAAATAACATTTATTCCCCAAAATAAAGCTTATCAGTAGAAACACTTCAACGCAGTCTTATTTTAGGTCTAAATGGGTCGTAACTTCTGAGTGGTACGGAACAAAAATACCAACCATAAGCTTTTCTATAAGCTTACGGGAAAGAGCAACAGTCATTGTCTAGATTAGCATGTCGCTTAAAGATCGCTGTGTGATCTAAAATAATATTAGGGCCTAAGAAGGTCTAAACATTCTTGATTTTGTTCCAAGCACACGCCACGGCGACAGTAGCAAAAGGACGTGGTTCACTCACCCTCTCAGAAGTTTGAACAGCATGCAACCCAGGGAGAACCAGTCGGCACTGCTGTCATACGCCGTCCCCTTCTGGAGCACCTCGGGAGCCATGTACCCATGGGTGCCACTAGGGGGAAGAAAGTGGACAGGCGGTTACTGGAGGAAACGTTAACGGCTCATCAAGAGGTCGGGGCGTTCTTCATTCAATGGCAGCGACTGTGCACAAGGGAGCGGGGACGATGGGGCTGCCACCAGAACGACTCACCCAACGCCCAACGGGAAAACCACCTTTCTGTCTTAATTAGTATAGGAATTAATAGAAATAAATTGCCACACCAAATAAACATGAAACTCGCGAGGTCCGCAGGCTCGGAGGTGAAATATGAATCACATCAGTCCTTCTCCACCACGGCCACGAGGAGCCAAAGGTCTCCTGGGCGGTCGGGAGCTCCCACGGGAGATCTGTGGGGTTGGGGACAGTGAGCAGGCGACCACGCCACCGTGTGATGGACCTTGAAGGGATGGGGACGTGCACTCCGGGGTGGCACCCCCCCGCCCGCGCTGAGGACCAAGGAAGTAGCCCCTGGCCTACCCGGTCAGTGACAGTCCCCAAAGGAGTGAGGAAGAAGGGGGGGCACAAGCCAACAGGTACAAGATGGAGAAATCGTGTCAGGTTTTAAAATCTGCCGACAGGTTCAAGGACTCAGCTGAGCAAACACGAAGACAATTTTCAGGGAGCGGAGACAAATCACCAGGGAGGACACCATTTTAGAGATACTCCACGCTGTCTGCAACCTGTCAGTCCCTTCCCGTTCCGACTGCCACCCCTCCTTAAGGATCTGGGCAGGCACCGTTCCATCTCGAAGAGCGAGAGGCGGCCCGCGGGGAAGTGACAAGACGCAGCCTGAAAGGGCCCCACACAGGCCCCCCCGGCCGCCCTGCATGCTCCCATGCTTCACTGAGAAAACGGGTGGCAACACCTCCACCCCACAGGGCGGCCGCGGGGATTACACAGACGCGTTGGGTTTAGCAAAGTGTGGGCATCTAAAAACCCAACCCGTGCCAGGGATTTCAATCTCTATTCTTATTGCATTACAATCATTTTTAATTTCCTTATAGGAACAATGAGGATCTGCTCAGCAAAGCGATCCTCCATCATTAAAGATCCTGGATCAGCTCTGGGCCCGGCACCGTCTGCCTTAGAGTCCTACTCTGAACAAACAGTGAAGACAGGCGCTGGTCCAGGACTCAGAAAAGCTCCACCATCCAGAACCTAGAGCAGGAGGTCACGGAGCCATGCTGAGAGCACGGGCGACGTCCCTGAGGGCCAGGCAGCCAAACCACTTTCTGGGAAGGTTTAATTTCAGCGTTGCCGCGGAAAACCTCTGCGGTGACCTTTGAATCTGAGATTGTGGGGATCAAAACCCAATTGTGGAACGGTAAGATACGGACAAGGATAGTGACAACGGGTTAATGCAGATCAGACCTGTAAGCTGACACAGGACGCATGAGAGCAGAACACCGTGCGCCTGCCACTGTGGGGTTCTGCTTCTGCTCACACGGCAGCCACGAGCATGTCCTGACGTTTCCCCTGGAGATCTGCACCACGATTAATACGGAAACAGCACCTGAACGTCTGCAGACACGCGACGTGAGACGCGGCTCTGTGCTCTCCGATAAAGTAAGCAGGGACTCAAACTACATACAATGATCCGTTCAAGTCAATGCTTTTATTTTGAATTTTGTGGCTACTCCACAGTTAACTTTTAGTTTATGATAATTTGCTTCCATCAGTAAACGGACTCAAGTCAGGAACCTCACCCACACGCTGCTCTGTAGATGGGGCCGCACCGGGCGAGTGCCCGGATCACACCTACAGCTTTGAAAAGACCTGTGGAACCGGGTGAAATTCCGGCCAAAAATCTTTGGTACTAAGCAGATCACTTCAAAGCCTCGGGGAGTTTGCCCACATAGTGTAAGGAGCACGAGCTCTGGAGTCAGACAGAACTGGATTTTAATTCTAGCCCCACTACGTGCCAGGTAAGTGACCTTGTTCAAGTTACTTAATTTCTCTGAACCTCAGTTTCCATGCCACAAAAAGTAGATAATGATACCTATGACCTATGGGCTTTCTGTGACAATAATAAGATATTCAAAGCAGCTGGCCATGCGTGCCTGGGCGAGCAGTGGTCAGCTAATGACAGGACAAGGGCTGTGGCTGCTGGCACCGCTAGCCCACACACTGGGCCCCCCCTCCCCCCCGGCCCTGACAGGTTCCTGGGCTGCTGGCTCAGGAGGGCAGCGATCCTCTGTCTTGGTCACCACTGCACAGTCACAGCGCCAGCCCCTGGCACACAGCCAACGTTAAATAAACACCTGCCGTGCAAATTAGCTGACAACACTCACGACTGTCACGTCAAGGAAACATCATGATCATCTCGTCTTTATGGGGAGAAGAACGAGGCTGGCACAGTGGGAGGGAGGGTTCAAACCCAGAGCTGCGGACTCGAAAGCCTCTGTTCTCAGCCACAGCATGCCTCCTTTCCTTAAAAAATGGGCATTTCATAGTGCGTTCATCCTTTTTAAGTAGTGGCCCCGCTCTCGTCATTTGAACATGGAAACCAACCTTCCCAACCTCATCCCCTCACAGATGCTGGTCAAACCCGGCGCACCCCGCCCACCTCTCAGAGCCGACAAGGGAATCACAGAGAGAGGTGGGAGTGGCTCTGTAAGAAAACAAACAACCCCACACCCGAAAGTTAATTCCTTTACAAGACTAAGTCTTATGAGCTCTTGGATTCGTATTCAGTTGTGACTACACTAAATGGAAGAAATTAGCATACGAAATAGCTGTGGCATTAAAAATTCAAATGACTCTCTTAAAAAATGTCTAACGAACTCCCTAGGAGAAGCTTATACAAGCAGAGGTTCTGGCCTAATAACTGTAAAGTGCTGGCAAAATGCTAATGCTTTTATCACCATATCCCAGATTCTGTAGAAAGAAACGTGTTTACAGAGACGGCGCGATTCACTGTTAACATCTGATCAGGGCTCTAAAAGGCGGCTCTGCTTTAAGCAGCCCCTCGAAAAGGATTGAAATTCAGAACCGCTTGACTTCTGAGAAGCATCTGCCGCTTTTCTGCACGGCTGCGGGAAATGAGGCTCCTGGGAGATTTTTTAAGAGCATTCAACACGGAGAGGAACGTTAGCTCTCTGTTAAGCGTAATTTTAAAAGGTTCAGTGCTAAGAATGATAAATTTAAAAAGCAAAAATAAAGCAAAGGTCATCTGTTTTTCCGCAAGCTGCCCACCTGTCCACACTTTCCAACCAGATAAACTGATACCAAAGAAAGAGAAACGAAAGCCAGGACGCATCCTGTGCTGTTTCTGGAGAGGGCTGGGACAGCCACCTTAGAGTCCTGCAGTCACTGTAACAACCCCGGCTTCAGGGAAGTCCTCGGGCCAGTGACAACGCGCGCTGATCAAGCTGGGCCATGGCCGGAGGTAGTTTAGGCTGAGGACAGGTCAGCTGCTGGCCGAGGGCTGCGGCGTCAGGAAGTTTCTTCCACACGGTCATTTAGAGGCCTGATGTAATACTCAAATCTAACAACATGACCTGCAAGCTTGAACTGCAAGTAGACGATTTGGTTTTTTAATTAAAATAAGACAGATTCCTAATTTCTCTTCAGAAAAATAGAAGCCACTCTGAAAAGGAAGGAAAAAGTAGATGGAGAGAGAAACTTGACCTCCGGGCCTTCCTTGGAGGGCTGCTTTCATAGCTTCCATGACACGTGGCCTTTTCCACTTCTCCTCATGACAACTTTCAGGCACTTATCATTACCTCTACTTTACAGAAGAAGAGACCGAGGGTCACAGAGGTAAGCTGACCGACTCAGGGTCACACAGCCAGTGTGAATTTGGGCGTCTTGCTGAGATCCCTCCTTCCCACAGACCACCCTGGCCCCTGAGCCCTTTGCTGTGGGTCTGTCCACACTTCCCCCAGACAGCAAGAGCAAGTGCCCCACCCTCGTGTCCTCCCACACCCTGGGACATGGGGTCTTCCCCCAACCAGGCATCATCACATATTGAAATCACCAATGGCAAGAAAAAGTTGGGGGAACACACGACCAGGTCGGGGTCTGAGTGAATAAACGAGTGGCCTCAGAGAAACGACAGCAAGCAGTCAATGCACTACTCACACGCTGGCGTGTGGCTTCTTTTTGGAAAAATCACAGGCCAGGCCGAGATCTGATATCCGCACGTGTCCGTGTTCGTCCAAGAGGATGTTTGCGGGCTAGAGAGAAAGAGAAGATGATCTTCAAGAGTTCCCAAAATGCCTGGGGGCTTCAAGAACTTCTAAAACGACAGGCACACGTATTTTACTGTTTCACCACAGTCTGTTCCTAAACACCAATGCTAGCTTATATTATCACACCCAGGGAGGGCGTGACACTGAGAATAGTGTTTTTCATGTTAATTTCAGCAGGAAAATGGTAATGACAGAAGCGAAGGAGTCTACTCGTTCAACAGTTCACCACAGTTGAAAGCTCATCCTTCTCACGCCAAGAACAGCGATCTGGCCAGGACAGCGGCCTGTCCACAGAGCGGGTGAGGCCGCCAGCTTCTTGGCTTCGGCCAAGGACTTCGGAGAGGAAGGCCACCAAGCACAGAACAGAAGGAATCTTACGGGAATGTACAAACGCTGACCTAAGAGACCAAAAATATTCCGCAGGGCCACACCAATCCCGATAAATGTCATTTCTGTTTGTTGGTACGTCACCAACCCAGGGCTCGACCAAATGACCAAATACAATTTTGACCGCAACTCTGATGAAATGTGTCCATTAAGATTAGATTTACTCAGCATAATCACAGCAAACAAAGCTCCTCTCTCTAACATACACTGAATTATAGTCATCTTAATGATATTTTTCTGCTGGAGATCAACTATTGTTTTCCTTGAAATAAAAATAATGCCATGCTATTATAAAAATGAAGCATGAATAATCATGAGTGACTAGAATTAAGTTTGAATAGAAATTAAGCCCGCTGTGCACTAAATAGCTTGGAAAACAAAAATACAGCATAAAGATGATTAGAAACCGGTTATAGATTTAAATTAAAATGTATTACAATAGCATTTCACGGGCCTTCAGATGCATTTCACTCTTCTGCAAAAATCACATGAGGAAATAAAATGTCATGTGCCAAGCAGCGTCTAATTATTTCTAGTTCGATGAAAATACATTTTTTCCTCTTTATGTTCATATGGAACTAAGGGAATAATTCTTTAACCTTGAAGAAAGCTTCAAAATTTACAAACATTTTGTGAAAAAAAATATTAGGCTTGAAAATAAAATATTTTAGATTCTTAAAGGGGAACCTTAAAAAGCTAATGCAAAACATATTAGCTCCTTAGAGAAAGGAACGCAATCTGTACATTTCAGTTGGGACATTTCAGCTGGTTTCCTTGGGTTCATTCAAAAAGGAATCTGCGACAGGAGGCAAACACATTCTCCTACTGGGAAACTGCCACTCCTGTCATTGTTCTTCTCATTATTTACACATTTATGCATCTGCATGAGCATTTCTACATCCTGTCAGGGTCCCCTTTATCCCTCCCCCGTCTGCAGACTGCTGGCTGGATGAGTGACACCACTGATGCACGGAGCGAAGTCCTACCTCCCCCATTAACACAGAACCCGGGTCCCAGCACCAAGGTCTGGAAGGGAGGAACTCGGAATAGACTGAATGCATTTTCTCAATCCAGTGAGGTTTTCAAGAGAACGAGAACAGAAGCCCAAGCACAGCAGTCTCGGGCTACGAGCTGGATCTAAAAATCTAGCCGTGATTTTCAAGGCAGTCTCAAAACAGCATCAAGCTCTGAGAGTGGCGACTGGGGGAAGCTCTGCAGGCTGATCGGCAGCCCCGCCCCGCTGGATCAGCCTGGCCTCAGATGAGTTACGACCCGGCCACGTGATGTCTTGGTTCACCGAGGTCTAAGCCACGGGTGAGACGCATGGTCTCCGCTCGTTCATCTTTGTACCTCTCCGGTTCTAACACAGAGCCATGGCCAAATCAGCTGCTTAGTGACCTTTAAGTGAATTACAATAAATTGTAAAATGGAAGACACCAAGAATGCCTACCCTGCTTTTCGTCAATTAACCCAGGAAAATGTCTGAGTTAGTGCATGAGCTGTACCAGGCACTGTAGCAGGCACTGAGGGACAGTGACGACAGGGGGTGGACACGAGGTCCCAGAACAGAGTGTGCAGTCTGCAGGAGGCCCACAGACGAAGACGTCATCGGGGCTGAGATGAGGAAGGCGACAGGATGCAACGAAACAGAGAACAAAACACGGACTGCGCGGGTCCAGCAGACAGAGCGAGTGCGCGAACGGCCTCACCTTCAGATCCCTGTAGACGACAAACCGGTTGTGCATGTGCTCCAGCCCCAGGATGATCTCCGTGGCATAGAACCGCATCTCCTTCTCAGAAAAGACCCCGTGCTGTGAAAGGTGATAGTGCAAATCGCCCCCTGCAATCAGAGACGCCCGATTTAATGCAAAGCGTGTTCATTTAAAGGGAACAAAAACTGCTGTCCTCCTGAATAGTTAGGACGCGGCAAAAAAGGTCAACTGTGCTTCGGCTTTGTCTCTATGCCTCTCTCTGGTTTCTGCAGTTTGACAAGACACTGTAAAAATTATAGCGAAAACTTCGACATTGAGAAGACTGGACGTAGCAATGACCGGGATGATATACAACAAAGTGACCCGTCTCGGGCTGGCAGCGCGGCTCCCAGATGCACCATCTCAGGCTGCGCTGAGCTACTGTGCTCCGATTGCTTAAGTCCTGTCTACTAACCGAACCGACCTACACAGTGATCCAGTGCGTGGCTCAGCGACTGGCTCTGTGGGCAATACACGAATAAATAAACAAACTGATTATACGGAGAGATATTCGATAACGCAAATACAGCTAAATTTTAACTGGTAAAATCCAGGAGGCAGGTATTTGTGGGTGCCCAGGAGTTCTTTCAATTTTGATATATGTTTGAAATTTTTCGTAAGAAAATGTCGGAAAATGTAAACAGGCAGCCTAAAGTTACAGAGACAGAAAATGCCACCAACAGGGTAAGGAAACGTTTTATAAACTGTAAGGGAAAAGCTTCTATTGATCTATAAAAGTTAGTGTGTGTCCAACCTTACTGCCCTGGCTTTACAAGACTCCTCTCTTTCACAGGCACGCACTTCTGCGAACTACGACCAGAACAAGATGTAAAGGGTCTCCAGTATCCCAGAAGGGCCCTACCCAGTCAGTACCTCGGCTCCCGGCCCCTGGTCAGCAAAGGGGACCCTACTCTCGCCTCTCCCACCATCGATTAGTTCTGCCTGTTCTGACAGTCACGTCAGTTGGAACACACAGCCTAGATGCTGCCATGTCTGATTCTTTCACTGTTGCGTCTGTGAAATTCCTTCATGTTAAATCAAGCGCTCAAAACACAATAAAACTTCAAATGAACTTCAAAAAAACCTAGGTATTCCATTTGTTGAACTGTATGCCTCTTTATTTTAGTTCTTGTTACTAAAAACCCTTTGAACACATACCATGCTGCTTTCTAGTATTAGAAACTACTTTTCTAGCTATAAAGTTTTCGGCACTCTCGGGGTCACTATGCCTAGGTCAAAAGTTCAACTTATAGTACTGCAGGTTTTGAAGGGGCAAGAGATTGGGCAAAAATCTGCACTGGCCCAAAGTCAGTCCTTCCAAGTTGGTTTTTAAATACATTTCTGTCTTTGGCCTTTATTATGACGACGCATTTCATTCCTAAAAGTTGGGGGGTCAGGAAACAAGCTTATTAAAGATCTAGGCCAGCTGTATTCCAGAAAATTGAGCTTCACTATAAGTGTTTTATGAAAATCTTTTCTAGAAAATGCAACTTCCTGGGGAGAGATGACGAAGGCCAGAGGGAAACTGCAGTCAATATTTTTAAACGAATTTTAACTGAAAATGGAAGAGTCAAAGGTTTCCTTAAACTTCAGGGGGAACCTCATTATCTGAAAGAGCCGAAGTGCCAGTGTGCCTAAATTAACGCATGCTGAGCTTTCACAGCGCGGCGACGTGTGTGAATGTCTCCAGACTTCCCGAGTGTGGCTCACCGTTCATCAGATCCAGGATGAAGCAGAGTTTATCCGGAGTGTGGAAGGCGTAGGTCATACAGACAATGAAAGGACAATCCTAGAGTGAAGAAAACAAGTGCATAAGAAAAGCAAAAGCTGTCGTGGAAAGCATATCTGCCACCAAATACCACGTGTAGATTTTTCCCCACACCACTGCCCTGCCCATCGAGTACAGACACCCACGTGGTAACTTTAACAGCCGCAGTAAAACGCATCTGGTTACTGATAAAATACACAGAGACGTAACAGCACCAATTGGAGCAAACTCGAAGGTCCTCTCTCACTCGGATTCAATCTTGACTCTTCTATCTACATCTTCCAAAAACTCAGATTCTACAGGAAAATATTACTGCCTCTTTTTGCTGGTCTACATTTTGGTTCTGGCTAGTCAAATATCCATTTCAATCTCTGATTCTGAAGTTGGAAAAACCATACCACGGGAGGAAAAATGTCATCTGTATTATCATCTTGAAACATTCAGAATAAACACGGAATTAAATTAGCTTCCGAAAGTGGAAAAAAATACCAGGGTCAGGAACTGAATAACTCAATTGCAAAGATGTCAGCTTTCCCCAAATTAATCTATAGTTTACATGCAATGGTAATTAAAATGAACATTTACACGCAGATTCTAAAATTTATACGGAAATGTAAGCAGCCAAGAAAAGTTCAGATATTCTTGAAGAAAAACAAACCTGGGAAATTTATAGTGCAAGAAATGGACTTATTATAAAACAAAAGTAATTCAGACAGTGTGGTCTTAGCCCAAGGACAGACAATTAAGCCTAAGGAACAGAACAGAGCATCCTGAAATAGACCCGCACATAAAGGGTCGTTTGATGTGTGATAAAGTGACACAACAGGGCAGGGGGAAAGGACGACCTTTCCAATCAGCAATGCTGGAGCAGTGGGATATCTGTACAATAAATATCAACACTGACCCCTACTTCACACCACACGCTGAAATCAACTCCAGGTAGATACTGATCTAAATGAGCAACGTAAAGCAAGAAAACTTCTGGAAGAAGAAAAAAAAGAACATCTCCATGATCTTAGGGTAAGTAAAGATTTCTTAAATGTGCCACCAAAAGCACTAACCATAAAAATATTGATAAACTAGACTAAAATAAAACAAAAAACTTCCGTTCATCAGATGACACCATTAAGAGGGTGAAAAGACAAGCCACAGAATGGAAGAAGATATTTACAATCCATAAACACACAAAGGACTCATATCTAGAATATATAAAGAACTCTTACAAATCAATAAAGAAAAAGGCAAACAACCCAACAGAAAAACGGCAAAAATAATAATAATAAAAAGTAGGCACCTTACATAACAGGATACTCTAGGGCGGGCAAGCCCATATGAACAGATGCTCAACCTCAGCTGTCCCCAAGGAAATGCAAATTAAAATCACAACAGGCTGTCACTAAAACCCAAGAAAATAGCTAAAACTTAAAAAACCGACAATATCAAGTGTTGAAAGATAGGAAGTAAATGGAACTTTCATATACGGCTGCTAGGAGTATCCAACGGTACCACCAGTTTTGAAAGCTGTTTGGTGGTATCTCCTAAAGCTGAGCGCCACCTGCAAACCCCACGACCCAGAGATTCCACTCAGGGTACCCACCTCACAGCAGTGTGTACTGACATGCACCAGAGGAACTGCTCGAGAATGTTCCTCGTAGCACTATTCGAAACAGCCCAAACCAGGAGACAGCCCCAGTGTCCACCAACAGTGGGATGGATACATAAATTGTGGCCTCTTTATGCAATGGAATATTCTAGAGCAGGGCAGTAAACTTTCTAGGAAGGGCCAAACAAGTAAATATTTCAGGCTTCGCAGGCCCCACACAGCCTCTGTCATATATTCTTCTTTTCTTTACAATCCTTTGAAAACGTAAAAATCATCCTTCGTTCATGGACTGTACCAAAAAAGGTCACAAGCCAGACTTGGTCCACGGGCCACTCCTAACTTGCTGTCCCCTGTATTTAGTCACAGAATGCACTAGAGTTTTGGTGGTGAACACGAAGTAGTCTACACAGAAGCCGAAATACAATGTTGTACACCTGAAATGGATAGAACATTACGAACCAAGGTGACCTCAGTTAAAAAAAAGAGAGAAGGCACTATTGCCGTGTGCAACAACACAGACGAACCTCACAAGGAAGGCTGAGTGAGAAGCCAGACACAAAAGAGAACGCTTACATGAAGTTCAAACCCAGGCTGAGCTAAATTAACGGTGCTAGGAACCTGGGTGGTAGTTAGCTCGGGCGTGGGGCGGGGCGAGTGACGGAAGGGGGAGGCTTCTGGAACACCGGTAACTTTCCATCTCTTGATCTGGTGCTGGAGACACACGCACGTGTTCCCTTGTGGAAATCCATCGTGCTCTGCCAGAACTACCAGGCCTATTTAGATTCTTTCTATACAGCGAACACTTGCCACTCCACCGATTCAACTAAAAAATGGCATAAAATATCTATATCCACTTTCTCAACAGAAACAAAGAATTACTAACTTCCACAGAAAAGATTCAAGTTTCAACAGAATAATCTATAAACAGAACTGGCATTGTTCAACCGTCTGTATTAACGGCCTACAGATAAATTGGAGCTAACATATTCCTATACGCTAAAGATTCATGAACTTGAATTCAATTTCCATAAATCTTCTGGAGGAAATTGCTCCAGAATGAACTACAAAATTCATTTTGCGGTTACCTGGTTTTCCTTAGAGTTCTGTTGAGATGGTGTTCGTTTTTACTGATTTCAAGATTTATTTTGCTTGAAAATAAGTGAAACAAGGGTGCTATCCCTTTTCTATTAAAAGCCCTGTGGCCTTCCTGGGCACCATCCCACTGGGAACCCACCTGTTTCACCAGAAGTTTCTAAAAGCCCGCTGCAGGCGCTCATTCTGCTCCTTCCTGAATGGGGTTCCCCACAAATCTGGTTCCTGATCTGATAGCAAACTGACCTAGAGAGAAGCGGGTGGACCCAGAACTTAGCACAGCCGGGCTCTTTCCCAGCTTGAGAGGGCACCACACTCACATCTCCACGGGGACAAGCAGACCCCGCCAAGGGGGATTTCCACACACGATGGTATACAATCCTTCTAACAACGGCCCTGAGAGAATGGCAAAAGAGTCAAGTATTCTTAAGACATGATGTTACTGGATGGGACGTGAATTGTAAATTGGGAATCATAGGCCACCTGAGTAAGAAGGGCTCTCACAAAAAAAAAAAAAAAATCACTTGGTCGGACTTCTTAAAGACAAGGAAACTAAGCCCCCCAAAAGGGAAATGACTTGGTTGAGGTCACAAAGAAATGTGGCAGCCAGCCAAGAGTCAACCCCCAGGTCCCCTGGCCTCTCCAGGGTTCTCTGATGCGAGGCTACTTATGAAGGCCAGGTTTCCATGGCGACAGAAAATAAAAGCTCGGTTAGAGGGCTAGGATTCAGTTCCCTCTACAGAACCCAAGGACTGCAATCTGCATGGCTCAGGCGCTGAGCAGACGCTCTCCTGGGTCTCCTGTGGGGTCCGAGTCGCAAAGGACTGGATGGCGACCAACGTGGAAAAAGGGGCAGCAATGTAATGCCGGGGTTGATACAGTTCCCAAGATAATGCTGGTGAAGACGCTCTGCCTTCGTTAAAAATTAAAGGTCACCAAGAACTGGTAGATTTTCAGAGGCAAACCCTCAGCCAGGAACTCTCTTCTTTGATTTCCTACCGGCAGGGAGCAAAACAGCTTGCATTCTGCAGGAACTGTAGAAAACTGTGATAAAATGGACGATGAAGCCGCTCCTGCAGAAAATTTCCCCACACCGCGGTGCAAGGAGTCTTTTCAAACTCATCATGCTGTCTTCATCTTCAACACTCTTTGCTTCCAATGGCTCTAAGATTCTTAACAATCCTCAATACGGGCCTAGAAGGCTCTTCACGGTCTGCTCTGGACTCCGTCTTCATCTTGTGCTACTCGGCCCATCCCTTCAGGCCCAGCTACGCTGCCTCCCGTGAGGTCCTAAAACACTCCTCTGACTTCAGAGCAGCACCCTCGACGCCGTCTCCACCTGGTTAAATGCCTTCCGAGCTGGGGGTACCTGTCCCTCACAGCTCCAGCCACGTGTTCCAGTTATGCACACATTTCTGAGCTTATCTGCATACTACCACCTTCTCGCTTTCTAGGCGGCTCTAGAACAGCAAGAGCCGAAGTCGAGCTCTGGGAGCCCCCACCTCGTGGCAGAGCGCCTGGCACCACCCAGACCCTCAAATATGGCTCAAGGACCAAGCGAGTCACCTCTGATGAACAGGAAGTGACTTATTTCAGGAACGTGCTGTCTGCCCTTCCAGCTATGGACATTCTCCACCCGGTTCTCAGACATGCAGATGCCCTTTTTTCTAGCCAAGAATTACAGAGTAAGACGGGGGCAGTAGTTCCTGCTGTCTCTGGGGGAGGAGGGGTCGGAATGCTCAATTTGAGATTGACAGAAAAACAGACCTTCCAGTAAAAAGAAAGCTGCGACGAGCGGCTGCAGTCCAGGCTCGCGCCATCCCCCAGGAGAGCGTGTTGACACGGGCTGACCTACCATCTAACCAAATGCGGCAATTTTAGACTCAAGATCACCAAAAACCTCGAGACAGTGGTCTTTGATTAGCAAAAAATCTCCAACTAACTTTCCTACAACTCTTTTGCTTAAATTATGTATTTAGAAGTGACAAAAATACTAAATAGTTTTGGCGTTTGAATAAAAAATATAAACAATTCTTTAGAATTAGTTCCAACCAGTAGGCCAACATAACCCCAATTTTTTCTTTGTCTTCATTCCCTTAGGGGCAAACCAGTGAGAATCTATACCACTACTCAACCACATTCTCCCTCACTTGAATACAACAAAAAAATGCTACATGAAAATTGTACGTATACTTTCCCAAAACCCAACATTTTTTTCCATAGGCTTTCTCGAGAAGAAAGACCTAGGGTTTTGAGATAACTCATTAAAAATTAGTATCTTAATAACCACTTACACTATGCAGTATGCACACATCCACATCTGAAATTTAAGACGAAGACGTTGCCAATGGAAACGAGAAGCCACTGCCATTCACACCGAGTCCAACACGAGGAGCAGGCTGCTCAGTTGCCATTGCAGCCAGCTAAAACCTTGGTCACACACACACAGGACAACTCTTATTTGAAATGCTTCACGTCCACAGGTTGGGAGGCAGACACACATATTAGAAATTATTTATAGCGATGGCATTTTCATTTGTTATTGTTGAGCTAAATTATGATATTCTCTTGCTTCCACAGCAGATAGCCTTTCCAGAACCACTTAAAACTAACACCAGAATAATATAAACTACAATACAATAAATCGATGCGATAAAAACATGGAGCCCATAAAACGATGGCGGGAGAGGAACAGTGGGGTGCCAGGAGTCCAGAGACGCTGGGCAAGGAAATGACCCTCCTGGGTCTCAGGTTCCTCGCTTACTAGAGGAAAGGGGTTCTTGGATTCACCATGAAGATTTGATTTGTTCAAATCCTTTGGGTGAAGATGACCTTATTTAGCACCCAGCCAGGATACGCAGAGGGCCGCCCACGTCTCACCGTGTACAAACCCTCCTGGCTCAGTGTTTAACAGAAAACTCTCATGTGAGCTACACAGCATGCGACCGGCCACTCCATGTTCACTTCACGCCTTTCTTTCTAGATCCCAACTCCCCAGCCTTCTCGGAACACTGGATGGAAACAACCTGCGGGTGCACACAGGCGTGCCCAGGTCTCTGGGACGCTGGGTTTTTCTGGATGTGTCTTTATGTGTACACTGGCGACGGTACAAATAAATCAGAGCCAAGCTTTGGGTCCTGGGGAACACCATTAACAGAAAAAGACATCAGAATGGGAAGCTGTTTGTCAAGTAAAGAAGACACAAAGTCAATGTTTACACGTGTGCTGAGCTAAAAATGAGAGCTGGGCACGCAAACAAAACGTCCAACAGGTAGAAACACTGCTAGAAACGGACAGGGCCAAAGTCCACCGCAGGTCACAGCGGCCAAGTGCTGAGAAGATAAAGTCACCTTCAAAGGACACACAGACTGGGGGCAACCCCAAAGGGACAACTCAGATTTGACTGGCCCACGTCGCTGCCTCTCCTTTTATGAATGACAACAGCTACTTTTCTCTTCCTTTTTCTTCTCTGGGTTTCCTTCTCAGTCGACAACAGCCGATTCTTAATTATACTCAAGTGATTCTTTTCTTGTTGCTATGATTATTTCCTGCCATCTCTGCAACGACACTTGCAAAGAAGGCAGGCATAAACAGGCAGTAAAGGGAGAAGTCGTGGGCGTGCGTAACGATGTCTAACTCCCAAATGAAACAAAGATAATATCTGAATTATACACTTCTCATATTAACTTAGAGATGCTGCTGCCTGCATTCTATCCATTCTAACCCACCCAAGAATTGGTTAGCCCCATAAGTCGCCAGAAAAAAAAAAAAGCCTGCATTTTTAATAAATTGTTCTAAAACAAATAAATACAGAAAAGAAAAGCAATGCTCAAAATTGAATACTTACTCCTGTACTCACGAGAGACAACATAATCCTTTCATTTAAGGCTAATGTTTCTCCTTGTTTCATCTTGATCCTCTTCTTATCTAAGCATTTCATAGCATACCTAGAAACATACATATTATTGAAAAATCCACACCAAAAATATATCTATGCTGATTTAAGTAATACACATCATACTGGAGAAAATTTCTCAAGATTGGACAGCATTTTAAAAAAGCAAAATGGCACCCAAGTGCCATGCAAAAAACTTTTTTTTTTTTTTTTAATTCGCATGTATTAAGAAAAAAATCAGGGGCCACAGTGGTTAAGTTCGCAGGTTCTGCTTTGGTGGTCCAGGGTTCGCTGGTTCAGACCCCGGGTGCAGACATGGCACCGCTTGGCAAGCCATGCTGTAGTAGGCGTCCCACATATAAAGTAGAGGAAGATGGGCATGGATGTTAGCTCAGGGCCAGTCTTCCTCAGCAAAAAGAGGAGGATTGGCAGCAGATGTTAGCTCAGGGCTAATCTTCCTCAAAAGAAAAAAAAAGTAAAAAAAAAAGAAAACAATCAACTCCCCCCTCCAGGAAGCAGAGCATCACCCACTCCTTGGTGTGGGCTGCACACAGTGACTTCCGTCCAAAGAGCAGAGTACGGAGGAGACGGGACAGTAGCCTTGTAGTGGAGAAGCCTGACAAGCACGACCTCAGCCAAGTGGTCAAGGTCAAGGTCAACCTCGACAGGCATGTTAATAACATGTACCCTTGATGTGATGTGATGAGAAGGGCACTTTACCTCTGGGGTCTTCCTTCCAAAAGACCGTAACCCCAGTGTAACTATGAGAAAAGCATCAGACAAACTCAAGTGCAGGCCCTCTACAACACACCAGACCAGCCCCCCTCAGGGCCGTCATGGCCACCAAAGACAAGTCTGAAAAACTGTCACCATCTACAGGAGCCTAAGGAGACCTGATGACTAAACGTAACGTGGGATCCTGGAACAGAAGACTTTGGGTAGAAAACACAGAAATCTGAGTAAGGAGAGCCTTTGTTAATGATAATGTCTCAACACTGGTTCATTCGCTGTGACGAATGCAGGGTGAGGATCCTGGGCGTGGGGCATGTGGGACTCCCTGTGCTCTCTGGACCTTTTCTGTAAACCTAAAACTATTCTAAAATAAAAAGGTTATTTTTTTTAAAAAATCAAGCAGTAATTAAGATATTTCTATCATACATGAATGGAAGTTCCAATTAAATAAAAGCATAAAGACGAATGTAAATAAATTCAGCGGAATACATTTTTTAGGTACTGCTCGTACCACTCTGTGTGTGTATTGGTGGGGTGTAGGTATAATATTCAGCATTTAGGAACCGTGAACTTGGCAGTGGTCAAGATTTTTTTTTTTTTAAGATTTTACTTTTTTTCCTTTTTCTTCCCAAAGCCCCCCAGCACATAGTTGTATATTCTTTGTTGTGGGTCCTTCTAGTTGTGGCATGTGGGACGCTGCCTCAGTGTGGTCTGATGAGCAGTGCCATGTCCGCGCCCAGGATTCGAACTAACAAAACACTGGGCCGCCTGCAGCGGAGCGCACGAACTTAACCACTCGGCCACGGGGCCAGCCCCAGTGGTCAAGATTTTATAAGGCTGCATGGGGCCAGCCCGGTGGCACAGCAGTTAAGTGCGCACGTTCCGCTTCTCAGCGGCCCAGGGTTCGCCAGTTTGGATCCTGGGTGTGGACATGGCACTGCTTGGCAAAAGCCATGCTGTGGTAGGCGTCCCACATATAAAGTAGAGGAAGATGGGCATGGATGTTAACTCAGGGCCAGTCTTCCTCAGCAAAAAGAGGAGGATTGGCAGTAGTTAACTCAGAGCTAATCTTCCTCAAAGAAAAAAAAAAAAGATTTTATAAGACTGCAGAGTGTGAGACTCTAAAACATCGGCGATCAATAAAAGGGGAAGGGAAAAACGTGTTCAAAAGAGCATGTTCTAAAATGCTATTTAATGGGTTTGTTTTTAATCTTGATACTTGTATTTCAAATAATAAAAAGAATCAATAAATTTTTATATTAAAGTTAGTTGCGAAGAAACAGTTGGCAACTTAAGAAATTTTGAAAACTTGGGACAAATTAATATGAAGGAAATACAGACGTTATTTTGGCATGCTCTGTAATCACAGGTTAAAGAGAGCAGGCTGTTCCACATGACAACAGAGAGCTGAAAGGAAGATTTTTACAAGGGTTGCAGGGCCTTGAAAATTCTGTGCATGTGTAAAATTCTGCGTATAAATTCCCACTGACGGACTACTTCTTCAGGCCCCGGGATACCACAAAGACAGCTGTCCGGCTGAGGTAGAACACAGAACATCCATTTATTTCTAACTGCTCATAACTCAGAATGTCCTGACTTACAGTAAAACAGAGACAGATGTTCAAATTTGATATTTTCATCCACTCCTCCAGGAGTTCTTTATAAAATATTCGTTGACGAGTCATTGATTTGCTCAATTATGGGATCAAATATAGAGAACACGGGGAGTGACGGGTTCTTTAAATATTTACTTTTTATGATACAGAATTTTCAAAATGCTTCATACTGCTTCTGTCACTACCCTCCACCAGGATGGGGTTTAATAAAACCTTTAAGCCACAGCCCAGCGCATACGGCTCACCCAGGCCCTGAGCCCTGAGAAAGCACGACGCCTGGATCAGGCTCCCCAGGGCAGGTGGCTGTCGGGTCCCTGAGGGGCTCAGGGCCAGCGCGCAAGGAACCGGGAGCCTGGAGACTCGGGGGGACACACTCAGGGACTCACAGGAGTGGGGCTTGGCCACGTTCTAGCTGAGTGCTGCTAAGTGTCTACCCTTAATCTATGAAATAAAAGACTATTTACCAAACGCTGGCTGTTTTTGAGAGTTAAGCGAAATAACATTCGCTTTTTGAAGAGACAACTTGATATTATTCGCCTCTACAACAGCATGTGTCAGATTAGACCTCATAAACACCTTGACAAGCGGCAACGTGGAGTAAAACAGATAAACAAACTCAGTGAAGTGTAACAAGTGATGGGTAAAGCGTGTCATTTAGGATCAGAAAGTCTACTGTGCAAGTAAAGAACGGGGATGAATGTTTCCAGAAACGACTGTTTGCTAATACTGTGGGATAGGCAGCGTTCTGAATGCTTTAGGGGGTATTATTTCTACAAAGTAGGTGTTTTAATTATTCGTAGTTTATAGGCTAGGATACAGAGGCTCCCGGAGGGCTCGAACTCAAGCCAGAGAGCGTGGAAGCTGCCTCCAACCTAGTCGGATGGCGCCAGGCCCGCCACTCTGGGTCACCAGGTTTTCCTGTCTCTGCACGACACCAGACTTCAGACACCTGGGGGCCAGGCATCGGGTTCGCCCTCCATGGGGTCCCCAAGCAGGAAGGCAGCAATGGGCAGAAATTAGCGAAGGTAAATTTCAGCCCCCAAATAATAAAAAGCATGCCAGCTGTGGGAGCCATCTGAAAACGGAAAGGCAAGGCCGTCATTGCCCACTCCCGGGAGGGAGCCAAGCCGAGGCTGAGTGACAGCCTGTGGGTGACGCTGGGGCAGCAGGGGGAGTTGGGCGCTGAGTTCAGGGACCTCCGTCACTCCTTACGCTGACTCAACGATCTATAAACGAAGCTTCACAGACTATCCACCTTGCCATTGTCCTAACACGGCTGTCGCCTGGTTAAACTTGTAGTTCTGTTCTATTCTCTTTTGCTTTCAAAAATATGTTCACTTAAACTGCTTCTATATTAAAAAAAAATCTTCCTCCCTCACTTAAGAACTCCATCGCTCATCTTCCAGGAGACCTCACATCTGGCTCACGGCACTTCATTGCCTCGTACCAACTTCCCATAAGACAAACGACAGAGTAGAGTGACAGAGCCCCATGATCATGATCCTTGCAGCAGGGCGCCCTGCTCACCGGCACCCACCCGAGCTACTCATCGATGGGACCGACGTCTCCTGGAATGTTACATCACCCAAAACCGCATACGTTAATCAGAAGTGGGTCATTATTTAGAAGAGAATGTCTCTCTTCCATAAAGCAGAGAATTCTTTGCCTTATGACCCAGAGACCCCTTCCTGGTCACCTCTGGGTGCCTGGCTCCGCCCATGGCCTGAACCACCGTGTGCTCGTGATACCTGGTTACCGGGTGACTCCCCATTTGGCCCTAAGAGGCAGAGGTCTCAGCTTACTTTTCTCATTTACTATGCTTAACAAAATAGAGTCTATTTTCTTCTGGGGTAAATTACAGAAGCCAGATCGTGGGATTCCATATACTTATGTAGGCATTTTCTTTGGACACAAGCGTAAAATTCCAGTATTCCCAGCAAAATATATGAGCATAAAAGCTTACATTTTTCCAGTGTCTGCTTTCCTGCAGCCATACACTTCACCAAATCCTCCTCGTCCGATGATCCTATGGACGCTGAAATCATTCATGGTCAACTGCGAAGTGGAAATACAAAACAGAAACGTAAAACTGAATAAATATTAGGCGTTTGTTTTCATGCAAAACATACATAGTTGTTAAAATGGCAATTCTGACGTAGGGATCTGCCCCTTCCGAGAGTGATTCCTCGAACTGAGAGATGAGACGCACAAGGCGGCAAGACTTTCTAGAACCTTCTTCTGCTCCACTCTCAAAATGCACAAAACAGAGGCAAGTGGGAAGATGACAGAGTGGGAGTCAAGTGTGACTGTTTTTTCAGTCTCATAAATCTTAGATGACAAGACACATACCTTGAAGATAAGTGAGCGTGAAATTTCTAGTCAAAATGAAAAGTGACCTTAGCTAGCCTGAAGCCAAAAGTCTGGGAAGGGTCCAGCAATTCCAGGAACCGTCACGGTCGAAGACAAGTGTACGTCAAGGGCTTCTGTGTTTTCATAACAGTGGGCCATACGATGAGTGAACGCAACGGATGCTGGCCACGTGAATTTTTTATCGATAACATCAGTGAACAGAGAGGACTCGTGCTGGGCATGTGAGCATGAACAAGACTAAGTGCGAGCAAAGCACATACAGAGGCTTTATTCATAAGCGTTTTCCTTTTGTCAGTAGCCTCTCAGTTATGTCCTGCTCCATAAGCGGTTTTAATAGCACTTGACGGAACAGAAGAGACAGCGCGTCCTACGTTCATGGTGAGAGGCCGTCGGACAACAGCAAATGCCTCCTCGTTTATGTATCCTGGCAAGGTAAGGGTCAGATTCTTGAAGGGTTCCCCAACAACCCTTCAAACATCACGGCCGCGGCCCAGGTGGAGCGTTTCACCCAAAAACTTCATGTTTGATGCTCAGAGGACACGGAGACATGAGGACACCAGGTGTGAAGGAGCATAAGCATAACAAAAATCCACAGCAGACATAAGGGATTTTTAAAAAATGTGTCACTGCCTCTTGCTTCTAAATCCTGCCAGGAAATGTGATAGAAAAGGAAAGGTGAAAAAAAAGAAAGAAAGAAAAGAAAACCTCTTCTTCCAACAGTACCATTCAAGTAAAAACCTCAAAAAAAAAAAACTCCACTTGATTATTTCTTTTTCCCAATTGCAAACCTTTGTGAAGGGAGAACATGAAGAAGGTAAGAGAGGCCATACAATGAAAAGTGCGTCCTGACAGTGACGTAGGTGATGTCCTGGAATTACAGAGAGGAAAAGCTAAAAGAAGAGGAAACGCTAAGAAAACACACGTGAGAAAGCAGCCTGCGTTTGACGGTTGCTTTGAACATTCTCAAAACAACAAAAAAAGAAGATGAAACTTGGATTTAGGAGAAGACGTCATCATTTTTATTATGTGACTACATTTAATAAGAAGAAAACGAAAAGGGACGTTAGCAGGATGGCGAAAGAAAAGAGCATACGGGAATTACTTTCTGTAGACTTGTATATTTACTACTATTTCCGTTAAAGGGTCAATGACTGCTTAAAATAGCCTTTCTTAAATAAATAAACACATTCTTGTATATGAATATGAATAAAAGAGAATACAAACGCCAACATTTACAATAGGGTACGGGAGGATGAATTGTTCCTACATAAAGCTGTAAGAACGACATCTGGCAGTGTATTGCCCATGGGAGTTTGTTCCAGAATGAAATACTTTCTCACGAAGTTAAGCCAGAGGAAGTTTTTACTTAAAAAAAAAAAACAAAGAAAAAGATGATACTCACATGGATATTTAATTCTACGTTTTTCCACTGACAAAATCTAGTGAACTTGTCACTAAAAGAGAATATAAATAATTACCAAAAAGTTAAATATCAAATTAACTGGATTTAAAGAACAACGTTACCAGATAAACTAGAATTGTACCATTTTGTTGCTTCTCAAACAGAGCAAGTTTTCTTAAACATTTTTTCATAAACTCAAAGGCCTGAGCTTTCTCTTTTAATTGCCATTTTGCTGTGGTGACATCTTTATCACACCAGCGGTGTCCCAGAGAAGGATAACACGAGCCACCCAGGTCATTTAACTTTGATAATGTATTTTATGCAACCCAACATACCAAAAAATTATCATTTCAAACAGTAATCAATAAAATTATTAGTGAGATAGTCTATATCCTTGTTTTTATATGACGTCTTTGAAGCTCAGTGTGTATCCTGCAGTTATAGTCCATCTTAAGTCAGACTAGGCATATTTCAAATTCTCAGCAGCCACATGTGGCTAGTGGCTACCACACGGGACAGCGTAGCTCTAAATGACAAAAACCCATGTTTATAAATAATTATAAGAGTAGCGAGCACTCAGATGGTGCCTCGCATGTGCCAGGCTCTGCTCATGACTCCCGCCATCGACTCGATGACCGGACACGCAGATGACGCCCCTTTACAGCTGAGAAGACCAAGGCGTGCTCAATGTCACACAGTGAGAGAATGGTGGAGCCCGACCGAACCCAGACCAAGTGCTGCCTCTCCAAGTTACACACAGCGTAGGGAGCAGCCCTGAGACCAGAACCGGAAGAGCAGGAAGTCACACGGCACAGATGTGCTCCCACAACCCACTCAACTGCTGGATGAGTGACTTTTCATCCATGAAGTAAGAAAAGTATCTATGCCATCTCTGTTTAATAAAGATGCTATTTTGATTACTTTTCTTATTAATGAGCACCATATTTATACGGTGTTTGTTTTTAAAATTTTCAAAAGAAATGTTTTCTAGATTGAATACTCTGTAAAAGCAAGGAACATTCAGGGGCCAGCCCGGTGGCACAGCGGTTAAGTGCGCACATTCTGCTTCGGCGGCCCAGGGTTCGCTGGTTCGGATCCCAGGTGTGGACATGGCACCGCTTGGCAAGCCATGCTGTGGTAGGCGTCCCACATATAAAGTAGAGGAAGATGGGCATGGATGTTAGCTCAGGGCCAGTCTTCCTCAGCAAAAAGAGGAGGATTGGCGGCAGGTGTTAGCTCAGGGCTAATCTTCCTCAAAAAAAAGCAAGGAACAATTTTTGTGATGGTTGGCCATATAGATAGAGTATTCAGGGTTCTTAGAATGAATGAATGAATGAATGAAAGAAGAAGAAAGAAGAAAAGGAGGGAGAGAGGAAGGAAGGCAAGAAGGGAGGGAAGGAATTTTAATGAAATGCAACTTAGCGGTGTTATCAGCACTATAAGAGAATGCCCAGGACATCCACATACCCAATTCCCTGGAGGTTTCATTTAACATGCCTTCTAAACATCTTTCAAAAATATATCTGAGGCTAATAATTAATCGAAAATCAAAAGCAGAAGAATTCTTTGTAATTACATAGCGTCTTTTCTCAATGAATCTAAAAGGACTTTTAGAAAGCACATCCTCAATCCTCCTGACACTTCCATGAGGTTGGTAAAATTAAACTATATTTTGAGAGTTTCTGAGAGTTGTTTCAAACCGTTTGTTGTTTTAAAAAAGATTGGCCCTGAGCTAACATCGATGGCCAACCATTTCTTTTCTTCTTCTTCTCCCCAAAGCCCCCCAGTACATAGTTGTACACCCTAGTTGTGGTCTTTCTAGTTCTTCTATGTGGGACGCTGCCTCAGCATGGCCCGATGAGCGGCACCATGTCTGTGCCCAGGATCTGAACTGGAGAAACCCTGGGCCGGCAAAGCAGAGTGCACGAACTTAACCACTCGGCCATGGGGCCGGCCCCTCAAACACCTTTTAAAGCAGGGTGAGTGCACAAGACACAACCACATTGGGGTGTACTCAGCGTTTGTGAATCCATGACGGTCACTGTTAGCACAGCCGAGTTAACTGATACAGGCACAGTCAAAAGTTAGCGTAAGGGAAGCCATCTTATAGGAGAAAGTCATGTTGGACTATAAAAAACCCTGACTCACCAGCCCCTTTGAACCTTTGCTTTAGTTTGCCTGGATAATTCAGGGCCTGTCTCCAGGGTGGAGGATGGGCAGGCTCTGTCCATTTTACAGCCCCTCCCAGGTGCGATAAGATGGTAACTTTGTTCTTTTGAGTTCCCTAGAAATGTGATGGCCTCTGGACAGAGATTCCACGCTGATACCCACAACAACAGAAAGCTCTGATGTGGCAACTCCCAGTCTGCGACACCAGGGGGGCTAGCCTTCCTAACGCCCTCCCTGACAATCCATTGGCCTATATAACTGCTTCAAGATTCTGTGCCCCTCTTAAGAAAGTGCTTTCAGACATTAGTCGGCCACCTTCCCTCTTGCTAGCAAGCTGTAATAAAAACCCTTTCTCTCCCACCACCTTGCCTCTTGTCCACTGGCGCCTCTTGCGGAGGGCAGACGACCCTGCTCGGGCGGTAACAATACTTTGAAATTCACTTGCTTGTTGGACTAACCCATGCTCTCTTTTCTCACGGATGCAGGGGTTCAGAGCTGGAGACAGTGGGTGGTGATCTGGCACCTTTTATAAACTTTCAAACTAGTTGCGGAGGGCTAACAACTGGGGAAAGAGAAGGGCCCTGTTGGCCAAGAGAAGAGTCAAGGAGAACCAACTCTCAACCCACACCCTGCTCCAGGAAGACACCCCCTACCAAAAGAAAGAACATCCTCACACAGATATGTTGCCCCTTCAGTGTGGGTTTACTGTAACAAGTTCTTCTCTAGCAATTACAGATGGTCCCTGGGTGTCCAGGCTCAGTCACGCGTCCATGGGGCTTCCTCAAGCCCCATGCCTAGTCAGCACCTAGTCACCGGAATGGGCACTTCTTAAAAGAAGAGGACCAGCGGCTGAGAAGAGAACAGAGCCTGGGCAACAAAGGGCTCAGCCAGCCAGAGCCCTTGCACACGACTTGGGAAGATGCAGAAAGGACTGGGGTGCAGTGAGGGTGGGGTGGATAAGCGTTTTTAACTCCGAGCCCTGCCTCCGGCTCCAGACTGTTAAGCAGCTGAAGTTCACTCCCTGACGGAGGACCACAGGCTCATCCAGAAGACGGAAAGCTTCCCCTCCTGATCCAGCCGTGCCTGCAACTGGTCCCCTGCTCGGCTCAGGAGAGGGGAGAGCCGAGCCCCTGCGCGGCGGGCAGCTGCCTCTTCATGAGCACACAGCAGGGCAGTGGTCCAGGTGAGGCTGGAGGCTGCGAGGTCCTATTTATGGGGTGCGTGTGCTTTTCAAAGCTGGGACTCGAAATTCTTGGATAATGGATTTTTTTTTCATTCTAATTTGAGAATGTATTAACACAAAAAGAACCCAAAGGGGGATAAAAATGAACAAGTTGACTTTAAAAATAATTCAGTGACATAAAGCAGTAACTGTCGCAGGAAATCCAGTGTGCGTACAGCCAGTTTCCCTGGCGTTTCCTGTGACAGTAACAGTGAATGGCTGATTCAGTGGGAGAAAATGACCCACGCAGGTTTGCCTGGTGGTGAGCAAAACACACAGTAAAGAGTTGGAGAGCTTTCCCCCAATTTTAATTCCCATCCCCATTTCTCCCCTCTCTCTCAAGAATCATACACAAGCTAGGCTGACCTGAGTTGGGAAAGGCCAGGTTTTAGAACCAAGAGTGACGGAGTCAGCCCTGAGCCAGCAACCCATCCCCTCGGTTTGATTCTGCTGCTTTTTGGCAAAGTTTCCGCTCTTACTCAGAAAAGTGGAATCATCTGTATGAATATTAGTGACTCTACTCGAGGACAAAATTCTCTCTTGAACTCTAGTTAGAATCACAACACAACTTTTTTTTTTAAATTACTTTAGTTCTGCGAATAAGTGGAGGAAAAAAATTGCAGTGAAGCAGCGTTTGTTCTTAAAGGGCAATTACTGAACAGCTGCAGGCTGCTCCGGCGAGGAGATAGTCAGCACGTCCATTGTCTAGAAATTAGCCGAGTTGATGGCGAAAAGTCCAGTCGGTGTGAATGCAGATGGAATTTTAGAACTTCCCATTCCGACAGGGCATTATCACAGAGAAACAGGGGACTGAAGAATGGACAGGGAGGTGCCTGCAGAGGATGTGAGCTGGACCCATTTATAGGCATCATCAATAATTTCCAGAATTTTCTGTCACAAACATGCTCTATAGTTTGAACAACCCAAAGGCACTTAGTGATTTATTTTTTTTGATGAAGATTAACCCTGAGCTTACTACTGCCAATCCTCCTCTTTTTGCTGAGGAAGACTGGCCCTGAGCTAACATCCACATCCATCTTCCTCTACTTTATATGTGGGACACCTACCGCAGCATGGCTTGCCAAGTAGTGTGTAGGCCCACGCCCAGGATCCCAACCAGTGAACCCCGAGGCCACCAAAGTGGAACATGTGAACTTAACCACTACACCACTGGGCTGGCCCCAAGACATATTTATTAGGTATATTAATAACATATATGTGACCACAGACACTTGCCCATATCCTTAAGTTCTATGACATAAAGAATCAAGCGCAGGGCTGTCCTACTCCGGGGGCATGTGATTTCAAAGTGCAAACAAGTGAATTAAATACATTATAGAGTCGTGTGCTTGGATTAGCAAAGGTGTTCCAATGAGCTTCTGTTAGTATAAGGTGCCCTAGTCTATTTGAATTTTAAAGCATTTTGAAGCTAAAGAACTAAAGGTCAAAAAAGAAGTTAAGCTCTAAAATTCTAAACAATAACGTAAGCTGTTGAGGAAACAAAGGAACACAAAGCCTGGTACACAGGACGTGGTTACTAAGCACTTGAACGAAGAAACACACGTTGGAAGGACAGCGCCTAACGGGTAAAATGAAGTTTACCTATGCAACGCAAGATTTTATACACATACAGTATACTAACGTGTCAAATATCTCGATGAAAAAAGATTTTATATCTATACATGAAGTTTCATACCTTTCCATAAATTTTTGAAAAATGTTGCCTCGAAGACTGTCACAAATTTCTTCTATGTATGGCTGGAAAGGAGAGAAAAGAAATTGCACACTGCATAAATAGCAAGGTGTTAAAGTGGAAAACACAAATCGGTGAGACCCAGACCAGGTGGGACTCCCAGGGACGCGCTCCCACCGCATCTTGCACTTGTCCTTCTTGGCCCTTGTCCAGCTTCGCGAACGGATTCATTGTCACAATTATGTAATAGTTATCTACGTCACTTAATGGCACGTTCCACGAAGGCAAAGGCAGGTCTGTCCTGCTCACCGCTGCATCCTTACAGACTTGTACAGCTCCTGGCAAGTCATACCCGCTTCTTAAATGACCAGAGCTGGCTGCACGGGCGTGCGACCTGTGCATCCCATGGGGCTCGTGCTCAGAATAGCCCAGGGCTTGGTCTGGTGCCCTGCTGACGTCATCTTGAAATTCTCAGTCATTTCTGAACAGGGGCCCACATTTTCATTTTGCACTTGGCCCTGTAAGTTACGTAGCACAGCCTGTAAGCTAAAATCAATTGATTGTGATTATTATAAATGATCAGCATTAATACTGAGTCTTAAAGACTAAAACTCTTTAGTGACATTTTTCTTTATTGATTTTCTGCTTCTTGGAATCACAGAGCTAAAGGTAACCAGAGGGGAGAGTTAACTCCGCTCCTCATTTTTCACATAAGGAGGCAGCCGCATGGCGGGCAAGCGCTTCTCCAGAGTCTCTGAGCAAGTTCATGGCTAAACCGGGATGCGGGCAAGGGCTCCTGGCTCACGCGTGCAGTGCTCTCCCCTCGTGGGGGAACAAGCTCCTTCCATTGCACGCTGCTTTACACATTACCCAAGAAACTGCATAAACTTCTCTTTTCCATGTGAACTTTAAATCTATAAAAACATCAAATACCAACCTGTCACGGTTCAGCCTTGAGTCAATCTGATACTTTTAGAAAATGTCTTGAGACCCTACACTCACTGAATGATGCAAATTTAACGTTTTCTGTGTCTTCACAGATCATCCAGAAATTTTGCAAAAAAGAAGGACCAGATCGTGGGAGCATCCAAAGCAAGTGACAAGACCAGGAAGTCTGCAGAAGCCACAGTCACCAAACACAGGCTGTGAGACACCCACAGCTCTGTGGGGCCTCACTTCCTGTGGCAAAAAGGAGACTCAGGGCCAAGCCAGCCTCCGCCACCTTGCGGGACTGTCACTGTCCCGGGCAGGGCACCGAGACTGGTCACTCAAACCAACTGATTCCCTCCTTGGTAAAAGGGGAAGCGGAACCCTCTCTCTCAAGCTCTTTCCAGCTCTTAGACCCTATGTTTCCATGATGACATAGAACGTCTCTTAGCCGAGTCCTCTAGATGCGAAAGCTGAGGGCCACAAGTCTCAAGCGGTCCAAGAGACATCGAAAGACAAAACCGATCAAGTGCTCAAAGTTCTATGAAGAAGCTAAATTTGTATACTGCAAATTTTCTATTTACAAAAACTATTATGTCAATTGAAATTTTTCTTTCATATTTTATCAAAAATCCCCTACGTTCTGCTAATAAAATAAAAGACAAAGGTCACTAGAAGTTCTCAAGACTGCACATAATACACCATATTGCCACTTTTCACCAGAAAGAACCACAAGATATGCTAAGTAAACGGTGCAAAAGCCAGAGTTCAAAAGGGGCACATGTGCAAACTGCTTCAGCTCTCTGATTCCCAGGGCCCTGATCTGTAAAACAGGATAGCATATCTAATTTGCAAGGCCACTGTGAGAATTAAAGATCAAGAACGGTGAGAGCTGAGCACCGAGCCTGGCCCATTGTGGGCACCCAAATGTAAGCCAGGACCCCTCCCAACCCTTGTCGCCAAATGTTGCCTATGCAGTTACTTATTTATAATGTCAATTTTGCGAGCAAAAGAATTTAATAAAAAGCATTTTGTATTTACTTTCAGAGCATTTTTGTTTCACTACCTTCTTCTCCTTGATAAGAAATTCCAACTCAGGCCTCACACTTTCTGATATCAGAATATATTATAAAGCTATGGTAACCAAAATAGTACGGTGCTGACGTAAAGGCAGACATTACAGACCAAAGGAACAGAACAGAGTCTAGAAATAAATCACACATCTACGGTCAACTGATCTTTGACAAGAGTGCCAAGAACACACAAAGGGGAGAGGACAGTCTCTTCAATAAATGGTGTTAGGAAAACTAGACACCCACATGCAGAATGAAATAGGACTCTTGTCTCACACCATATGCAAAAATCAACTCAAGATGAATTAAAGACTTCAACGTAAGACCCAAAACCGTACAACTATTAGAAGAAAAGATAGAGGAAAAAGCTCTTTGACATTGGTCTGGGCAATGATTTTTTGGATATGACACCAAAACCTCAGGCAACAGAAGCAAAAACAGACAAGTGGGATTGCATCAAACTCAAAAGCTTCTGCTCAGCAAAGGAAACAATCAACAGAGTGAAAAGGCAACCTACGGAATGGGAGAAAATATTTACAAACCATACATCTGATAAAGGGTTAATATCCAAAACATATACGGAATTCAACTGAAGAGCAAAAAAACAAACACTTGGTTAAAAAATGGGCAAAGGACCTGAGTAGACATTTTTTCAAAGGAGACATACAGAGGGCCAACAGGTACGTGAAAAGTGCTCAACACCACTTATCATCAGGGAAATGCAAATCAAAACCACAAGGAGATCTCATCTCATACTGTAAGGGTGCCTTTTATCAAAAAGACAAGAAATAACAAATGTTGACCAGGATGTGGAGAAAAGGGAAGCACTGTGCACTGGTGGCGGGAATGTAAACTGGGGTAGCCGTTACGGAACACAGTATGGAGGTTCCTCAAAAAATTAAAAATAGAACTGCCATATGATTCAGCAATCTTACTTCTGGGTATAAACAGTGTCTAGAAGAGACATCTCTCTCCACTCTCACATTCATCGCAGGATTATTCACAACAGCCAAGTGTGCATCAATGGATGAGTGGATAAAGAACATGTGGGACGGATGGATGGAGATATATATATACACGTTACATACACATAATGAAATATTATTCAACCTTTAAAAAGAAGGAAATCCTGCCATTTGTGATAACATGGATGAATGAATCTGGAGGACATCATGCTAAGTGAAATAAGCCAGACAGAAAAAGACAAATACTTTATGATCGTAGTTATATATGGAATCTAAAAAAAGTCGAACTCATAAAAGCAGAGAATGGTGGTGCCAGGGCCTGGGGCGTGGGCGAAATGGGCAGATGTTGGTCAAAGGGTCCAAACTTCCAGTTAAGCAGGATGAATAAGTTCTGGGGATCCAGTGTACAGAATGGTGATACAGTTCAAGACACTGTATCGTATACTTGAAATCTGTTTGCTAAGAGAGTTGATCTTACGTATTCTTACCAACCACAAAAAAAAGTAACCATGTCAGTTGATGGATCTGTTAATTAGCTTGATTGTGGTAACCATTTCACAATGTATACATTTATCAAAACATCACATTGTGAAAACACTCACTTGAAAATCTATCTCCACTCTCACGTCCATTGCAGTATTAGTCACAATAGCCTAGATATGGAAATGACCTAAGCGTCCATCAACGGATGAATGGATAAAGAACATGTGGGATTTATATATATACAATGGAATATTATTCAGCCATAAAAAAATGAAATCTTGCCATTAGTCACAACATGGATGGATCTCGAGGGCATTATGCAGAGTGAAATAAGTCAGAGAAAGACAAATACCCTATGACCTCACTTATACGTGGAATCTAAAAAAAGAAACAAGCTCACGGATACAGAGCAAAGATTGGTAGTTGTTAGAGGCGGGAGAGGGGGATGAAATGAGCGAAGAGCGTCAAAGGAACAAACTCCCAGTTATAAATAAATGAGTCACGGGGATGTAATGTACAACATGGTGACTATAGTTAATAATACTGTATCACATATTTGAAAGTTGCTAAGAAAGTAGATCTTAAAAGTTCTCATCATATGAAATAAAATTTTGTAACTACATATGGTGCTGGATGTTAATTAGACTTATTGTGATGATCATTTCGCAATATATACAAACATTGAGTCATTATGTTATACACCGGAAACTAACATAACGTTGTAGGTCAATTATACCTCAATCAATAAATAAGTATTTTAAGAAACAAAACAGAAACATCACGTTGCATATCTTAAATCATACGCAATATTTGTCAGTTATACTTCAATAAAGCTGGGGAAAAAAGAAACTTCGACTCAAAGAACTTCAATGCACTTTATGGCTAATGCACCTCGGTAAACAGGGCATTCAAAGGTGTAACTTCTATTTATACTCCGGGTCACTGTGTTCTGATGGTACATGTCACTAATTCACTCCTTAATTTAATCAACTTAATAATGACTATTTCTTTCACCTAATAAGAGTACCACCCATTCTATACCTATTTTACCGAAATACTATTTTCATTTAATTTTTTATGAACAAATCAGGAAAGTGTTTTTAAAATATATACTGAAGAAGAAGCTTCTAAATGAACGTTCCTTGAAGGCACGAATCTTGAATCTTGGTGGTCTTCGTGTCTCACCTGGAATGTTTTGTTGTTTTTTTTTAATGTTACTTAGGCTCCAGGAAAAGTTCAAATCAGAGTTGTGAAATCCACGTACTGTGAGGTGTAATGTAGCAACGTGAAATGTGATTGACAGTAAGACAGTCTACGAACCACGTCAAAGTCCGTTGAAAACTGAAATTCTGACTCTAAAATACCATGGAGACAACAAAAAGCAAAAATTCACGTTGCGCTTTTTGAATGTAAAATAGGTGCTAATAGCTAACATTTATGGAGCATTGTGATGGGCAGGCTCAGGGCAAAGCAACACACCGTGTACTTTCCTCACAGAATCCTCGAGGATCCCTCGGAGGGAGGGAGAGACAGCCCACTGTCATCTCCACTTTACAGAGAGAAAAGTGAAGTTAGGAAAAGGGCAGGAGCTCGCCCAGGGTCTCTGGGCCGTGGCCCCAGGATTTAACCCAGGTCAACGGATTCAGAGCCCAAGCTCATAACCAACTAGACTACACAGACAGGTCCCACATTTTAGGAAAAGTCCTAATTACCTAATTACTTTAATTAATTAATAGTAATTATTTTGGCAGACATGTAACACTCAATTTGTTCTATATCCAAATGTTCTGAGAGCCAAATTAGTATTTTCTTTATAGAATAATCAGATTCATTTTGTATAAATAAATCCTATCCTGAGACACCAAAGCAGAAATCAACTCACTTCTCTGTAAAGAACTGAACAACCCAAGAAAAGGATAAATTAATTCTTTTCATTGATGAAAATCATCACATTACTTATGGCATTCCTTCCTACTTCTTATAACCAAGGGACATAAAAGGTACAGTATCCATTTGAAAACCTGACCATGTCCTTGCAAGCCGCTGCCACCTCTACAGAAAACACACAGGACAGAACAGGCTTCGCGAGGAGGTGAAACCATCACAGCTGAAGGGCGGCCGCTACGTGGGCCCTCCAGCTGTGGATTTAGCTTTCCAAATCTAGTCGTTTAGATCTCGATGTCTGTGTTGTGTTCAAGATAGGAGGAGCCAAGGCAAATCCATTGCTCATCACGACTCCAGGGTCGTAAAACCTTCACTCTGGATGCTTGAAAAGGAATCTATTTCACCTGCGGGATAATCCCCATGGGGAGCGACACCTCTCTCTACAAAATAAATCTTGTCCCTGCTCATCACAGGAGCCTGGAATGACAAATGGCACCAGGCTTTCTCCTCCAATGTCTTGTCTTGACTAATTTATAGAAAATAACGTTACTAGAAAGCTCTGTGACCTTTTTCAGGAAAGTCCTTATGCAGGATGTTGGCATAAGAGCACATTTCAATGAGAAGACAAACAATATTAAAGTTCAATTGTTCCAGATAACGCTCCAGATAAGAACACGGGTTTATACATCAATTCTTCAAGTACATTCACACATGCAGGGAGAATGTCACCAAGCCCAACGGTCAAGCAAATTAAAATGTTTATTTGGAAATAATTTTATCTTACCTGAAAAAGAGTTGATGTCACTTGCTTCTTGGATAGATGACTTTGCACGTGTTCTACAGCTTGCCTTGAGAATGGCTTTTTAAAAATCAAAAACAATATTTTTTCCACAAATAGAAAACGAACAAACCTCTGTATGTTATACAACATCACAACAGATCATTTAACACAACCATGACTACACAGTAACCTATGATAATTACATTAACACACATTCTTTAAAAGTCTACTGAATATCGTGGGCCATCCAAACAGCTGCTCGCTCCTCTGAGCTTCCAGAGCTCTCAGAGGCCACGTGGGGAAGCCTGAGGGCATCTGATGGACACGTCTAATTCCACAAGAGTTCAAGATGAGGGTGATGAAAAAGTATAAAGAATCTTATCGTCACCTTATTAAATATATACATCCCTCAATTAGCTGGTAACAGGGTCCTAAAAATGTAAAATTCCTACTATATAAGATAAAATGAATGCATGAAAATATACTTAAGAATTAAATGCCAGGATGACAAAGCTAAGTCAGGGAGGTAAAGGGCTCTGGTTAAGGAAAGTCTTGCTGTGTCCACAGCTGAGGGGGACCAGGTCGAAAAGGATGGAACCTACACTGACAAGAACTACAAACTCTACTGTCCCCTAAAACTTCAAATTATGCCTTCTTCAACAATGCACGAGAAAAGCTTAAAAAGCACATCCTACTGCTGAAAACCCTCTAAATTTCTGAGCTACACAAAAACTAAGTTAACGGAGGCTTTCCCAGTGACTATCTGGCATTTTCCAAAGTTCAGCCATTCTCCAGCAAGGGAGCAAGCAAAGAGCATCAACGACTAGCTCTAGCTCAGAAATCTTTCTACGACAAGGTAGGTGGGAACAACAAGCATCATATGCTACAAGAGGTATCACCTTTAGCCACAGTTATTCAGAAGCCAGCAGGAACTGTAAACAGCACAATAAATACAGAAGCACTAACATACATCATTATCCTGACCAGCGCCGTCCAATCGAGCTTTGAGCGCTGATGGAAATGCTGTGGGTCTGTGTTGTCTGATACAGGAGCCACTGGCCACATGTGGTTATTGATCACTTGAAAGGTAGCTCATGAGGAAGTCAGGAATTAAATTTTTATTCCATTTGATTTTAATTAAATTTAAACAGCCACATGTGGCTAGTGGCTACCGTATTGGACACAGCAGGCTAGGACGATTAGCAGACTCCTTTGGAAAACAGTCTTAATGTAGAGAGATTACAGGGGAAATTTTCATTATTAATTATCCCACTCACTCCTGGTGGAATGATTTCCTAGGAAGCTAGTTTATCCTAACGGCCGAGTTGGAGTGTAAATCTGACTTACAAGGGGGAAAAAAAAATGATCTCAGCCATTATTTAACTATTAATGAACAAAATTAACATAATAAGTATAACCCTCCTTATTGATTCAAACAAACCATTTAAGATTCATATTTATCACTATTTGATTAGCCTAATTGTTAACATATAGATAAGTTAAAAATGATAAAGCTTAATTTCCTTCAGAAAGTCTAGATTGGAGATTAGCCTTGTATTCCATTGATCTGAATCAGCTATTTCATCAATTTTTGCAGTGAAAGCATCTGCTTCTGGAAGTGTGCATGGAGCAACAGATGCTGGATCTGCATTAACAGGAAACAAACGACAAAGGAGAAAAAGGAGGTGTCACCCTGGATGAAGACTGTTTAATTTTTAAACACCTCCTCCTGTTTTGCTTTCATTCTGCAAACACTGAAGGCTGTCCCATATTTACCCACATAAAGTAACAGAATAAAAAGTGATACTCACATGTGAACAGGACAGCAGCTCCTTCATGATGTAGGTGTCATAAATCTGTCGACTTCTACCAAGGCGATCTTCCTCATTCTCAAGCTTTTCGTACTCTTTTATCTAGATTTTTTAAAGTTATCATCATTAGGAATGTCTTCCCAGAAACTCACTTTATTAAAAGATATTACTAGTCTTGGCAGAAACCACTTCCACATGAGATCAAGCAAATGACTGAGCCGGCTATCCCACAGGAAACAACTACTTCTAATGTCGCAACAACGCAGTTGGAATCATTTAAATCCAACTTGAAAGATACAAATGGATATTTTCCTAAGATAAACTTCGTCATTTAAATTTAGAAACACAATATTAGGAAACAAATACTGCCATGGTTACAATTATCTTACAATATACCAGCCATGGACCACTCATCCATGCCAATTCTCCTTTCCAAAGAAAAAATAATTTAAATTTGGCTGTACTTCAGGTCTAAAAGTTATGATGGGGATCGTTCTCACTCAACTACAGTGTTACAAGATGAACAAGAGGGAAAAATATATGGTGAGGATTCCTGCAGAGATATTTTTTAATCAACTAAATATATTGGAAAGACATTAACCCACAGATAAAAGCATTGGTTTTTCAGGTTGGAACCTCATCTGCATATAAAAGTATTAACAGAAAGGTTACTTCAAAGGGTATTATTTTGCTAAGTTAGCGAGCCAAATAATTAAACGTGCCTTAGGAATACCTGCCTTATGTGGAAATAACGCCAATCGCTCTCACCCGCTAACAGAAGCTCCTGGATCAGAGAAGTGTTTTCATTTATTTACAGAAATACTTTTAATCCAAAAGACAAGAAGAGAATGGAAACGCAAATGAAATATGGAGCCAGCTGGAAGACTGCAGGAAAGATCTTCAATATAATGACTACTTCGTATGACTTATTTTGGGGAAAAAATTGTTTCTCACAGGTAACCATTTATTACATTGACTTTCATAATATCTGTGTGCTCTTTATTCTGCTCTGATAAAAGGTGGGGCCAACCACTCCTACGGGAGAGAGTATGAACTGAATACAACAAAGTTACCTTTTTACTTTATAGTGTGGGGTTGACAGTTTTGAAATCAAAACCAGTGAATCCTATAGGAATTTCTGACAGAGAAAGAGCACAGTCGGCAGGGCGAGGGGGATGTGAAATGCCGAGGTCCTTTATGAAGGCTAGCTGGTTCAGACACTGAGAAATTACTGGGATCGTCTTAATTGCCCTGAAACACCATCAGTGTCACACTGAGATGCCTGAAACTTACAAGTTGGGGGCTTAGAACAGAATCTCCTTGGAACAGACAATAAAACCTGACAAAGGCAGGAGACTGGAGTAGGCCGATACCCCATCCAAGAGGAAAGGACTCTTTTCACACAGAAGCAATCCAACACTGTTGGCACAACCAAAGGACCTGGGCCTAACCATCCTGAGTCAACTCAGGGGAACAAGTCTGAAGAGTCCAAACACACATCAGATCAAAGATGGCGGCCGCAAGGCAACAGACGCCAGACACCAAAATCTGAAGGAGAGTCAGGAAATGAACACAGGACTCTGGCTTGGTTGATTTCTTGTGTTGTTTTGCTTTAGGCAGATCCAAAGGTTTGTGTCAGAATGCTAGGACAAAACAGGCCGACTGCTAGTGAACCAAAGGCAAGTGCTTCTGTCTAAACATACGAACAAACTCAAGGAATGAAGCCTTCACAGAATTAGCATCCTTGAAAACAAGTGTAACGACACGTAAGTCTATGTTCCAGGGGGCCTATAAAGCAGGTTGACGTCTAGTTAAACAAACGCCAACTCTACGAAAGTAATTCCAGAAAATTCTCATTCCTCGGCCAAAGGATACTCTGAACCACAATACTGGCTTTATTAAGAGCCCTGGGGCTCATAAACTCCAACTTGAACAACAGAAAAGGCAGGCAAAGTAAGAGCCTAAAGTATCAATGGGTGTCATTCAACATTCACTTGCTATTACGAGTAAGACCATTAATTAAAGAACGTGCAGTCAACTATCGATTTGCTCTCGACAGGACATCCTTACTGTAGCATCCACATAGAAAATGCCACCTCTACTTCTGGCAGTCAGGTTGTCTGGGTAACCTGAGCCGTCAGAGGGCTGAGGTCAAGGTGGAAAGTGTCCCGTTCAGCAGAAGAGAAGCATCGTCACCAATGATGAACATTCACTGATGATACAGTCGCTTTCTGCTTTGATGGTTACAAAACTCAAGGCTGAACATGGAGCCTAAATATCTGGAACCCTAAGAGCAAGTGCTTTGGGACCATAACTGTCACGGTGTCCACTTTGTCCCCTCCCATTTGCTCCATGACCATTCCAGTGAGATGTTCTAGAGAAGTCACTAATGGCCTCTGCCTTGCCCAGTCAAGGGTCTGTCTCTTGTCCTTAGCTTCACTGACTTCCCATGAGCATTCAGCTCAGCCGTCCACTCCCACCTTCTCTGAAGCTTTCTTCTCTGACTTCTGCGGTCTACACTCGTCAGGAGCTGTGCATACCGGCACCCCTTCCTCAGCCTCCCTCAGTAGTTCTTCCTTCCAGGCTGTATTTCTAAACACTGAAGTGCCTCCAAGCACGATGCTGGGGCACCCCTTTTTCTCCTAAGGTAAAGCTGCTCAGTCCCACAGCTTCAATGACCAATTACATCCCGTGACTAAGTCTGGATCTCTAGGACTCACTTCTCCCTGGCACTCCAGAGTCTACATATTGAACTACCGATTTGACACTCGCACATCCTCTCTACCCCAACCAAGCAGGCTCTTCCCCTAGTCTTCTTTATCACAAGAATGAGTAAAACAATCCTCCCAGTTGCTTAAACCAAAAAAAGGAATAATCATCGATTCCACTCTTTTCTCACACCCCAACCCCCACCAGCCCCTACGTCCAGCTCATCAGCCAATCACGTCGGATTGACATTCAAAATATATCACAACCCAGGCTCTGCTTCAGGGAACAGCCAACCAACTGCTACTAGAACAATCTTCCTGAGAAAACAACTGTAAATTCTGGACACACAGAAAACCCAAGTACACTGGAGCACGGGAGAGTGACCAAAAGTACACAGATAATGGGGAAGGGGCATCAAACAGAAGCTGGGAAGGAAGAGACAACATTCCTGAAAATAAAGAGCCAAAGAGGGGGAACTCCGAAATTCTGTGTATAGACTCTGTTCGGATCTCTGTTGGACCCCAAAATGACAGGTAAGCACAGCAGACCCAAAGCAGTCCAGCCAAGGCTAAAAGAACTTCACAGGATTCAGCTGCCACCCACGGTAGCAGAAAGAGCTCAAAGTTTGAGTGCGCCACGTTAACTGCTAAGGCAAAAAATCCACACCCTTTGGAGAAGCACACAGAGTTTAGAGTGTCTACAATGTATCCATCACAATGTACAAGATATACAATCTAAAATTATTCCACATATGAAGAAGCAGGAAAATGTGGCCCACATGCAGGAAAATAGACCATAAGTGAAGACCAGTCCAAGATGACTTCGATGCTGGCATTATCAGATAAGGATTTAATGCAGCTATGATTGATACCTATACTCAGACATCCCAGAAAATACGCATGTAATGAACTAAAAGATAGGAAACAGCAGCAGAAAAGTATTAGCTATGAGAAGGACCAAATGGAAAATTTAAAACTAAAAAACGAAATATCTGAAATAAAAAACTCAATGGATGGACCTAATATCAGACTAGAGATGTCAAAAGAGTCAATGAACTTGAAGATGGATCCCTAGAAATTACCCAATCTGAAGAACAGAAAGAAAAAATACTTGGGGAAAAAAATTGAACAGGGCATCAGTGTTATTTACGATAATAACCCAAAATCAAACATACATATAATTGGAGTTCCAGAAAGAGGAGAAAGAGAGATTGAGGGAGACAAAAGGTTTTAAGAAATAACGGCCCAAATTTTCTCAGATTTGGTGAAAGATATAAACTTACAGATTTAAGAAACCCCACAAAGGATAAACACAATATCTAAAATTACTCCACTAAAATGCAGAGATTGTCAGAAATGAGAGAGGGGGAACACTTTTATATCTGTCTAAAAGAAAGACACTTTACACATAAAAACACTGGTTGAAAGTGGATGGGAAAAGATACATCATGAAAACAGAAAGCATGAGGAAATGGAAGTGGCTATATTAACGTCCCGTGAAGTCATTTTCAAGACAAAGAATATTATCAGCAAGAAAGAGGGACACTTCATATGAAAAGATATAGCAATCATAAACATATATGAACCTAACAACAGAGCTTCAAAATACATCTAAAAGTAACAATAAAAAGAAGAAATAAGACAATCCTACAGTCAGAGCTGGAGATTTTATCACCCTTCTCTCAGCAATCGACAGGACAATTAGACATAAAATCAGTAAAGATGGAGATGATTTATTACATCAACCAGTGATATTTAGAAAATATCCACCGAACGCTCCCATTTTAAATGTTCCATAGGCTTTAGAATAAAATCTGCGTTTGTTACTCTGGCCCCGCAAACCCTCTCTCTCTTCAGCTTGATCTCGTCTCATCCCGCCCCACCCCCCTCATCCATTACAGCCACACCACACCCGGCTTCTTCCAGTTCCTTAAACACGCTCTTTCCCACCACATTACTGGCTACGTCTGAGCCATGACTTCAGCCTAAGACGCTCTCCCTCCTCACCCTGCTCCCATCTTCGAAAGACCAGCCTTGTCATTCAAGTCTCCAGTTCAACGCCACTTCTCCAGGGGGTCAGTCTTCGACCCATCGATCTAACGTGGCCCCCAAGTCAGAATACCTGACACTGAGTTTCGAGTCTGTTTGGAGTATAGACGTTATTACTTCCTGATACATTTCCTGTTTATTTCTGTTTCTCTCAACAGAAACTCAAGGAAATAGAACAGAAGCTCAGAGAAAGCAAGGCCTTTGTCTACCTTGCTCATCCCAGCAATGCCTGGCCCAGCGTCAGTGTTTGATAAACCCGGGCTGAACGAGTGAAGGAAATCCTATACGCTAACTTTACCTCTGATCTTATATTTATTTCCTGTTTTCCAAGATTTATTTCTAAATCTGGGTATAATATACATATATTTATAAGCTGCCTCCAAATCTAACTGGAACGAGAGCGTATAAATCAACACACTGAGGAGTAACAGCAGGCCGGGCGCTGCTCTGGCGTGCTCCATGCACACACCACAAGCCTGAAAGACGGGCTCTGCCATCTCTCGGATTCTCAGCCGAGGAAACCCAGGGGGAAAAGCTGGACCGCTCGCCCAGTTTTATGCAGCTAGTAACTAGGGGAGTCCAGATCCAAACCCAGGCAGTCTGAATTTAGAGCCTGAACTCTTGACCATTATGTACGGCCACCCATAGACCTAAACAGCATATTATAAATATTCTGGTTTAGAAAGTGATTGTGCATCCAGTATCCTATTTGCGCCTCATTTCATAGATGAGGTCACAGAAGCTCCAATATGAAGTCCGCACGCTGTGAGCCCCTTAAGAGCAGGGACACTGTACTGCTCGCACTTGTAACCTCTGGATCTGAAACCAGGCACGCCTCCAGAGTGTGTTCAGTCACTGGCCCCACATCACACGGCAGGTGAGAGGCACGGCTGCCCCTAACCCTAGCTAGGCCTTCTGTCTGCGAGTCAACTAATGGTCACGATGAAAACACTGACCACACGCACGCACGCATCAAGCATATACTAAGCACTACACCAGCGTTAGAGACAACGCATGGTGTGAGGATCAAAGGAGGAAACGATCACAGAAGACTGGGATAGCCGTACACACAGACTCGGTGGGGAACACAGACAGCGAGCTAGACCACAAAAGAAGCGAGGCTTCCACAAGCCAAGAAGCGGAAGCCAGTTCTAGGCTGGGGAAAGGACACAAGCAAAGCAACAAAAACGAGAATGGGCTTGGTGGGTTTGGGGAATGTCGGTTAGTGGAAGTTCTATGTAAGAAGGTGGAGAAAGACAAAGAGGGAAAGGTAGGTGATTACTCATATAGAGACAGGTGCATGTCAGGACAAGCTCTTTGGACTTTAATGCACAGGAAATAGGTTAAGCATTAAAAGTCTGGGGACACAGGAAAGTAGAAATACCATATACAAAACATACATTTCGAGATGTCTGACAAGAGTTTCCTGGGGTTTGGGGTCATAAAACAACCACCAGAAATGATGAAACCGAGGAGTCAGAGAATTATTGATAACTTCAATGCCTAAAGGCTTCACTGATTTCGAGAACCGTACGTGATGCCCCAAGGCTGGACGGTATCTTCAGTAAGAGTATCGAGCAAGCTGCTGAGGAGCCATGGAGCATTACGCCCCACGGGAATAATCTGGTCAACAAGACCCACCATGTGCGGAGGTGGAAGAGAAAGAGAAGCGCTGGGGAGCAAGCCAACAAAGAAAAGCTCCAACGTTTCAAGTTCAGATGAAGACACATCAGCATCGGTCACCAATACCGGCAAGAAGTGCTTAAGAATAACCCCATGTCGATTGCCCGTCTGTTTCAACCTAGCAAGATTTATCTATTAAAGGAGATTTCTCTGAGTCTCACAAGGCGACTCAGCACACACTGAAACCGGAGAGCGAAGCTTCTAAGACACAAGAAAGAAATTTTTTTTGACAGATCAAGCTGTCATACTCATCCAGACAAAACGCCTGATTATGATTCAGACGGAAATAATACAGTTCTTCGTACTGAGTAAAATCCTGTTGGATTTAGCTTACTTTTTTACATGATGCTGAATGTACACCATAATTTGACCATTCTTCTTGGAAATACATTAATATAATCTAAAAAGTACAGAAAAATATCAACTCTTCATGTATATCAATAAACCAGAAAGAAAGGAATCTCTCTCCAATTTTCAAACATACAAAGATTACTAAAATTAGTTCAAATTATGCTTTGCCTTCTTTGGACCACTTAAAATGCTTTAGGGTAAAGATACATCAGGCTAATAACAGCATATGTTATTTCTTAAATACATTTTAATTAAAAATATTTTCTAAGTTCTGTTTTAATTTCTTCTTTGACCCATAAATTATTTAGAAGCATATTCATTCCAGGCAGTTAGGGATTTCTTAGTAAACTCTTATTAAATTTGAGCTTAATTCCATTGTGGTCAGAGCAGACTCTGAACAATTTTGATCGTGAAATCTGTAGAAGCTTTCTTCATGGCTCAGCATATGATCCATTTGGATAAATCTTCCACGTGTACTTTACAGAAGGCAAATTCCATTTTTGCTGGATGGAGCATTCTGTCTACGTCAGTTAGGTCAAATTTATTCATCACTTTATTAAGACCTTCTCTATCTTTACCAATGTTTTGCCTGTTTGTTCTATAAGTTCTTGAAGTGTGTGTGTTAACGTCGCCCAGTAGGAATGTAGAGTTGTCTTGTTTCAGATCCGTCCACTTTTGCTTTTTATATTTTGAAGTTATGTTATTTGTAACATACAGATTTAAGATTGTGATACTGACCCTTTTATCATCATGAAATAATCTCTTTTTCTCTCCAAGCAGCATTACTGTGCAGCTTGTCTGATATTAGTGTTGATTTACAGCTTGGCTTTGGTTAATGTTGGAATTGTCTATCTTCTTCCATCCTCCTGTTTAAAGTATGTAACTTGTAAGCAATATATAATAGAGTGTGATTATTTATCCAGGCAAACTTATTCTTTTACTTGGAATATTGAGTCCATTTACATTAAATGCAATTACTTATGTAGATAAATTTATAGCATCTTATTCTTTGTCTTCAATTTGACCCATCTATTTTACGTCCTCTCTTTGTGTCCTATTTTGGATTAATCCAATGTTGTTTAATTCCATTTTTCCTCTTTTAACTTGTTAGATACACACATTTTATTCTTTTGAAGGTTACCTTGAGATTACAGTATGTATCCTTAACTGATTAAAAGCCAACACAAAGTATTACTTTTACTATCCTCCCCCAATAATCCTAGAATCTTAAAATACTTGACTTCTTGAACCCCTCTCCTGCCTTTTGTGCTGTCATAGATTTTAGTTTTATATACATTTAAAAAAACTAAAACATTATATTATTGTTTCCATGTTTAATATTCATTTATATTTTACAAACAGATTGACCCTGTATAACGTCCTTCATTCCTTCTCGCATTTCCATCTGGGATCAATTTCTTTCTGCCTATAGTATCTCTCTTTAGTATTTATCTTAACGCAGGTCCACTATTGACAAATTCTCCCAGGTTTCGTCTGAAAATGTCTTTATTTCATTTTCATTTTGGAAGGAAATTTTTGCTGGGAATAGAATTCTGGATTGGCGGTTTTTCCTCTTTCATTACTTTAAAGATGGCCATTTCCCTGTCTGCCTTTTTCTTTACCATTTCTTTTCAGATGTCACAGTCAGGTCAGCCGTATTATGGCTCCTTTAACAGCACCGTGTCTCCTTCCACCCTCCGGGTGATTTGAAGATTTTCTCTTTGCAGTAGGTTTCCACAGACTTATAACAATGTGCAAAGGTGTGTTACCTTTGTATTCACGCTGTGTAGGGTTTTCCAAGTTCTTTGCATCTTTAAGCTGCTGTCTTTCATCCTTTTGTAAAATTCTTAGCATAATCTCTTCAAATATTACTTCTGCCCCATTCTCTTTCTTCTCTTTTTGGGATTCCAATTCAACACGTTTCTTTTAACCACGTCCCACATGTCTTTAATGTCCTTATGTATTTCTTTTGTACATTCCTTTTTCTGTGTGCTTCAGTTTGAGATTATCTACTGACTGCCTCCCTATTTATTAATCCTGTTTTATGCTGTAACCAATCTGCTAGGTTCTAGCCACAAGGTTCTAGAACATCCATTTGGTTCTTCATAATGAATTCAAATTAT